>NW_027423712.1:2227500-3427500 GCF_013202065.1 Cotesia typhae | reverse complement strand
TAATTTTTAGTTCTATGAAAAGTTTTATGATTTTAATGTTATCTCTAATCTGACCTTTTTCTACCGTTATATTTATTGTTAAATGGTTCTTTGTAAGTTTATTCAGCAGATCAGGTTTACTAAATATGTAATATTAAAATAAAATATCATTCATGTTTTACATTCAATACAAAGATTTTTAAAAAAATTTATTTATATTCATTACGTCACAGATATCTTAAAATAATATAATAATTTTATATATACAAATACAAATACGTAATTAATCTAAATAACTTTGAATATCGAGAACTATTTGAATGAAATATAAAAATATATTGCGTCAAGGTAAATATTTTATAAATGTGACAATAATAACTTGTGGACAAAAGATTAAACATTCATAGAGTATAACGAAAAAATTTGCAAATACATTTCTTTCTTTATGAATGGTAGACAAAATTCTTATCATCTGCAGATGTCAAGGCAATTGATTATTCAGTTTGTGAATGAACACTCAAGAATTCACATGATTCTTTTCTAAAACTAAAATACTTTTATTTAGTACGATAAGTTTAAACTTTACTCAAATAGTTTAGTTGTAGTTTAATAATAATTATATTTAAAAATTTTCAGTCGTTGGCCATTTAAACACAATGATGATGATAATCCAGTAGAAGTCACATCTCTACCAATAAATTCACATGTGGTTATAACAAATCACAATAAATCGAAGACATCAGATGACTTGACAGAACACTTTATGAATTGGCTGTCCATCAGTGCAGATAATATTGTCATTTTAATACTTTTACTAGCTTTGGCACTTAAATTTATTTTTATTGAAGACAAAGGTGACATTGCTAAACAATTACAATTCAAAGAAGAGGAAGAAATTTCACCTGAAACGCAATTGTTGGATGAAAATATGGATACAATGCACGCTACATCCCTCGATGTTTCTTTAAGACAAAGATTTGGTAATACTCTACCAAATATTCATACTTCAGTATTTCCTTTAGCTGAAATGAATGACAATTGGATTGAAGTTGGTAATGAAAATCATATTGAACTTGAGGACAAAGAAGTGCAAACAGATGTTAAAGTTTACAACAATACTGATCAAGTGAATAATGAATTATCATCTTATTTAGAAGAACCTGAACCAAGGAGTGTTGAAGATTGCTTAGCAATATATCGTTCAGAGGTAAGATTAACTAATTTTATTACAATGGTAAATTTTAATCCATGTTTAATTTTATAATTGATTTTTTTTTTAGTTGGGAGCCAGTGGATTGACAGATAAAGAGGTGATTCAACTAGTACAACATAATTATATTCTTCCTTATCAATTAGAAAAAGCAGTTGATGATATGGAACGTGGTGTTGGTATTCGACGCTTGCTAATTACCGCTGCTGCTAAATACAATGATGAATTGTCAGATTTACCTTACTTTAATTACGATTATTCTAAAGTATTAGGAGCTTGTTGTGAAAATGTTATTGGATACATACCTGTACCAGTTGGAGTCGCAGGTCCATTATTAATTGACGGTGAATTATTTCATATACCAATGGCAACAACCGAAGGTTGTCTCGTTGCATCAACAAATCGAGGATGCAGAGCAATATCTAAATGCGGTATAAGAAGTCGTGTTTATGATGATGGAATGACTCGAGGACCAGTAGTTAGATTTCCCGATATTGTACGCGCAAGTGAAGCAATGGCATGGATTCAAAATTCTGATAATTATGCTGAAATTAAACGGGCATTTGATGGAACAAGTAGATTTGCCAAATTAACTAAAATTCACGTTCGCATTGCTGGTAGACAATTATTCATACGATTTGTTGGAAAAACTGGTGATGCAATGGGGATGAATATGATATCAAAAGGAACTGAAAAAGCATTAGAATACATAAAAGATTATTTTACGGATATGGAAATATTGTCACTTAGTGGTAATTTTTGTGCTGATAAAAAACCAGCTGCTGTCAATTGGATTGAAGGAAGAGGTAAAAGCGTTGTATGTGAAGCCATTGTACCGGTTGATATCGTAACAACTGTCTTAAAAACTTCAGTTCATTCTTTAGTAGATGTAAATATTAATAAAAATTTGGTTGGATCCGCTGTTGCTGGCAGTATTGGTGGATTTAATGCTCATGCTGCTAACGTTGTTACTGCAATTTTTATTGCGACAGGACAAGATCCAGCGCAAAATGTTGGAAGCAGTAATTGTATAACACTTATGGAGCCTTGGGGGGAAGACGGAAATGATTTATACATTTCATGTACAATGCCTAGTATTGAAATAGGTACAGTTGGGGGTGGAACAGGATTACCAGCTCAAAGTTCGTGTCTTGCGATGCTGGGTGTCAAAGGTGCTCATGAAGAAAAACCTGGTACAAACGCTAATAAATTAGCACGAATTGTTTGCGCCACTGTTCTTGCCGGTGAGTTATCTCTCATGGCTGCTCTTACTGCTGGTCATCTAGTTAAAAGTCATCTTAGACATAATCGGTAAGATTTATTACCACAAATGCATTTTTAATAAAAATTAATATAATAATTAACAATATTATCCATTAATTTTATTTATTTTATATTTCAGCTCATCTACAGCCGTTTGTAATCCAGTAAAATCAACTGGAAATGAAAAATTATCTTTACTAGTACCAAATCGATTATCAACACCATCATTTAAAAGAACGAATAACGCCAGTTAGTCTTAGGATTCATTATCGTAATAGTATTTAATTATAAGATGAAATATATTTCGCAATTTTTTTTTTATTCATACTGTGTTAAATTATAAACTTATGAGAATTTATGACTGCCGCGATAATCATTAATTTTTTTTTTTTTTTGATTACGTTAAGCGATGAATGGAAAACGATATTTAATTGTGTAATTTAGATTTTATTGTTTGAAATTTAATTAAAATTAATTAATGTAAAGTAGATAAATGTAATACATTCACTTCTCACAAAAATTGAGCGAGCAAGAAAAAAATCCAAATTTTTGGGGGTTTTTTGACATACTGTAACTTGAAGAAAAATGGTCGTACAGCAAATAAAAAAAAAAGTAAATTGTAGCTCCAAGTTTCTAGTTTTTGGATCCGAGTTTCAAAATTTTTTTTCGAGTAATCTTAAGAAAACCACCGAGAAAAAAATTTTCGAAATTTTTTTGACTTTTTTTTGTAGTCTACGGACGTCGAAAAAATTTTTCTGACTTAACCTCTGTATAGATTAAATAACTTATTTATTCAGTTTCAATTTATTTTTTCAAAGACCTCGATACGAGCATTTTTCGATAAAATATCGGTGTTTGAATGGAAAAGGATAATTTTATCTTTGATTATCAATATCTCAACAATCAATAATCGCACAAAAAATTCAAGGTGAGTTTCGAAAATTTTAATAAATTCTCTACAAGGATTAGCTATTGATTTTTTCTAAGTCCGTAGACTAAAAAGAAAAACCAAAAAAATTTCGAAAATTTTTTGCTCGGTGGTTTTCTTGAGATTACTCGAAATAAAATTTTGAAACTCGGATCCAAAAACTAGACACTTCGAGCTACAATTAGCTTTTTTTTAAAACTCCTAAAAACTTGGATTTTTTTCTTGCTCCTTCAATTTTTGTGAGAAGTGTATATAGTACAATATGTGAAATCAACACAAAAGTAACTAATTACAAAGATCGTTAAAATTAAGCAAATTTTATTTTTTAATGGCTTAAGAAATATATCAACTTTTGTTGCATTTATCATTTATGGAAAAAATTTATTTATAACTTATTACAAAATAAAACGTTATTTGTTTAATGCTTATGTACGAATGATTGTTTGTCTATTAGTTATGACTTTATCAAACGATGTTGTGAATTACATTTTATTTTTTGTTTGGTATTATAAAAAAATGTAAAAAAATAATCTAGATAGACTTAACAAATTATTTGTTTCAATTTAATATTTTAATACTGTATAAAATGAATCGTTTAATCTCACGAAATATTTTAGCATTGAATAAATTTATGTAAACTGTTATTAAAACTAGATACAGTTGTAATATACGTATCATTTGACTATTTCAATCAATAAATTAATTTTAAAAAACTACTATAGACAATTATTTTTTTGAGTATAAAATAATAATACAGACAAAACTGGATATTTACATTTTTTCAAAAGTTTCTTCAAAATTACACTCAATACAAACACGAGTATATGTATCATCTTCTTCATTGTACATGTCTTTGCCAAACTTATGGGTGTGAGATGCTTTTTTGGTTTTATTATAAATCGAACTTCTTACTTCCATTCTTAATTGTTTAAGCTAAGAAAATAATAAATATTTACTTTATAGATAATGCATGAAAAATTGATTTAATTATAACAAATAAAAAAATGATTACTTTTTTATTATATTTTTTTAATTTTCCTTCCTGGCGCTTAACATCACGTTTTTCACGTTCTTCTAATAAAGTTTCTTCAGTACCCCATACTTCTAGAGCTCGTTTTTCAATTTGCAAATGTAAATACAATTTCATTTCACCCCAACGTGGATTATGTGGATTTTTCTTTACAATATACTTCAGATTTGGTTCTCTTCTATCAAAATCGCAATCTTTTAATAAATACTCTTCTTTTGCTTCTGTTCTGGTTATTAATGAATGCTTATCATCTGGATCTCTAAAATAATTTTTAAATAATGAAAATATCGTTATTTAAAACAGTACAAATTTAAACAAACAATAATTATTTATGACACTGAAGTTGACAGATATTAAAAATTTTTTTAGAATGTTGAAGCAATTTAATTATTATAAAAAAAGTATTGTTAAAAAGTTTCACATGTGAAAATTAATAAAAATTACAAGTGAAAATTTTTGGAAGCATTTTTTTATTGTAATTGATGAAGATTAACTTAGCAGATGGTTGATAATTTTAAGAATTTTTGTAACAAATAAGTTATGGCAAAAAAAAATTTATAAAAAAAATTGACATTTAGAAATTTTAAAAAACTACAAATTCAATTTTTTTAAAATAATTTTTTGGAAAAAATTTATTTTAAAAAAAAAGTAAAAAAATTTTTGCAATTTTTTAAAAATAATTTCTTGTAAGAAATTTATTCGCTAAAAAAAATTAAAAAATTGTCAAGTGACAGCTAACTTTAAAGTCATTTGTAATTGATTTGTTAAAAAAAAAATTTTAAATCAACAGCTGACCGCTAACTTCAGTGTTATTAATTATTTTCATTTTAAAAAAAGAAAAAAACAGTTATAGATTTAGTGTACCTGCATGCATCACAAACAGCATAATCAAATTTCTGCAATAAGTATGAATCCTTAAAATCTTTTTTACATTCTTCACATTGTGGCAAATTTTCTATTATTGGCGCGGGTACATCTATTTTTAACTGAAAAGTATATAAATATTAAAATATAAACCACTAATTTATAAAATAAAATAAAAAACAACAATACCATCTGCTGCTCCAAATCATCGTCGTCTTCAATTAAAAAACCACCTCCAGTGTCAATAACTGTTTGTCCTTGTACCTTGATAGATCTACCTTGGATAGCTTTGTCTTGATGTTTTAATTCATCTCTGAGTAAATTGTTTATGTTATTAGAATAAAAGTAAAAATGAAAATTAACTTAGCAGATAGTTGATAATTTTAAGAATTTATGTAACAAATAAATTATGGCAAAAAAAATTTATAAAAAAAATTTACATTTAGAAATTTTAAAAAACTAAAAATGCAATTTTTTAAAAATAATTTTTTGGAGCAAATTTATTTATTAAAAAAAATTAAAAAATTGTCAAGTGACAGCTAACTTAAATGTTATAAAGTAAAATCAAATATTGATTAGAAAAAAATCTTCAACTTACTCTTGAGGATGAGAATGGGCAGAAAGTTTTGATTTTTTCAACAATAATGCTCTTTGACGATTTTTTTCTGCACGTTCGTGATAAAGGTCTTCAGATTCATGATATTCCTTTAATTTTTTAATACTATTCGATTCCTCGGTGATTTCAGTTGACATTTTTTTAAATATATAAATCAAATCAAATATCATAACACGTTTTTTTTTTTTTTTTTTTTTTTCCACTATTTAGCTTAAGTAAACAACTGAAAAATCTTAGAAATAAATATTTCTGTAAATTGGAAAAAAATTAAAGGTTTCTATTTGAATTATTTTGTTTATTATTTTTTATTTCGTTTTTGATAACAATGCAAGTAAATATTTCAAGATAAGTACATCAGCGTGTTTTCACAGGTACTTAGACGCCCTCTTGTTTTTGTTCAACACAAATTTTGATCGTAATAAATTTTTCTATCAAGTCAACAACACGTTGTATTTATTTTTAATACTCATAATTAAGTAGTGAAAAATATTAATTAATAATGGCTTCGAAGAGTTGGAAGGTATGTTCTTTAATTACATTATTGTGAAAATTATATAAAGCAACTCGGTCACTTATTTATAAAATGAATTATTATTTAATTCACGTGATTTTAGGTGATTAAAAATGTTATTTGTCTTTACAGGTTGTTCAAGCCCATTTACCGATGATTAGATTTCGTAAAGGAGGAAATACAGGTGATCTTTTATACATCAATAATATTTATTAAATTAATAAAAATATTTGAGAGCAGTGAAAGTATATTTATAATAAAATGATTTTTATTTAGCACCGTCCGTGACTACAACACCATCTGCAGGTTCAGGGGCGTCTCTTTCTGGTGCAAAAGGAGCAGCAACTGGACCTGGTGTTATCAGTTTACCAATAATTGAAGATTTTCAAATTCCACTTCGTTATCAACGAAGAGCTATTGATGAAAAGGAAATCGCATACATTAATGTAAAGTTTTTACCATAATTTATACTTTCTTTCAATTTTTTCGCTTATTTATTAATTTCTGTTTCATTTCAGCGTGGGGGACCTGAATAATTTATTAATGTAAATAAATCAAAATATTTACTGTAAATTTCGAATTTATTCTAAGTACGAATATCTATTCAGGAATTCAATTTAGTGTTAGTTGTTAATAAAATTAAATTAATTATCTTGAGAAATTTTTACTGTTTTATTTCAACTTGAAAAAATATTTATACTTAAATAATTTTCAGCAGATATTTTATAAAGTATAAAAATTAATATTATAAAATTTTAATATAATTAATATAAATTAATATAATCATAGTTATAGATATGTTATTTTAATTATAATCAATCACTATTAACGTATTTAGGGATGTATACATAAAGTAACAGATATTTAAAAAATTTTCTATTTTATTTTAAAAATATTTATAATACTGAAGTTAGCGGTCAGCTGTCAATTAAAAAAATTTTTTTAGTCAATTAATTACAATAAAAAAATGCTTCTAAAAATTTTCACTTGTAATTTTTGTAAATTTTCATATGAGAAACTTTTTAATAATTTAATTGCTATGAAATTCTAAAAAAATTTTTAATATCTGTCAACTTTAGTGTTATAAATATTTAGTTATATTTAAGACAAAAATTGAAAAAATAGCATTTTCTAATGTAATTATTTTTTATAATATTAATTTTTTTTTTTTTTTAATAAATCGTTTCGGGTGTCTACTATTTTCAGAGTCATAAATATTTGTAAGTAAGAAAATTATTTATAATGCTGATCGTTGTAATACATTTTATTTTTATTACATAACAAAAAAAAATTTTTTTATAATAACTTAAAAAAAAATGAAAAGTTTACTCGGATGTTCAGGGGCTCAAAACTTGAGCGCGACGACCTTGCTCTATTGACAAAAATAGCAAAAAGCCTGATCGTCTATATTCTTTGGTCGTTTACTATCAGTGGTGAGTAGTGTCCCTGGATCAACCTGGATGCTACGAACTTCGAAAATATATCGAACAATATAAAAGATAAATAATAAAAATAGGTAAAAAATAATAAGTAAATGATAATGAATAAAACTCGACATTATCAGCGAATAGCGAACGACACAGTACAAAATAAAATGTCTGGTGAAAGTGATTTCGGGCCACGTAAAACATTAATTGTTTTAACAATTGTTGCTGGTTGTTTTGCTATATTATGGCCAAAAATATTTTATCCGATGCTTATTGGACCTGGTAATACTCCTCATTCACCTATTGATGGATCTGGTAAGCTTAATTAATTATTATATTAATTACTTATAATATTAAATACTTTTTAAAGTTCAAGTGAGTTCAGAAATGACTCTGAAAATTAGCATTGATAAACGGAAAAAATTGTATTAATATCCTTAAATTAATTATCATTTAGTATGCTGTGATTTAATATTTGAAACGGATGTCAACGCAGTGGATATTTTACAAGAAATGTGTAAAAATATATTAAATCACCATCAAGTTGATCCACGAGTACGAGATATTGTAAATATAAATAAATTATCTCCCCAAAGTATTAATTTCTGTCGTGAACAAGTATTATCACGTTGTGGTATTGACTTGTCATCATTTTTGGCTGAAGAAGAAAAATTAGGAAAAACATATAAACAAGTACTTGAAGAAATTCGGTCATTTAATAGTTCATTATGTCTTAAACTTAATTTTGGAGTATCTTTATCACGATTAGGAACCCCGCATCTTATAAGATATCATATTTTAATGCCACACAGTAAGAGTTTATACTTAAAAATTTGTTATTAATTTTTGTCTAATATAGCTAATTAATAGCTTCTTTAACATTGCGTGAAATATTGATAGTTTGTTAATCATTACTAATTATTAATTCTTGATGGCAACTAACATGAAATAAAATTCAAAGGATTTCACCTTTGAAAAGGTCAGTAGATATATATGGATTGCTAGCTCAAGTTGTTCATTCAATTTTGGTGTACTGCCAAAAAATCAAGTATACAGAGAATAGTTTCCTAAAATTACTGATGATTTTTATTTATAAAATATACTTACTAATCTTTACCTTATAATTTTATAATTTTAAATTAACAATGAGTTTTTTTTTTTTTTTTTTTTTTTTTTTTTTTTTATCTATCAAGAATCATGTCATGTGCTGCTTATTAACAAAGTAAATTTTTTCTTTTTAGCTCCAATTAAACAAGAACGTCGTTTACCTCCCCATGCGGGAGGTTTGCATCCAGCAATGAGAGAACGTGGTAGAGCAATACCTTCTTCACATATTGTACCAAGAGTAGAAGGAAGACCTGAACAAGTATTTTCACATAAAATGCGACCACCAATGGGTGGTCCAGGCCGTGTAATCACACCTCAGGGCGGAAGTAGTAGCAGTATGGGAATCATTATGCCACTGTATACTGTTGGAATTCTTTTATTTTTTCTCTATACAATCACTAAGGTATAGATTTTTTTACTTGATTAAAATTTTTTTATATTTTCTTTCTAAATTATAAAAATAAATAATTTTTTTTTTATTTTTTCAGGTATTAAGAAAAAATCCGAATAATGACATTTATCGTGAATATTCAAATCCTGAAGCTGAAAAAGAATTTCGTGATCGAGTTTTTAATCCAGAAATATTGACAAGTGCTATAACTGGAGTGCCGTATTATCGTAAAGAAAAATCGCCAGAATTAACTAAACGAACTCCGACTATTGAGGAGCTGAAACAACGTAAGTAATAAATATTTATATTTATATATGTTTAAACGTCACCTTGATATTTTTATGAATTTACTACACATTTTTGTCTCACCTATCACCATATATGTATTTTCCGACATGAAAATAATCTTGAATTTAAATTAAAGATAAGAACGTGACGATAAGAATATCATAAACATTTAACAGTACTCGTATTTCAAAATAGTAAATTAATTAATAATAAATAATAGCTAAAAATCATGATAGTTAAATAATAAAATTGCACGAGAGTTGATGTTCTGAATCAGTGTGGTAATGTTGCACATGCTGGGCACTAGAAGCTGCAGGAGACATAGAGGTAGATCAATTAATTCAACGATTGGCCGACACGGAAGCCGCTATGGAAAGAATTGTTGTACAAATGGGTAACCTATCTCGTACAGTTGCACAGAATCCGACTTCACAGCAAGATACACAGGTTTATCAGACACGTTTCGAAAAGTTATTGTTGTTATTTGCTTTTTATTTTTAGTTATTTTGAATAACTGGATACGCACGTTTCTGTATTTGTTTATGCTTCACCTTGTTCTATGATACGCGAGTGGTATTTATTATATATATTAATCAGTAATCAAATTAATCTTTTTTATTCAATAGCTAGTTGATCCATTTAATTAAATTTAAATTTAATTATTCATAGATATTTACTTTAAAATTTTAATTGAGCTTATTTGCTTATATTTTAGATGATTACTGGGCTCCCTTCCTAAAATGTTTTAACTGTGTCTCAATTTTTTCATTAGTTATTAACAAGAGAAAAAAAAATTGACCTGTTATATCTTAGCGAGGGAGCACTGTACATTTATTTTGAACTTAAAAATAGATAAAATATAAAAGCATGTTTTTAATTATTGTAAATGTTATTATTATTATTACTATAAGTAATTAATAACTTTATGATTTAATTTTTATTGTTTTTTATTGACATCAGCCAAATTCAATCGACAAAGTATTGTCTCATTTGTTAAATTACAAATAAATTTTTTGGTTTATAGGAAGAATGTACGGATAGCAATTGTTGCAGTATTGAAGAATTAGATCGATCATCACCTATAGTGAAAATCATGGGGATGGAAATGACCGCAAATTGTGAAGGAGGGCAAAAAATCAGTAGACCCTCAACACCAATAATATCTCATTCGCCTAAGTAAATAATTATTAGACGTAATAATGTTTTTTTTCTTTTCTAGTCAAAAAATTTTTAATGAAATATCACAGCTTCATTTTTTTTTTAAGTCATCAGTTATAAGAATAAATAAAAAAAAAAAAATTTTTTTTATATCTGATTTTATTGTTAAAAAACGAATCAATGGCTTATCATTTTCGTGTTATGTTATTTTTTCATAAAAAAAAAAATGATTCGTTGTGTAAGTTAATTTAAAATTAACAAAATGATAAATGACATTGAATAAATAGTTATATTTATGTATTCACGCACCGGCTGCAGGCTATTTGTACACTATTAATATATATTTAATATTTTTGTGATTTAGTCATTTTGAGCGTGAGAAATCGCCACCGAAGCCAATTTATCTTGAAGGTGCGCTTCCATCGCAATGCGAACTCCTCGTTACGGATTCAAAAACTCAAGCTGAAAATTTTGAGGAAAATACCGAAGTTCCAGTTGTCTTATCAGGGAAAATGACGCTGTCTCTCATCAGTCTCGACCAAATTCCACCTGTAAGAAAGTATTAGAATTATCATCAGTCTCAAATGAATCTACGGAGCCTATTTTTTCTCGGTGAATTTTTTATTTATCTAATTTTCTCACCTAACGACCTTGCTAACCATCTTGAATGTTTTTATTAACCACCAGTTGTTACTCGTCTGCTCCAAATGATTAATTATACAAAAGGTCTTGGTGTGATTACAAAAAAATAAATAAACAGTCTATTATTTGCTTTCTTAGTATTAGTTTACATATTTATTCCATAATTACGACTTATGAGAATTTTATTTATCATTACATATTAGACTTTACTAAAAAAAAAATATCTTTAATGAGTATATTATTTCATAGAAGCTTTAATTATTTTTATAATGAAATTTTATCAGTAGTTTATTATATTTCATATCTAATAAAATTATCTTGATAATGGATATTTCATTATATATTAATTTCAAACGATGATCAAGGACTTTAAAGAGTTTGAGAAATTTTTTTAATTGTACAGACATATGTATAAATATAGATATATATTTTTTTTCACAGAACTCTGAGGGTGTCAATGAAGATATTTTCGATCATAAAGAAAAAGCGATTGAAATTGTACCTGACAACTATTCCGTTTATAACGACGACAATGAAATTAATTCAAATGATGATAAGATTCAAATTTATAAATTAAGAGAAAGCTTGAATAACAAAGTAGTTAAAAACACAAACCGCGATAAAGACAAAAATTTAGACGAAGAAAATGATGAGGATGATCTTAATGAAGATAATGAAGAGGAGGACATCAAAGATGTTGATGACGATGACGATAATAATAGCATTGACGTTAGTAGTGAAGAAAATGGAGATGACGACGTAGATGAGGATGATGCTGAAGATGAAGATAAGGGTGAGGAAGAAGATCAAAATGAGAATGATGATGATGATGACAACGAAAAAATATCATTTAAAAATAGTCACAATCTTGTTGAATAGTCGTTATAATAACCGGCAACAGTTATTTTAAAAACTATAAAAAATTCATAATGTGTATTAAGTTATTTACTTTTGGACTGACCGTCTCAAATTATTTGAACCCAATAAATACTATACGCAACATAGAATTTATAACGCTCACTTAAAACAGATATCACTATACCACATTGTGTTTAAGAAAATAACTTCCTTTTTTATATGAATGACGTTCCTTAGTTGAACAGAAATAACTTTAAATACATTTAGAGTTTGAAAAAATTGTTTTCGCATGACGTGATAAAAAAATATCTAATCTAATCAGCTTTCTGTTAAAAATATTTGTTATTTAGTTATTTACGATTAAAAAAAAAATTTCGTATTATTATATTAATTATAGATAAATTAGATATTTTTTCAAAAAGCTGAAAATTTTTTATAAATAATATGTATTTCAAAGCTAAACTCTCCATCTTAATATTTGATAAAATCATAATAATTAGGACAACAGTTATAATGGTAGAAGTGTAAGATAGTTATGAAAGTTTATAGCTTTATAATGGAATGTATCAGTGCCCATAACTATTAAAATCTTCCATTATTGTTGAAAATATTTAATATTCTCGCCGATATGTTGTAATTTAAATAAAAAATAAAAAAATTTTTAAAAATATAATTGTTTATTCCATCTCTTTAATACTTTTTGAATAAATTGAAAGTTTAGTAAATACGCTTTCTTTTACAAAATAAAAATGATAAATCTAAAGCAATAGAGGTAAACTTTACAAAAAAAAAAAAAAATACAGTTTTATGCTTTCATAAATGTTTTATTCTGTATTATATGTTACACAAAAAATGACAAAAATTTGTCGACAATGCTTAATATCTACGTTGGATAAATAGGTGACCTATTGTTCCACTTTATTTAAATTTTGTATAATCAATGTCATTTTATAATAACTAAAAAATTGAAAAGATAAAAAATATTATGACTATTCTTAGTAAAATAATTTTAGTGACAAATATCGAAAATATTTTAAAATATTTGTTGACAGTCGAATCACAGTGTCTAAGGTAAGCAAAACATTTCCCAGAAGAGTAATAGGAAAAAATGAAAGAAAAAAGATAAGCGAATGACCCTCGCTCTCAATGACCTAATGATAGTATCTCGTTTAATTTACTGACGCATCTCTGTCCAATATAACGTATATCCATTACTAAAGTATCAGTTGACGGCATGGTCATTCAAACGTACGTTAAAATAAATCAGTTCCGGTTGCTGTAGAGACGTGTTCACTCTTTGGAACTTAGTGAAATGGAATTTATTCAATTATTCATTTTTATCGGTGGGATTTTTCTCTGTAGCTGTAACACTAACGGTACAAAATTTAATTTATATACTTTTTTTTTTTTTATAGCATAAGTTAGTTAGCGAAAACTTTTTTATCTCAATAAAATACTATTCTTACAGAATTTCCAATAATTATCAACGAGTAATTGTAATTAAAATGAAATTGATTTATTGTATTGTTCTTCTTTCCATTGTTTAAAAAAAAAAAAAAAAAAGAATAAAATATAATATCAGTAGGTGTAATTGAAATTTTATTGTAGGAAATGACACAAAGACAAAATTGGCTCAGGGAGAAAAGCAATTAGGCGACCAGATTCGATTAATTCTCAAGCATTATCAGCAGCCGGATCCTATCGGGCTTCCGGGCGCCCCTATACCTGATCCAATGACGGTTCCAGATATGAAACATTCATTTTCGATGTACACTATGACTTTCAAATCTGTCAAAGTGTATGGTCTCTCGAAATTTAGGATTGAACACGTACAGTCAGAAATAGCGTTGATGCAGGTAAGCCCCAATCAATATTAGAAAATTCAATTTATTTATTTTTTTTTTGCATATAAGGAAGAAAATAAATCTACAATAAAACCATGAAAATATAGATCAGTTATTTTTTTTTTTTTCAATTGAATTTTTTTTTCGTTATTCTATTATTTTCGAATCTATCAAAAAAATAGTTACATTTTTACAATTTTAAGTCGACAATTTCATTTTTATAATAGTCTGTTGCAGATGTATATATATTCTTTTTTTATAACAAATGCGAAGACAAAGTCCGGTACAAAACTGGGGTTCAGGGGCGAAGCCCTAGTAAGAAAAAATAAAAGTTCTAATTATAAAATAAAACATTTTCAAATGATAGCAATACCGTTATTCAGAAAAATGAATATCTCTTAAAAAAAAAGAATTAGAAAGAATTCAAAATGATTTGATTTTTAATCATTTTGAATACTTTATAATCCTTCAAATCCTTTTTAATACTCTTATGGACATTTAACATGTGAGCTCATTTTTAATTCTTTTTTTTAATAAGAGTATGGACTCGATATAAATTATTTAATTATTTTTTATCATCTCAAATATGGAAGATTTAATCAAATTGTTAAGTTACTATTTGTTTAAATCCTTCAAAACGCGAAAAGTTAATCAAATAGCTATGGTCTATTTAAATGACATTAAATTTAGCTGTCACTTCACAATTTTTTTAATTTTCTTTAACAAATAAATTGTGGCAATAAAAATTATTAAAAAAATGGACTTGTAGAAATTTTAAGAAATTAAAAATGCAATTTTTTAAAAATAAATTTTTAGAAAAAATTTTTTTGTTAAAGAAAATTAAAAAATTGTCAAGTGACAGCTAACTTAATGTCATTCTACGTAACTATAATATTTTATCCAGGCTTATTTTGATTATTTCGAAATTGTTATAAGTTATTGTATTTAACTCTGAATAAAAAAAGTATTGAAAAGTATTGGATTGACTAGAAAAAACCAATAATTTTAAACACTTTTTTGTTTGTCTCAATACTTTTTTTTTATCGGGGAACTGAAAGAAGAACTTAAAAATCTTATTATTTAAAAACATGTAACGGATAATACTTTCAAAATAAAAAATATCTCGAGCAATTTTTGGAAATCAAAATACCGAATTGTCATTTACAAAACCGATGTAAATTTGAATCTAGAAAATGATAAAATGATGAGAAAGAGGAACAAAAAAACTAAATTTTTTACAAATAATTTAAAAACTTTTTTCATCTTGAGAGATTCTTAAGAATTTTCTAATTCAGCCGAAAAATTTTCATAGATAACAAAAAAAAGTAATAAAAATTTTGCATTAAAATGATACTAAAAATATAGAATCGTAAAACTCTTAATAATACATAAAGTTTGCTCGAACTTTTTAAGCATTTTAATATAAAAAAACTATTTGTTTATACCACAGAAAAAACTTTTATAAAACAATTTGATATTTTTTTTAAACTTCTTTAAAATAATTTAATATTTTTTTAAAACTTTTTTAAAATAATTTAAGGTCAAAATTTTTGATAGGTAATATTGCAAAATATTAACATCTATAAATAGATAGATAGATAGATTTATTTTTACTTGTACCACATAAATATTGCGTTTTACAAGGTGTTTTACATATATATTTTTCTCCTGACTCTACTATACATATAAAGGTATCTGTTATTTTCGTATATAATTTTTATATTTTACGTGGAATTTTATTGTTAATTCTCTATTTTTACCTATACCTTTAGCCTATAGGTATAGGTTTTTTTTTTTTTTTTTTTTATATACTCATTCACTCTATTCATTTCTTTCTTTCTTTAAAGTCTATTTTTCCTTTTTCCCTATCTCTCTTTCTCTTTCATTTTTCTTTAGATTATTTTCTATTTCCCTTATCACCTTGCATGTTCTCGTTCTTATCCTCCCTTTCATTATCCCCACTATTTCTTTTTTTTATTTTGTCTTCATCCTCTGATTCCTCCCACCATTTCTTTATTTCCTCCTTACTTTCTTTAGTGAGTTTATTCCTTATTTTTCACATGTTAAAACATGCATCAATGTCTCTTCCTTTTCTCTGCATTCTCTACACTTCCAATCCTTTTCCCCTTTTTTTCCAGCTTTTACTAGGTTTCCGCACCTTACTCTTGCCCATAATTCTTTATCTGCACTTCTAATTTTCTTGTTTTTCCAATATATTTCTTCTTCGCTTTCTTCCATTAGTTCTGTATATATTTCACTAAACTTCGATGCTCTTATCCTTGACTCTTCTTTCTCTATCAATTGCTTCTTTAATAGTTCTATTCCTGTCTTTATATCACTCTCTATCTCTTCTATATCTTCTCTGTTATATATTTTTTCTATTACTTTCTCGCATTTCATTCTCTTCGCGTTTTCTTCTATTTTCTTTCCCCATTTTGTCGGTTTCTTATTTATTATTCCTCTCATCTCTTCCCTTAGGCATATTTTTGGCCATCTTGTGTCCTCCATTCCTGCGATTTCTATGATGTATCTCCATATCCTTTCCCTTATTATTTCTTCTATTATCCCACTTCCCGTTTCCCTCCTTACTATGCATCCTGGGGTGTTTTTTGACACTCCTAGTGCCATCCTATTTAATTTGTTTTGTACTACTTCTATTTTTTTCACCTCTCCACATCCCCATATTTCTACTCCGTACATGCATCCTGACCTTACCAGTGTATTATATAGGTACATCCTGTCCTTCATATTGTTTCTTTCTGTTCTTCTTATTACACCCCATGTCGCGTTCGCCTCCTGTTCGCTTTATTTTTCATTATATTTAGGTGCATTTCATGGCTGTTTTTGGCTGTGAAATTATATCCTAGATATCTAAAGCTCTTCACTACTTCCAACTTTTCTCCTTTGTATTCCCACTTCCCTTTTTCATTTCTTCCTCCGTTTTTGAAAATCATCACTTTTGTTTTTTTGCATTTATCCTTAATTTATTTTTATCCGCATATTTTTCTAGTTCTTTCAGCATTCCTCTTAATCCTTCCTGTGTATCGGCAATTGCTGCTCCATCATCCGCATATTTTATCATATATATTTTTTCCTTCCCTATTACTGTTCCTCCTATTCTTTTTCTCACTATTTCGTCTTCCATGTCGTCTATGAATATGTTGAATAGCACTGAACTCAGTGCGCAACCTTGTCTCACCCCTTGATCCGCTCCAAATTCTTCTGATTTTGCTCCATTAATTACTACCTCATTTATTGTTTTACTATATATCAATTCTATCATCTTGTACACATTCGTCCCTTTACCCCTATTCTCCATAACTTCTTCAGCAGCAAGTCCCTGTCTACTGTGTCAAACGCCTTCTCCAAGTCTATAAAGCATACATACAGTTTTTCTTTGTCTCTTATCTTTCTGTTTATTAATGCATTTAGTGTGAATATGTGGTCTCTTGTTCCTCTTCTCTTTCTAAATCCCGCCTGGCTCTCTTTTATCTTCCCTTCTCTGTCTGTCCAGCTCATTATCCTCTCCGCCATCATTGCTGTCAGTATCTTGTATCCTATGTCTAGCAGGGATATTCCTCTGTAGTTTCCCGCTATATCTTCGTCTCCTGCTTTATATATTGGAATTATCCTTGCTATTTCCCATCCCTCTTGTAGTCTTCCCTCTATCCACATCTTGTTTATTACATGTCTGACATCTTCCATCATTTCTCTTGGTAGATTCTTTATAAATTCTGTCGTGATCCCATCTTCTCCCGGCGCTTTATTCCTCCCTAACTTTCTGACTGCGTGTTTCTGAATTCTTGTCTTCCAAATTCCTCGTCTAGCCTTTCATCCTCACTGTTTTCTTCACTCTTTTCTCCATCTTGTTCTTCTGTATTTCTCCTTTTTTCTTTACTATTTAATAGGCTAGCGAAATGTTTAACCCAGTTTTTTCCACTTATTTTTTCCCTTGCACTTTTTATTTTTTTACTTCTGAACTTGTTTATCATTTCCCACCATTTACTCATGTCTGTCGCATTATCTATCTCCTTTTTTTTTTCTCTTCCCACCATTCTTCTTTCACTTTCTTTATTTCTTCCTTGTATTTTTTTTTGCCATATTATACTTTTTCTTTTCTTCATTATTGTTTCCATATTTCGTCAGTTCTTTCAATTTTTTCCAAACGTCTTCTCTTAGTTCTTTGCATCTATCACTGAACCATTCTTTCTTTTGTGTTCCCCCTTTTTCCATTTCGTACCTTTTTATTCATTTTTGTCATCTTTGCCACCTCTTTTATTACTTCTTTTATATCGTTCCATTTTATTTCTTGTGTGCTCTCTTTTTTTCTCTCCATTTCTCGTTTGTCCCCTCCATATATTCTTCCGTTTTTTCTTTTTTCCATCGTAGTCTTTCTTCCGTTATCTTTTTTAGATCTTCGTTTTCTCTTATTTCTTCCTCTTTCCTTTCTATCTTATTCTCTTGTCTTTTCAGTTCTATTTCAATTGGCAGGTGATCCGATTCTATTCTTTTTATTACTTTAAATTTTTCTACTCCATCTTCTTCTCCCCTATCTAATACCATTCCCAAATCTATTACTGAACAGCTATTTTCATTTTTTCCTCCAATGAACGTGATTTCTCCTGATCTATCCCCTTCTTTTGCTCCATTTAATATCTTTAGTCCTAACTCATTGCACATTTTTATTAGTCTCCACCCTTCTGCATTTATTTTTTTATCTTTCGATTTCCTCCTTCTTTTTACTCGTCCCTTCTGCATTGTATTTTCCTATTCTTGCATTCAAATCCCCTATTGCTATGATCTTTTCAAAGTCAGTCTCATTTTCATTTATTATTTTTTTTATTTTATTCTCTATCTCTTTCATTCCTACATTATTATATATTGCTATTATTAGCTCACTCTCTTCTCTGTTCGTTATTTTAAAGCCATGCATCCATTCCTCTACTTCCCATTCATTACATATTTCTTTTTTTATTCCCACTAAGTGGCCTCCACTTGCCCTTCCTCTCTTACATCCTACTCTTCTTTCTGCTACTTTGCACCACCACTTCATTTTGTCGCTCATCCTTTCTATTACTTTCTCTTTATTTTTTTCTTCTACCCATGTTTCCATTAGGTACACTATTTCATATTTCTCTAGAAGTTCTCTCACATCCTCATACTCTTTCATACCTGCAATGTTCTAGCTCATCATTCTACATTTTCTTTCATTCTCTTTACATTCTTTTTCATTCTCACTCCCTCTCTTTAATGCTTTTTCCATATTAAAATCTTCTGTTTTTCTTTTATATTTTTTATCTTTGATTCTATTTTTTTTACATTTACTCTCCCTTTCTATCCCTTCTTTCGTATCACTTCCCTTTCTCTCTTTTTCTGTTATCTTTTTTCCCCCTTTTTTTTGCTTGCTTTTCAGCTCATACCTCACTTCACTACTCATTGTTTCTTCTACTTCACTTTCACCTCTGTTTTCTTTTCTTATCTGTGCTCCGTTTGTTTTTTCTCCTTCTGCTCTCTTCTTTCTTTCGCTGTCGTACCATCATTCCATCATTTCTCCTTTTGTCTCGTTCCAGCTTCTCCAGATGTCTCCAATTTTTTGTCTCTTTTCTTTTATTTCCACTTCCTTTCCATTGCTTTGTTCCCACCTTGCTACTTTTCTTATCCATATCTCAACTTCTCTTTCTCTTCTCGTTTTTTCGTCCATTATCCATATTCCCGTTCCCTTCATAATTTTTCTGTTTTCCCATATTATTTTTTTTTCTCTTACACTGTTGCACTCTATTCTTATTTGTCCTCTTTTTATTAGTGTTGTCCTCTTCTTTTCTATTCTCATTTTTAACCTTTCCTCTAGGTGCATCATTACTTCCTCCCACTTTCTGTATTTTTCCACTCCGTATTGTATGTGCAAGTTCGCCCTTACTCTTTTTCTTTTTTCCATTTCATCCTCCATCTCTTTTTCATTTAATCCCTTTGGTTTTTCTTTTTCTAATTTCTCTCTTTCTTCTTTTTTCCATTCTTCTTTTTTCTCCTTTTCTCTCTTTCTTGTTTCCTTAATTAAGTCCTCCACTCTCCTTTCCAGTTCTTCTTGTGCTTCTTCTGCACCTTCATTTCTCTCTTCATTGTCTCCATCTTCGCTTGCTTTACTTTCTCTGCTTCTTCTTTTTTCTCTTTGGTCTGTTAAACTCCTTGTTAATTCTTCTTGTCTCATTATTCCATATCTCACTAATTTCTTTAACTTTTCTATTTCCTCGTTTTTTCCTCTATTATCCTCTCTCTTTTTTCTATTCCTTCCCTGCATATTTCTAGCTCTCTTCTTGTTTGTATTTCCTCTTCACTCCTTATTTCCTTGCACTTGCACTTGCACTCTGTTTCCTTGCTTAGTTTTCTCAAAATTTTTTCAAATAATTCCCCCTGCTTTTCTTTCACCATCTGTTCCATTCTTTCGATTTTTTCTTCCCACCATTTCTCTTTCATTATCTCATTATTTTCATCTTGTGCCTGCTTTTCTTCTAGCTCACGCTTTTCTTCTATTCTCTTTTTTTTTGCTTGTGCTTCTACGTTTTCTTTATGTGTTTTTTCCTCTTCGTCTTTGCTTTTTTTCTTCTCCTTCTCCTCTTCTTTCTCTTTTTTTCTTCATCATCTTTTCTATTGTCGCTGTTGTTTTTTTCTGGTGTCCTGTTTAGAGTGAAACTTGTTTTGAATCCTTTTATGTATTGTTCCAGTGCTCCTTTTCTCATTCCCGTTTTGTTTTCTCGCGCCAATTCTTCTTTCAATGGTGGTCTTCCCCTCCCTCTTTTTTCTTTTACGCTTTTGTCGTTGTCTGCATTGCTCTCCACCTCGTCCTCTTCCCCGCTGTCTATATCACTCCCTGTGTCGCCCTCTTTTGTCGGCTTCCTGGACTCCTCTATTCCGTCTTCCACTGTTTGCTCCCTAACCTTACTTTCATTTTCACCTTTTTCCTTGTTCATTTTACCTATAATCCGCTTTTTCTGCTTCCACTTTTATTTTCTTTTTTCAATCACCTATTTTTTCTCTCTGTATTGATTATTTTCCCTTATTTCTCTCTATATTTTGTTATTATTTCTTTAATACTATCTTTACACTGATTTTTTACGCGTCTTTACTATCCAGGCCAGTGTTGCCAACTAGAACATCTATAAATATTTAAATTGATATTTGTTCTTACTCTTTTATATTTTTATACGTAAAATGTACATATCTACATAATATACGGATAATACGAATTTATATTTTGGATATAAAGGCAAGTAGAGCGAGATATATAATAGGATCCTTAAGAAAATATTGATTTTATAGAACGTTGGAAGACATATTTGCGATCTTACTTACCTTCGAATAAGAATAATTCGATTATATTTATTCTTAAATTCGATATAAGAAAAAATGGAACAACCTAAATTTATTTCATAACTGGAGTACTTTATAACAACTTTTTTTTTATTCAACATATATTATGAAAATTTATCATTCGATAGGGTTTTTTTTTTTTAATACAACTTTTACATAAATTTCATAATTTGTCAATAATAAAAAGTGGATTTTTTATCATTAATTAGTCAATTGATAATATTTATTCAATTAACAAAAAAGCCATACGTAATTAAATTATGTTTCCAATATTTCTATGCATATTTGATATTTTGTACTAAAATAAATAAATTGCCAATAAACTGAATGAATCAACCAATCAATGTAGTTAAAATTCACAGTCAGTATATATATTTTCTGAAATAATGAACAGTCAATTATACTCTCAACAGAAGTTTCAGCAAATAGTAATGTCAAGAGTTGATTACGCAGCAGCCGAGTAGCAAAGAGATTATTCTAGAGTAAGAATATTGACATTCGTATTCATAAAAAATTTTATTTGTTACGTTTGAATACAATCGTGTTGAATAGCATGATAAAGTTTGACAACAAGAAATAAAATCGTACAAAACAAAGTGTTTGAGTAAAAATATACCATACATACTTCTGTTTTATATCTTATATTGTCAGTAAATGCTAATAATACCGTTTTCAAAGTACATGTCGTAGATCGCTGTTACAAGGATCTTATTATACAACACAATATTTTTAAATGTTTGATATTCGAATTAAATATTTCTCAATACAGAAAAAAATATTTATGTCATAAAAATTTTTTAAATGCAAACTTTTCGAACTTTTATGCCTAGGGTAAGTGTGGGTATTATACTGCGATTTTTTCGGTAGGTCTTACTTCAAAAGCATTTTTATTAAATTTTTCAAAAATAACAATAATTTTTTTTTTTTCAAACCAAAGTTTGACTCATTATTGATTCAAAAAAAAATCAAGAGTGCGATAAATTAATATTTTCTTTAAATAATAAGTATTTAAAAAAAAGTTCATATGCATGTATTACTGCGGGCATAAAAGGAGCTTGTCTTTATTACTGAGTGCCAATTACTGCGAATGACCCAATTACTGAGGATGAAATTCAATGATAAACAACTTCGGGATCATATAAGAAATTAATAAAATACGTTTGAAAGATAATTATTTGTTTAATAAAATGACTGGATTAGAACGGATTCCTGAAGTAATTTGAATTCATATCAATAAATAATAATGACCGGAATAGTGATGTATAATATAACAAGCAGAGTTTTTATAGTAATTAACAAAATTAGCTTAATCAAAGAAACACAAATCTTGATTTAAAAAAATCATTTTTAATTTTTTTAAATCAATCAGAAAAAATTTTAAACAAAGTTACATTCACTCAATTTAACGAAAATTTCTTAGTTTGAAAGTTTTTCTGCTTAATTTAACACAACAAATTCTTTATTATAATGACCGCTTGTATGTTTTATCAACTTTGATTTATTTGTTTTACTTTTTATCAATTCAAAAAGCTCTAGTACGATTTATTTATAATTGAAATAAAAAAATACGCAGTAGTACCCACACTTACCCTAAATAAAAAATTTATGAAATTTGTTTATTTTTTCTTACGTGTAAAATACGAGAAAGCAAACTGGAAATCGCTAACACTTATTTAGATACATTGATTCAGTATCAATCCATGTTTTTTTGACATTAAAAGCTACAAAACTAATTGAACATTTTTGATAATATTTATCTTGAATGAGAAGTATCTATTTTTTTCAATTTTTATGGCCTCAAATAGAGTGACCTTTACTTTCAAACAATTACCGAAAAATCTTTATTTTTCTCTATAAATCAGGTATCAGTAGCTTTGAGTATTGAAACTCTTGATATTCGAGGCCTCTATACTCTTTCATCGTGGCTGTCAGGATCATCTGGAGATTTCACTGTTAAATTAACCGGGGTGAATATTCAAGGGCTGGCAAAGCTTCAAGTTGGAACAGACGGAAAACTACATGCGCAAGATATTGATATGGATTTAACATTCGTAAATATTGATATGGATTTTAAGAATCTTGGCTTTCTAGGAGCAGTACTTCAAAGTGTATTAAATTCTGTTGGAGCTTTCATTTTCGATAGCATTAAGCCGTTTATTCTTAACGAAGTAAATACAAATATAAGGTAAGATTCACTAAATAATTGACAAAGTTTATAGTTAGTTTCAGATGCTTGAATAAATAAGTTTAAAGTTATTTGAACCTAGCTATTGAGGGATTAGCTCAGGGTGACACTCAACTTGAGAAAGTGCATCGGCCCAAAGAGCCTATTAAGTTCCTAGATAATTGAGAAACTAATAACTTTTCCGTCGCACTCTAGCGTTACATTAATTAATTTATAATCTATTAAATATAATTTAATCAAAGTTATCAATTGATAAATAATTTTTATTTAATTTCAGAGGTGAAGTAAACAAACAAATATCTCAATTGCCGCAGTATTTTCCAAATTCGATTTCGCCTTTTGACATGGCAGTTGCTGAGGCACGCAAACAAGTTTCGGATATGGGATATGACCCTTATAGACTCAGGGATTATTCTCAGAGTGTTGGGATATTTACTGTCACCTCAAGCTATACTTGGATTACTGGACTTGCTAGTTTTTATCGTATGGGTAACATTACCCTCAGTATGGAAAATGGAACGGTATACTAATTTTAGTTTAATATAATAGCACAATAATGTTATTTATTAAAGGTAATTGTTTCGAGGTCTGTTTAGAAATTGTTCTGTTTTTTATGCACAGTATGAAAAAAATTTAAGAATATTGAAAAATCATTGCACCACTTATAAATCGTTGATCAAAAATCAAAATTTAGAAATTTTTATAAAATTTCAGAAAAATGTATAAATATTACACAGTAAAAAATTTTGCGTCATTGCGTCAAAAAATTTTGTCTTAAAAATTTTTGTGTTGAATATTTAACACTTTTATGTGTAAATTTAACATTTATTGTGTTCAATCGCTGACAAATCCAAAGTGCGGTAGAGTACGGTAATGTACGGCAAATTTACGGTAGGGTACGGTAGAATACGGTACGTACAATGATTTGGTACGGTATCATACCGTAATACACTATGATACCGTAAATTACGGAGATTGTACAGCAAAGTACCGCGATTATACAGTAATTTACCGTTATTGTACGGTAACTTATCGCTAAAATAGGGTATATTTTACGGTAATGCGAAAAGTTTAGAAGTATAGGTATATTCTACCGTATTTTCACCGCACGCTACCGTAATTTTACCGTAATTTTACTGTTCTATACCGTATTTTCGCCGTTATTTACTGTACGTTACGATGTTTTATGGTTTCTACTGTGCACATAGAATGCTACTGTAATCTACAGTGGCCATATGGTATATCGACCGTATTTTTACCGTACAATACCATAATTCTACGGTATTTCAGATCCGCCAGGGATTAACCAAGGGATAACCCAAAAAAGTAAAAAAACGTAAAAATCTTTAACACAATATTTTTTGGCGCATTGACGCAAAATTTTTCACTGTGTATATCATAATACTTTTTTTTTTTACTTTGATCACTTTTTCATAGATTTTTATAATAAAAACTTTAAAAATTGATGTTTGGAAAATTTCAATGAAAAATGTAAATATTCATTTTTTCATTTTCAAAAGATCCGTAAATCCACCGCGAGGTAGTTCAAAGTCAAAAAATTCAATTATTCAATTTCTGATGGTTAAAGCAAAACAGTGGAGTTTTAGATGTAAAAAATTACCGTTAATAAACATTATATGGGTTATAATGTTTAATAATTAAATAATTAAAATTAAAATTAAAGGTTTATGCATTATTGGATGTCGGAACACAAGAGATTGAAGGTAAAACACACTGGGAAGTGGGTGTGATCGGGGGTTTTCTCTCCAGGGCCGGAACAGTCTCGTTCACGGTTCAGTATTTCCGAGTGCAAGTAAAATTAAGTCAGCCTGTGGATACCCGGAAACGCGCATCTCTAGAGGAGCTTAATCTTGAGCTTGGTAATATTCAAACTAGAATACACGGTGCAGGTACGGTGGATTACATTATAGAAGCAGGAATAAATATATTACCCAATTTATTACGGTAAGTTTTTATTTAAAAATTTGTCTTTGTATGAAAACTTAAATCCTGGTTTTATATCATTATTTATCATTTTTATGCTTTACTTTATTTTTATTTTTATTTTTATTTTTTTTTATCTGGTCATAAGATATCAAATTATGGATGCCATTGAGGGACCTATCAGGAGACGGCTTCAAGATGAACTTAATAAGGTGGACGTAGAAAAGCTGATTCATGAAAAAATTCCGGAGATTGAAGAAAAAGCAAGGTTTCTCCAAGGAATAACACCGTCTGAAGATATTATCCTTGAGGAATCGGCACCACCTTTGCCGTTAGATCAAGAGCCATTTTCGGAAAGTGAAGAGGAACGTGGCCCGTCGTAAAATGTTTATCTAGATATTTTTTACTACAACATTTTTTCAAAAAGTTTGCAATAAATATTTATAAAAAATTGATAATATTTTTTTTTCATATTTTTAATCTCATTGAATTAATAGAAAATATTGACTCATCTATCGATTTTTTTACAAATTTATTTTATGCATTTTTGTAAATAACGTTTAAAAAGTAAGTTTAACACAATAGTTTTTATCCAAATATACATAAATAACGTAAATTGAATAGATAAAATAAGATATAATTACTTTTGAGTTGATAACAAAGTAGCCTATTGAAACTTTATTGAATTACCATTTAAATTACGATACAGAGCTGATTTAGATCCAAACTAACCATCCGCTGCACTTCTTATTCAATTGTATCAGAAAAATTAGACCAAACTTTTTCCACCGTGTTTTAACAATACATCATTGAATTATTGCTTCAATGTGACTGGCTTTATATAAAATTAGAGTAGTTAGTGTTTCAATTCGTTGCATGATTATAGGTAATTAATACTTCAATAAATCGAACATTACATTATATTAATTTTTAATTATTAAATTGTAAATGTCAATACTAATTCGAAAGTTGTTCAAATAATTACTGTGAATACTTGCCAATTTAATTTATCTTTTCAAAAGTATCATTTAACTCTTTTACTTTCTGATCGATAAATATTTCAGAGACTTTTTTCTGTATTGACTCATTCCATTTACTATGTCAATATAAAGTAGATAAATCTATTAAAATTTTATACGAAATAAAACTGCAGCAAAGAAAAAAGGTATTTTCTCGTAGCCAGATGAGAGGTAGTCGATTTTTTTTTTTTTTTTTTTTCAAGTATACAAATAGGTAAGTAAATCAGTTTTTTAATTTAGAAGTATCATAATTAATTCAGCAAATCTGAAATTTATATCACTTATCAGCATTTTATAAATTTTGAATAGTTATTACTTCTAAATAAGCCAGTGGATTTTATATAAAACTCATGGTTTAGAAAATACTTACACAATTTTAGTATGAAGTATTACATTTTTTTGCTGATTATGGTGTACTAACATTTATTTAAAACTAAATTTAAGGTTGTTATTATTTAAAGTTTATTTAAAATTATTAATTTGTGAAATTTAGATTTGATACTAGACTTAAAAATTATTTACAGGTAAAACTCCAAGAGTATAATTTTCAATTTTATTTTTAATTATCGATCGAATCTAGTTTCCTGATCTAAAAATCATCATTCATTATTGACCCTTTATTGGTCACGTCTTTATTTTTTTATCTCACTTGTACTATAGTAAATCTTTATAAGTTGAAGAGTGTTTTGTGGGGATTTTCTCACTTCGCAACCAACGGGAGATAAAATTTTTTGTGACTATTTACAATTGCAGCTCCTTCTTCGACTTTTTGTTATGAAAAATTGAGATATCGACAAACGTATATTTTTTTTAATAACTTTATTTTTAAGAGCACCGAAGAATCTAAATTGGTAAATTTGTAGAAATCATAATTTCATGAAAATTTCGATTTTAAACTTTAAGCATACACATTTTTGCTTGTAAATTTTATGACTAAATTTCATTTATAATTACTAGAATTAGAAAAAAAATCGGGAAGTTATTGGTTTCATCTCGATTTTCGGAAATCGAGTTCATATTATATCTCCACGTATTGAGGCCTTAGGAAGTTATTCTGGCTATTCCTCCGAGTCCCTTCAGTTCGTGTGTATATTAGGGTGGCGCTAAAAAACCGACTTTTTTTTTGTCTCGAGTGAAAAAAAATGTTAGTTTTTTTATGTTTTAAGAGCCCTCTCCAAAGAACAGCTCAAAAAAAAATTTTTCAAGAGGTCGCTCCAAATTTTTTTAAATTTAAAGAATCGTCAAATATCGAAATTTTTTTCTTTAATCCTCATTACGCTATAATTTTATAGAACAAAAAAAATATTCCTGAAAGTTTCAGTTCAAAATTATAATTTTGAAAGGTTGCTCATAATTTTTTTTAATTTATTAATGCATTACATTAGATTTTTTTGAGCGACCTTTGAATACTCAAATTAAAATTCCATGCATTTCTTTTTTTTTCCCGATTTTTTAAAATCTTCGATTTTCTTAGCGGGAAGTTAAAAAAACGTAGTTCCTTCAAAATATAATTTTTTTATTTTTCTTTAAATCGAATTTCTTTCTAAAAATTTTTGTAAAGCTTTATTAACCGCGTTAAATTTACTAAATAAAAACTAGACTCTTTAGCTTAAAAGTGTGTAAATGTTTTATCTTGGACGATGGGGATCGCAAAATAGGTGTAGAACTATGTTTCCGCGCTCGAAGAGTTAAAAAACATCGTAATTAATGAAATTTGGAGCACTTTGTTTTTAAAATTAGCGGAAAGTTGCGGGCATGACCTATAAGATTAGCCGAACTACTTTCCTTTCAAAGCTCATTCATTTAAAAAAAAAATATATGATTATGTGAAAATAAAATTAAATCATATTGATTCTTCGATTGTTCATAGCTCAAAATAGGTCGAAGTATGATCCTAAATCTATTAAACGCAAGATGGATGCTGTAGTATTTTTCGAAATTCAACTGAAATTTGAGACTATAAATATTTCTGAAAACAGTCAAAAAGAAATTAGTTCAGTTTGTTGAGTGTCATTGTAGTAAGATACTTGATAATATATTGCGGGTCGCTTTTACAAACTATTAATATTGGCGTTGTGCTACGTTTTAAGGTTCTTGTTTAGTTCGCACTTCTAAGATATAATAGTTTTAGTCAAAGACAACCAAATCAACTGTGCAACAGAGTTCTATCTAATTTCAGAGTTCAAAACTCGACTAAATTGATTGTTGATCAATACACAAAAGTCGAAAAAAACTGGCCAAGAAAATTTTTTAAAAATAAATTTCGATTTCTTCAGAAAAATTCGAAGACCTCAAGAATGCTTAGAAACTAATTCTTATGTTAACGACTGTAAAAAGGCAGGAAATTAGTGTGTTGTTTCAGAGATGGTTTCTAGGGTCAAATATTCTTCAAATTTTTTCTGATTGATTCCAAAAATATTTTCAACTTCTCACTGAAAAAATAGTGAATTTTAAGTTATCGCTCTTAGTATAAGTTTCAAAAATTGAATTTTTATTGGGTTTACGTTTTAATCTTACTAGAAAATCGAATGCGCTTTGCGCGCTTTTATAAAAATATTTATTTATCGACAATTTAATTAATCAATTTTTTTCACAAATTTTACTCATTAATATTTAACCGTTGCCATGGTAACCGTTGCCAAAGTGGTTACTATAGCAACGAAGAGCGACAACAATGAAAACGTCATATCAACTTTTTAGTAAGGGATATATGCTTGGATATACCCATTTTTGGATAATTAAACTTCTCATAATCTTTTGAGTTTTGAATGTAGATTTACTAAATTGAGATTTTTCGAAAATTTGAGCTGGATTAGTGGAATAGATTTTAAACAATCTCGAAAATGAAACTTTTTTAAAAATTTCATTTTTAATAATCTACATTTCCGTTTTAAGCTACTTTATAGTAAAATTCCGTAATATAATCAACTCATAAAAGAAAACATATTGACAATTTATTCGTGTTTGTAAAGGGTTTAAAAATATCGAGATTCTTCAGGGTAATTTTTTTTTTATTGTAGAAGGTAACTATTAATTCTGATAAAATTGTGCGTGTAATATTTTAGATATATCTTAGGGTGCATTGATATATCGTTTGCATGGAATATCTTTTTTACTTTGTTTTTTTTTTTGTAAGTGTTGGTTGTACGTATTTTCTCGTTGTTCAGAAGTTTTCTAATACATTTATACAACTCTAGTTGTTCTCTATATACTCTCCATAACTGTATCCGTGAATGAATGAATGAAAGAACAAATGGGAATAACCCAAGAAATATTTTTACTCTGACCCTCACGGATCCAAAGCTTGAGAATAATTGGGTTTAGTCAGGGTGTAAATGCCTTTCACCTTTACCTCTTTACCATCCTCTCAAGTCTTTACAACGTTGTACTTTATTATACGTGAATATAGCTCTATTTTATTCTCCTCTCGTGAACTATAAAATAGTTTTTTTTACGTGACCAATTTTTTGCTGTACAAATTAAAGAATAAAAAATAATTGTGGAAGTTATAATTCTATTCGTCTGTGCATTTTTTTTATTTCAAGAAGATCGGAGTATTCTTTGACTATTTTCTTTACTAAAGTAAATATGAATAAATGCTAAGAAATAAAATGAACCATTACAGAATTTTTTTGTGAAATAAAATTTTTTTAACACGCTTTTTATTAGTTTCGTCTGTATCTAAGTTTCTATATATCTATAGATCTTATAGGAATCTTTAAGCCCAATCTTTAGCCACTTCAAAACGTTGGATTAAATTAAAACGTTGCAAACTCTTAAAAAACTGATGACAATGTGTGAAAATTTAATAAGTTCGTCCAATTATACTGGCCAGGATCTTCGGAATTAGAGATTTTTCTTACGTCTGAAGACATGGTAGTGTCTTTCATTAAGTACACAGAAAAAAAGGTTCACTTTAGCCAAGAAAATATTTTTCTTCCTAATTACTTTCTTGAGTGGAAAAAAAATTTTTTTTGACACAAGAAATTTCACTTATTCCAACAAAATTAATCTTCTTCCTTCAAGAAATACGTAACTTGATCCAAAAAAAATTATTTAAGTCAAGAAAATCTTATTGTTTTGAAAAAATTCAGCCTCTCGCTCCAAAAAATTTAGTTCTTGATAGAAGAAAATTTTCTTGTCTTGAGAAAATTTCTTTCTTGCTCCATAAAATTAAATATCTCGATGGAAGTGAATTTTCATTAATAATTTTATTGGTTAATATGTCAAATGGGAAGATCAAATAATATTGAATTATTTTTTTTTCATTCAATCTGTATAATTGCACGCTAAAATAATATAAAATGGGTATCAAATATTTAAGAGAAAAATTTTCTCAAGGTGAGAAAAATTTTTTTTTTAGCTGAAGTAGGTGGCATTGCTTCCCTAAAATATCTAAAAATCTTGATCAAAAATAAAAATTTATTGTATCAAGTATTTATGATAATTTGAACTAAGAAAAAATTACTTCCACCAAGAATAGAATTTCAAGAAAAATTTTTGCTTCAGCCAAAACAATTTTGGTCTTCTTTCAGGCACTCGAAAATTTTCTTGAGCCAAGAATTTTGTCCTCCAGTCAAGAAATTTTTCTTTATTTTATCCGAAAACATGAAAGTGTCTCACATTTAAATTTATCAGTGAGAGATACTGAGAAACAGCTACCACATTTGAGGAAGGCAGCAAGCGCGCAAATCACCCACTCCCATTACAGGGAGGTAGTTATAAACTTAATAAACTGTAGTTCCAAAAAAAAAAAAAAAAAGAAAAAAACACGTTTCAATGGCGATTTGAACTAAAAAGTAAAAAATATATAATAATTGAAAAAATAAAAAAATACACTTTTATAAAAAAAAACAACTAAAACGAAGAAATTAATTTTCAATGAATTTAAAATAAAAATAGAGTGATTAACAATGTTTTTTAAACTATTGTTTATTTTTTACTTCATTTAATTTTTATTTTCATATTAAGTGATGAATTATCAGATTCATAATACACACCGAACCTAACAATATAAATCATAGTAAATTTTGATATGATAGTGACTTGACTTGTGGTGGCAAAGATAAATTTCTTATAACTTTCAATACAGAAAATCTTGGCAAAATATCATAAATAATTGATTTACTTTCAATTTCATATAGTCATCAAATGATTGATTATCAATGTAGCCAGTTTTTCTAACTTATTATTAGAATAGATTACTATACAGAATTTAATTTTATATTATATAAAAACCTCGACAATCCATCGTCATTTTTTATTATGACTCAAATTTTACATATGACCTACGCAATTTATAAAATTTTTGAAAATAATATCTTTATATTATTTGTCATATCCATTGTTAATTCATTTAAATAAATTCTCGTGGTTTATAAAATAATTTTCAATATTTATATTTATTTATAATCTTTACACGACGTTTTATTAATCTTCAGGCTTCTTCAAGTACTGAAAAGGACAAATTATAAAATTAATGTAATTTTGTAACATTCGACAGTAATTATTTTTAGAGAAAAGTTTAATAACTATTTATATTAAAATTAGCATGTACATTAAAATATAATGCAATCATCTTTCTACATAATTTAAAAATTTGTTCGCTTCCATTACAATTTATTGTCATTGCTGTGATAAATGTTACATCATGAATAAATAATTTAGATGAAATTAGTATTTATGAATGCTAATACGCTTGAATTGAAACTAATAATACACGGATTATAGTACTTTTTCAAAATACCATTGAATTTTTTGACCAGCCGGGATTGTGACCTACTTGCTCTATGTGTTTGAAAAATTTTATCGAGTGTGGAAAACTCCGTTTAAGTCTGTTGATCAGATTACAAGATATAATTTAGAAATATTTAGGAACCTGAAAATAATGTTACGTGTTAATAAAGTGTTGATAAAATTTTTTTTTTCACTTTCATAAAATAATAGTAGATGTGTTTGAAATTGAATAAATTAAAATGACCCTATATTCAAAATTGATAATGATAAAAACATTGGAGTGACCGTCTTCTGACTTTTTTAATCTTTTAATGCCCTTAACAAAAAGACATCATTTTTATCGATCGTTTAAATAAAATATTATAATATTCAAGCATTAAAATTTTACAAAAAAACGTATTTCAATCTGGATGGTTTCGATTAAAAAAACGAAACATTTCAACGAAATGAAAAAACAAGGACTTAATGGAGCAACCTTTTTTACAGCGATGGCATTTGGCGGAAATTTTTTTTTATCGTTATAAAGTAATAAGAAATAATTATTTCCGAAGCCCGGCATACTTTGATATAGCTTGTAGTGAAAAGTGATTTTTTTTCATAATTTTACATGATTTACTATTTTTATAGAAATTTACAAGTTCCTTGACAGGAAGTTGATAGCATAAATTTATATTTAGATTCGTAATATTTTTATTAATGTATTTCTCAATTTAATCAATATGAATATTGATTTTTATTAATGGTCATATTTATGATTGTACTAAAAAGTATAAATTATCAAGAGTTATAATTATGAAGTTCGTTCAATCGGCATAATGTGAGCATGATCAAACGGGAAACTCTGGTAATTCCAGTTGAGAAAAAATTGTTAGTAAAAGCTTAATTTTGTTGTTTGATTTGATATGAAGGCGAAACAGCGCCGACGCGGGTTGATAGGATCACCTAGGTTCACATGCCGTTTTCGAATCAGTCTGCGTTCGTCCTGCATGCGGAATGTTCGTAGTTTGTTGTGTCCTAAATTTCGATTCTTAATCTTCGTCACCAGATTCATTTACTTGTATACATTACATAAATAACTAATTGTTTATTAATAACAACACGATTTCGCATCATCGGTTATGTATGATTAAACATCTACGAGTTTTGTGTTAATTAAAAATTTTTCCATTTTATAAAGAGAACATTTTAAAATTATAAATCAAATAAGTTACTGAAAATTTTAAATGATAACAAAATTTTTTATTCATGTATTTTTATGAGTGCTACTAAATATTTTTGTTGTGTTTAACGTCAGATTTAGTATTGCGTGTTGTATTGTGGGAAACAGACGTCGTGGAAAATCTGCATATCACGAAGTGGTGGTTTATTGAACGAGGCACCATCAGACTGGATACAAGTTGCGATAATCTCATTGTTATTCACGTCATAGTGGAGTTAAATGTGATTGTTAACCACGACGTTGACGGCCAAGTTCGCGCTAGTGAACAAATGTACAATGTCAAAGTGCATTTATTAAACATCATATCATAATTATTTTAAACTTATAACGGAAAGGACTAGTTTTTGGTTGTTGTTACTACGATAAGTACCGGTTAAAACTTTACCAGTAACTTTGATATTATCAATGAAACGATAAGAAAGCTATATTTAGTCTAAACATGCTGTTATTCGTGTAATTTCGTTACTTTATTTTACATTTTGAATAGTTATTCATTTATGGGAAATGATATTTTTCGATAAATTAAAATATAACGAAATTTTTGATAAGATAATTGGTAAAAAAGTAATACCGTGGATTTAAAACCGTAAAATGAAAGCTCCACTAATTTTATTTGGTGGTATAATTGTTCTTTCTCTTGCGGTTGCGAGAGCACTTTCATGTATTTGTTCACCATTAGAATGTGACGTTCTTACTGAAGAGGATTGTCCTGGGGGACTTACTTGGGATCCTTGCAAGTACGTTTTAATTTTTAATCATTATTATTAATTAACTATGGATATAATTTAAATATAAAAAAATTTACAATTTTTTCCGTAAATATATCATTTTGTCTTGCTTTTACTTCGAAAATTTTCTCCTTTGAATTAGATTTATTTTCAACTTTAAATTTAAACGTTCTTAGTTGTCCAAATACCTAACAGAGCTTGTAAAAAAACTTTCACAAAAAATTCGAGGACATTTTTGTTTTTTTAGAAACTAACGGTGTGAGATTTAGTCTTCTGATAAATATTCATTAATTTTTTGTGAGACTTACGGATATATTTTTTAAAAATACAATAGTAAAACGTTTTACTTATTTTCTTGCATATATATTATGATTAAAAAAGTCATGAAAATTCTCTATTTGTATTAAAAAATTTTAATATTAATAATATCAACTTTTTTAATAATATTAATAACATCTACTTTTTTTTTTGTTTTTTTAGGTGTTGTAAAGTTTGTGCTCGCGTTGAAGGTGAACCATGTGGCGGACTTTTTGGGTTTTCTGGTCGTTGTGCGGTTGGACTACAGTGTGTCATTAAAAATCTTCGTCCACCTGATGAATTGGATGAAGGAATTTGTTCGAGTAAGTATTCTTCATTTTTTACGTAATGAAAAATTATCTTTATTGTTGAGAAAAATGTGTAACATTATGCTGTATATTTGAAATGTATTATTGATATCTTTGATTATATTTTTTTGCATTGAGTTTGATGAATATTGTAGTTAATTGAATGCTGAAATTTGAGTATATTTTTATAAAAATTAAGCTTTTTCTGAAGTTATGCTCCGTAGAAGAAAAACTAACTTTTTAATTGATAGAAAAATTCTTTTATTACGGATTTAATTAGTTTTTAAAATTTTTTTTTTACTTATTTATACTGTAGTATTAATTACTTGAATTTAATAAATGCTCATAAAACATTCTGTAAAATGTCTAAAGTCAGTCCTGAGATGAATTTCGATAAATTATTTTCTTCTGTAATTGGCTTCAAATTAAAATTTTAAAGAATTTAAAGATATTAGATTTATATTAAGATATTAAATTCATCGAATTAAATATAATAAAATTAATGCAAATAAAAAATAATCATAAAAATATGATTTGCTTTTTTATTCAAGCTAAATAAAATAACTGGTGCTCTAATGCCCGAATTTAGGTATATTTTTCAGAATTAAAAAGTGATTTAAATCAATCAAAAATTGAAATTAATTATCCTACGAGGATTTAATAGTACAGTCGACTCTCGATAATTTTAGACTCAAGAGACCAGAGATAAATTTCAAATTGTCAAGAATTTAAAATAACAAGCGTTTAAATAACCACGAGGGGAAGGGGGACTCAAGTAAATAAAAGTTCGATCAAAATTCGTCATTTATTATTTCTATATTATTATTATTATGTATCAACAATTAAATTCAATAATACAATTATTGAATTATTCACAAATTTTTATTTCGAAAAAAAGTCCGTAATCTTTTTTTTTAATGATTGACTTCCGTTTATCACACGCTTTTTTTCACTTATGGAAAGTCATTTGTTCTTTCTTGGATTCATTTTTATAGCACAAATTAAACATTAACATGACTCATTAACGTATCTATTTCTTTATTTATCGATCAACGTATAAACCCGGAGGTTCATTGGCCGTTAGTCGAGTAATTAAAAACAATATAACAGTAATTTTAATCACAATTGTAATACAGTAATAATCTATGTGAATAATAAAATTAGATAAATTTTGTCTGCGGTGTGTTTGCATGATTAAATAGGAATTAGTGGGAAGTTGCAGGGATGGCCTTTTGGATCAACCGTTGTCCTAATTTTTTTTTTCATTTTTCATTAAATTATGTACATTTAAATATAGATTAATAACAATATATGCATCTAAGTTTTGAGACTTACGTCTTAAAAAAAACGACTGATTTCACGATTGTTCAGGTTTAGAATCGTCCAATTTTAATGGATTTCACTTAAGTATCGGCTGAAGTTTTTAAGTGGCAATATTTACGACTTTAAAAATTTTCAAGAAAATAATTTACAATACCCTCATATTTCGTGTGCCGTTATTTTAGATGCTTATACTTTTCAAATATTTATTTTTTAATTGAGAATATTTTCAATGATTGTTTATTTCAAATTTCGTTAATTTTTAAACTGGTGATATTTTATTGACGCTTTTTTTTTAATTGTTGATTTTACGAATAAATTTAATTGCAAATTTCTTTATTTTTTAATAACTATTTTTGTAATTTTCATATCTTACAATACATTTAGATTTATTAATTTATGCCAAGGTACACCAACCAAATGGCAAATATAAGATAATACAATATTTACAATATTTACAGTAAAGTAGAGTCTTAAAACTAGATTAATCTATATAAACTAAACAAATTAATTGTTCAATCTACAAAAGTACGATAAATACTCAGAAAATTATTGCCTATACAGTTCTCATAATAGTAGTTTTAATAGAAACCTTAATTGAATTAGACGAAAAATTTTATAGACAACAATACAAGGTAAACTAGAGTTCATGTTTCGAAGATTTAATGATAGTATTTAAGTTTTGATCTATGCTCATACTGCTTTCTTCATTTTTAACCAAAAGAAAATTATCAAGTACTAGGAATTTAAATTGCACGCATACGCGCGCGCTTTAATCCTAACCAATAAGGAATCAGTAACCATTTTTTCGATTACTATCGATTAGTTTTCGATACTAAGCTAACTTCAATTCAATCATCAATTTTAATATATAGGATCTAAATTAAAGAAGTAATCGAATATCAGATTTTAAAAAATGTCTAAGCTCGATGCATTTATAATCTCTGATGAAAGTTCTTCCTAGAAACGGATAGACGTAACATTTAATTCATTGTAAACATTATTTACGTTTCTAACATTTGAGAACTATTATTTTTTACATCAACAGATTCGGTAGAATCTGGCGCCAAGTTCTGTTCTCAAGCCAGACTACCGAGTGTGTATATACCGTAAGCAGAATCGTTTTTTGAGGTTACAAGTTTTTTTCAAATTTAATTTGATTTTTAACTTCCCGCTAAGAAAATTGAAAATTGTCAAAAATCGAGAACTTATTGGTTTCACCCCGTTTTTCGAAAATCGAGTTCTCATTAGATCTTGACGTTTTGAGGTCCTAGGAAGCGTCCCTGACTATTCCCGCGATGATGTCCGTATGCCTATGTGTTCCTGTGTGTGTCTGTGCGCGCGCGCGTGTGTGTGTGTGTGTGTAACCCTGTTATGACTTTTGAACGGCTTGACCGATTTCATCGCGGTTAGTGCCATTCGAAAGGGCTTAACCAAACCTAGATTTCCTGAAAATTTGAACCGATTCGGACCAGTAGATTTTGAGAAATTGTAAAAAAACTACAAAAAAAAATTTTTTGAAACGTAGTTTTTTTGGAATAACTTTTAAACGGCTCTACCGATAAATTCCAAAAACTAATCAGCTCTTAACATAAAAAAACCACGTCGATTGCCGTCAGTCCGGTCAAAATCGGTTGATTCGTTCGTGAGTTATCGTGAACGAAAGAAAACCGAAAAAAGTGTTTTTCGGGGTTACTCTGAAATTTTCGGTTTGATCAATTAAAACCTGAAAATAACTTATGAGGATGATGAAACTGCGTCGAATGCCGCCAACCGCGTGGAAATCGGTTGATCCATTCAAAAGTTATCACGATTTGAAAATTCCAAAAATATTGATTTATAAACTCCTATCAAACTTTTGAGCTCGGAGAGCTCAAAACTACACGAAAATTAGATTTTTGAGCTGGAAGAGCTCAAAAACATAATAAGTGCAATATCGAGCGCTTAATTACGAAAGTAGCGGGAAGTTGCAGGGATGACCGTCAGGGTCAACCGTTTTCCTAATTTTTTTTTATATGATATTTCATAATAGTAGTTCATGCTTTTTATTACGCGTATTACTTGATTATTATCAATTATCTTTATAATTTCTATTTAAAATTATTAAAAATAATTAGCACAAACTATAGCGACCCAGATTTTTAAATTTTAACTTTTTTCTTATGTAATATGGAGGGTAGAGGTAAGGAGAATCATCTCATATGGGAGAAAAGTTGAAAAAGTGTCCAGCTGTATGCTATAAATAATAGTTCAAAATTCTTCCACAATCGCGCTGGTTTACATAAAGGGTATGGTATGAATGTAGCAATTGTAGATGAATTGAAGTATGCCGAGTTGAAAAATATAAAATCATTGTCGACTAGAATAGTCAATTATTTAAAATTTCAACAACTTACGTAGTACAGAATATTATAGTAAATATAACGTTAAAAAAATATTATAAGGGAACGTGCACCTAAAGTGATTTTATTTCGTAAACTGTGAATAGTACGCTTATTGGTTTATTAACATTTAATTTTATAAAAAAGTACGTGAATACCAACACAGTTATGGGTAAAATTTGTGTTGTGAAAAGTTGTCCAAGTGGGCGTAAATCCAAAAATAAAAAAAATGGTTCGCCTCAGTCTATTTCGTATTTCCAACCAACAGTATGTAAATTAATTTATTATGAAAAATTTACTTTATAAACCATTGCTTATTTCTATAATTTTTTTAGTCAACGAAGGCATATTAATTTTTTATTTATCTAATTTCACAGACACCGGCGAGATTACAAAATTGGAAAATTTCGTTGGGTATTGAATTAAAGGCTACTGATTACATCTGTCATCTCCATTTTAAAGAGGAACAAATAAAAATGTATGAGAAACTGTACATAAAAAGAGAGCTCAAGATTATGCCTTTAGGAAAAAAAATACTTAAAGAAGAAGCTTTACCAACGATCCAGCATCAGTTTATTCCGATATTTGAAAATGAGCTTCTAACAAGTACTGTAGATGAACTGGAAAAGCCAAGCTTACATTTAAATAACTCTGGAGACGAAGAGCTGTTTCAAGTGCACGAAAACAACATCGAGCCACCGAAAATATTAGCAGATGAAGATGTTCCTAATAATCCAATAGGTGCTGTTGTTCAAAGTAAACAAGACTTGATAGAACCACCTCTCAGTCAAGACGAATCTAAGGATTCCTATAATCTGCAAGAAATCGAAGCTCCAAAATTACCGCCGTTTTGGCTGTATATACCCAAGCCCAATGGATTAGTATTAATGCGAATGGACCCAACAACTCAGCAGATCAAAATTTGGTTACGCTTAAACAAGGATACATCTATTACTGTAAGTATTAATTAATGTTTGAGTAGATACATCTATTTTTTTAAAACAATCATTGATTATTATTTTATTTCAGGTTATTTTTCCTAACAATGAAGAACTACCTCTAAACGAAAAATTGCATTCATTAAGTTGTGTCTATAACTACTTAAAATTAGTGGAAAGGTGGCCTATATGCGTTGGTACTCAGATTGACAGTACTAAGTAAGGATTGCTTGTTTTTTGATAAGTGAATGTATGAACTACTGAGGACAGAATTTATACGAATTGAATTAATATATTTACATTAATTTTCAGGTATTCAAAACTTTGTAAAAATGTGATAGTTGGTGATGACATTTATAAAAGAAACCAAGCTAATCCGAGATGTAAATCTTGTCGAATCTTACGGAATCGATTAGAGAGTCAACTTAGAAGTCGACTTCAATGAATTTGGAAACAACAACTGCTAAAAAAAGACGTGCTTCAAATCTGGTTAAACAGTGCAAACGTTTAAAACAAATGGTAAGTTTTGTAAAATACAATTGTTTGAGGCTAGAAGCAGCATTTCATTCTTACTATTGTTCAAGATTTGTTAATTTAACATTTATTAATTTAACAATTGGAATCGTTTCTAATTTTACGTTTATCACTTCTACTATAAATTCTATGTTTAAGCAGTTATAATGCTTACATAATTTAACGAAGGACGACAACAAAGGGTTTATAAACGTTAGGTGGAGGGTGTATATAATAAAATAATAAATTTTCACATTCCAGTAATAAGTTTTGATACTATATACGTATTGAATTTATCTGACATATAAAGTAGATCTTTACTAATTTTTATCATTTACAAGTACCTTATTGTACACTCTGGCCTTTAATTCAATATTATTTAACAAAATTGGTTATGGGAAAAGTTGATTTCATGCTCGACTGGTTTTTCATTTTCAAAAATATCAACATACAAATACTCTATGACGGTAAAATGGAGTGAGGTCTAGAAATCACAAAATTTATATGACTTTCAATTCATTGGATATAATTAAACAACTTTTTTATCTATTTATTTAACAGGCAAACCTCTCAATTTATACAACTGCAATGGCTACATAGTGTATAAAAATTGATTATCACTCGTAAAAATTTCCTGCTGGATAATATTAATATATGTGTACTTGCGAAGAGTATGCAAACATAATATTACTGATAATCTGTTGAGAAGTATCGTTATATCAACATATATATATATATATATATATATATATATATATATATATATATATATATATATATATATACTATATATATATAGATATATATATCATACTAGAGTATGATCATGTTAATCATTAAATATTCCATTTTTACATGGCAATTTGAAAGTTTTTGGACAGTATTCAATAAGACTAAAGATAAAATAATTTTATATACTTCCTAATGTTTTTAGTTCCATCTAGGGTGATTTATACATACAAATTGGACATAATATTTGCAAGTAATCAATTATTTGATTTGACGAAGCAATTGGAAAGGTGTGTGTTAAGAGCTGTCAGTAAAAACTTGACTAATATTGAAACAATTAGCGAAATAACTATGGAACTCAAAAAAGAAATCGTTTTAAAAATTGGGTGCTTTCAACATGAAAATAGTTTAACGGCAAAGGTTATAGATATTTAAATTGTTATGCGCGCCCATTTTTTGGCTAAGTCAGAGAATAAGCGTTACGAAGCAGCAAAAATTAAAACTAAAATGAATAGAAAAAATGCCAAATTATTGTCATAAACTCAATACTAGTGATTTTTTTATAATTTTTAACATTTAATTTATTATAGACAACTTTATATATACATCATTATGCCTTTCATATTATATTATGTATTTTTAAATAAATTATTTTTTTTAGCGAATAACAATGTTTTAATACGTGAATTGATTGAAGGTTTCTATGTTTTATTCTAAAAAATTTTTAAATGCAGAAATTGAATGTTTATGAGGAAAATTTGTTTATTTTCGTTTTGCTCTTGATTAATATTTGTTTATTTCATTATATTTCTTTACTTATTTACTTTGTATAACATAATTCTTTCTTCTTATTAAAATGTTTATTTATTTTTTAATATTCACAAGTAATAGTTAAATGATACGCAAAAAATCATATGTTGTTTCCTACTTTATGCGGATTTTGAAAGGCGCGCGGTAACTTAGCGGAAGTTTTTCTTTCCTTGTTCATTTCTCAAACCTACTCTAATAATATTTGGCGCTCCCTTTAAAATTTACCCTGATGCTAATGTGGCGCCACCCTAATTTAATACAGTTCGACGAAAACTTTTTCACATACACAGATGATTCTCCTTACCTCTACCCTCCATATCTACTTTTATAATTTAGATGAAAAATATGAAAATATATCATGTAAGCAAACTATTTGTAACGTGATTGGACAAATATATCATAAGCATAAAAATATATGCAAATCCTAAACTAATTTGAATTCTAGTTATGTAAAAAGCGGACGGCCAGAGACTAAATAATATAACGATGCATGCTAATCTTATAATAGATGGGAAACTACAGTGAAAAAAAGATATTTGACAGCTTGCAATTACACACGCCAGGCGGCGCAAGAATAACTTTTACATGAACTATAGCTTAAAGGGGATAGTTTGCCACCGGAAATGTATTAAATTAACATTGTCAATTTTTATTATAATTACAAAAAAAACTGAAATCCGAACAAAAGCAGTTTCACTGTAAAAAAATCGTGCCAAGTCCACGTTCATAAGACTATTAAGAAAAAAAAAATTTTATTTCTTTACAAAAAGATATAAAATAAAAAATTAAAAAATCCAAGTAACCAATATGGTTGTATATGATTTTCGAAAATTAAAAAAAAAATTTTTGTAAATTTAAAAATTAAAAGAAACAATTTTGGAACGTACTTGGTGTGCGTTATTGTGTACTTCAATTTTTTTTAAGTGTCCTAGTAGATACAATTTAGGAATTTCATAATAAGTGAAATATTTCGTAACTACGCACACTAAATACGTTCCAAAATTGTTTCTTTTCATATACAATCATATACAATCATATACAATCAAGGAATGCAGCGGTGGAAAGGTGATAAAAATCATTGGGCGATGGTTTTTTGAGTTTCCTTAACTTGTTAAAAAAAAAATTTTTCCAAAAAAAATTTTTTTTTTTGAATTTTTTTTTTTTTTGAAAATTTAAGCACTTTTTGGAACGAAAATGTGGAAAAAGCTCGAAAAAACCATTTTTTTTCTCATTTTTAAAAATTATGAGCTTTTCAGAGCAAAAAACGTGATCCTTTAATTTTTTCAAAAATTCGATCAAGTGAAACAAAAAAACGGCTGGCTGGATTAATTTGATTCTTTGTAGGGTTTTTGTGGACATATTGAACTGTGAAAAGCACACTTAACATTAGTGGTTTCCTCAATATTTTCGATCCAGCGCTTGATTTTCCAAAAACCACTAAAAGCCCTTTTTTGTTGCATTTTCAAATTCATGTGACGGAAAGAAAAAATTTTTTTCGAAAAAACAATGGATAGTCGTTAAGGGAATTCATTCAAGTTCTTGAAACCCACCTTTAACTTTCTGTGCGATCACTGGTTGCTGAGATATCGATAATCAAAGACAAAAAGATCCTTTTCCATTTGAAGACCGATATCTCAGCGAGGAGTGGACGTATCAGGGTGTTTAAAAAAAGAAATTAAAGCTAAATGAACAAAGTATCCGATCCTTATGGTGGTTAAGCTAAAAAAATTTTTTCCACGCCCGTAGACCAAAAAAACAACTAAAAAAATTTTGAGAATTTTTTTGTTGCTGGTTTTTCTACGATTACTCAGAAACCGCGGAGGCTACAAAATTTTGAAGTTCTAATCCAAAAACTAAACACTTGGAGCTACAATTTCCTTTTTTTTTATTTCCTGTACGACCATTTCTCTCAAAGTTACGGCCTGTTGAAAACTACCGAAAAATTTGGAATTTTTTTTTGATCCCTTAATTTTTTCCAGTAGTGTATATAGATAATATATCGAAAAATTATTAATCCAAATTTTTTTCTTAATCATAATTAGGAATTCTTTATAGTCATATAGTGGCTATCAGTTTCTAATTATAATAATATATAAATAAATTAAGAGTCTTTTTAGAATAAATTTAAATCGTGTAATTTAAATAGTGTACATTTTTTAAGGTGATAAATTTAAAAAAACTGATTTAAAGGTGAAAACGACGACATTTTTAATAATAATATTTTGGTTTTCAAAATTTATAAGGCAGAGAAAAATTATCAACGGCTATTTATCAGAACTGAATTCTTAAAGTCGGCAGTAGTTAAAATAAGTACAGTTTTTCAAAGTTAAACTGTCTCTGTAGAATGACCTATATTTTTAAAAATCATTATTACAAAAATAACAAAAGAATAAAATGTAACAGAAGATTCATGAAAACGTTAAGATAGATCATTCAATAAAATCAAAACCGAAGAGAATTAATAGCTATTGAATTTAAACAGCCAAAAAGAAAAGTACAATTAAAAAAATGTTTGACATTTTCTTTTTATATTTAATTATTTTACTCGCTGCGATATATATCCATTATCGCTTCAACTTGCTTTATATTCTAGCAGTGTATACTATTTTTTCATTTATTTCATAAAATACCATAAATGAAACAGAATATATCTGTTCACTTTAACGTTGAGTTTCAACGATTTAAATGAAAATAAAAAAAGTTTTCTTTTATTCTTTTGATTGATATAGGAACTCACACAGTACTCTGTATTCATGGAATGTGATGTTTCAAAATAGAAAATGAACAAATTAGTTTAGCTTTTCGTTATTTACATAGGAGTAACTCATATGCTGCTTGTAAATAAATTGCGGAGTAGTATTTCTTTACTATTCACCTTAAAAAGATTTGCTTTGCTTATTATTATGTGGATCTATAGTCACATACATCTGACAAGTATATAGCAATATGAGTTTTAAAAGCTGTATTATCGCATACTCTATGTATGTATGTGCATTTACTTAAATACTTTTCATACTTTTCTTTTCACTTTTCAGTTAGTAACACACATTAAAAAGATTTTTTTCTAAGTTGGAATTTTTTGTTCACAAAAATGAAAAAAAGTTTATTCAGTACTTTTTTCCGAGTTTTTTCTTTTTCAGCAAACATTCAACTCCAATAAGAAATAAAGTTTTTGCTCAATGAATAGAATTGATCGATAGATATCTATCTTTTTCGACTAGTAGATAAAATCTTTTTAAATGAAGCCTTGAAATATTCCTGAAGGAAGAAAAACGAAACCTGTGACAAACAACAGCTTGAGTGAGCAAAAAATAATGGCTCGAAAAAGTACAATAAAAAATACCACTAGGTATGAATATATATAAAAAGATCAAAATTCGCATCCATTAAATTATAGAGACTACAATTTTCAATAGTAATCATCACAAACATATTGATGTCATTTTAATATATTTTTGAAATGATCTATTTCTAAAGTGATGCTTCGTAAAAAATTTTAATTGCATTCATTATTCTTATTATTATCATTTCTCTAGTGGTTCGAAATTGATCAAAGATTAATCAGTTTCAATTAAATTTAGTTAGTCATATAGTTATTTAAAATTTTCTTTTTTTAATTTAAAAATTTCAGTTTAACAACAAATTTTCATTCAATAACTGCTAAGATTTTGGTAAAAACTTTTTGAAGAGAAAACTTCATGAAATGTATTTTTTTATTATTGATGTTTGCAGTATTCAGTTCTCAATTATGTAGAAAATGAGAATGTTGGTATTAAATTTTTCTTTAGGAAAAGGAATTGTTCAGTTTACTAACGTCACTGAAGTAAATCGTTTTTTAGAATATAATAGCGCTTGTTTTCGCTTACTTTATTGGATTTGTTTTTGTGAAGAAGTCTCTTTTAAACTTAAACAATATAAGATAGAGGATGTTAGAAAAATACATCAATAAATCATTATTATTCTCAATAGTATTAATTAAATATATATGTTATAAATGTCATACAAATTTTTTTTATTATATCTTAACAATAAATTTATTATTATGATATAACAATAATTTTTTAAATATATTTTTATGTTAAACTAGCTGTTACCCGCCCGCTTTGCTGGGCAATTATAGAATTGTATTTTTCGATCTAAACTTAAAATTTGATTAGAGTATTGTTTTGACTTTCACAAATTCCAAATTTCATTGAATAAGCATATACCTTTTATCTATGAAATTATTCCAGCTAATATTCATTGTAACTTTCAATGTGCAATCACTATAATGTTTGCGTGGCCTTTTTTTCAAAAATGAATAATAATTGACACGAAGAAAAAAATTTGAAATGAGAATTTGGAGTCTATATATACGATTTATGTTTTACTTTGAGCTCTTCAAGCTCAAAAGTCTGATAGAAGTTTGATGAAACACTATTCTTAAAATTTATCAAATTGCAAGTACTTTTGAATAAATAAAACGATTTTCGAATGAATCAGATCGAAAATTTTAGAGAAATTTGAAAAATTCACTTTTTCCGAATTTCTTCGACAACGATCTCAGGAACCAATCAACCGATCTTGACGTTCTTGGAGAAGATCGACGTGGTTGTTTGAGGTGGTATAGTTATTACTCGTATAGTTATATCATAACATAAAAAATGATCCGAAAATAAATGTCGGAGTTATGTTAAAAAAATACTTGTTCCCAAATTTTTTGTCAACGTCAACGATATTTGTCGAACTAATTAACCGATTTTCACGTTCTTCGCGGTAATCGACGTGGTTTTTTGAGTTCTAATAATTATTTTATTTCATCAAAAACGATTCGAAAATAAATGTCGAAGTTATGTAAAAAATAACACTTTTTTTTGAAATTTTTCGTTTTCGATAACTCACGAATAAATCAATCGATTGTGACCGGTCTGGTGGTTGTCGATGTGGTTTTCCAAGGTTAAGAGCTGATTCGTTCAGCTTAGTTTCTGAGATTAATCGATAAGGCTATTTAAAATGGATTTTTGAAAATATTGTTCCTGAGATTTCTCAAAATCTCGCGAACCGAATTGGTTCAAATTTTCAGGAAATTTAATGGCAATCAAACTTTTTGGAACGCCGCTTATTTCGATCGAATCGGATGAGTCGCTCAAACGTTATGAGAGGTTATGACTTTCCGAATTTAAAAAAATGTTCAATTTTTCTAAGCAGGAAGTTAAAAACAAGAGAAAAATTACAGATGAGGTTGAAGAAGCAGACTTAGAAATTGGGACAATTGAAAAAAATGCTTTAGCATTTGTGGAATTCTCAAAATGACACGAAAAGAAAGAAAAGAAAGAAAAAAGCCACTGTAAGCTCGGTTTCACGGACTATAGCAACAAATCTTACAAACGGCTTCAGAGACGTCTTGTGTCGGATTCCATGGCGTGAATTTTTATTCCTTCAACCCATATTCCTCTAGATCAGGTAACATATGATGCAAGTGGTGATGCCAAGAACAGCTGCATTTGCAGTAAGATGAGACTTCAATAAGATTCAACTTGCGACAGATGCTTGCGATTTTTGTATAGATGTTTTAACTTTAAAGAACTTATATTCACTATCTCGTATTTTTTTTTACTTTTGAAACTTTATTTACTCATCTTATTCAGTTTTTCTTACGTAAACCTGATGTATGTATACGGTTATAACTTATAACATAAAAATATATAAAGTTGTATTACATCATTGCTCACCAATTTATGTATTAAACCCTCCATCGGTCACGAAATGGATGTAGCATCCCCTTTTTATGTTTTAATTTCTTTTTTAATCATTTTGCAAAATGAAAAAGTGTTTCATAATGTATGCAAAGAGTACTTGGCGCAAATTTAAGAGATTTATGTTCAAGTCCCGGTAAGAGTTATCTAAATTTATTTTTCACTTCCTGAAATTTAAACGAATTTCAAACAAGTATTCAGAAAAAATAAAATATTTCTTTTAAAACTGTTCAAAATCTGCTCTTTGTATCTGAAACAGTAAAAATCACCAAGAAGTAATGAATAGTCACTATTTCAAATTTAGAGAGTACAACTGGATTGGTTGAGTTTAAATTTGAGGAAATCTAAAGTGAATTAAATTCGTATAATTACTTTGACCACAATCTCAATTCAATACTTGGTCACCCCATGCGAGATCTAATGACTTCGGAAGGGTGATTAAGGATTCACCGCAATGCTTTTGAAGCTATTATACTGTGTTCTCAGATCATTCACGTTTGACACGCAAACCAAAGAGGTGTATTTTCAATGAAGGCGATGCCGCAAATAAGAAATTACTATTGACTCTGATAACGTGACAACAAAAATTTCGTTAATATGTCATTTTCTCTTCAAAAACATTTTTTCTTTATAATTCTGTGTTTTTAAATAATTTTGAATATTTATTGCGCTTTATTATTTAGATTATTCTAGATTCGTATCAAATCAAGTTGGAATCAAGCTACTATTGGAATCAACCCTTTTCGATTTGAATGAATTTCGGTCCGCATTTTTATTTTAATATCATCGAATGAAGACCTGATAGAAGTAAAAAAATTGAATTGTGATAAATCTAAAGAATTCATTATTTTTGGTCTTTTCTGGTCAATGGTATTTATCTTGGGTAAAATTATTTAGCGAAAATTTAGTTGAACTAAAAAATTCCACAAAAAATTAAATTATTTAACTTATGAAAAATTAGAAACACAGTTTTTTAAAATTAAAACAGTACTTACATTATTAATTATTGATCACGGTATCCTCTGCGCTAGGCAGAAACCCAATTTCAAAGTTCTATTTGAGTTCCTCCAAAGATGTCTTATCTATGCAAGTCATATTTCTAATTTTAACTTGATAAAAATGTAGAAAAAAATTAGGAAAACCGTTGACCCCGAAAACCATCTCTGTAACTTCCCGCTAATTCCATGTCTAAGCGTTTAAAATTGCACTTATGACGTTTTTTACCTTTTTGGGCTCAAAGAGTGAGCTGTTCTATGCTTTTGAGCTCTTTTTCCGAATTTGTTCGACAACGATAAATCATAAACCAATCAACCGATTTCGACGTTCTTGGATAAGATCGACGTAGTTTTTTAAACTCGTATAGTTATATCGTTATATCAAAAACGATCCGAAAAGAAATGTCGGAGTTATGTTATTCGAGACCTAGACAAATAGCTAACAATACATAAGGTAAAAGCCCCAATTATTGACAAGGGTCTAAATATTGACACCCTAAATTATTTTTAAATATATTTAATCATCTGTAATAAGAATAACTATCATATAAATTTTTACTAAATTTTAATTAATTAAAAAACTGAAAAAAAATTACTGTCAGTTCAAAATATTGAATATTAATTATTAAAAAAAAAAAAATAAAGTTAGCACCAGTTTATCAAACTAGCTTACGAACGTTTATTTTCTTAAAAACTTTAATTAAAAAAGCCTTTTTTCAAATGCCGAGATTTAATTAATTTCTTCATCTAATGATATGATCTTCTTTTTAATTAACAATATATAAAAAATTAATGAAATTGAATAGTCCAAAGTAATTGTATCCTTTATAATATTTAAAAATGGGTGTCCATAACTAGTTCATAATTTTTAAGTTGAATCTCACATTGACAGTCATTCGACAGCGCTATGACACCTTTTTTTTACTTTAATCTAAAAAAATTTACAGTAAGAGTTTGAAATGTTCTGATTAAATAAATTATTTTTAAATTAATTTTTATATTGTTAAAAGTAATTAATCATTTATGGAAATGATTATTTATAAATTTTATTTATATTAATAACTAAATAATAAGTTTCGATAAATAAGAATAAGGTGATTCGACGCATGCGCAATATAAATGTCAATAATTAGGGTGAAGGTATGTCAATAATTAGATCAATCAGTTTTATAACCTGCTAATAATTGGTGTATCCGGATAGTCTATTTAATCGCTTAAAATTAGTTAGTAAATCACTTTAGTAAATCACGTTAGTAAATATCACTGATTATCATTTAAAAAAAAGGAATTGATTAGTAAAAACATTACTTGAAACATTACCACGAAGAAAATTCAACGATATTGATATTTGATTGCTTAAAAAAAAATCAAATCACAACTTTGTGTTTGATAATGTCTATCATTGGGGCTTTTACCTTTCGGTGAAATAAAAAGTTTATTAAATACAGAATTTTTATAATTTTCTAAGCATCTGCAGAACAACTGTGTAAGAAAATTCTCTCACGCTCTTAAATTTATGATTTTACAAGTATTTTCCTGGTTCCAAAATATTTTTTCTTTATACCTCGGTCGAAAGTACGCATATTTTGCACGTATTTCGAGGCCGAAAGTAAAAGATTTGTGCATTAATAAAGCTTCATATTCACACTCTAACAGCGGGAACAAAAAATCCTTTCATTAACCCGACTGACATTAGTCATTTGTTACTAACTATGTTTTGTTTACGCTGGTTTTTTACCATTGATAGTACTAAGATACAGTTTGACAGTGACGTGTATACAATAAATCAAATTTAATTATTATTAATTATTGTCAATTTTCAGTTAATGTGCTCGTCTTTTTTATTTTTATGTTTGATGAATTCCAGAAATTTCAGTTTTATTTAATGTTAAGTTCAAAACGTTAAGTTCAAAATACTAAGCTCAAAACGTTTCAAATAAAATGTTGGTCAATTATCTACATTAATTTTTTTTATTTGATGCCTGCCTCCTCGACCAGCAGCACTCGCAAATGTCGTAGGCAGGCATTAATTTTTTTTCGATCCAGTACATTATATTTGCGTACTTTCGACCGGCTATAAAGAAAAATAGTATACACCCCACGAACAGAATTTTGAGAACTCTGAACTGCGCGCCATGGGCATCATGGCGCGCAGTGCGGAAATCTCAAACTTTCTGCCCTAGTAGTGTAATATACTATTATTTTATTTATTTTTCTTTTTACAAAATTTGAGAATAGTTATTTTCGATACGTATGCTTAAAGGTAGCTATTTTGGTAAGCTTGAAGTGAAGTCAAGATGCTAGTTATTTTCAAAACTTTCCACTTTTTTAACTTGCTGCTAAGAAAATCGGGAAGTTATTGGTTTTACCCCGTTGTGAAAAAATACAGTTTTATCAGATCTCGACGTTTTAAGGCCACAGAAAGCTTTCCTGACTATTCCCGCGATGGTGACACTAGGTGTGTATGTGTGTGTGTGTGTGTGTGTGTGTGTGTGTGTGTGTGTGTGTGTGTGTGTGTGTGTGTGTGTGTGTGTGTGTGTGTGTGTGTGTGTGTGTGTGTGTGTGTGTGTGTGTGTGTGTGTGTGTGTGTGTGTGTGTGTGTGTGTGTGTGTGTGTGTGTGTGTGTGTGTGTGTGTGTGTGTGGCCGTATGTAAACTTCTCATAACTTTTGAACGGCTTGACAGATTTCATTGCGGTTGGCACTATTCGAAAGGGCTTTACCAAACTTAGATTTTCAATAGAATTTGGACCGATTCAAACCGGTAGATTTTGAGAAGTCTCAAAAAAACTACAAAAAAATTTTTTTTCAAATGTAGTTTTTTCAGAATAACTTTTAAACGGCTCTACTAATCGATTTCAAAAACTAATAATCTCTTATCATAAAAACCAACGTCGATTATCGCCAGCCCGGTTAAAATCGGTTGATTTGCTCGTGAGTTATGCGAGTATAGCTCTTCCCGACCAGAAATTTAAAAGTAAAACCAATAGGGTCCCCATTGGGATCCCCTGTTGGGGCCCCACATTGGGATGTAACGCAAAGACCAATGGGGTCCTCATTGGGCAATCCCTCGGGCCCAATGGGAAAATCCCCATCAAAGCTCAATCTAAATTTTGGAAATAAAATAGTACAATTTTTGAAAAAATTAAGAATAATTTAGGATCCGATACTCATATCATATTTGAACTTATTTACGATCTTTATTTGCATTGATACAGACTTATCGATTGAAAAAATCCTTGGCGTGGGTTGGGCTCGAACTGGGGTCCTTAGTTTCGTCAGTCCTTCACGTTACTTCTGGTCCAAGCAGGAATACTGAAGAATACAATACTCATTTGGTGCACACCAACTCAAGCTTCAAGAATGTATTTTTATTTATTTAATTAACTGACTTGAAAATACAATTTTGTAGAGGTTTTCTGTTGAAAATTATTTTGGTAAACAATTTTTTTTCAAAAATTTGAATTTTTCGAAAATTTTGATTTTTCCTCTAAGTGGCATTTTACGCGAATTTGAACAGTTTTCAGAATTTTTTATTATTATCTACTGGGTGCTTTACCTTTCTTAACGATTACTTTTTATTTTTATTTCTATTTTACTTATGACAAATATATACAACTAATATAAGCACACACATATTTGGATGATTGTTTTTTATCTAAATTAACGATTGGTTAAATTTACAGATTATTTATGAATTTCGCAGTCCAGTTTTTCAATAGATCTCGGATAAAATAAACTTTATGCCATGGCAATTATTCATTATTTCTACGTTAGGTTTTCCCAATGAGGTCCCACAGAGATCCCAATTGGGAAAAACTGGCAATAATTTATTATTTTTACGTTGGGTTTTCCCAATCGGGTTCTCATTGGGTCCTCGTTGGGTTTTCCCTCTTGGGCATGCCCCGTTGAAACCCAATGGGGCCCCAATGTATACCTTGAGCATTCCCAAAGTAATTTCTAGTCGGGTTTTGAGCCCAGGCATTGGCCTCTTCGGAGGTAGCCGAAAGCCTCACCACATATTCTTCATTAGTGAGTTATCGTTGTCGAAAGAAAACCGAAAAAAGTGTTTTTTCGAAATTACTTTGAAATTTCTTGTTCAATCAATTTATTCTTAAAGATTCTTTATAAGGCTTTGAAAACTGCGTTGAATGTCGCCAACCGCGTGAAAATCGGTTCATTCATTCAAAAGTCATTGCGGTTTGAAAATTCAAAAAATAGTGTTTTATTGAGAACAGATCTGTCAAAATTAAACCTCTATGAGACTTTTGAGTTTGAAGAGCTCAAAAGCATAGAAAAGCAATCTCTTTGAGCTTGGAGAGCTCAAAACAACATATACATTGTATTTTTAAGCTGGAAGAGCTCAAAAACGCAATAAGTGCAATTTTGAGCACTTAAGTATGGAATTAACGGGAAGTTGCAGGGATGGCCTTGAGGGTCAACCGTTTTCCTAATTTTTTTTGTTAAATTAATTTTTTTTGAATATCGTATGATAGAATTTTTCCCTTTTTCACGCCCACACACTCACCGTCCAGAATAATTACATTTTATGCGGCATAAAGTGACCAATCTAGAGTTGATGGGATAATCCGCTCAATACTTACATATTTGGTTGAAATTTGATGTGAACTAATAAGCTTTGCAGCTTCCAACATCCAGAAAATTATTAACCTACAAAGGAGAATTATGTGTTATCTACAAACAAGGTACTCAATGGTCGTTTACTTACTTTGTTTGTAATTTACATTTGAGATCAAGTATGTTGTGGATAACGATGTTAGTGCAATTGACATATCGTTGCAAGTAAAGGGAGTTTGTAGTACTTTCATTGCTCAAGATGTCGCTAGAAGCTAACAGTATGATGCTGAATGTAGTTCCTTTGATAAACGCCGAAGAAGACAAAACTAGTTATGTTTTACAATAATTTAGACATAACGTTGTTAGGTGCATAGAGTTACCGTATGTTTTGAAGCCATTGATGAATAAGATCTTTAATTAACTGCCCTTGCAAGTTTACCTGGTTATCAAATCTTTCATCGAAAACAGTAACAGTAACAGTAGCCTTTCATCATAAATGATTGCCGAGAATGGGCCTACGAATAAATGAAGAAACCAACAATTGAATGTTTCGAACGCTTTGAAAGGTTTTCCGGAACTATTCTATTACCAAATGGCAAAATACTTAGAGAATTTTTCTGAATTGGTACATGGAAATTTATAAAAAAAATAGCAAGTTTATATGAATTAAATATAAAAATTACATATTCGAGTTATGTAACAGTAATAAAAAAAAGACCATTTGGCAGCGGAAATAAAAGTAGATTTCTCAAATAAAAAAAAATTATTTTTTATTATAAAATGATATCACAGTCAATAATTCTAAAACAACTGCAACAATACAGCTGTTTCTTTGAATGAACTCTAAAATGAGTAATATTGAAGCTATCATTACTTCGAAGGAGTGAAAATTGAAGCTTAACAAAAGAGCTTTACTATGTAATTTACCGAATTTCAATATCTTGGCTAGTTCTGATCTTAAAAGAACCTGAAATTTTTAGAAGAGTGTTTTTCTTTTTTCCAAAAATATGAATTTTTGAATTTCCAAGAAAAATTTTTTTTCGAAATTAAATTAACTTCCCGCTAATTCCATGCCTGGACGTTTAAAATTGCACTTAAAACGTTTTTGAGCTCTTCGAGCTGGAAAATACAATTTGTGTGTTATTTTGAGCTCTCCGAGCTCAAAGAGATAGCTTTTCTAAGCTTTTGAGTTCTTCGAGCTCAAGTCTGATAGAAGTTTGATAAAACACTATTTTTGAATTTTCAAACCTAATAATTTTTTATTGAATCAACCGATTTTCACGCGGTTGGCAACATTCAACGCAGTTTTTTAAGCATCATAAAGAATCTTTTCGGTAAGCTTCATAAAGAGTTTTTTCGGTTTTCTTTCGTTCGCGATATCTCTCGAAAATATCAACCGATTTCGACCGAATTTGCGGCGATTGACGTGGTTTTTCAAGGTTAAGAGCTAATTAGTTTTTTGAATCGATCAGTAATGCAGTTTGAAACTTATTCTCAAAAAACCCCTTTTAAAAAATTTTTTTCTTAGTTTTTTTGAGATTTCTCAAAGTCTACAGGTCCGAATCGGTCCAAATTGTATCAAAAATCTAATTTCAGCTAAGCCCTTTCGAATGGCGCCAACCGCGATGGAATCGGTCAAACCGTTCAAAAGTTATGACAACATCGCGGCGGTAGTCAGGGAAGTTTCCTGTGACCTTAAAATGTCGAGATCTGATGAAAACTCGATTTTCGCAAAACGGGGTAAAAACAATAACGTCCCGATTTTTGAAAATCTTTGATTTTCTTAGCGGGAAGTTAAAAAGACACATTGAATTCCATTTAATTTTTAATTTCTTACTCTTGCATGAATAATTTAGTTTTTTTGAATATTTTGAAACATTAACATTTTTAATTAAAGTATTGATATGTATTAATACAATAATCTAAGTCAAATTAGTGTGAATTGATCGTTATTATATATAAATATATAAAATTTTGAACGAACGATATTTTCTGACTCAATTTGTCGAGCTGAGTCAGAAAATGGCTAAATCTATTAAAAGTTGATCTACTAAAAAAACAATGCCAAATTTTCCAGAATTATATGATAGTACGCAAGCACTACAGAAGTAAATGTATTGAGTAAATTTTATACAAAGCAAATGGACTCTATATTTAGATTAAGGTTGGTTACTAAACGTTAAAAATGTCAACATGTTGATCATTATAATATGTTATATGATTGCATTTAAGTTGTTAGATTGTACTAATTACCGTAATTAGTCCCATAAAAAATTACTTCAGGTCAAAATTGATAGTGACACGCAACGGCATACTATCTACAAATCAATGAAAGACTTCATCTACTGCTGAAATTAGTTTCGCTCTGACCGAATCGATTCTGGTATAAGCCTTGTCACAAGTTCTACTTGAACTGTATATAAAAATGTTAAGATGACTGGAATATAGCAAGCTTATGAAATTTTTTTGAGAAATTCTTACCTTTACAGACAAGATCACATTGAATTCTAGGGTTGATACTTTACGAAACCATCTTGATCAATTGGCATCAGCTGACATGTCACGTCAGTATTTGGTTGTTTGTTCTAGAGAATTCGAAATTTGCATGAAATTATCCGTAACTGTAAAGTTCACTTGTCATTCTCACCTTCATACGACGATATGTACCATGCCATCAGTCAATACGATAAATATTTCGTGATCGACTACAAACGTTAGCCAACAGCGATGTCCATTGACACACTAAAGTCAGTCTTTGGCCTTTAATATGTGGACAATTTATTTGACATAACAGTGATGAGAATTGATTGGAAAAAAAAATAACAATAATAATAATAATAATAATAATAAAAATTGGTGGTAATCATGACCTTCAACGCAAAACCCGACTTAGTATTCACGAAAAATAATTTTTTCCCGAAATTTTCTTAGAATGTTGAGGAGTAAGAAAATAACAAGAAAAAGTCTGGAAAATGGTTAACCCTGCAGGCCATTCCTGGAACCTCTCACGATGTATAAAACGATTGAAAAATGATCTATTCCGAAGTTTTCAGCTGTTTGAGCTCAAGAACATGACTTTTATTCTTTTGCGAGCTCGAAATTCTAGTGGTTGTTGAGAACATACTTTTTGAAAAAAAGGTCACCCCGGTCACCCATGTAACTACTAAACACTCTCAATGTTGCTTATTTTCTTTATCCCAGTTGCCTCGAAGTTCTTGTCTGCCGTGCTGCTGTCTTAAAAGTAAAATCGATTCTATGAAGTACATAACGTATCAAATCAGTTTATCATAAATATTATATAAAATTAATTTAATAATATATTTTGAAACTCTTAATTTTTCATATCACCGAATTTCATTATAAAATCAAATTTATTAAAATAATGAAGTAAAAAATGATTTGACTTTTCAACAGCAACAATGCAGATCAAGGCACCCCATAGGGTAATGTAACAAATTTTTGCTACGAGACAAATCCATACTTACGCTCCTACGTATACAAATGTTTTCTAAGATCTCTCAACTAAGAGGCCATCCATGAATTATGTCACACGAATTTCAGGACTTTTTAACCTATCTCCCCGTCCTTATCATAGATTGTTACATTTTCAGAACCCCTTTCCCCTTGATGTGACGTCACAAATTTTTCAATCTTATGCATGTATTTAAAAATAATCAAAAAGAAACAGATTTTTTTTCTTATATTTATTAAACAATCTTTCATAAAATCAACATAAAGTTAAATATCTTAGATAAAAAAGAAAGCAGATGACTAGTTAAGGACAGTAAACGATTAATTATGTTAATTAAAGATTCTAAACTTAATCATCATGTGCTAATGGACTTTGGACTCACTCCTTCATATTACAGTTATTAGTTGTTAATGGTAAATCAGATGGGAGCACTTGACGAGTTAAACCTACTTAAACTATTAGGCTCTTATACTATTCAGAAATCTTGAGAATTTTAGTATCTCACTTGCATTACAACGCCGCTTTATAAGTTAGATATGTTGTTGCGTGAGAGATGATCTTATAACGAGAGTGCTGAAGTATTAATAAATATCGATCGAGTACGTAAACACTTAAAGTTTCGTTTTAACTGATAAGTTTCGCATTTGAATAATTTAAATTTTAACATGTGATGTCAAAAAGCTTTTGACCCCCGCCCCCTGCCTCTTGTCACACAATGTCACATTCTGGCGATACCCTCCCTTCCCTTTAAGGTGTGGCGTAATTTATGGATGACCCCTAAATATCTGTTCATTTGGGATTTTTTCTTAACCCCTTTTATTTACAATCTTTTCGAAAAAAATACTTACTGCTAAGTACAAAGATGCAATAAAACAATAAAATAGAAAAACTTAAACTTAAAAATGACCATTCCACATATCTAACATATTTATTGTTTTGTAAAGAGGGAAGCTTTATCTTTAAAACCCACTAGGAATTCGATCCTTCAACTCATGGAAACCTGGGAAAAATAGACCTGGATTAAATGGACTTGATCAAAACGATTCCAGTAAAAGCAAATTCGGTGAAAACGTCTTTCGAGAAAATGACTCGAATGATAATAATGAATTTTGTGATTCAATTAAACTTTTTGAACAATTTTTTTTTTTTTTCAAAGTGAGGGATTTCGCCTTTCAACCTCTACCGAAGCTTTGCTTGTGGACCCTACTGTATAAATATTTTTTTCCGATTAACGAATTCTATGGGAGCTAAAAATTTACAAAAATTGCCTCGTCATTATGTTGAATTGTTATGCAGTTGAACTATCCGTTCAACCGCGTTCAAGAAAACCGTTCAACACTCAGTATTTAATATCAACTATTAATATTGCTCTTATTACATTAGTTTCAATATTTTCTATTCTAATACATATAATAACGAGAATTTTATGATTCGTAACTCCAAATTTTAACGACATATTGCATATATATATATATATATATAAGTATAAACATATATTGCATTATTAACATTGATAAAATGATAATGAATAAAAGAAATTAAATAAACATAATTTATTTAATACCCAAGTATGTTGCAATATTCATATATTTTGATACTACTCATACTCATGGATTATCTGTATGAAGAAAAATAAAATGATAATAGTAGTTACGATTATTATTATTATTATTATTGGTATTATTATTTTTTTTTTATAATTAAAACGAAAATATTTTTTAATCGGCTTATAAATTAATAGATTGTATAATGCATATTGAATTAATTAATCATGCAGCTATAATCTATAATACTGTTAGTATTGGTATTTAATGTTGAGTAAATAATATTTATAATTATTAGCGATTATGTTCTATAATGAATGGCTTGATCTGCTGTTTACAGTAAAATATATAATATTAATTAAGATTATTTTTTTTTATTAATTACTATTTAGAGTCGGTTTTAACTGCTATGGTTATATTGCCGACTTTAACTGTTTGGAGTGGTACGTTGGGGTTTTTTTGGGTTGTAAAAATCTTAATCTACGCGGCAAGGGTCGAATATCAACTAAGATGGTTTCTAAGACCAGTTTGGGATTCGAACCTACGCCTGGCCAGTGAGCCAGTCCATGCGCCTTAGACCACTCGGTTAACCTCACCGTTTATAATTAAGATTAATTTCACTATTTTAAATAAATCATATTAAGGTTCAAGTTTTCACTTTTATTATTGAATTAAAAAGCATTTAATTATTTTGTGAGGAAAAGGTTGTAAAGTAAATAATAATCATTCGTTAATTAGATCTTAATTACTAAGCAATAGTATTTTGAACAGTAAATGTTCATTCTTTTTCACATTATTCATAAGCAAAGGGAAAATTCTTATAATAACATTGGAATTATCTCGATGATCATATAATACAAATTCTTACGTTAACATAGGAATTTTTTTTATGTTCCATAGTTGGATTATCAATGCTGGAATTATATAAATTACTATGGTAATATCTGAAATTTTACTATTTACTGTTGTATTTGAGTATTTTTTATGTTAACCGAGTTGAGGATTTTTCTTATGCAATGATGGTGAAAATTTCTATTTCTTTTTCTTCGTGTAATTTAGTCCCAAACTCCATGGAGTTCTTTAATAAATGGTCTAATTATGATAATGTTTATAAGTTCACAGACGAGTTATTTCTGAAAACTATGAAGTATAATTGATTTAAACTGACACCAAAGAAATGTCAACCCATATCAACTATCATCTACTTAATCTATTAGTCTTAGCTACTAATCTCAAAAATTAGTAAAGTGGATACTACTCTTATTTAACATCTGTGTCCCACCCTATCAGCAGTCAAGAGAAGCTTACATCCCTTCAGCATCCTTATTTGTTTCACTTTTTGTGTTGTTAAAAACTCTCGTAAAGATTTAGATTTAGTTCCGTAAATTCATGAGAACTTTCCAAAATCAGAAATTAAGATTAAATATAATTTTAGTTGAAGTCTAATCATTTACGATCAGTTTCTTTTTAATGCTCTAGTGAGTTTAAAATCGGTTGTAATTCATGTTTGACACTTCAAATTTTAAATTAAAAATAGTATTATCTCTCACATCAATAGAAGGATTTGTTAAAATTTAATAAACTTCAGCAGTTGTTAGTTGATCTTTATTAACTCCTAATAAATACTAGTTTAGACACTTTTATAAAAAGTCAACGTAAAAATTCTACCTTTACATTTTTTGTAACCCCATGACCTTAAGAACATGTAGTACCATCTGATGTTGGTAATTCAGTTTGGACCAGTGACAACTAATGCCAATTGAATTTATCGTTTGTTTATTTGAAATACATGTAACATGCACTGAAGAAAGTTATCAGATCGACTGTAAATATTCTAAGCACTGCTTAAAAAAATTAAACTAGATAATTTACTTCTCGTACTCTTTTGCGGTCCACATGAAAGTATGTAATAAATGAAATTTTTTGTTGAAATAAATAGTTTTCTACCTTAAACTAGCTGCATTTTAATAATTCTGTCTTATGAATAACCTAAACTAAAATAAAGAATAACCAAAAAATTGAATCAATCTCAAAGATTATAATGGTTGTACGTTCATTAGTTATTTATTTATAGTAAAGTTTATTTACTGGAATATGTTGAATACCCGAGTAAAAATGAAATTATTATTTTTTACGAAAAAATAATAAATTTCGTTCGACCGCAGCACCAATTCTAAATCGTACCTACAATTTCACAAAAAATGGCATCATAATTAATTTATTACGCAGTAATTAATTAATAAATAACCTGACTAGAAATTTTGATGTAAGACCTATTGTTCAACTTCCTTTTTCGACTTCATTTCGGTAAATATTTTGATAATAAGAGCTTAAATATGATTAACAAATATTAATACTCGAGTTGAAAATGTTATTGGAAATTTCGAATATTATGAAAGTTTTCATTTTCTATTAATTTTATAATGGGTATATATTATTGAAGTAGAAAAGTTATATCATGTAAAATTAATTGTAACATTGAAACTTACTTGATCGATTTTTAATGATACTGTTTAGCAAAAAATTTTGGACATGTGAGTGCAGTTTATAGATACAATTATTTTTCTGTATTTTTCTACATTACATAATATAGAGTTTTACATACGTATATCGTGCCTAAGTGAATCAATAAGTTGGTCTCGTGGGTCAAATAGAAGAGGGTGGAGGTCAAAATAGACCTTGGGAGTAAGATGGGCCCCTTGATATTTTTGGAACGACATGGCTCTCTTAATATTTTTAATATTATGTTTTTAATACTTGTTCTTATTCACTCACTTACTTGATGCATGTAGAGGAAGGGGGGGGGGGCAAAATGGGATACTCCCAAAATTTCGTAGAAAAATTTTTTTTTTCCAAAAAGCTCTTTCAGTTTTCCAAAATATATTTTAACGTCATTTTCTACAATCTGAGAAAAAAAAATTTTTTTTTCAGTAATTTTTATCGTCATTGTGCATCATAATAAATTTTTTTCACATCTAAGATTTTTTTTTCTAAATTTTCAAATTTTCACTATACAAATGAATGATTTAAAAAAAAAAATCGGGAAATCATTGGTTCCATGCCAGTTTTCGAAAATCAAGTTCTAATCTGATCTCCACATTCACAGTAAAAAATATTGTGTAAAATCAACACAGTTTCTGTGTTAAATATGATCAAGATAAAATTAGTGTTAAAATTCAACACAAAGTGTGTTGAATTTTGACACTAATTTTGTGTGGACCGTAATTAACACAATATTTTTTACTGTGTTATAAAGTCTTAGAAAGTAGTTCTTAATATTCCTATGAGGATGTCTGTCGGCGTGTGTGTGTGTGTGTGAGTGTAAGCCTCTCATAACTTTTGAACGGCTCCACTGATTTGAACGACATTTGCGTCATTCGATAGGATTCAGCGAAACTTAGATTTCCTAATAAATTTAAAATGATTTTTTTTTTTTAATAACTTTCAAACAGATGTAACGATCAATTCTAAAATCTAATCAGCTCTTAAATTTAAAAGACGACGTTGATTGCTCCAAACCGTATCAAAATCGGATAATGGGTTGAAGTGAAATCGTAAACTTACCATTGCTCAGAAAACTTTCAAGTTTTGTTAAATATATTAGTTCACTAATAATTCAAAACTATCATTAATAACAATGGAATAATCTTGTGGATAATTTATTTCAATTTCGTTATCTTTCGTGCAGCTAGTGATTATTGAAATCCCATTATTTAAGGATACAAAAATTTTTTTTATTCAACGACTCAAACAATTCCGCGAAAAATTAACGTAAAGAAACTTTATAAAACTGATAAACAAGTCTTCAGGCCTACAAGATTATTCAACAAAAAAATTTTCCTGAATCCCTAAACCAAGAAAGAGAGTGCAAAAAAATTACGAATCTTTTTTTTTTCGTGCTACTACTTAAAATTGCATAAGAACTATGAATATAAAAAATTTTTCACCGGGGGATCCAAAAACTAGAATCTTCTCAAAAGAACTCTTTTTTTTGTTCTAATATTATTTTTACTCAAGCGAAATCCGTCAAAAATTACTACAAAGTTTAAAAATTTTTTTTGCTACCTCAATTTTTGTTAGGAGTATGTAGCTTCAACGAACAATGTTTCTTTTTTGGGTGATTTGTTGAATTTTTTTTTTCAGTTTTTCAGGGGTACCCATTTGCCCTCAAAAAATTTTAAAAAAATTTTTGGTGATAACTAAAAATTTTTGTTATTTACTTAGAAAACAACTTAAAAAAAATACGATTCAGTGTATTTTAGTCTCCAATAACTTAAGATTTCCTTAAGTATCCCCTCCCCCCACCCCTAAATATTGTTAGCTTAAGAAAATTCACATTAAAATGACGATTATTTTAATTCAAGTTAATTTTTTTTTGTATTAAATATTCTGATGCGAAAGCTTTTAGCAATTTGATAAGAAACAACCGTGTAATTCAAGCTTGTTTTTATTTCTGTGCGTAGGCTTACAATTTATAAATTACAAGCTCAATAGTATTAAATGTGATTGTTTTCGTTGCGTAATTGCATGCTTTAAACACTTGCAAAGCATTTGATTATAGTGATTTTAACTTGTTCGTCAAGTGATTTTAGGAGTATAACTTTATAATTATTTCTTGCTTTTAGTAAAATAAGAAATAATTCAATACCATCAATCATGAAAAACTAAAAATTTTATTAAAATGTTAATGTGTAAGCGCAGATCATTTTTAATAATTAAGATATTCAGGAGCGAAAAAATATTCTAAGCAATTGATTTAACACAAAATGTAGTGAAACTAACTCATGAAACGATATTATTTAATTTTTTCGCGAGCCCATTTTGTTTCAAATTTTTATTTTCAGTTTCTCGAGCACATTGATAACAAATACGTTTACTAATAAAAAATTAACTCGAGATAAAAGTAAAAATCTTGAACCAAGAACATCGTTTTTAAGAATTAGATAATTTCGAATTACGCAGAAAATTTTTAGTGAAGTAAAATTTTTGAAATCGAGAATAATTTCTTAGTTCAAGAATTTTTCTGCTTGATTAAAGATAACAAAATTCTTTACGATAGTGTTCTGGCTTTAAGATTTTTACTTTTGCATCAAGTTGATTTTCTATCAGCAAACGTATTTGTTATCAAAATGCTCGATTTGCCCTGTTTTCCTATTTTACCCATTGACTCATTTTTTTCCATGTTTAAAGATTTTTATTTTTTAATTGATGTATCTCAATAAAAATCAGTACATTGCAAGAAACTGAGAACTAAAAAAAGAGTCCAAAAAACTCAAATAATGAATTTTATAGAGGAGCCTATTTTGCCTTACGTTTCAAGAATTTTATTTTTCAATGGACACATCACATTCATACTAAATACAGGTTAAAGGTTAAAAAAAATTAAACTTGTGAGGCAACTAAGATAATGAGCATTTTTTTCTTGAGGAGATCATTCCTCTCTTCTTCCTTAAATTGTTTATTATTCAGCTAAAATTGTGTTTCAAATGAATAAGTTCGAATGAATCTTATTGTAATCAACTTTTTATTTTTAAAGATTGCAAGGCAAGCTTAAAAACTTCTGTGCAAGAAGTTTCAGCGAAACTTTATGGCTAGATCAGCCAAATTAACAACTTGTTTCTAAAATTGAAACTTTTATGCATGTATTTTCTTATTATTCTGTTTTATTATAATTTATATTTATTTTTTTTGTACTTGTTAGTCTTTTTATGTAAAATACTCTGACTTATGGAATTAAATCTATGTACAAAGTCTGCATAACTATTGTAAAATAAGAAAACTGTGTAACAAGAGTCACGATGAATTACAGCAAAATATAAAATAAGTTAATTATTTAAACTATAAACAGTAGTTGTTACGTAACAAATTCTTCAGAAAAATAATTAATATTTGATTCAGACATAGCTAATTTGTTGTATAAAAAGATTCCTTTAACATACAGAGAATAAATAAATTGGAGGTCGGTCCACTTTACAGTCATAATCAGGAATATCTGTTACTTACACTAATAAATAAATTAACTTGACTCAAGTGCAAAATTTTAAACCAAGAAAATTGTCAAAATTTGGAAGAATTAGATCTTCTTGAATCAGAAATAAAACTTTTTGGATCAAGTATAATTCATTTAAGTCAAGAATAATTTCTTGGTAAAAATTTTGAATTTTAGCAAACATCATACTCACATGTAAGTCAAACTTAATGTACCCAGTTACACTAAAAAAAAGGTTTTTTTCCATCCAGACTACAAAATATTTTTATCCAAGTTTTTTTATGTCCAATATTTTTTCTTCATATAAAAAAACTTGTATTTTTCGCCTGAAAATACCCAAGTTTTTTCTGGAACTAAAACTTGATGCTGCGTTACCATAGCAACTGCAGCGGTGACGCCACCAATTTTCTGATTCCCGTCCAATTTTATAGTCCTGGCGTGTTTGTTTACATAATTGAAAATGTGTACTAATTTATTATGTATTGAACAATTATCTAGCTGTGTTACAATTGATATTAAAATTTGGATGGATTCTTGAATACGAAAAAAGTTGCTCAAATGGGATTTACCATCTTTGCAAAAAATCTTTGAAGGTGATTGTTTTTTTTAAATTAATTAAACTTTTTAAGAGTTACTCATCATACAAATTTGATTAAATAAAATAAAAATAGAAATCAAGCCGTTAAAAGTAATAAAAATTTGAATTTTTCAATAATTTAATTAATAATAATTAATTTAATTTTTTTAATTGAATTATAATTAATTTAATTTGAGAAAATTAAATTATCATAATTTTTTTTAATTTAATTATATTATAAATAAATAATAATTAATTTATTAATTATAATAAAAATGGTTCACCGTATCATAAACATATTATATGCTTCAGTGTTAAATGAAGTTAAGTCGGTAATATTTTCATTTTGGTATTTTGCTGAGAAAAAAATCGAGTTTTTTAAAAATCATTATATTTATTGGTGTAGGAAAAAATTTTGGTATTCTCCACACAGGTATACCAGTTTCTTTACTGGAGAGAAAAATTTCCTAGGTGAAAAAAAATTTTTTTTTTCAGTGTACGCCAAGTTGACTTAAACTTCGCGTCAACTTTGAGCGAACTTCTCGGTCAATTCCGACAGTAGATTTGTGTCAACTTGATACATAAGTTAAAGTCAAGTTCTGTGAAACTGTTGCAAATGCAAAAGTTGACGCGAAGTTTACGTAAACTTGACGTAAACCATTAAACATCAACCGAAAATACTTTTCATAAATTTTATTTTTGAAGTTGAAATTATAATTTTTTTAGCAGGAACTTAAAATGAAAATTACAAAAAATTTTTATTGATTTAACAATAAATACAGTACAACCTGGTTATAAGTTATGTTTCTTTTTCTCTTCTACTTACTTGAAATATTTCATATATAGATATAACTGCCATGAGAGCTAGTAGATCGTCTGATGTAACTTACAACCAGGTTATACTGTAGTCATTTATTTTACAAATTTCAATGTGAAAATCTTTTTTCTAAATCAATCTAGATCATTGTCTATTGTTACATAAATTTAATTTCTAAAATACTGACAATATTCTGTAGTATCACTATATTTTGCTGACTAAATTTTTATTTGAAATGCAAATTAATAGTAAATTTTTTTAATAAATGATCACCATTACTTCAATTTATTTGTTTAAATGCTTTTTTTATAATAGCAAAAACAGTTTCATCGTCCACGTTGTTAGCTTAACCCTATGTGCAATCACATCAGCATTATTCTACAGTAAAGATTATCGATTGGCTTGCATAGAGCACGTACCCAGATTAGTTGGCAAGATTTTTTCTGATAATATAAAAAAATAAAAATGCACTGTTACGTTTCTTAAAAAGCACTTTAAATTCAAAAAATGTTTCAAATATTTAAATTTTAGGGTAAATTTAAATTCTTATTAGTTTCATGAAGATGTATAAAGAAATCAATTGTAATAAAAGTGCCATAAATTAACAAGTAATGTTGATATTACACTGTAAACAATTTGCGGAGTGGACGCGGAGTAAACGCGGAGTGAACGCGGAGTGAATGATTTTTAATTGATTCATTCCCAGCGGGAGTGATCTTTACTCCGAGGAGTTAATTTTTAAAGGAGTTAATAATAAAATTCACTCCGCATTCACTCCTAAAATAAATGAATTTAGAAATAAATAAATTTTTGTAAAGAAAATATTTTTATAAACCCTTTTTATAATTAATTATTAAAAATTTAATTTATTATTTTTAATAATATTTAATTTTAATTATTATTATAATGTTTTTATATTTTTTTTTCATAAATTAATTATAATTAGATAAAATTTTGCTTTATTAAATAATGATTTTTGTTAGAATTGCACTGTACTTTTTTAACTATTGACGTTGTTAAAGATATACGCTCATCCCGCTGTTACACTCATTAAGAGCTTTCATTTCAGTACCCACATGCATTTTGATATATTTTTCATATATACATATATATGATATATATAAATATATTAAAAATTGATGTGGATACTCAAATGAAAGGTCTTGGTGAGTGTAACATCGGGATGAGCGTATATTTTTAAAAATATTATTAGTTGACAAGATACAATCTCATTTCTTAACTATTGATATTTTCAAAGATATAAGCTCATCCTGATGTTACACTCATTAAGAGCTTTCATTTGAGTACCCACATGCGTTTTTGATATATTTTTCATATATACATATATATAATATATATAAATATATGAAAAATTGATGTGGGTACTCAAATGAAAGGTCTCGATGAGTGTAATGTCGGGGTGAGCTTATATCGTTAAAAATGTTAATAGCTCACGAGATGCAAGGTCATTTCTTAATTATGTATCGAGAGATAGAGTATTTTCGACTGCAGTCTAAATAGTAAATACTTATCATAATAAATTGGCTATTGGTGAGAATAATATGAAACCATGAAAAGGCACAACTCCAAGTCAAGACTTTTCCAACGATACCAAATTTAACCATAAAAACCCATTTCATCATATAAATACACTGGCCACAAAATTTTACTTATTCTTTTAATAATATAGATTATTATTATTATTATTATTATTATTATTATTATTATTATTATTATTATTATTTTTTAATCTAGAAAAATTGTATGAAAAATAGCAAGCTGCTAAATAAACAATTATTATTATTATTATTATTTGTTGATTTATAATAAATCATTTATAGTAAATTAATTTTGAGATTTTTTTGTAGAACGAAAATTCATCCTTATTTTATTTTTTTTAAAAACTCCGAACGCGGATGTTTTTCGGAGTGAAATCCGAAATCACTCCGGAATCACTCCGCAAACAAAAACTCCGGATTCACTACCTACGCGGAGTGATTAATTACTTCACTCCGGAACTCCGAGTGATGGGAGTGAAATGGGAGTGAAACTCACTCCCGATTCACTCCGGATTTTTTACAGTGTACACAACGAAAAAACTTTTAATATCATTACTGCCTATACGGACAAAATGTAAATGTTGATACATTAACTACTCAATCGATTTTTGAACTGTCGGCAAATACTTTCATAGCTTGTTCTCAATGCATTCAATGCATTCAATAACTAGAAAAATTCAGAATAAAATATTTATCTCAAAATTAACTCTAATAAATAAAGAAAATCGTAGCTACGAAATTTTTTAGTTTCTTATTATTTTTATCACTTATTTAATCCAATAAATTGTTATAAAATAAACTTTAATTGTTAATCAAGAAGTTTAAACATGGACATGGGTACATTAAAGTGGATTTTTCTGTTTTTGAACTAATTAATTATTTTGAAATTTTTTAGTCTGACTTTAAATCAGATGCATCAGAATTTTAATATTTTAATTGAAAAAATAGATTTTTAAAAATCATCTCGGTAAGAAAAGACAGTATTTACTGTCGTTGTACATATGGCGTATAATCAATCTGTAAAATTGGAAACTTTTGTATTATCTTGATGATACTGGTTAGAAATTAAGGACACAATATTATCAAATTATTGTGTTGGCACCAGTCTTTAATATGTGCGCAAAGACATCAACACGAACGAAGGTGCGGATCATAACTATTTATATACATATATAAAAAAAAAAAAAAAGAATCATAGCATGAATAAATTAATCCTAATACAAAAAAATCAAAACAAATAAAAAGATTCTCTGTAATCTTGCGCCGAGTGCCCATTACACATATATCACGCAGAGTATAAGAAAAGTCGTTTTACAAAAAAAAAATAAAATTATGCACGACACCGAGTACCTGGAATGCTTCGAAAATATTTCCATTACTTTTTTAATTATTCTAAAAAAAGTGTATATACTGATATAATTAACTTGATTTTAAAAAAAGCTTTAGCTGCAAAAATTATTTCGAAGAATTTAATTGCGTTGAATAAAGAAGAAAAGTTTTAGAACTAAGCAAAATTTAACTAAGGTAGTACAGTACGTATGTGAAAAGCATATTTCAAAAAAATTATGAAATTTTTTTGATTGAAAGATAAATATATTAATAATTCACTACCAAAATTTTAGATCAATTCACCGAACCGTTTTTAAGTAATTAATTTTCGAAATTGCATCTTTTACACGAGGAGGTATAGAGAGTTGTTAAAGTTAGTATGAAATCTATTTGCATCACTCGAGTGGTACGGATGATTTCATACTAACTTTACCATTTCTTTATACCTCTACGTGTAAAAGATGTAATTTCGAAAATTAATTACTTAAAAACGGTGAATTGATCTGAAAGTTTGGTAGTGAATTATTAATATATTTCTCTTTCAATCAAAAAAATTTCATAATTTTTTTGAAATATGCTTTTCCCGTTTGACCTTAAACGAAGATAAATTTTTTGATCTAAGAATATTTCTGCTTAACAGCCGATCCCATCTTTTTCTCGCGTCACATTCGCGGTGAGAAACGGTACTATCCTGTTTGCACTCGTGATGATAAAAGTAATTGCAGTATTACGTTTTTCCTCTAAACAAATGAGAATTTCGAAAAAAAACGCTCTGATATAAAGTAAATAATTAAAAAATCTTTTACGTAGCAGAGCGTTTTTTTCAAAAATTTTCTTTGTTTAGAAGAGAAATAAAAAGTTGCAATCATAGGAACCGGCTCTTAATTCAAAATAATTTTATAGATACAAAACTTTTTCTCTTGAATCAAGTTAAGTTTTTTTTGTCAGCGAATTCATTTTTTAAAGTTTTTTTTTTTTTTTTTTTTTTTGAAACAAGTATCTTTTATCTTTTAGGTAATAAATATTGAATTTGCACTTTGTACAGAACATCATTTAATAATTACAGTATTGTATTTTACTTTTAGTTTATATTGTAGTCTGATAAAAAAGAATTTTCTTCAAATAAAACTCTAACGTAAATACTATTCAACACAAAAGCATAAAGTTGTTCAGTTGATAAAAGCCGATCGTTATTTACACTCGTTGTTACATGCTAAGCTATCAATCCTGTATCGATTTTGAAATTTATTTCTGTTTGAACTGGAAGATCTTTTGTATTTGACTTGTTTATTTTTTTATAATTGATAACTAATATTTTTTTAAGGCTATTTGATATTATATTATTCATTACAGAGATACCTGGAAGGTGGCGCCGACATTGTCCACATGGTCCTAAAATGTCCGGCCCGGGATGTAATCTCATAGGTGATGATACATCTAATGATAGTAATCATCCGGGAAATGCAGGAAAATGTGTTTGTGGTTCATCGGTGCCTTGGTGTCCAGGTGAACCTCATCCGTATGTATTTGCAACACGTCACGAATGTAAGCTGAATTTAGCAGCGAAAATAGCGTATGGTAAGCTATTTATTTTTGATTGTATGAATTTATAATAAAACAGTTAAAATATCAGACTCCGGATAAAGTAGAACTTTTATGTAACGTACGTAAATATTCTATAACTCTTTAAGTAACAAAATAGTTGAAGCTTACTGTAGAGTTATTAATTTTTAAATGTCAGAAATTTTTAACTTCCCGCTAAAAATAGTATATTACACACCTAGGGAAGTAAAGTAAGAAATGTCTCAGATCACATGTAATTGTTGGCCGAGGCGAAGCCGAGGTCAACAAACATGTGACCTGAGGCTTTCTTATTTACTTCCCGAGGAGTGTATGCTATTTTTTTGCTCGACGAAAGCAGAAAGTGGCAACTTCGTTTAGCGCAGCGGGTCAAAAGTTGACGCTTTCTCTCCGTCGAGCAAAAAAATAAAAAATTTTCAAAAATCGGGAAGTTATTGGTTTTACCCCGTTTTTCGAAAGTCGAGTTCTCATCAGATCTTGACGTTTTGAGGTCCTAGGAAGATTCCCTGAATATTTTCGCGATGATGTCCGTATGTGTGTGTGCGCGCGCGTGTGTGTGCGTGTGTGTGTGTGTGTTTATGTAACCCTTTTATAACTTTTAAACGGCTTTACCGATTTTATAGCGGTTGGTGCCATTCAAAAGAGCTTGACCAAACTTAGATTTCCTGAAAATTTTAACCGATTCGGACTAGTAGATTTTAAGAAATTGCAAAAAAACTACAAAAAAAAATTTTTTGAAAAGTGGTTTTTTTGGAATCACTTTTAAACGGCTTTTCCGATCAATTCCAAAAAACTAATCAGCTCTTAACATCAAAAAACCGCGTCGATCGCCGCCAGTTCGGTCAAAATCGGTTGATTCGTTCGTGAGTTATCGTGAACGAAAGAAAACCGAAAAAAGTGTTTTTTCGGGGTCACTCTGAAATTTTCGGTTCGATCAATTAAAACCTGAAAATAACTTATGGGATGGCTGTCAGGGTCAACTGTTTTCCTAATATATAGTTTATTTATAATATATAGTTTATATATATAATTTTTTTAATTTTGAAGCCTGTAATAATACATAAATCAATTATTGATATTATCCTATCATTTATCTTTAACTAGTTGACTACTCAAGGTTTAAATCTAGATCCTATTATTCCACAAATAGAGCTATAGACTATCGGTCTCTTATATCAAGATTCATAACTATAATTCCCTTAGTAATTGATTTTTGGATGAAAGTTAGAACTATAAATTATTAATTAGAAAATGACCTATTTATAATATTGCACCATAGATAAAAGTAAATGAACATAGCATCGATGGTAATTATTGATCTACATTATACCACGTATATTTTTAGTTCAGTTCAAGCATTGATTAATAAAAACAGCATTATTAACTTTTTGTAGTTATAATTTTTTTGTAGTTATAAAACTTTTTGATTGAAAGTGAGTGTATTTGCACTAAATTTGTAGTTTTTCCTGAAATTTTTTGACAATATGAAAAAATTTGGTCCGATAGATTTTGGGAAATCTTACAAATGGAATACCTTTAAAAATTTTTTTTGAAACATCTTTCAAACTATAAATTCAATTAATTTTATTATAAAATTAGCTTTCAACTGCAAAAATTAATGTGAAAATCGACAAATTGCGTTGAAATCGATTGAGTTGATTGTTGGACATCGCAGTCCAAAACTTTCAATTAAAGTAGTTTCTTGAAGTGATTTCTAGATTTATTGGATTGATGTTTTGGAATTAGTTTTTTTTTTAACTTAAAAAAATCCATCGAATGAATGAAGGGTTTTTACTTGATGCATGCACTTTCGTGTTTCCACAGGGACCTAATTGGTCATGCTCTTTTTCCATATGTGACAATCTTCTCACTTACTATCCTAGATGATTGGAAAAGCCTTTTTTTCGTTCAATTACACCACACTGTGACGTTACGGAAGAATTTAAGCCCCAATCGCGATTTTGTTCACGGTTTCCACCATGCTTTAGCTCACCGGATTGCAGGATTAGTTGAGATGAGGGATCACGTAACACCGATAAAAATAAGAGTTTAGTTAATTGTTATTAAATGAACTTTATTGATAAATATTATTAATGACAGCATTCAATTCTTCAAGGAGATCCACGCGAATTCGACTACTTAAGCAGTCAAATTTTTGAAACTTCCTGAAAACTTTTTAATTGAATCTACGTAGCCTAATAATTAATAAAAAATTAAAAACCAGTAGATTTCCGGGAGATTTAATGAAATAATAAACTTTGAAAATTGTAATTTTGACATGCAGGTAAATTCCACCAGCTGTGTATTTGGTTAAAAATTTAATGCAATTAACGATTTCAAAAAAAGGTTATTTTCATTGGATTTGATTGAAAAAATAATAAACTTTTGATTAAAACTATATAAAAAGTAGGTTTCCGAACGTATCACGGGGATGTTTTATATTTTATATGAAAAATCACAACCCTGATTCAGAAAGATGATTTGAAATGATTACCTCCATGTTGATTATATATCTATATAATATTCAAATCCGATGCTTTTAAATCATTTCAGATTAGATTTCTTAATTAGGGTATAGTAGGAAATTCTGTTCATTATAGTCTTGTATTTAACTTGGCAACATCGCTTGTGCAGTTACTCGGCGCATAAGTAACCTAGAAGTAACGCAGAAGTAACCGCGGTTTTTTAAATGCCAGAAGATTTTAGCCATTTTAGTTAAACCGTACAACAAAACTTTATTTACACACATACACACACACGCGCACGCGTGATCCGATAAAAACTCAACTTTTAAATTTTCAATTTTCTTAGTGGGAAGTTAAAAAAATAACATGAAGCACGTGAAGTGAGCATTTATGGATCACCCAGATTTTTGTTTTTCTATTATCATACCATAAGGTGTATCAAAAACTTAATTTCACAATTTTACTTCATCAACTCTGATACGTTCGTATTAACAATACTGTGATGAAATTGATTCAATAATCGTTAATTGAATGTATGCTAATGTACAAAACATATTGTAAAACTACATGTAGTCGACAAACTTTTGCATAAGTTTGTACGTGCACCCGCTGTGAATGAATTTCTGTGTTCAAGGTATAATAAAGTTATTCTCTCGTATCGTAACAACGTAAAAAAAGTATTGTATCATATTTACCGAAAGTTAAATTTGATCCATTTGGAAAACTAGTTCAATCGAGCAAGTAACGCTGGAGCTATTTTGTATCTCTGTTTCTATAAAATCTCCTAGTTTTTCAGTTTTAGTGAGCCCTGTGTCACGCAATATTGTTCTCAAGGAATTTATTCTTTTTGCAAACTCTTATTCGACAATAGACGCGATTTATTTTTATTTTAAGTTGAAAGCACTGTGTTAAACTTTTGTGTGTTACTTTAACCAAGAAGCAATTTAAAACCCAGAAAGCAGGGTAAAAGTAAAACACCATAGCAGAGCTATTCGGAAAATCATTCATGGTATCAATTCTTTTACTTTCTTTCTTTTGTTAGTTTGGATATTTTTTTCGAATAAACAATTCTCACGTTTCAAATCCAATTTATTAAATATACTCTATTCGTTTTCTATCGTGAACGTGTTACAGTGTTATATATTTTTATAAAGTTTCTTGTAGGTAAAAATAAAATTTTAAATTGTATACATTTAAATGATAATGAAAAATGAATAAATTCAGAAGTTATCTTGAGAATAATGTGAGCGTATATTGATATATATATATATATATATATATATATATATATATATATATATATATATATATATATATATATTGTACAAAATTGATTTGTCTGTTCATATTTTTTAATTACTTAACTTTGATATAGCTTCACGTTGACTTCTTTTTCTGATAAAAGTTGAGTTTTCATATAATTGATTATAAAAGTTAGGATTTATAGTAAAACTTACGTTTTCACCCCGTAGACAATTTTTGATTCTCTGTAAAACTATTAGAGAGTCATAATTTTTTCTTATTTTTTTGTAGATGATGTCATCAATGCGCCTGAACATCTGAAACCAGAGAGTAAGTCAATAGTCAAATAATTATTTATTTTTAGTAATTAAATGACTTATTTAGAACAATTGAGTCATGCTTTTTACACTTTGACGATTTTTTTAGCAATTTTAAGCTTGCTAGTAGAATTTTACTAAATCAATTTACCTAAATAGTTTAGAAAGTAATAAAAAAATTGATTTAAATACTACTACAATCGAATTTATAGAAATTTTACAGTAGATCTCTAAGAATATATATCTTTTTTCTTGAAGGTGTTTTTTTTTTTTTTTTTATATCGTGAGATCTCTTTTAATTTTTTACTAAATTGAAAAACTCGAATATCACTTAAAAGCATATAAATATTCACTCCTCAATCAAGAAAAGAAAACTTTGGCTAGGAAAAAAAAGGTTTCTTATTCATGAATTTTACTTTTAAACGAAGAACATTAGTTTTTTTAAATAAAGTATCATATATTTAATCCAATAATTTATTTCTCTTGGATCAACAGATTCGGTAGAATCTGGCGCCAAGTTCCGTTCTCAAGCCAGACTACCGAGTGTGTATATACCGTAAGCAGAATCGTTTTTTGAGGTTACAAGTTTTTTTTTAAATTTAATTTGATTTTTTTTTATATGATATTTTATAATAGTAGTTCATGCTTTTTATTACGCGTATTACTTGATTATTATCAATTATCTTTATAATTTCTATTTAAAATTATTAAAAATAATCAGCACAAACTATAGCGACCCAGATTTTTAGATTTTAACTTTTTTCTTATGTAAAAAGCGGACGGCCAGAGACTAAATAATATAACGATGCATGCTAATCTTATAATAGATGGGAAACTACAGTGAAAAAAAGATATTTGTCAGCTTGCAATTACACACGCCAGGCGGCGCAAGAATAACTTTTACATGAACTATAGCTTAAAGGGGATAGTTTGCCACCGGAAATGTATTAAATTAAAATTGTCAATTTTTATTATAATTACAAAAAAAACTGAAATCCGAACAACGACAGTTTCACTGTAAAAAAATCGTGCCAAGTCCACGTTCATAAGACTATTAAGAAAAAAAAATTTTATTTCTTTACAAAAAGATATAAAATAAAAAATTAAAAAATCCAAGTAACCGATATGGTTGTATATGATTTTCGAAAATTAAAAAAAAATTTTTGTAAATTTAAAAATTAAAAGAAATAATTTTGGAACGTACTGGGTGTGCGTTATTGTGTACTTCATTTTTTTTTAAGTGTCCTAGTAGATACAATTTAGGAATTTCATAAAAAGTGAAATATTTCGTAACTACGCACACTAAATACGTTCCAAAATTGTTTCTTTTAATTTTTAAATTTACAAAAATTTTTTTTTAATTTTCGAAAATCATATACAACCATATCGGTTACTTGGATTTTTTAATTTTTTATTTGATATCTTTTTGTAAAGAAATAAAATTTTTTTTTCTTAATAGTCTTATGAACGTGGACTTCTATTTTTTTACAGTGAAACTGTTTTTGTTCGGATTAAGATAGGCGGTAATATTGATTAAAGATAGTATCGACGTTTAAAAAATGCAAACAATGCTCGAATTTTAAGTAATTTTCTTCGTTCCAGAATATTTCTTTTGAATTAAGTCGTTTTTTCTTTTTATTTTTTTCGAGTAGATAACCTAAAAAATAAGTAAAGATTCAGAAATTTTTTCTTTGAATGATTTGAAAAATAAAAAAAAAAAACTGCATTTATTTCTATACTTGTCTGTACGCGGCGGTCCAATTTATATACCTTTTATATTTTTCTCCGAGTACTCTGCAAAACCTGGGTAGAGATCTCTATTTTCTCATTGTAGGTACGTTTTTACATGATATAAACTCTATAACATGGAAAGATTCCATTTACTTACTTTACCACTTCAACTATCTCTCATCCAACGACGAAATCTGTGTAATGTTAAAGAAAAACGTAAACGTTATTCTGTTGCAAATTTATATAGATATTTTCATTTGATATGTTGTTTCCTTTTCAGTGAACTTTATTTTAAAATCGAGTGTAACTTTTATCTTGTTCTCGTTTAATAAAATATAGAGTTCAAAAGAAGCAAATATTTGTGTGCATATTGTTATAATTATTTTCTTAGGTAATTTTTAGTATTGAATATTTAACACTCAAGTGTAATTGAAATTGAAGAACTACTCATTTCTGTTCATATTTTAATAACTGATTGGATCTAATAATCATCCTGAATAATCGATCACTTATTAACAAGCGAAAGCTACTGTAGAATTACGTGCAAGAATGTTTCAATATTCTAGAGAAAGCTTCCTTTCCCTTTCAATAGTTAATTTATTAATTTCTATCATCTCTTACATATCTATAGTTTTGATTATCTACTATGCATTCAAGGAAAGAACAAATTAATTTAATGAATGATAAATTGATTTAACTAATTAAATTATAGTTAAACTAGCGGACCCGACAGGCGTTGTTTTGTACATACGTCTTAAATTAAAAAATTTTAAGCTTCTTAGAATGATTTGTTACAGTTTAGACCGTTTTGATGAAAATTATCAATAAAACGTTACTATAATAAATAATAAAATACTTTAATTAGCACGATGTAGATTTCACCACAAATAACACAAAATTTTCTTGAATCTGATCGTAGCGCCCATTATCGGGTCACCCCCCATGAAAAAAGTGTATAAGTGAAAAGCATAGTTAAAGTTATTTATGAGTATAAATAATTGTATATGAGTATAATGCATAAGTATACTTTAAGTATATCAGAAAAATTTAATTCTATATTTAACATTTTTTTAAATATAGAGTAATTTATCGTAATTTGTATAATTTTGATTATATTCTTTATTATAAATATATTTTTTATAAATTCTTTATCTGTCTTTATATAAATTCTTTATTAATATGTTAGGAAGTATACTGTCAGATATAGTTTTATATACATTAAATATGATGCAATCAATTATAAGGTACCGGTGGGTGAAAAGGCCTAGCTAAGAGAGATTTTGAAAGAAGTTGAAAATATTGCATTTAATTATTGAAATGTATCATTAATTTTTATATTAATACATTAGCTGTAAAATAGAATGGAGTAATGGAAATTTTCATCATAAACAAACCCAAAATTAGATTTTTTCAAAAACCTTGCGAATAGGCCTTATTTTACGACGGATAAAAATTAAATTTTGGTATTTCCGTTACACGAATATCACTTCTTTACTAGAGCAAAGAGCTTACTTGGATGAAAAATATATTGAAAATTTTCAAAAGTTGGGAAGTTATTGGTTTTACTCCGTTTTTCAAAGATCGAGTTTTCAAGGGATCTCGACATTTTAAAGGCACAGAAAGCTTCCTTAAATATTCCCGTGATGTTGACACTTTAGGTGCATGTGTGCGTACGAGCGCGCGCGTGTGTGTATGTGTACAGCCGTATGTAAACCTCTCATAATTTTTAAACGGCTTGACCGATTTCATTGCGGTTGGCGCCATTCGAAAGGGCTTTACTAAACTTAGATTTTCAAGACAATACGAACCGATTCGAACGGGTAGATTTTGAGAAATCGGAAAAAAAACTACAAAAAAATTTTTTCAAATGTAGTTTTTTTTTAATAACTTTTGAATGGCTCTACCGATCGATTCCAAAAACTAATTAGCTCTTGATAAAAAAGAGATCACGTCGACCGCTGCCAGCCCGGTCGAAATCAGTTGATTCGTTCGTGAGTTATCGTTGACGAAATAAATGTTTTTTTCGGAATTACTTGAAAATTTATAATTCGATCAATTCAAACTTGAAGGTTCCTTATGTGGCTTCAGAAACTGCGTAGAATGCCGCCAACCATGTAAAAATCGGTTCATTCATTCCAAAATTATTGCGGTTTGAAAATTCAAAAAATGGTGTTTTATTAAGCAGACTCGGAGAGCTCAAAATGACACGAAAATTCTATTTTTGAGCTCGAAGAGCTCAAAAACGTAATAAGTGCTATTTTGAGCGCTCTAGTATGAAATTAGCAGGAAGTTGCCGGGATGGCCTTTAAGGTCAACCGTTTTTCTAATTTTTTTTTTTTTTTTAGTGCAGGTATTCTCTAAATCTGAAACAGTGACTATACACTATTTTCAATGATTCTCATTGCTTTAAATTTAGAGAGTGGCAATGGATGTGATAAAAGTACACTGTTAAAAATTTCTATTGTATTTTTACAAAAAATGTGTTAGAAGTAATTACGCACCACGATTTAGTAATTTTAAAACTCAGTTTTGTAAATTTACTATACTATTTAGTATAATTTAATATAAGAAAATTACAACATATTTGTTGAAATTTACTAAACTTTTACTGAAAAAAAGTTTAGTAAAATTCCTAACACGTATTGTAATTTTACGAATCAAATGATACCCAAGATGTTTAGTAATTTTAGAATGAAGTATTATACTTATACTATGCATTCATTCCATCTATATTTAAGAATATTACAGAAAATTTGCAGTAAATTTACTAACTATTTACCAAAAATTGATGAAAATTACTCAACATTTGTTGTAATTTTACTAAAAATTTATCCAAAATTTTTTTAGTAATATTACAATATGAATGTTGTAATTTAGCTCAATAAATAAATATTAAAAATGTGTGGTAATTATAAAATACTGTATTTTAACTATACTCAATTCATTTTGCTTAAATTTCGGAAAATTATAAAATATTTGTACAGTCGAGTCTGTTGTTTTTTTTTTTTTTTTTTAACTAGATTTCCGTTAATATAAGACATTTGCAATTTTTCAATACGCGTGTTTTATGTTTATGTAACCACCGAAATAAAAAGTATTCAGTTAATTTAAAATAAGGTACATTTATTAAAAATTCAGTTTAATAAAATTATAAATATTCATGACTTTTATTTCAAGACATACTTAAAGCTATCAAGCATAAGTCAGCAATTTCATACATTACAGATATCGTTTGTAATATAAAATGATCTCGTTATTTTCATAAAAAATAAATTTTTATAAAATATCAGTAATTGAGATCATATTTCATTACAACTAATATTAACTAATTATTTTATGTAATGTAGTATCATAAAATATAAATAATAATATTATGATTTTTATAGAAATTAGCACCGTAATAATACAATGGTTTAATAATATAAGAAGTCATATAATAGAGAAGTAATAAATATTAAATAGTGACAGTAGAGCAGTCGTCATGTGTTGATGCAGTTACTCTTTAGTATACTCTGTAGTATACGGTTCAATCATCGTGATCAACTTGATAACTTTAGGATAAACATTTGTTGCCTTTCGGTTCCCACCCCGTTTTGCACCTTTTGTAGGACAAATTTCGAGAAATAGTCTGAAATTTAAATTAAGTGATAAATTAATTTCATATAAACAACAAAATAAACGGAATAACATAATTTTTAAAAGATTGAAAATTCAGACGAAATAAGTAACAAAGGGAAACTGAGTAAGATGAAATTTTTCTCTTAAAAAACGTCTTAATGCTAATTCTATAATGTCAAGCTAAATTCACAAACTTGCCAATATCAAGTAATAACTTAAAGATTTTTATGACATTTTTTTTCGAGAAACTTAAACTTAAAGTTTTTAGATAGAAGTCAAATGAAAAAATATTTATGCAGAAGAGTTGAAAGTCAAATTTCAATAAAATTTTTAAGCACTCACCGTTGAATTGTCTCCAACGTTCCCTCGATTTCCTTAGGGCAGACGATACTAAATACATAATTAGAAACCAAAATTTAAAAAGTTATTTACTTAATCAATATTAAAATAAATTTATTAAACTTACTTGATGCCGATTGTAGAAACAATAATTTTTTATCCTCAGTCCTGATCTATTGTAATTATAGTTATCACAGAAACTTTTATCCTTGGTCGTAGTATGATTATAATTACTATCACCACATAAATTTTAATTTTTAATCACCTCAGTTTCACTTTTTGTTACAAATTACTGAAAACGTAAGGTCGCTTTGAACTATTACAAAAAGAATTCAATGACTTTGTTGAGCTAAAAATGACGTAAACCTGATGGGTGTCAAAATGCGATTGAATGTGGATTAGTTCGTTTCTCATAAGACGTCTTAGTGTCAAAATTTTCTTCTGTCAAATAAAAGGGGTAGGAAGAAACATGTTAAAGCGTGCATTCTGTACTGTACGACACCACAAACAAACACTGTACGGAATAGTGCGTAATATATAATCCAGTATTTGTTATAAGTCTATACTGCTGTCCTTTTTGTGAGTGAGATATCGTGGTAATATGACAAAAAAACGAACAGACTTAAAACACGTACTAGACTGTGGTGTGTTCGAGCCATTTACCCGAAATAAATTTGACACTGGGTGATATGATTGGGTTTTTAAAATTAAACATATCTGCCGCTAGCGGCTAATATGCAATTTGAATGTTCTCTCAACGTATAAATAATGTTTTTGCCCTCCGGGCGGAAAGTGGCAACTTTCGTCCCGCTGCGCTAAACTAAGTGGCCGCTTTCCGCCTTCGTCGGACAAAAAAATAGTATACACCCCTTGGGAAGGAAAAAAAGAAAACCTCAGATCACATGATTGTTGACCTCGGCTTCGCTTCGGCCAACAATTACATGTGATCTGAGGATTTTCTTATTTTCCTTCCAAAGGGGTGTAATATACTATATTTTGAAGTCTAACCCTCTGTATTGTCCTTAGTGAAACACATGTTTTTCTTTTTAACTAAGACCGTAATATTTGGTTATACTGCACATAGTAAAATGAGGAGTCCTTTGTCTACTCAAGTACCTAAAGTCATAAAATCAAGCCTATACAGGCTTTCTTGTTCTGGCTGCACAAATGTGCCTTAAATGTATTTTTCACATTTAAAAACTAATAAAATAAAATACGTTATTTTTCTAAAATGAATATTTTTATGAACAAAATATCTAGAATAAAAAATTAAAAGTTTGTAACTGAGTTTTTTTTTGCTCAAAGAATCTAACAGGCTCGCCCACCAACTTTGGACCCATTTTTTTCAGAAAAAAGTTTGTCATCAGAAAAAATTAATATTGTTTTTTTTTATATACAGGATTTGAAATGAATTTTAAATATTTGCAGATTTTGTTGAATCGCTCAAAATAAGTCGGAATTCTAAAAAATGTTATTGAATTTAAATAGTTCAATGAAAATTAAGCAAATCGAAATTATTGATCATGAAAAAAAAATCGAAATTACATAATGAAATATTTTTGCATAATTTAATTTGTTTTTAGATAATTCTTTGTTATGAAAAGAATTTTTAATATCTCCATTGTAATAAATAAATAAATTTTCGGTAGATTTTTTTTGTAATTTTTCTTCTCGGAAATAAAATTCCAAGAAACGTTTGTTAATATGAAAAGTTTTCTATAAAATCTCAGCAAATAGTCTCGTACAATTGCTGAGATCATTGAAAAAATAAAAATTTTCGACAAAATTACAATTCACAAAGTAATTGTACAATCGAAAATTGAATAATATAAAAAAAAGTATTAAATTTTTAAAGTCGTCATTGTAATTCATATTACAACTTTAGTTCGTGAAAACCAAAAAAATTCTAGTAAATAAAATTATAAAAAATGTTTGCAAATATAAGACATTTTTAAAGTAATTCAGCAGTCTTGTAAAATTACCACACATATTAAAAAAAATAATAATTGTTGGTGAAATTACAATTCATGATATAATTTCACAATCAAAATTTGAATATTACAAAGAAAATTACTAAATTTTTAATGACCCTATTGTAATTTCTATTACAACTTTCTTTTGTAATTTTATAAAAATTTCTAGTAAACCAAATTACAAATAATGTTTGTAAATCTAAAATTTTTTTCATGAAATTCGACAAACAGTTCTGTAAAATTACAATACAAGTAGGATTTTTACATTAAGATCGTAAAATTACAACACATCCTACTAAGTTTCCTGACATCTTTTGGAAAATTACTAGAATTGTTTCATAATTTCGCAGTGGTAAACATCGATTTGTAATTTTACTCAATCTTTGTTTTGTAAAATGATTGTAATTTTACAAACATTTTTAACAGTGTAATCAATCGACAATGTTAATAAATTGATTTGTATATGATTTATCATATTGATAGCTTTTTCTGTGATAATGATAACTTATAAAAAAAAAAAAAAAATGGAAGATTTTCATTAAATTATTAACAAGGTTGATGAGGTTAAAAGTGCAGTGAGATTGTATTATCCAAACGTAAGTTAGAAAAAATGAACCTAGTATTATAATTCGAAACATTCATAACGCAAAAAAGATATCATGTGAAGTTCAGAAAAGCTGGTGGTGATTTAGCTCTAGCTTCACAGAACAGATAGAGTTACAGAGGATCAAATACGCTAAAGGTCACAATCCAATGAGATTTACTTGTTGGTCTAGCGAAATTGAATCTATTGTCGATTGATAAGATGAAATTTGTTTATTATATAGCAGTAGCTTGACGATTTTTAGCAGCATCAGAAAAAAATCACTAAATAATCCTTAAAAAACGAATAGTAAATCATAAATAATAATTATTCCAATACGTTTATTCAGCTCTTATCGTGTTCTATAAATAAAGTGGGCAAAAAAAAAGAAGTAAAAAGTGAATAACTTTCAAAGTACAATAGATATTGAAGGTAATAATTGTGAAAGAGAATTAAACCAACGATGGATGATTGAAAATCGATAAGTTCATTGTGCCGTTAAGAACACTAGGTAAAGTTGCGTTTTCAAGTTTGCCTCAAGGCGGGCTTGTTAATCCGACTCATTACCCGATATTGAACGAGAGAACTCATCCAAAGCTTTACTAGAAAATTGTACCTACTACCGACTTGATAAGAAGCAATTATCCTTTATGGTTTTTGTTTCAATATTATTCGTTATAAAAAACACCTTGAAAAAAAAATTTAATTTTTAAATTGACTAAGTAGTAAAATCCAAGTGCAGTCAGACGATCACTTTATCTCAATAAAATATTTTTCAAAGATAAAAATTCTATAGTTCACAAAACTTTTTATTTGAAATGTGATCTATTTGATGAAGCAATAATTATCTTCCATTGTTTATCTATATTTAGTCAAGTAGGACTCACAACGGATACAATTTGATGTAGTGCTCTTCTCTCACCTGGTCAAGGTCAAACGATTTTCTGCACTTAATATGCCTCTTTTGTAATCATAACTCACATTTATAAGATATTCAAGTACACGAATATCAATGAAAAAAAACTGAGTAGTATTAACGCAATTGATATTTGTAAAAATAATCATCTTGTTACTATAAATAAAGAAAAATTGTATTAAAAAACTTTTTTGTGTTCATCTGGATGTCTTGGACGCTATAAGTTAGCATCTGATTTTAGTAGGGTGTACAATTTTTTTTAATGACTTTTTAGTTTATTTATCAGTCATCAGGGTACGTCTTTTTTTATAATTCTAGAATTTGAATTTGCGCGCGCAAGCGCGTGCCTGAATATAGAGTTTGCATATATTTTCATGCTTATGATATATTCGACCAATCACATCACGAATAAATTGATGCCTCATATATCCATCTCTATTTTATATTAGGATTACTTTAAGATAGTACCCTCGCAAAAGTCGCTTTTTTAGGATTTTTTTAAAATATTGGCGGATTAATATTCATATAATTCGGCATAGATTGGCACAATGTAAAAATTTTTGACCATCTAGTTTCAGAGATATTTAATTTCAAAGTTTGAGTTTTTGAACGCTCTTTTTGTTGTTGTTTTAGCTATGACTTTATACAAGAAACAAAGTTATTGAAATAATAGATAAAAATTTTTGCTATTAACTGAAATATTTATCAATAAAACCCTCGCGGCTTTTGAATCATTCTGGAACCACAATGTAAACGGTCTGGAACCCTAAATTGCTTAAGCAATTTAGAAGTTTTTAAAAAAGAACAATTACTTAGTACATCATCATAAAAATATAATTACTGATTTTTCCGGAAAAACAAAACATTACCCTTGATAAGTCAATTTTTCAGATATTGTAACTATATTTCCGAATAAATGTATGTAAGTAAATAAATAAAAACATGTATCAAAACAGAGATTCGACTACAGCTAGTCCAAAACCCTACAGTATATCCACTATAACATAATTTCATGTACTATATATATAGTATATCATATATGAAATATCTGAACGCTCATGCAGTGTTGCCCGACTTTTCAAACGAACAGTTTTTCGTTCGTGATTGGGTGAAATAAGTACATAAGCAGCAAAAAGTTTTAGACTTGTCAATAACGACTCTCAAGTATATGTACTGTATACTCTAGCATAAACTTTTGGCAACGGAAGTCACGAGGGTTCTACTTTGAGAGTTAGCAATAGAATTTATTCATTTTTTCAACTAAATGTTCTTTACGAGGCGAGCACTGTTGGCTTTCCCGAAATTTTTCATAGCTTATGTATTATGGTTAATAATAGTATTATATAATAAAAAAAATATTAGAAATGTGTCAGATTATTTGTGTCTAATGATAACTTTCTGGATAGGTAGGTAACTTTTTGAACATCGAAAAAATATTTTATTTATTATGTTTATCATCATTATCATTATCGACTATTGTTGATCTAATTCAAGAGAGCAAAAGTACCATCGTAAAGAAGTTCTATGGCTTTACCCTAGTTTTTTCGTTGTCTCGAGCTTTTACTTAGTCAGGTCTCAGGAGAGCATTTAGATTTCTCGGTATACGTTTGTTGGTGTAAAAAATTTTTCCCTCATTCGTTTATTACACATCAGAATTTATTATTACAATCCAATTTCTTGATTCATCATTTGAAGGCAATTTTCAACTTCAATCCTAACAACAACTATGACAAACATATTTTTAGTAGATTTCATAAAATTCTAACTATTGCATTGGTCCTCATGACGGAACTTGCAAAAATTTTGCCATATACCGACTTAACTCGATGAGCTGAGTCAAAAAATACCCGTGCAAAAAAAATTCTGATTCAAAATGAATTTAAGATTGAAATTCATATTTTGACACAAATATGAATTAGTTTTGAGATCAATCCAAATTTGAAATTGATTTGTAAATATAAATTAGAATATCTGTAGAAATTTCGATTCTGCTTTAGAATTTTATAAGTAAATTGTACAAGTTCGCGAAGCAGTAGCGAGTAGCAAACTTTGTTGCGCGAGTCTGCTAGACTACTAGAGCTGATGTCCTCTTGTGCACCCTTGTCTCCAACTCTCGTCCTCATTCTTGTACCATCTCAGCTTGCATAGATCCCACTCGAGATTTTTCACTTTAAAATTTTCTTTCATATTGTCTATGTTTTACTGATTGAACCTCTGCTTTTTTACTTATCTAGATTCCATTGTGTGATAATTAAAAAACGAGAAACTTATTGAACTGTTGTGACTGCCAGGAATTCAAAAATCTTTGATAAAAAAATTTGAATTTTCGAAACGGAAAGTAAATACAAAAAAAAGAAACTGATGATGCCTGGTGCAAAATATAAGAGATTAGGTATTTTTCATAATTTATCGAATGAAATATTTTATTTAAACTGTGTAGCTTCTAAAAGATATACATATTTGACAAGTACTTTGTAACATTTTTGAAAATTCAGCCATTAAGAACTTATTTTCTTTGATCCCTCAAATGAAAAGTCTCTTGAGGTTGTCCGAATAATTCATCACAGATTTATCTAAAATCAAGAAACCATATATTTTATATTTCGGAACAATTATGAGAGCATGGTGATGAACTTATAATTATTATTATTATAATTATAATTATAATTATAGTTATAATTATTCATAAATGATTTTTCGAATTCCTGAGAAAAATTTCAAGCCCTCAACCAACAATTTTTTAATTTATAAGATTAAAATTCAAGATGTTGGTCAGAGATGTACAGGAAATGGGTTATGACATTGCAAGGCAGATTTAAGAACAAGCAGACATCATGAACCAGAAGCTTCAAGGGGACCTTTACTGAAATCAGGAACTTTTCTTACAACCCCAGGTTCAAATTCGGCCAGATCTATTCAAAAACAGAACCATACTGCATAGACAGAAGGACGCCAATAAACAAATAATGAATGTCATATGAATCGTAGTATCACATAAATGTACCTACCTATGGTCAATTTTCATCTCACAAAAAATTTTGAAATACTTTAGAAAATTGTAAAAAATTTTTTTAATCTTCTTACAGAAACTTTGTACTTACATAAAAATCGATTCATGAAGTTGCCAATTGTGATAGGTAGATCGAATCCTAATAGTTTCTTTACTTTGATTGATGAAAAAACTTTTTTTCGACTTTTCACAACATGTCGCAAGATTTATACCTAATTTAATTATAATCATATTACATGAATTTAAACCGTAGGAATATAGTTTTCAGCGGTGTTGGTTTATTTTACGATCACCTGATATTTACGACTTCTCATAAAGTCACAAAATTGACATATAAGTAATTTTAACGACGTACTTTATTTTCAAATTCCAGGAAAATAAAAAGAGCAAAAAAATAGGCCCCTAGAAATTTTTAATATGATCTAAAGAAGTATATGGGGGTCAAATAGATTCCTTTCAAAATAAGTACTCATAAGATTAGTTTTTCACTTGTTTTACTTATATTCACTAATTTTATACATTGAATTATTGTTGGCTTAAGTATACTTTTAAAATGACAAATATCTTATTTCAAGTAAATTATTCTTTTGATATTAAATATTTTGATGAGAAAGCTTTTAGGAATAAAATAAGAAAATTTATTTTTCAATCAGTGTACCTTATTTTTTCTTTCAGTCTTTTAAATATTAAATATTTCACTTTAAGAAATAAATTTTTTTTATTGATGTGTTACGGGGTTACTGCTATACCAACTAGGGCTTAGCCTCTAATAATAAAGTATATCGACCGATCACAGTGCGCGGTTATCTCAAATACTCGTCCCGGTAGCGCTAGTGTAGTTAAGTTGTAGTGAAAGTGAGACCCAAATGGTGAAAGCAATGGGGAGGAGAGGACATATAACGGGTAACCCAAGTGAGTGGTGGCACTAAGAGACAGTTACGGAAAGAATCAACTTTACCTCAAAGGACAACGTCAGAGATAAATATCCTGGTCCTCGTTTTGTTTTCTTGTGAACGAAGCGATGGTTTAATTCAGATTTTCGAATTATTCAGTCGTGTACTAACTGAATTTTCGTTGATTTTTTTCTAGCATCGTACTGAGTCAGGTACAGAACAGTAACCAGTCGGGTTCTAATCTTTCCGTGTGCTGCGAACATTAGCAAAGCATTTAAGTAATACTTTACTTTCAGCCAAGGTCAAGCTTCTAAGCTTAAATTTATGATTTTTTTGTGTTTTTACAGTGCAATCAATCAAGAAAAACTAAGCAATTTATTAAAAACTAGAATGCGACGACGCAGATTATTCTGAAGAATTGAGATATTGAGGAGCACAAAAATATTATTTACGATTTATTTAATATAAATTAAGGTACAACTAAATAATAAAACGATACTCGTTAATAGGGAAACCATTTTTGACCAAATTTTTAACTTCCCGCAAAGAAAATCAATGATTTTCAATAATCGGGAGGTTGTTGGTTTCACCTCGATTCTCGAAAATCGAGCTCTCATCAGATCTTAACGTTTTAAGATCCTACATGGAAAAAAATAGGTGCTATAACTGGATGCAGTCCTGTGGGAGCAACAGGACTGATCCTGTGGGAGCAACATGTTAACATAATAGTTTTATTTATTGTTTCTTAAGTATTTTGGTCGCAGATTAGTATTAAATATCTTCACTGATCAAAAAATTAACTTGATACAAAAGTAAAAATCTTCAATCAACCCAGAAAAAAAAATCTGGGAAACGGTTGACCCTGCAGGCCATCCCTAAAATTTCTCGTTATGTATGATTTCAAAAGATTCGAGAAATTGTCCATTCCATACTTTTGAGCTTGAAAAGCTCAAAAACACAACTTTTATACTTGCGAGCTCGAAAATCTAGTGGTCGTTGAAATCATCCTTTTTGAAAATTTTTATTTGCAATATATTACGATCAAATCATTCTTGATGAGGTTACAGCATTCGACGAAGTTCGTCAAACGTAAAAAGATTATTTATTACCTGCCAAATGATTCAACGTAAGATTTTGAAGTCATGTGGAAAAAAAATCCTTTTTTGGAACTTTTAAACTAATGGTTATAACACGACAACAAAGACGTTCTGATAACAAATTTAGAAGTTTTTTGAAAAAAAATACTTTTTTCGAAATTTTCCGTCAACGATATTTCACGAACGAATGAATCGATTTTAATTTTTTAAACAGTATTAGACGTCATTTTTGAACGTAAGATCTGATTAAGAAAGAAGAAAAAATTTTCAATCAAATCTTGAATCAAGTGTATTTATTGACGAATACACCGCTATGAACATCGTATATTGCTGTGGCCATAATATTAGTACTTGAACTACTTTACACAGAACCAAGATATTAATTATAATTAAGAAGTTAAAACAAAGAATTCAAACTTTTGATTTGAGCAAGAAACTATCTCGAGTTAAATTGTTTGAAACTTTAAAATTTAATTTTAAAAATGAATCTCTAAAACTTGACAGAATTCAATAGTGTTATTATTAGGATTGTAGTACATCATACGGCCGTCAACTAAAATAAATTAAAAAGTAAGTGCGTAGTAAAAATTATTCAAATTAGTTAGAAAAATATTTGATTCACACAAAAAAAAAATACTTTCTTCAAAATTTCACTCTTATTTCAAGATATTTAGTTTTCTAAATTTAAGAATTTTACTTTTAAATAAGGCACTTTTTAAGGACTATACAGTAAAAAATTTTGCGTCAAAAAACTTAGTGTTAAAAATTTTTATGGTAAATATATAACATTTTATGTGTAAATTTAACCATTATGCTGTTAAATTAACACAACAGAATATTAAGTATTTAACATAAAAATTTTTAATACAAAGTTTATTGATGTAATGACGCAAAATTGTTTATTCTGTATTTTTTAATGGATTCCATTATATTTTACATAGAGTAGAGTTAGTTTTTTAAAGAAACTTTTATCCTTGAGATTTTTCGAATTTCGAGAAGTCCGAGCCGAATTGGTTCAAATTTTCAGGATATCGAAGTTTGGAGTAATGCTTCGGTATGCTATAAGTCGCATTTCACATACACACACGTACCCATTCGGACATTATCGTGGAAATAGCCAAAATAGTTTCTCTTAACTTTGAAAAATCAAGATCTTATATAAACTCTATTTTTACGAACCATTGTGAAATCAGAAACATCTCACTTTTTAAAACTTTTTAATTTGAACTCACAGTATTAAAAATTCATATGATACTGTGGTATAATTAAAAATTCCGGGGCTCGAATAATTGATATCACAACAATATGAATGCAATGAATTATAATTGTACTTTATTTAATGAGAGAGGTGACGAAAATATAAATAAATGACATTTCCCCCGTTAAAAATATAATGGTTTGTTTTTGGTCGGACTAATGAGACTAAAAGGAATAAATTTTTTGTTTGCGACATAAAAATGTAATGAGTTTTACTCTGGTAAACTTTTTTAAATTCAACATTATATATATATATATATATATATATATATATATATATATATATATATATATATATATATATATATATAAAACCTGTGTTACGAAAATTTGACAATACAACAACATTTCATTTAAATGGAAAATTAAAAATATGAAGATTCTGGACGAAAAAGAAATTTTTTTTTTTATAATTGTCGAACTTTCAGTGTTAATTACAAAGTGTAATTTAAAATAATGTATATACACTATCAAAAGTTTTCGGAGTGAATGCGTCATTTGGGAGTAGATGCGGAGTAAATGATTTTCAATTCATTTACTTAGTCTGGAAGTGAAATTTACCCCGAGGCGGATTTAAATTATAACATTAATAAATTTCTCTTCACGGAGTGAATTTTTTATTTCTTTTGTTTTGAATAACAATTAAATTACAAAAACAGTTTTGACTCGTTTAAAAATTATAAAATGCGTATTTAGAGATTTGAAAAATTACAATCAATAAATCATTTTTTAATTTCTGACAAAATTTGAAGTTCAAATATTTTTTTTTTGTAAATCAAAAAAAATATTTTTTTTTAATTCAATTTTTTTTCCTTGTATTTTGTTATTTCACAAATATATATAAAATTAATAATATGTGGGTACTCAAATAAAAAGTCTCGATGAATGTAACATCGGGATAAACTTATATCTTAGAAAATGTCAATAATTTAGAAATGACATGGAATATCGTCATCTAATGATATTTTATAAAATATCAGCTCATCTTGACATTATACTCATCGAGACCTTTTATTTGAGTACCCACATGAATTATTTGTAAATTTTATGTATATAAAAAATATCATAGATATAAAATTTATGAACAAATTGACGTGTGTATTCAAATGAAAGATCTCGATAAGTGTAACATCAAGATGAGCTTATATATTTAAAAATGTCATTAATTAAACAATTACATGGTATCTTGTCAACTAAAAATAATTTGGCACATAAAACTTGTTTCTGATAAATAAAAATTTATTATGGTATAAGAACTCCGTACTTGGATGTTTTCTGGATTAAAATCCAAACGTAGAGTGTTGAATTACTTCACTTCGGTATTCCGAGTGATGGAAATGAATGTGGAATACAATTCACCTTCGATTCCCTTCTGATTTTTTAGAGTGTAAAGACCGAAATTAATAAAATTTTGTTTATGTTAATAAATTTATTTAAATAAAAATTCGAAAGTAAACTAAAAAAAAAAAAAGAGATACCATAAAGTATATCTAAATTTAGTAATTTAGTAAGCTTTTTGCGAGAAAATTAAATATGATTACGATTTTAGATGCTCAATTTATATGTAAATTCCGACAAGGTTAAATTTCTCTTGGCTTTCTTACTCTCACTCCCTTTTTCTGGTTTATGCATATACGTATATAAGCATGTGGAGGAAAGAGTTAATGCAAATATATTTAACGATCTTCATTGTTATCATACCACATATTCAGTCATAATCGGTCATACGCAATTCCTGAGTGCACATTTGCGATTTAACACATGACAGTTGGAGAAAGCTCTTACCGTTCTCTAAATGAATCTACATAAAATTCAATGTAATATTAGATATAAGTAATCTTTGTCTATTCATACATATAAAAATAATGCGACGGATATAACCCTACCTTATAAAACAATAGAATGCGAGCAGAGAAAATGTGCATAAAATTTCAATTATTCTTTTATCCAAAGCTCTTATAAGTTATGAAATTTTATCAACAAAAGGCTAGGTCATTTACGTATATGAGAGTTATTATAATATTCTACATTATCTTTTCTAACTGATTTACTGATAAAAAATATCTTGATTTAAAAGAGATATTCCTCATTTAAGAAACCTGTTAAAAAAAAAACTGCTAGTCTTACTTAAAGAATTTTCTGTTCTAAATCTATAATCATATCGATTTGAGAGATCAACATCTTCGATTAAAAGTATATTATCTTTGATCGATCTAATCAAATTCTTTATTGTTTGATACCGAAACAGACTATTGACGAATAAATAGATTAATAAATGATACTTTTCTCATTTTTTTTGTCAAAATTATTTTAATTCAACCTTTTAATTTTTTATTTAAAAAACTTTCTGACAATTTAAACTCATACTTTAAAGTGTCATAAAAATTATTTATGATTTCTCTATACACAACCAAGTCTCACATTAACTGACCCTTTGCACCTCTCAAGCTACTTGAGTTTCTTATAGTATACCTCTATGTCTAATAGTATCACGTCGACTCTAAATTTTACATAGAAAAACAATATTTTTTACGCCTTCTCAAAATTCTAACCGATAATATTTCTTCAAACCTCACTTCTGAATTTTTTAACAAGTTATAGACTTTGACAAAGAAGAAGTACAAAAATTTACAAAACACAGACAGTTAATCAAGCACGGTCTTTATTCAAACAATCATACAATTTACCATCACAACAAAACTAACCATGCGATCATTTTGCTGACATCATATACTTCAATCAAATTCCTCATTCGTACAAATTTAGTTTAATATTAGTTTATTTTGTATAATCTAAGTGAATAAAGAATGAATGTAGTTTTTTATTTATAAACCTTGCTCATAAAATAAAATAATTATAATTTCATTTTCTTTTTTGAAGAACTTTGTAATTTTGGTTCTGAATTATGAAAAAAAAAATTTCTGAGAAAATAGAATTTTTATTTTAACTCATTATGAAACATATTTAAGACATTTTTTTGATAACTTAAAAAGGAGAAATCCAAAAATTTTTAGTTTTAACGGCATTCTCGAAACCAATCGGTCATGTCAATGTTACTACATACCTTAATCTAAGAGAAAGAAATTCTTGGATGAAGTATGTGTATTTCATTTGAAAACAGTCAAGAGTTTCAAAGTTTAAAAGTAAAATACTTGAATGGAGAATATTTTACTTTTCATCTAGAAACTTCAATTTGGTGAAGAATTGTTTTCTTGAACAAAGAAAAGTGAACATTTTAAAGTTTAGAATTTTATAGAGAATATTTTTCTGCAATATAATACTTTTTTTTCCTTTTTACACGCTTTATATTTGCTTCACCTGTATGTTTGTTTGTTTGTTTGTAACAGACTCATATGGACTTGATTTTGACCCACTTCAAAGGGTCAGATTTTATTTAAACTTCGTAGACTTATCGAGGACTGATGACAATACATTAATTTGATAAACTTACTCCATTATTTTAATTAGGATTGTCAGGATTAAATGATTTTTTCACGCATCCTTTATGTGAGAGCAAGAGAGATAGGGCGAGCGCGTGGTCTTGCGCATGCGTATCTTTTTGATTCAAGTACTTGGCTTGGCACAATAGTCAAAGCAATAGTCATAATTACAGTTACTAATAGTTACTACAGGAATTAATGGTAGAGTCAAATAAATAATAGTTTAAAAAAAATCTAAAAAACACACTTTTACAAATAAACCAAACTAAAAAATAGAAAATAAATTTGAATTAAGAATAGCGTTAAAAATTTTGATAAATATAAATTAATAATAGTGTAAATAAGAAAAAAATGTATTTTATTTTTAAAAAAGCGTGGAGTGATTTTTAAAATATTATCGAAATGATAATCCTGGTAGTCATATCTGTCAATAAAATATTTATAACTATCGGTACCGTGCACCCCACACTTTTTTTTTCTACAAAATACATTTTTTTCTTATTTACACTATTATTAATTTATATTTATTAAAATTTTCTACACTGTTATTTATTAAAATTTATTTTCTATTTTTTATCTATTTTCTATTTTTATAAAGCTTGTTTTTTAGTTTTTTTAAACGATTATTTTTTTAGTTACGGACAAAGAGAATAAAATATTGTTATTATTTCAAACTAAAGAATATATCATACATTTAATGTGTCCAGTATATTTTTTTAATTGCGGCATAACTGAGAGTTAAGAATCTGTTATTTCAACTTACTCTCTATTTTGTAGGTAGTTGACAGCCGAAAAGCGCTCAAACAAAAGCTGCTCACCGAAAATCCCTCTATAATTAGATTGTCTTTTGTACTCAGAGCTGGCCTAAAATTGAAAGAGGCTGCTTAAATTTAAATCCTGAGATTTTCCGCTTGCTAGTTATATTTTTTTTTCCCATTTTTTGCATTAATTCAATTTATATACAAGCAATAAAAATAAAATAAAAGAAGATGTAGTTTATCCTTAAAACTTTATGATTTATTTAATTCGGAAGAAACTGCGTTATTTTTAAATTAATTTTTTTTGAATCTTGTAAACTTTGCCGAGTAGTGACAGCTATATCTCATAAATATTACTTAAGTAAAAGCTCCTACAACTTTATACAAGAAATAAGTGTGTATACTTTTTTGACTATGAATTGTCATTACATAGAAAGCTCGTGTGCATCTTCTGAACTTTGAAGAATATTTGTTTTTCACACTATTCTTTTCATGCGAGTCAACGTGATGCCTCATGCTCAGATACATAAATAACTTGTAACGTAATAACATCCCTTATATATATTTTTTTTTTTTTTAGTATTTTTACATAAAATACATTAAAGAGATGTCTGCGGAGTGAAGAATTCAATTTTTAAACTTAACTCATAGATCAAATCCATCTGCTTCAAGGATTTTATAACTCACCGTTTTTCTTCTTTTTTTACATAAATTTTTTTTTTAGTACTTACGTATCATCATTATTTTATTGTTATTATTATATTTGTTTCACTTTAACGACCAAGTATTTTACATAAGTGAGAATAAATATTTTATCTTTCCTTCACTGAATTGTTAGAAATTTATTTTTGAAATAAAATTGTTTTATCTGTTATAAAATAACAATTATTCATTAAATTCATTTCTATGGTGGTTTTTATCAACTGTAGACTTTCAATTTTTTGATTTCCTTCAATAAACTTTTTTTTAGTGTTAATTTTAGCTCTCATAGTCGAAAAATATGGTAACACAAAAATTGATCTAACGACAAAATCCCGCATTTTGAAACATATCCCATACGATATTGCTTTATCTTTATGAATTGATATATAGTCAACCATTAAGATACATAATATATTTTACAGTTATATTATTAATAAAAAAAGATGATATTAATAACAACAATCAATCTTCAGTCCCTAATGACTACCAGAAATTAAAAATTATATTTTTAAAAACTTTGGTTCAATAATTATTCGATATTTTTGATATTTCATAATTTGAAGTATTTTCGAAATAAATATTTGAAGATAATTTTTTTAATTTTTTAATAAGAGTTAAGTTTTTATTTTCATCTCAACTGGAAATTAGAGTACGTGACGAGTTTTTTGCTTACATGCATATAGAGATAGGAAATTCGTAAACTAGAAAATCACGATTCGTGAGTAAAATTGTTCATTTTGTGGTTCTATTATCTTTTGCTCAAAAGTATTATGATTATAAGATTTTACTTTTTTTATGATATTATATAGGTTATAAATTATAATGTTTATAAGCCAAATATTCATATTTTTTTTTTTGGTAAATCGAGAAATCTTATTTTTTAAATTTATTTTCGGCTGTTAATTTTTACACCATGATAATTTTTTCAAATTCACTGCTTTTTTTGTTTGGTAAGATTTCTTGTACGCTTTGGTTTAAAAATTGATTAATTTCTAGTTTTGTATAAATTTAATAATAAAAGAGTCTCGTATGCACAAAGACACGGCCATGTTTTGCGTCAAGTATACTCGTTTAACACGAGTGTGTCCGTTCATCAACGTGACTGAGCGAAATGCAGAAGTTTCAATATATATGGTAATGATCTCTTCGTATGTTTAATTAATATTCATTTAATTACAATCATTCGAATGTTAATGTAACTCATAACAAATATGTTCCAATTTTTTTTTGTTCCAAAAATTTTCCTATTTTTAATTACGAAATACTCTAATTAGAGCTTTTTTGTTATTAAATTTATTTTTGGTATTTTTTATATTAAGTACATGAATTTTATGCTAAACGTGCACTTGGCATTATTTTTACAAGAAATTTGTTTTTTTGTGAGATTATATTTTATCTAAGCGATAGTCAACCTATAGTTTTTATCTCTGTTAATGGTTAGGTAGGATATGCATTGACACTGAGAATAATGCGCATGGCTTCATTTTGGAACTTTCGTCGACAATCTAGTTTGCTCTCTGTGTATTTATATTTCAACATGTTTTGTCGAAAGCTCGTCAAAGCGCCGAGATTTCGTGCTTCAGGTTTTCAAAATTTGATTTGATTAATATTTTGGATAGATAGGAATTTTAAATAAATTACACTCGATGTTTGGGACAACAGGAAGAAGTTTATTGTCCCAGAGGAGGAAAAATCTGGTGAAGCCAGATAAAAAAACCTCCTTGATGATAAGTACAAGAAAAATCGTGTATGAATGTGTAATTGTTATTTAGTCAGGGCGGGACCGTAACTATAATAATATTGAACTATTCCCGTTGGATAGTTCAATGTGTATTGCCAATTATAGGCGAATATTAACGACTTGTTGAGAGTCGTGTTAAATTGTATGTGTGCAACAAAATTGCACTGATCAGCGAATAACTGGATTCAGCTGAGTTTGTGAAGATGAATTGAATGATATTGAGTAAACTGAAGTAAAAAACGATATGACTTTTGAAAAATTGTGAATTGTATTGTATGCTATGTAATGTGTAAGAACGATTGCGTAAATTACTACTGATTCAAGGGCCTCAGAGCAACTAGTGGTCCTGGCCACCGCACGAGCCAATTCGGTTTTTCCTATACGGTCCCGATCTGCGCGATACCGTTCTGCGCCTACGCCGCAACTTGACGACAACGATGACTCCCGAATTTAAACGAATTCCGGTAAGAAAATTGTTCGAGAATTTTCTAGTCGAAGCTAGAGCTAATATATAGATATAATCATCTGATTTCGTACGCCCACGCTCTCTCTCAACAGATATAGATGTAATTGTGTGTAGCACAATACATGCATGATTTTCTACGCACACACTCGTATATACTCCATCGTATATGTACGAGTCGACTCGACAAACATTATCATACTATCATCCTGTGGATACGGAAGTACAGTCGTTTAATAAATTATACATTTTAGTTAATTAGTAAATTTATTACCCTGTAAAATGTTGTTATTCAACGGCGGATATGGTTACGTGGATTGTAAAAACAACAGTAAAATTTTGATGCTCAATACAGGTAGACATACTCATTTATAAATATCAACCCAATGCACCTTTATGAACTCCGACAAGAGTCTTACACAACGCAGTAGATGAAGCTGTTGCTTTAAAAAAAGCAATTAAAGGTGTTAAAGGACCTTGCGCTTTGACTACAGTCATGCCTAATTTTATCGCTGGTAATGCAATCGACTCAATGCATTATATTTACGAAGGCAATGTAAAAAACTTAATGCACTTATGGTTTAATGCAGAATATAGTTCAAGTTCATTTTCTCTCTGGCAAATAATTGATGTAGTTAAAGATAAATTTAAAAATGTCCAAGTGACGCCGATTCGTCCATCGATTCAATAATACTATTGATAATTTTGCCACCTGGAAAGCATCAGAATATAAAAACCGGTTTTTTTATTACTCAGTTCCCATTTTATTAGATATAATGATAATGATAGTTGAGTATTTTAGTCATTATATACTTCTAGTCACTTCTATTGTAATGCTAAACGCAAATGTGATAACTCAAGCGATGATAAATACCAGCAAAAAATTTACAATTGTTCATCGAATTATTTTCAGATTTATATGATCTAAAATTCTGTTCGATAAACAATCACATACTATTACACGTCAGTGATAAAGTAAAATTATAGGGACCATTGTAGTCGCAGTCATGCTTTTCATTGGAAAATCTAAATGGTTTAATGGTAAAAGATATGCATAGTACAACCAATACAGATGCACAAATTGTTAATTTACATTGGTAGAATGTATTGTTACACTCTCGAGTACAGAGATTACCTGATGGTGAAATGCGTGACATTGCCAAAAAGAAAGAAAAACAAGGAAAATACAAAAAATCTTTGATAAATTTAGTACAGTTGGTATTGACTTAGATAAAGATAACGTTGTAACAAAAAGTTTAAATAACTTTAACATTCAAGGTGTTTATGGTTTAGAATATTTTCGATTGTTATTAAATGGCATATTGTTCATATAAAAAAAAAATACAAAGAAACATTAAAAAATACGTCTTCTTATGTAGCATTGAAATACTTATATGAAAAACATTTTGGTCTTTTTCATTCTTTTATAAAAATTATTGATGAAAGATGTGACTATCAAAAAATTAGTAAATGTAAGTGCCTTGGTTAACATTTTGCTATAATCACTATTTTCCTAACAAAATATTTTAAAGAGCCTGTCAGAAATTTTCAATCATCACACTCACATGAATTTATTGTATCTGAAAATGTATTTGCAATTTCTGTCAAAAATTTAATATTAGCAGGCTTTTATATAATATAGGTAATTAAACGTTGATTGCAGAATTGGTTAATCAATACGAAAATGAATAATGTTTTCAACAGGAGCTTATAACAATTCTCAATGAAAAGAATTAAAAAAAATTCATTGCAATGAAAATTTTTTTAATAGTAATCCCGGGCCAAAAAATTTAATCTGTTTTATGATAAATAAAAATTTTTAATATTTTTCATTCAATTTAATTTTATTATGAGTATCTACTTTATATAAGAATTTAATCTGTTTTAGCCCGTACTATTCCCAATTCAGACCAATTTTAGACAATTTTTAATGTTACAATAAAATTGTTTTCTATTGTTTCAAGACCAAAATTAGACTTTTTTTGTCACAACCATTTCGCTGGTTTTGATCGCATCAAGGTCAAAAACAAACCAAAACGTTCCATAATTTTTAGTCAATTTTTGATCGCCTGTAGATCAAAAACAGACCTTTTACGAATTCGATAATAATAATAATAATAATAATAATAATAATAAGAAGAAGAAGAAGAAGAAGAAGAAGAAGAAGAAGAAGAAGAAATCTGGTGGAAGAAATTGTCTTCTACACATGCTCATCTGGCCCGGATTTTTACATCATACATTCAGGGCGACGAACCAATTCTAGACTGGCTGGTAGAAGGGCGAACCGTACTCATCCCTAAAAAGGGTGACTTGTCCGACCCGAAGAACTACAGGCCTATCACTTGGTGAATGCGGTTTACAAGATTTTTACAAAAATCTTAAATAACCATATCTTGCAGGAGATAGAGCCTGTGTGGCAACAGATATACGAACAACGTGGCAGTAAACAGGGCGTGTCAGGTTGCAAGATCAACTTGTTGGTAGATAGATGCGTCATTCAAGACGCAATCTACTACCAACGCAACCTGTCCATGGCCTGGATTGACTACCGTAAGGCATTTGACTCAACTTCACATGAGTTGATTCTCTATCTGCTCAAATGCCTCGGAATCAATCGCCAAACAGTGGGATGCATACAACGTACGATGCAGCTCTGGCGAACGCGTTTTCACATAGGAAGTGGAAATGCATTGCACGTAACCGGAGCTGTTCAGTACAAGAGAGGCGTCTTTCAGGGAGATTCTCTGAGCCCTCTGTTGTTTTGCATCTCACTGCTGCCAATATCTGTTGCCCTCCGACAAACTCGTGGGTACTCTGCGGGGCCACCGAGTGATCGAGTATACTCGATCACTCACCAACTGTTTATGGATGATCTAAAGATATACAGTGCCAACAAAGATCATCTACAAACGGCCCTCAACATCATAGCAGAGTACACACGAGATGTCGAAATGTCTTTTGGGTTGGACAAGTGTGCGGTCGTACACCTGGCGAAGGGTAAGTGCTCTGATACGGGTGGAGATGTCGAATTAGTGGATGGGAGCGTCTTAAGACAATTAGACGCCGGGGAGTTGTATAGATATCTAGGAATGGAAGAGCACCGCATGCATGCGGTCTCTGAAGTCCGAGCAGCTCTCCAGAGCGAGTATGTTAGGAGACTTCGGAAAATTTGGTCCTCCGAACTTTCCGGCAAAAACAAAGTCTCAGCTACTAATATGCCCGCTGTCCCAGTCTTACTATACTCTTTCGGTGTCCTGAAATGGGCCCGAAAGGATTTACGAGATCTCGTCATCAAAACCCGTAAAATCATTAATATGAATCGGAGCATGCACCCCAATTCATCAGTCGCCAGATTATACCTCTCCCGGTCTATCGGTGGGAGAGGTTTGCAGAGTTTGGAGCGGCTTCACGACCGTTTGGTCCTAGGTTTAACACACGAAGTTGTCAATTTCACTGCAGACGAGGATGACTTTCTTATGCAAATTGTACATAAACATGACAATGAACATAAGGGGTCATTCTTGTATAAGGCAGCAATATATGCGGCAAGAACCCTTGGTCTTGGAGAAATAAACGCTCTTATGGAACTCCGAAAGGAGGAATTTAAGAGCGTCATCAGGAACGCCGAGGAAAAACTACTCCTTGGCGAACTGATGGACAAGTCCATGCACAGCGTGTTCTTTAAACACGTGCGTGATCATGGCTTGTCCATCCAGCTGACGTTTTCCTTCTTAAAGTCAGCGGGCCTGATGTCCGAGACTGAAGGGTTCATATTTGCCTGCCAAGATGGTGTCATTAACACTCTTGAGTACCGTAGCAAGGTGCTCCAGGTGCAGCTTCCGGACACGTCCTGTAGGAGGTGTAGACAACATCCGGAGACGCTTATGCACCTTTTGTCGGCATGTCCAGTGCTGGCGAGAGGTGCATATATCCAGCGTCACAATGCTGCCCTGAGAGTACTGTACTACTATCTTCGTCATTGCTACGGTATTGACGTGACACCAGTGCTGCCTTATTTGCCAGGAGATATTCCCCAGGTTGTTGAGAATGACAGTTGCAAAATTTATTGGAACATGCCATTTGCAACAACCCGGCGGATAGATCACAACAAACCTGATATTGTGCTCTTCGACAAGGCCACTCGTGACATTTATGTCATTGAGTTCTCGGCCCCGGCTGAATACAACATCTCAGCCAAAGAAGAGCACAAAAGACAAATATATCAGGATCTCCTGTTTGAAATTGGCAAACTTTACCCAGGTTACCGTGTCAAGCTTGTCGTCCTGATTGTTGGCGTCCTAGGAGGGATGAAACAGTCTTTTGTATCCGCACTTGCCAAAGTTCCAGCTTGCTCATCAAAAGCTGAGTTCTTGGCAGTTAGGATGCAGAAGGCTGTTTTACTTGGTTCTCTCCGTCTCTTAAGGGAAATGACTTTGGCCTGCTGTGATCACTAACCGCCTTGTTGTGCGGAGTGGTCCAGCAGTAACGGATGGAGCTCAGGCTGGGCCCTCGGAGAATCGGACTCCGGGGATAACCCCCCTGAGCATTTAATAACAAAATAATAATAATGAAAATAATCATAATCATAGTAATATATTTATTTATTATCGTTTTATTCGTGTCCTCAAAGATCCTCTATAGGGCACGGCTTTTCATTCTCTGAAATTTAAATAGTGATTATTCACTATTTCGTGGTGCAATGTATACCAAACGGTATACTTCGCACTACTAAATAGTGAATACCGCTCATTAAATGATGCGTGAAATTACAAAGTTTAATATTAATCGTCATCTTGTCAACATTTTAATCTTGTCGATGTATTCACATTGTGTTTAATATCAATGATTAGAAAACTATAGATTTAGATCCAATGAACCGATGAGAACTATTTTACGTATGTTAATACAAATTTATTAGTTATCACTGCAACTAATATTCGCAGATACAAAACTTTTATAGCCCATGAAATGTTAAGCTATGACAAATAAAGATGACAGATGTAGGGTTACGATCAAAGATCAGTTCATAAAACAAGAGAGCGCATGAATACATTATAATTAAATTTATTTTTTCAAATAAATGCGACTTATAATAGTTTTTAATAAGATACTTAAGACTCAACAAAATTATAAGTCACCATTCTAGTCGATTTTTGGCCTCTGAACATTTAGAATTAAAATTGTAGATCAAAAACAGTATAAAATTTCATATTGAATTTGAAAACAATACATAAAGTCCAAGTGCAAATTAACTAGACTAAAAACCGATCAAACTTTTCAGTCTCATTAGATTAGAAACAGCATAAAATATTTATAGCTGCTCAATTATTTTACTAAAAGGTTGTTTAGACTTAAAACAGATAAAAAATAATCTGGATCGTAGACCAAATACAGATGAAAATGTTTTTAAAAGTTGAAATACAGATTAATAAGTTCAAATTCAGATCAGTTTGCTTAAATTCAGTTTAAATTTTTCGACCCGGGATATTTTAATTCAATCAAAAATCATTTTAAAAATATTTCTTATAATTAAAATTGAGTCTTTATTTTAGATTAGTTTAATTAATAAATAAGTATAAAATCATATCAGATTTACCTTAATTATTAAGTCAAAAGTCAGTCAAATATAGAACTAGTTTTCGACTCGATAACCAGTTGCTTGTCCGAGGCACAATAAGTCAAATTTAAGGCAACGAAATAATTTAAGTCAAAAAAAGTCAAGATGTAGAGTACAATCATCGGCATATCGATGACTTTAAAAAAAATAATGTCAAACCAAGTCAAATTTGAGATTTTTTTTCGATCCGAGCCTAATAAATTTTCAACTATTAATAAATATTTTTATTTGTTCACTGGTGATAAATATTTACCAACTGTAAAATGTACTTTTATTCTAAAAAATGTTTATTAATCGTTAAAAAATATTTCTTTGTAAACATAAATGAATAAATTGTCTCCAAACGAATGAATTTATAAATATAGTTGATAAATTTTTTTATCGATTTAGAGCCAAAAATGTGTTGATTTTAAAGGTCGTTTTATGGGTACTTAATTTTGTAATTAGACTGTGTCTTAACTGCTTTTTCGTATTTACCCTCTAGAAGCTATTTTTGGACCTGATTCTTGTTGAATGAGTAGAAATGTTAATTTTCTCTGAGCTTAATCATTAAAGTATAATTGTCTCCTATATCTTTCATTTGTTAATTATTCAATCTTGAAAAAACACGACTGAGCATAGAAATTTAGATTTCTCTTGAAGAAATGAAAAAAAATACATGAATAATTAGAAAATACAGGAATAATGACAATATTTTAAGATGAATTTCTATATTTACCTCTGTTGTTATTTTTTTTAAGCTCTTGGGTTATTATCACTAGAGTTTTCAGCAACATTGATTTCTTTCGAGCAAATTTATAGATTTTAATTCTTTGGTGAACCTTAAAAAAATGGTCAATTGTTTACATGGTAAGAGAGTCTAACACTTCATCGCAAAAATAGTTAGAATAGCTTTCTATTATCCCGAAACATCAAACATCAGACAAAACTTGATTTCTGAAAAATGGATTCAAAATAACATAATTTGATGAATTAAAGAAAATTTTTTAATTTATTAACGGGAAATTGAAAAAGTTTTAATTTCTGCGAGTAATTATGCATAATAAAAAGTGCTATTACATAATGCTTTACTACAATTAGCAATTATTAAATACAAAATTTTTTTTAATTTCATAGAGTTATTCATTTATATGAATGCATTGTTTGTTGATAAAAACATAAAAATCTAACCAGTAAATGTATTTTCTTAGCTTTGCTTTAAGCATCTCGTAAATCCCAGTACATGTTCTTTTATTGATCTTACGTGCTACGTGACATTATTTATATATATTCCTATAGAAATGCGACTGGTCTGTTACTGTTTTCTTCCACCTTTTCCGGAAACTCATACTATAAGACGAAAATACTAATAGCATCCTTTTCTTGGGGTTGAATTTTTTTATATAACATAGCAGACTTTCAAATTTATAAAAATCTAAATAACATCTTAGGCAAATCTTCTTACGTTATATTTAGAAAAAAATAACTTCACATCTAAATTGTGGAACATTGAATAAGTTTTATTTTAGCAAGTTATTGTTGCTTCGTTATTTTTCAGATTACATAACATGTCTCATCATCACAATTTTTTTTTTTTTTTTTTTTTTTTTAAGTCTTTTATGAAAAAGACCACATCTCATTGTGAATCGATCGGTTGATCAAATCTTTGTACATATTTTTTTAGAAAATTATAAATGTTCTACAAAAAAAAGACTGATGTGCTTAAGCGATTACTTCAACCATTTCAATGATATTCGATACCAAAGTTTGAAGAACTTGTAAAAAAAATTTTTTTTTTTAAACAATTTTCTACCGCATTAAAAAATAAATATTTTCAAATACCTATGATATATTTTTGTAGGAAATTTAACGCTCTATAGAAAAAGTTTTAAATGTTTAATTGATTACTCTAACCATTTAAAAGATATTCGTATCCGAACCCCAATATTCCTAACTTTTATTATTATTATTATTTATTTTATAAGGCCATGGAGTCGTAACTCCTTACGGCTCTCCAAGATACATTGCAATGAATGTAAATTTACATCAAATAGTGTATTACAGATATAATTAATACATTATAATAAATATATCAATACATCAAATATATCAAAACTGTTAACCTCAACGTTTCTATAAGGAATTAATAGAATGTAGCAAAATGGAAAAAAATGTTCATTTAGAATTATTTTTTTTTAATTATTTATGAAGATATTAATTTGAGGATAAAAACGTAAATGTGTGAAAACATCTTCACAAACGTCAAACTTACGCTATTGTTTTGTATAATCCTCATCAAGTACGTATTGTATGTGAAAGTAATCACATTTTCTGACATTGAATTAACCGAGCATGAAAATTTCATGAACACGGAAATGTATCCGGAAAAAACTAGCTATTTATTTCATATCACTTACTTTGTTTTTTATTTACTTACTTTATTATCTCTCTTATTAACTTTTTTGAACTGTATAACCAATATAGAAGAGATGCAATCACTGACGGTAACTCGTCACATGAAAATAAAATCGATACTTTTAAGCATATAAATTGTACGTAATAATAATGTCAATTCAAAGAAATAACGTCAATTATTTTCCTTAAAAATGTTAGTAAACAGGTAAAAATCTAATAGTTACTTAAAAAAAAAAAATTTGGAAAACGGTTGATCCTAAAGGCCATCCCTGCAACTCCCGCTAATTTCATATCTAAGCGCTTGAAATTGCATTTATGAAGTTTTTGAGCTTTTTGAGCTCAAAAATAGTATTTATATGTTATTTTGAGCCCTCCAAGCTCAAAGAGTTAGATGTTCTAAGCTTTTGAGATCTTCGATCTTATAAGTCTGATAGAAGTTTGATAAAACACTATTTTTTGAATTTTCAAACCGCAATAACTTGTGAATGAATCGAAAGATTTTCGCAGTTTTTGAAATTTTATGATATACTTTTGAATGCTAACAGATTAAAGCGGAAATTCTAGCAAAATGTGAAAAATTCACTTTTTCCGAATTTTTTTGAAACGATAACTCACGAACCAATCAACCGATTCCGACGCTATTGGATATTATCGACGTGGTTTTTTGAGCTCTAATAACTATTTTGTTTATCAAAAATGATTCGAAAAGAAATGTCGAAGTTATGAAAAAAACACTTTTTGAAATTTTTCGTTCACGATATCTCTCAAACGAATCAACTGATTTTGACCGAATTAGCGGCGATCGACGTGATTTTTTAAAAGTTGAAAGCTGATTAATTTTTGGAGTTGATCGATGGAACCGTTTGAAAGTTACTAAAAAAAAACCACGTTTATAAAATTTTAACTTCCTGCTAAGAAAATCGAAGATTTTCAAAAATCGGGAATTTATTGGTTTTACTCCGTTTTGCAAAAATTGAGTTTCCCTCAGACCTCGACGTTTGAAGATCACAGGAAGCTTTCCTGACTATCCCCGCGAGGTTGTCACTATGTCTGTATGTATGCATGTGTGTGTATGTATACGAGTGTGTGAAAGTATGTGAACCGCTTATAACTTTTGAACGGCTTGACGGATTTCATCGCGGTTGGTGCCATTCGAAAGGGTTTGATCGAACTTAGATTTTGAAAACTATTTGGATCGATTCGGATCGATTGATTTTAAGAAATCTTAATAAAAACTGAAAAAAATTTTTTTTTCAAAAGTGGCTTTTCAGAAACAATTTTTAAACGGCTTTATCGATCAACTTCAAAAATAAATTAACTTTCCACCTCGAAAAACCACGTTGATCGCTGCCAATCCGGTTAAAATCGGTTGATTTGTTCGAGAGATATCGTGAACGAAAAAAAATTGAAAAAAATGTTTTTTCGGAATTACTCCAAAATTTTCAGTCCGATAAATTCAAACTTAAAGATTTTTAATAAGGCTTAAAAACTGCGTCGAATGCTGCCAACCGCGTTACAATCAGTTCATTCATTCAAAAGTTATTGCGGTTTGAAAATTAAAAAAATAGTGTTTTATCAAACTTCTATCAGACTTTTAAGCTCAAAGAGTTCAAAAGTATAGAAAAGCTATCTCTCTGAGTTCGGAGGATAGCGCAGGATAGCCCAGGTACGGAATTAGCGGGAAGTTACAGGGATGGCCTTCAGGGTCAACCGTTTTCTTAATTTTTTTTTTCTTAGTTTTTTTTTAGATTTCTCAAAATCTATTGATCCGAATCGTTTCAAATTCACAGCAAATCTAAGTTTGAGAGAACTTAGGAGTTAAATAGGAACGCCGTTTAGTAGGTTCGGATCGGTTCAGTCGTTCAAAAGTTATAAACCGTTCCCATACTTACACACTTTTGATGGTTATAAAATTTTCTTGTGAATAAAAATTATCTTGTAAGTTAAAATGCCCCCGAAATTTATGACAGGTTAATTACAACTTATAAGAATGAACGCTTACATAAAAATATGCTTTAGGGTGATTCAAAAAAAAAGAATATTTTTTTTTTCGTTTGGTACTCTGAAAAATAGGTTCCTAGACACCTCTAAGAAAGCCTCTCCAAGCATGAGTTCTTAATTGTAACGGGAAGGTCCTCCTTCTTACAGTTTTCTATTTTTTCTTATTATCAGATAGAAAAATTTATATCTCGCTTCCAACTACTTGAAAAAATATCTTGTTCCTTAGATTTTGTAGGAAATTGAATGCTCTACAAAAAAGGTCTCTTACGATTTTTTCGTAAACCCAACCGTTTAAAAGATATTAACGGTTAAAGTTTGATTATTTTTGGGAAAATTTTTTATTTCTTATGAATTTTATAACTCAATGAAAAAAAATCATTATGAATGATGAAACTCATAGTTTTGTAGAAAATTTACTGCTCTATAAAAATGGTCTCTTATGATTTTTCGATCAAGTTGAGCGTTTACGAGATATTCATCGTCAAACATCAATGCATATCAATTTTTCTAGTTTTTGATCAATAATTCGAAAAATTTCAATTTATTCTGTGAGTTTCAAGGAAATTTAGACAAATTTGAGTTTCTATGAATAGAAATATGTTATGAACTATTTTTTTAATTAGTTTTTTTAGTCTTGGACATGTTTGATTAGATTAAAACAAAAAATTAGTGCATTTTTTTAAAATATATAATTCAATTTAGTGTGTTTCACATGTGTTTCACTTTTTTATCGAAGAATTTATTTATTTAATTATCAACTGCCATATAATTTTCAATATTTTCAACATAACGGTACACTTTTACTGTAAATAATTTCCTCTATTGCAGTTTGGGTAGTTTTTTCGATGTTCTTTGATAATTTGCAATAAGTATTGGAATTGCTCTTCATTTTTGTCAAGCATTGATTATACTCACTAACTAATGCAACAGCTCGTTCTGCTGAATCATTAACAACTTTCAATTGGTTAAAGTATTCTTTATTTTCAATGTAACTGTCATTAGTAGGCCACGATTCAATATCTTTATCAAGGAAGTCATATGGTAAATCAAAGATTTTAAAGAGATTTAAAGACTTTTTAGAAACAAAGTCACTCAGACTTTTTGCGTTAATGAATTCAAATCGTTTTTATCAATTATAAATTTTTAGCTTTAGAATCTGTACCGTTACGAGTATTAACAGCTCCAACAATATTTTTTTACTTCCAATGAAACGGTATCGTCAAATAATGATAAAATGGCAAGTTCATCACTTAAATACCATAAATGCAAAATCATTTTTTCACAAGTTGCTGAAGAAATCAATGAATTGATATTTTTGTACTCGAATAAATTTTTCAAAAACTGCAAGTCATGATTAGCAGCAGTTGTTGCAGAAGTTGATGAAAACCAAGCTTTTAAATACAGTGTAACTATAAATATACAAATTTGCCGAAGACCGTCCAATTCTTTATTAGAAAGTTTAAATTCATTTCTGAATAGAAACATTTTTAAACTGTAAATTGCCTTCGCCATCCACCTAGCATGATGAATTGCACCAGGACGTTTGAAAAAATTTCTTCTTGAGGCATTTCTCCAAGGAAAATCAACGACAATTCCAACAATTCTTTATAGTCATCTCGGGGTTGTAGTAACTATCAAAAACAATTAAAAATTTGTCAGAAACAAGAAAATTTTTTTCTTAAAATCGCAGTTAAATCATACCTGTAAGGATTGTGCAATTAAACTAGATATTTCATTTTTTTATCCAAAATGATATCAGCAACAACAGTATCTTCAATTCCAGATTTATAATTAGTTTTATTTATTTCATCCCATGATTTTTTAAATCTTCCGAACATTGGTACGTTTGGCCCAGATGACACAGGCCAATATACTTCAAATGCACTTCTCAATATGATCTCAAAAATGTGGTGACGACATGGTAACCAGATTAACTCTCTTCCCAAAGTCTTTTCAATTGCCTTACATGTACCGTTATGAATTCCTGTATAAAGAAAATAGATAACTATCGTTAAATTTAATATTTTCAACAAATTGTAGATTATATTTAAAATCCAAATGAGTAAATAATTCTCAATAATTTCAAAAGTGAAATTCAGTAAGCAATAAAAATTAAACTAGAACGTTAATAATTAAATATTTTTTAGATTAAATTATCATTGATAAGTTACCTGTATTAACTGCCGTCGTGTCAAAACACATCGCCTTAACATAATTAGTAATACCCCATTCACTCAATGTCGATAAAATGGCTGATGTTTGATTGTCTGCCGTCCCAGAATTCATTTTTGGAACCCCAAGTAATTGTTCGGTACCAAATGCAGTTAAAATAACTGGTAGCCGTTCCACAGATTTTGATCCAACAAGGTCATTCAGCATTTTTCCGTCCCAATGCACAACGTATTTATCGTGTGTCTTAAAGTTGTCATTAAGTCCTTTAGCAATGTCTTCTCTTTGAAGCATACGAGCTCGTTGAATTGAACTATAACTGAGCGTTGTATCTTCAATTTTAATACCTACTGCTAGTAAAACCGGAGCAATAATAAACATCGCATTTCTACTGCTGACATTAGCTCGGTCGAGTCCAAAAATGACTTCAGGAGTTAAGACATCAAGTTTTGCTCGTTTTGTCGGAATTGGAGGTTCATACTCTGAATCAGATCCAAAATTTGTAACTCCACTTAATGTATACGTAGAGAACGACTCTGATTTTTCACTTGGAACAATCGCATGACTGGTAGACGGTTGATCTAAGTCTGGAATAAGATCTGTTTTATAAATTAAACGAAGAAAATGTATAGAATTTATTCATTTTGATGACAAATAATTAAGAAAGGACTCCAAAAATTGTCTAGTCAAATGTCATCTAGTCATCTATGAAAAGTTACACTACTACCTGACTTTATAATAATTAAATATCTCAGATACTTACTACTCTCATCTATTCCCATCATAGTTGTGGTTAAGTTTGATACAGGTACATTATTAGAAAGAATCTCTTTATGGGTACCGAATTTTTGATCCAAATACAACTTTCTAATATTATCATCAAGCACTTTTAAGGATTTTTCGCTCACAATGTCGAATAATTGTTCAAGATCAGTCTGAAATTTCATTTCCTTTTGGTTTTGCGCTGAATTCTTTTTATCGAAATTTTTTTGTAATTTTAACCATTGACTGTGATAGCGAAGAAATTTTTTGACTGCATTAGGAGCTCCACTAGTTGAAATCTGATTTTTTCTCCACAGTTCAATAACTTGGTCAACTGAATTTTGAGCACTTTGTTTGATTGAATACTTTAAAATTTTAAGTTGGTAGAAAAACACACGCATAACCTCTTTCACTTTTGGTAACTTACGTTCCGAAATTCTTTGTAGAGGTATTCCGATAAAACGTATTTCTTTATTCATTGTAGGTTAATTGATGATAAATAAATTTATGTGATGATTATAAGACTTATTTAAAATGAATTATTTTATTACGTATTCAAGATGATCAGTTTTAGGAACACTGAAAATACGGTATTAAATGGGTAGATACTGAAGATAGTTGAGAGTAAAAACATAGATGGCGTTAGTTTCAGAAGACAAACAGAAGAAGAAATGGAATTCAAAACAAAAATCCCCTCGAACGAAAATTTTATGTATATTTTGTGAAAAATAATTTAAAAATACGCACTGAACAAATTTCATAATAATAAATGACAACGCGATTAAGATTTTAAATTATTAAAGATAAAATTAAAAAAATATTATTAGAATAAAAACTTTCAAATGAATTTTTGAACAGAAAACATCTATAGGAGTTGCTTTTATAATAAAAACTCAAATTTGTCTAAATTTCCTTGAAACTCACAGAATAAATTGAAATTTTTCGAATTATTGATCAAAAACTAGAAAAATTGATATGCATTGATGTTTGACGATGAATATCTCGTAAACGCTCAACTTGATCGAAAAATCATAAGAGACCATTTTTATAGAGCAGTAAATTTTCTACAAAACTATGAGTTTCATCATTCATAATGATTTTTTTCATTGAGTTATAAAATTCATAAGAAATAATAAAAATTTTCCCAAAAATAATCAAACTTTAACCGTTAATATCTTTTAAACGGTTGGGTTTACGAAAAAATCGTAAGAGACCTTTTTTGTAGAGCATTCAATTTCCTACAAAATCTAAGGAACAAGATATTTTTTCAAGTAGTTGGAAGCGAGATATAAATTTTTCTATCTGATAATAAGAAAAAATAGAAAACTGTAAGAAGGAGGACCTTCCCGTTACAATTAAGAACTCATGCTTGGAGAGGCTTTCTTAGAGGTGTCTAGGAACCTATTTTTCAGAGTACCAAACGAAAAAAAAAATATTCTTTTTTTTTGAATCACCCTAATATGCTTACATATACGACTGGCTCATGAGTAAAAATTATGATAAAATAGTATTAAAGTCTTTTACACATAATAAAACGAAAAATAATTAAACTGTTATTTTCAAATCAGCTCTACGCTTTGATAACATGAACTGAACAAAAAGAAATAAGGGTAATTTTGTGTTTTTTGAGAGTTATAGTGTATTTGCATTGCCATACTTATACAAGAATTTTCATCAAATTTTTTTTCAATTAGTTTTTTAGATGAAATTTTTTATTAATTTATTTTAAAAAATGTATAAAATTGTTTATTAACTAATTAAAAAATGTATGAAATTCATTTACTCATTTTCTATCTTTGTTTTAGTATCATTTTCATCGTTTAACCGTATAAAATTAATTTAAAAAGAAACGTTGAAATCAACGAGTTTTCATTCATAAGGGACGGTGAAACATATACCTCAGCGTTTCGCGCTTAAGGCATGTAAAATTGAGTTGTTTTGTTTTGTTTTATCTCATAAACTCATCAATATAAAACGAATAAGCCTTTGAATTAATTGATACTTCACAAAAATAATGAAATTAAACATGCCCTATTTTTTGTAACAATTTTTATAACATTGACAATTGATTTGAACAATTATGAACATCTATTAATTTCACCAAATTGTAAAAATTTGATGAATGCAATGAGAAACATTTTAATCGATCAATTCATTTAAACGATATGAATGACTCACATAGTCGTCTGCATACTATAATATACACTCGGACATCATCCTAAAAATAATTGGAAATATCTGAGCGACCTTGAAACGTCAACACGTATTGGAAATCTGATTCCTAAGAACTCAATTGCCATTAATAGTTTCCGGTTTTAAAAAAGAAAAGAAAAAGAATACTTTTTCCAATAAAAAAGTAATATCTTCACTTAAGAACGTTCCGAGAAAAAAATGTTTTCTTAAAATTTTTTTTGAAACTTTAAGTACTTATACTCCTAAGTATCTTTTATGCGTAGGAATGTTTTTAAATAGTCCTTGCATAAAATTTGGATATTTTACATACAAATCCTATGCTGGCCGATATTAAATCGAAGGTTTTATTAAATACACTGATAGAAAATTTATGTTTACTGAAGAGATATTTTCTTGATCTAAGAATTTATTTTGGAAGACAAATGATTATTTTGCTTTAGGAATTTCTTGTCTTGATTTAGATTTTCCTGGTTTAAGAGCTATATTATCTTCAATCGATACATTTAGTTTTTCAACCAAAATAACATTATCGTTTAAAAAACTTCAAATAATTCATCAAAGTATATTTCAAAAACTAAATAGTCTTTAATTGTTATACCGAAAAAAAATTATTTCTTGGAAATAAGTAAATTAATGACTCAAAAAGAAAAACCATTCTTAACACAAGTCGGTAACATCTTGAATCAATGTTATCGCTTATCTTGAACCAAAAGACAAAAATTCTTGAAAGAAATATATCTATATCTAGTTTCAATAGTTCAAATTTTGAAGAAAAAAAGTTTCTTGAATCAAGATTGTTTTTCTATCAGAGTATCAATCCTACTTTTCTTAAGATTGGGGTCAACTACTTTTCTAATTTTTTAACCCGGAATTATAGTGCAAACTGATAAATTTTTTTACTTCAGTAACTGCTGATGTTGATAGTTCAAAACTTATAACTATTTTTTTTAAGCAAATATTCAGGGTCAAATCTTTGTGTCAATAATTTTATTGCTCAACTAATAAAATGTTCCATGCATAGATATAATTTTTGCTTCTTGGAATTTTTTGAATTGCTTACTCGGGAAATTATTATTGTTTTTAAAATTTTTTTCACAAATTCAAGATAAACATTATAACACTCAATGGAAATAAAATTTTTTAAACATATGCTTACGCACACACAATATCACAGTGCGGTCACGATGCAAGTAAATTTTACATCACAGTTAGACAGAAGTAGATGACGTGATTTACAGTTAAATAAATCAAAGTAGAAAGCATGATGTGTCGGTATAATCGCTTGAAGCACGTATTGTTTTCTTACTGAATAATAAACATAAAATCAATTATAATAGATGTATTTGTTTATAGCTTCGGTAATAACTATGATTAATTTCCACAAAAGCCATTGCATCAAAAGTAGCTATTATAACCTTGATTGTATTGATCTAATTTTGTGAAACATTATCGTTGGATTTACACCTTTTTGTGCGAGGCAGATAGTGGTAGATTGGAAGACAAATGAGAAGAGAAGAGCTCAAAGCGCAGTAGAAAGCAGAGACGTTTAGATCTCTTTGGCGTAGCAAGAACGTACCTATTACCCATCTACTCGTTACTGACAATTATACCTTTGAATTGAGATTGTACTGTACAGTAGAAAGAGCTTGAATTACGTGCAATGGTACAGTGATCGGTTTAGTTGGCTGAAAAGATCGATTTGTGACCTAGATTTGTAGCACTCTCGTTTATTCAACAGAAATCCATTTTTAATTTGTCAAATAATTACATTTGTTTTTAACCTCGAACTTTCTTAAGTAATAATAAATAGTAATAGAAATTAGCTAATTATTTATGAAGTAATAAAAGTACTGGCTTATCATTAGTTATATGGAATTATTTGTCTTATCAACCATTTAAAATATCGACAAATGTTGAGTGAGTTTCCCAAATGGGTAGCGAGATAAATCGATTGCTTTTCGTTATTCTTTAATTTTTAGTAGATATCATAAAAATCTAACTATTGCATTGGTTCTCATGACGCAACTTTTACAAAATTTTGCTATATTCTGATTTAACTCGACGAGCTGAGTCTGAAAATACATATAGTTCAAAAGTTTTTATATTTATATACTAGCTATTACCCGCCCGCTTCGCTGAAAATTTTATAGAATTGTATTTTTAGATCTAAACTTGAAATTTAATTGGAGTATTATTTTGACTTGCACAAATTACAAATTCCATCGAACTAGCCTGTATCTTTTATCCATATAATTATTCTAGCTAATATTCATTGTAACTTTCAATGTGCAATTACTATAATGTTTGCGTGGCTTTTTTCCAAAAATGAATAATAATTGACACGAAGTAAAAATTTTGGAGTCTATAGGAGCTATAGCTTCGAAATTAAAAATTTTTAATGTTAACACCCACCTTCGCAAACCCCTGTGAGATGAGCTATCGTAAAATTTGCCCATAGACTTTTTCTACATCTCTTACAGAAGATTCCTACCAAATTTGGAGTCGATAGGAGCTATACTTTAAAAACGGGAATTTTTCATTATTAACGCCCCCGGAAACCCATTTGGGAGATGAATTTCTAAAAATCCGTTCTCAGCTGACCTCTACATGGCAAAAGTAATATTTTTACCAAATTTAAAGTCTCTAGGTCTTATAGTTCCAGAGATAACGAGATGAGTAAATCTATCTATAGAACAGCTCCCATATATATAGAAGATATGTAAATGTATATTTATTATATATGACATTTAGAGATACCAGGGTTTCAAAATTTTCTAAATAAACTAACAAACCCGACATACGTTGTCCTGTACACACGTCTTAAATTTATAAATTTTAAGCTCCTTTAAATAGGCTGTTACAGCTTGGACTGTTTTGATAAGAAGTATTGGTAAAACGTTATTTTAAAACGTTAATTTTCAAATATTTCTGCTCATAGAAAAACATATCCAAATTGTAATAAGAAAAATTATTCATAATTCACAGTTAATACTTCACCAGTAGACATGTGTTAGTTATATTAGAAACAGTCTAGTTTGATATATTTTAAATGAATACAAGCAGTTTCCAAGAAAGTTTTCAAAAAGTTGCATTATAACTATCTCCCTTCAAATTTACTTTTAATGCGAGTATTTAAAGCTCAATAACTTTTTACTCGTTAGGATTACAGACAAACTAGATCAGTACTTTTTTGTAGAGAATTGAATTTCCTACAAGAATGATTGATGAAAAATTAAAAAAAAATAAAAACTTTATCATAGTTTTACCGGGCAAAAACGTAAAATACATTTTTTCATGTGTTATTTAAATAGAAAATAGAAATTTATTGAGCTTAGTAGGAAAGCGAGATATCAAGCTGAGCTTTAGAGGGAATTTTTTTCATACCTTAAAGAAGCTTTCGAGACGTTAGGCAAAAAAATTTTATTTTTTGGACCACTTTCATATATACATATATATATATATATATATATATATATATATATATATATATATATATATATATATATATATATATATATATATATGGGATAGAACGCTGCTTGTCACGACAATGGTGTCTACAATTCGCAACGAATCTTTACAAAATTTAGTGTATTTACTCCACCGATAAATACAAAGGTCAAGTTCAAATATGAGCTTAATCGGTCATGTAGTTTTCAAATTACAGGATTTTGTACTTATCGAAATTCTAATAATACACTTTTCACATAACCTGCATTGAAAATGCGAGTTTTAATGCCTGTTGAGCCAAGCCAAGCCATGTGTGTGTGTGTGTGTGTGTGTGTGTGTGCGCTAGGTTCACTAATTCAATCGTTTCTATAACCTAATCAGGTTTTAGCCTCAAAAAACAACGTTAATTACTCAAAACTACATCAATATCGGTTGCATCATTTTGCAAGTGAAAAGTAAGCTTTTAAGCTTGTCTAATCTTAATCTTAATCTTTTCTGTTTTGTTGATATGATGAATTTTAATGATAGTTTATAAGATATCTGATAATGAATCATGAAGAAATGATATTAATTTATTAAAATGTAGGTAGTATGATAGAAAAAGTATGCGGTATGTAGCGAACGTCACGTACGTTATCTTTCAACGACAAATAAATCATCTGTTCTATTCAGTGGAATTCCTGAATCGTGAGCAGCCGTTGATCTCGCGTGCCAGAATTATCGCGATCGCCTCAATAATGTTTTTTTTTCTTGCATATTCTCTATCTCAGTTGTTCTTATATTCTTGTGAATGAGATAAAAAAAAAAGTAAATAAATTAACGAGGATGAGTAGAATAAGGAAAGGACGGAGTGAAGCAACGAGTTGACTTAAATGTGCACACTTTTCGCCATTTTATAAGAATTTACTTTTTTCTTTCAGTTGATCGATTAAACTTGATTGACGATAAAGAATTTTAGTTTTTTAAGTTGTCAAGTTTCCGTTGTTAGTGTTACGAAATAGCCGCTGAAAATTTAAACGGAATTAAGTGTAATTGAAACCTTTAAATTTATTGTATTATATCTTTTATTACATCTAAAAATGAAAGAAAACAAAAAATAAGATTATTAGTCAAGATAGCGATTGTCATTTATGATACTATTTGTTTTAATAATTTGTTACTGAGAAAAATAGTTTTAAAGGTATTTACAATTATGACAATTACACATTAAAACTTATTATAACTTATCTTTTGACTAATTGTTGTCTTAAAAAATCCTTGAGTAAAGTCATAAGGAATTAGTGTATCCAGATACATATTATAAGACGATTACACGAATGAAAATTATCATTCAAGCATAACAAAAAAAGAGTTATATGTGTAAGAAGATAAAAAAAAAAAGAAACGAATAATAACAAGACAGGGTCATTGGAGAGGGGATGTCTCAGCGACAATCTCATATTGGCAAAATGACTCACGTGGTAAACAATTAAGTAGAATAAAGTAAACCCGAGCGAGCAATATGTGATCGAGCAAGCAGGTACAGTACTTGATTCTCGTAATGCTGCCGGTATTTTGGCTTTAACTTGTGTGTTGTATTGCTAACGGCTTGACTTGAGTGCTGGCATATAACACTAAGTCCCGGGAGACCGGTCGTTTGTATAAAACCACTGATGACTCGCGTCTACGGCCAGTTCGACTCGCTTGTGCTTCGCGAGAGTATCGGCGGTTCTCTATGTATCATATATTTTGTTTCAGTTTAGAGTTTCGTTAAAGTCCTTTCATTATTGTGATTATCATTATTACTATAGTTGTTGTTGTTGTTGTTGTTGTTACCATTATTGTTATCGTTGCTATTGTTATTATTGTTTTTTTTGTGTGTTATTTGCATTCTGTTAATTCATTTTATATTTTTCTCAGATCGATAGATTGTTATCACTGCGCTGGCAACTCATCAAGGTGAGATGAAAGTGTCAATGGTAAAATCATGTTTTAGTGACGTATAATAACGGGATCAGAGTATATTGCTATGTATAGTGTGCCTATCTCACGTATTTGTCTGTCACTTTGACAGATTAGTAAATCTATATAAATGACAGTGACTTTTTTTTAGTGGTGATAGTTTAAGTTCACCTGAATGTTTTTATAAATATATTTAAGCAAAGGTAATTTTTTTTTATCAACAAATAAAACAATGTAAATATTGCAGAATATTAATGTTGAGAGTCAGATTTTTTGTATAATCAGTATTTAAATTTAAATTTAAATTTAAATTCGTCAAGCAGATAGTGAACAAAAATTTGACAAATTGTATGTTCAAAATTTGAAAAAAAGATATCCCGGATGTGTATTTACAATATGCACGTCAAAACAAGAGTAGTTGAAAAATAATATATAGTTTAGTAATAAAAAACACTGCAAGCTCTGAACTAGAAAATGAATAGTTTTAAAAAATTTCTTTAATTGAGACGAGATTAGTTGAACCTTTTCCCAAAAAAAATTTAATTTAAGTGAATGCTAGGTTGTCTGGTTCGCTTTTTTATCTTTCTCAAAGACTTGTCAAAATTTGAGAGCGCTCTAAGTTGGTCTACGTACCCTATCCCTGTTTGTTTGAAGCTAATTAAGCCATGGATAGAATGGACTTAATTGTGATATAAAAAGATTTTAATATTGGAAATAAAACTGCAGTAAACGATTGAAAATATATTTACTTTGATTATTGTATATGATATAATATCATACTATTGGACCAAGCCTGGACTGAGACTTGGCCAGTGGGGATTTCTCCTAAGGCTCGACTAAACATTACCTCACCATTGGGCCAAGTTTCGATCCAGGCTTGATCCAATGGTCTTTTCCAAAGGATCGGCAAATGACAACTGGCCTAAGGCCCGACCATTTGTAAGGCCCGACGCATTGGCGAATCCTACCTGGGTATTCGACTGCTTCGGTTCAAAACACAATAACTAACATTTCTTGAATTTTTTTAAATTTGCTATGTAGTATAAAAGTTTACGATTTGAATTAAAAATTTGATAATAATTAATGAGACAGATTTAGTAATTTTACAGTTATTATGTTATTGTGTTATGAAAGAGGAAATTGGCATTATTGTTATATCTAATAAAAATACAATTGAAAGCAAAAAATTAATTTCATAAATATCTTTGGATTATTGCACTTTTATTAAACAATTTTTTTTTAAAGTTAATTTGGAAGTAAATAAATAGCATTATATCAAATCGATCATTAATTGTATGATATAGAATTTGATATGTAGGTCCTATGAATGACTGCTACTCAACTAGTTCCAATCGACGTATTAAAATGAAAATTATGTTATAAAAAATGATAAGCTTTAAACTTAATAGCTATATCCAATCGGAGAGTCAATAATTAATTAAACTTTGAATATTTATGTGGTCTTAAATTAATGTTTGTTTACAAAAAAAAAATCCAAAAATTATGACGACCTGAGTTTTTGTTATTTTTTTTATCGTAACCATAAAAAATACAGCGTTTTTTTTTACTTAATCCCTTTCTTCTTCTTTTTATACTGTAAACTTTAGCTGTGCAATGCGTGGTATTTAAATATTTCGATCACCCAACTATAACTTCTATGTTCAATGATCTCCACTTTATCATCAGATACAATTTTTAACGTAATTTTAATCCTTTCGTGTAAAACGTAACTATTAGAGCAAATACACAAAAAAAAATTAGGAAAATGGTTGACCCTAAAGGCCATCTCTGCAATTTCACGATAATTCGATATCTAAGTGCTTAAAATTGTACTTATGACGTTTTTGAGCTCTTCAAGGTCATACACACGCGCACACACACACACATACATACATACAGACACCATCGCGAAAATAATCAGGGAAGCTTTCTAGAATCTTAAAACCTCAAATTTTCTTAGTGGGAAGTCAAGAAGTTTACTTAAACCAAACAAATTATCAAGAATGCTGAGTTGTTTTAGAGTAAGACAAGAATGCCTTGGTTCACACGGAAAAAAAAAAAAAAACTCGAAAAATTACATCATAAATAGTAATAAGTGTCCCGTTGTATTCAAAACTAGAAAAATTACAGTTCGAAATAAAATTTTTCTAAATTCAAACTTTAAATGTTAATTTTCAGAGCTTTCAATGTAAATATTACATTCGACAATGTAATTTTTTGAAAATCTGTAATAATTACAATCTGAAACTGTAATTTTGCCAGATTTCATCACAGAGCGTCACATTACATTATTTAATGTAATTTTTCTATTTTTCTTTTTTCCGTGCATGATAAATTTTTTCTTTCTAAAATTTTTCTTATATAAAGAAAATTTATTTCAAAGTTCAGAATTGTTTCTTTTCATATGGTATTTGACATTCTCGAAATTTATATTATTTTCATTTAAAACTATAATATTTTCATTTTTGCATTTGTCGATTCCAGCTACTGTACGAAGCTATTATCTTACAGCAATTTTGCTATCTGCATAAAATGTTTTTATTATTAAAAAAAAGTTCTGAAAGTAAGACAAACAGGTTTGTCGTAAGAAGTAATTTTTTGAAGTGAATCCAAAAATTGATGATAATCTAAATCAAAAATATAGCTTAAACAAAATAATATGAGTTGATTTTTAATTAATTTAAAGTAGAAAAGTATGCAAATAAATGTTTAAAGTTATAAAAAGGTTTTTTAGTTAAGAAGAGAAATTTAATTAAAAAAAAGATGTTTTTTGTAATTTAGAAGTTTTATCTATATCTTGTGTTCATTTCCTGTCTTTTTGTATAACATCGTTGGCTTTGATGGCGTCAAGCAATCTCACCTAGTGTAGTGTCGCGGCTTTATACGTCGTTGTGATAACCGTCGTCTCGATTTTCGTAGCTGGAAACATCTTCAGTAAAACGACATAATAATATTGAGGGTATTACCTTCTAACTTTATGTTTTTCTTTGTTTGTTTAATATCTCTTCATTCTCTGGAATATTGTTACAAAGATAAATACAATAGGTTATTTCTAAAATAACAATCATTGTAAATAATAGAAAAGTTAATATCTTTTTCTGACTGTCATTATATAATAAATGCGAATAATAGAAAACATTTATCTTATCATTACCATTTTTAGATTTTTTGGTAATATTATTAAAATGCAATTAGGTGAAGAAAAAATTTTAACAACTTTCTATTTTTGGTAGAGATTTAAATCTATTAAAATTTATTTTTATACATATTTATATACATATTCGAGTCAAGCTTGAAAGTTGAAATAGAATTTAATTCTAAGTGAGTTTTCGAAGAGAATAAGTGTACAGTAAAATTGTGTATTGTATACATACATAAATTTCATTGGCGTTTTATATGAATGCTCGTTGTAATTGTGAAGCTAGCCAATTTACATGGGAAATTGAATTGAAGCGTACATTCGTAACAAATGGCCTCACCTCATTTGTGGTTACATCTAGCTAATAGACAATTTAAATTTTTTCAAAATAATACCTATACCATGTCTCGTTCATCCGAACAAACATATTGTTTTTCAACCACATATGCAACCACAGCGCTTTTTTCGTCGCAAAATAAATTTTTTCAGGTAATTTTTTTTTTCATTTTAACTTTTTATTTATCGAGAGAACTACTGTCTGAACAATCGAACCAAATATTTATGTAATAGTGATACTTTTCAATTTATATATTTGATTGAATTGAGAAGTATTATACGTACATACTATTGTTAATCACATATGGAGTTATTTTACATCACCGAAAAAATTGGTTACGTGTATTTCACCAATTATAACCACAGGAATCAATTATACTCATATCATTGCTATATATTGATATATAAATTAATAAATTGATTTATATTAAAAAAAAAAAAAAAAATAATCAACCACAGAAAAAAATGTTATATTTTTAAGAAATGGATACTATAAAAGCTTTTTTGAACAAAAATAATAGACGTATGATTCGATTTTAAAATAATACATTAATTAGCGTAGAGTATTCGATGACATAAATCTGGAAACGAATTAGAGATATTTACATCCCATTTTATACATCCCATGGGAATGAGAATATGTATCCTGTATGATAGAAATCGATATTATAATCATATATGTACAAAGAGATACTGTATATATGAGAAGCTCGAAGAGAGATTGGTCAGACTGGCGCCTCGCATACTCGCCTCGAACAAATTAACGGGCTCCCGTTTTGGCCTCGACACCGAAGGTCTGCGGCCTCGTCAAATGAGGAAGGAGAAAGATAAGGAATTTAGTATCGATCGTCCCAAGAAAATTATATTCATTTGCATACACCAACTTTATTTTTAAACCATTAACTCTCAAAATCATGTAAATTTAAGAAATTATTATTTATTTTTACAATTAATAATAATGCATTGGCTCAAAAAGTCCTTGATATTGGTATAATCGTCCCTTTAAATAAATTTCTATTTTCGAAATGAAATAGGTTGTCGAAAAATAGATCACAAAAAAAAAAACGAGCAAGGGAATCACATAAAGTCTAGTCGAATTCATATTTATATATTTATATAGAGATTTAATATTCATAGATTATCGACTACTGGAAATCAGAAATCTTTATGAAATTAAACACTTTTTTTGCTAATACTATAGTACTCGTCTTATATTTTCATTAGAAATGTATCGAACGAAATAAATTACACTTTTAGTGATATTAAATTGTGACAAAGAATAAATAAAAGGTATTTAAAAAGAATGTACTCAAAAAGTTCATATGACGAAAAAAAAAAAATTTCTTATTTCATAATTCTCAAACCTTTATGTTGAATTAAAAAAAAAATAATGAAACTAAGTATGTTCAAAAACAAATAAAGTCACTTGAATTAGAGCAAGTAGTTGAATCAATCATCAATTATTGACGATAGTTTTATCTTAATTTTGTAATTGATATAAAATTTTGAGTGATTTTATTTAAAATTACTTTAAGAATCTAACATAATTGATTTTCTTCGCTATTGACAATAATAAAATTCCAAAAATGTGTATGCTACATTGTGTGGTTATTTATGTGTTTATTAATCACTGGCATATTGTTCGGAGAGAATAATAACTGTTATTAATTATTTTTTGAATGGGGTTTTTAAAAAAATCCTTACAAAAATATTATTTTTTTAATTACTTTTACGAATGTTTTCCTCCGTGTACAGGCAATACATAGATGTTGGTATGTATTAACTGGGGAGTTATCTGAACGCACCAATAGCAGAATTTCGTGTTTATTTCGAGTTCAACATCATTAAAATGAAATTTTATTGAAGGTAGATAATATTTGAGGATTAAAAATTGCTTTTTGTCATAATAAAACCACAACAACAAAAACCATGAAGAATAAAATGACATCAAATATTATGAGGAATAGATTATGTTCTAAAGCTCAAAATTTACATTATGTACTCGAGTACAAAATAATTTAGCAATTTAATTAATACAAGCGTATACGTGCTTTTAAATCCCATTCTGTAAGTTTGTTCAGGAACCAAATAAACGTACAGTAGTTGACCATACACCTGCAGTAAACGCGGTAATCGTGTGTTTGATCATTTAAATTCCTAATTAGCCTTCCAGACTTAAGGGGTTGCATAGGTTTACTCCGGGAAAAAAAGACATGTTTTCAACAGTTTTTTTTTTTTCTATAAATAATGGAATTTTTAGTTCGAACTTTTTGTTGAACTGAAGATACGTATTTAATAAATATCTTCTGGGATTTTCGTAGAAAAATATTTAAAACTCAGCCATTGCAATGTCTCTTCTGGAGACCCCTCCGAAAAAGGTGCTTTTTGCGTTGATAATATAAGTCATCAAAGGATCATGTGGAAAAAAATCAAATTATGTCTCTTATTTAATACGTAAAACTAGAATCTAAACAATGAATATGAATATGAAAAAAAGAATTTTTTTTTTATTTTTTCAAATTTCCAGACTAGTTTATTACCCTTTTAATGTGGCATTATTTAAAAATACGAAACTGTCTAGAAAATCTTTTCTAATCAAGGAAAGCGTGATAGTGTTGAACTTAAACGAAAGTAATCAGGATAAAATTATCCGAAGAAGTGTAATTATGTTAGAGATAAACTTGTTAAGAAAATTAGGTCATAATAATGTGATTGATTTAAGATTAACTTGAACATTCAGCTTGTTGGCAATGTCAAAATCGATAACTGAATAGTATTCTCCGGTATTAATAATTCAAAATTACGAAAACTCAGAAGCTAGAATATTCGTCCTAGTTAATCTGAGTAATTTTGTTTCACGACTTATGAGTTAAAATCGAGTGTTCTACTACTGTAGAATTTCGAAGAATCATCATCTCTACAATAATAGAGCTATTTATCACATCCTCTAAACTATTTATACTAATTATTTACAAATTAAGAGTGTTAGACGATAAAATTTAATATAAAAAAATTTTATTGGCCCAGTAAAAAATATAATACATCACGTCTGAAAGAAAGACAATATTTAGAGCTAGTAAAATTTATCCAATTAGTTGAGCAAAGTTGAATTATTATTCTTCTCGAAATAAACATGGAAAAAATAGATTTTACTGGTTCGAGTTTTTGTATTATAATTCATCCTTTTCAAGTAATCTTATAAGTTCTGGTCAATTTTTTGTGCTTTAGTTATCATTTTTGGTTTTCGATACAATAAGAATTTTTTTTTTCATGCTTTTTTTCATAAAATTAAAATTTCACATAAATTTTTTGTTTTTATGTAATTTACAAAAAAAATCGATCATTGTTAATGTACCGACTAAACCAAAAAATGATTCTAGATTTCTTAGGACTTTGGAATGGTCATTTCACAATGAATTTCTTTCGACTTTAATTTGGGCCTCAACAATATATTTTTAGCTTGATTCGAGCATAATATTACTGTATACAATAGTTCTTCCATCCTAAACACAGAATTGAGGGCTTTGAGAATTACATCATCGAGGCTAACAGTCTTGCATGTCTTTTATTCGTTATTTATTGATAATCAGAATTCTTCGTTATATTTAATAATGTTAAAACATCGTTAATTTTAATTTTTATTAACATCGTAACAAGTTTATTTTCATTGAATTCATAATATTCTCAGTTGTTTATTATTTAAATAACAGAGCTGGGGTATATATATCATATTATGTATATCAAGGTTGTATAAATGAAAATAAATAATATTTTTTATTGTCTTCAAATGTGCGATAAAACATAATATTTTTTTGTTTTTAATAAAATTTATATTCAATAAATCAATTCATATCCGTTTGTATAATTAAAAATATTTATTCATTAATTCTTTAAAAGATCTTAAAAACTCAAGACCATTTAAATTTCATGATCGAAATCAACTTTTTAAAAAAACTGTTTAGTACTTTAGGAGGTTTTAACGCCATTCTAATCTTGTTTAGTCATGTATTGATCAAGTATCATGAATGAAAATTTACCCTTTAATTAATAAACCAATTGTAGTCGAAAAAAAAATCATAATATTGTATATTATTTTAATCTCTTTTTTGTTCTCTTCATACAAACAAAGCTTTTTGCCGCTATCCAAATTTCATTACCCTTTATAGTAGAGGTAACTCTATACTGAAATGACTAAATCGTATATGCTGCGATTTTTTACAGTTTACAAAACACATTAGTAAGAATCAAGAAATATGCACTAAAAACAAAAGTTCATTTATCGTGTGAATAATATTTTAATAAATACGTAACATAAAAAATGATTAATTTTTTGTTAATAAGTTTGAAATATTTACATTCTTTGAAAATATATTCTGCTAAAATTTTGTATCCAGAATTACTAATGTGGAAGTACTTTTCCTCTCTCGAAAAATTTTTCGTCATCTACCGTACTCTTCGGGTCATAAAATCCCTTCCCCGGCATTTAAGGGGCTCATGACGTCACGGGACCCCAAGAACAACGTTAAGCGTTAGTAAAGGCTAACACCCTCGAGAGTCAAAGGGCACGAGGCAGATTTTCCAAAGCCTCTTGTCCTATTTTCTTTATTTAACTATCGCATTATTGTAACCGCGGAGTACTATCTTGATATTTATATTTACATACAAATTTAATTATTTGTATCACTTTACTGATCACTATCTTCTACGGGCTTGATTAATTATTGTAAAACTTAATTAACTTCATTCGGATATTGTAAAGAGTATAGTTATAACTTAAATGAATTGTTGAACTAACGAAATATACTACTACATTAATAAAAGTGTCTGATATTTATTTATTGTTTTATGCGTTTTATATCGATCATGCGTGAGTATTTTTATGATCGATGCAAATATATATTTTTGCAATGAAATAAGTTAACGGAACATTCTATTATAAATTATTTGCTTACATAAAGTTTTATATATTCTTTTGGTACTGTGGTGCTTTATATTTTTTCATTTTTTTACTGTCAGTCTATGTATATTAATTAATTCATCAATATTCTGAATAAAATTCTATTCAGTACAAGTAGATTTTACATTTTTATGAAGTCATATTTAATATAATGATATCTTTTGATATATTTTAAATGTATACAAAATCAGTTTGAGGTACGATCGATGAACTGTTTCCATATGGCCATGTATTTTATTATGTAAATCGTTTTTTATGGCTGTTGATATTGTGTAAACTCCACCGTAAATTCAATAAAATACACATAGTTAAGTATTCGAGTCTGCTTTTTTTACGTTTTATCGACTTAAGTTTTAAGATATTGAGTTTAATTTGAATTACGTAATAAATGAACACATATTTTTAACTTTAAATAGTAATCGTAAGATCCCATGAGAATTGCCAGAAAACTCTCTTATCATTCTATCTCTAACAGTATCCACAATGATAAAGTATCCACGACCAGTGGGAATTTCTGATTTCGCAGGAGAAATATTTCAGTGATAATACAATGAATGAAAGTGAAGAATGAGAGTCAATCGAATGCCGACACTCTAGTTTACGAGCTAAAAATTGCGTCATTACATTTTATTCAAGATTTTTCTCATCTACATTTTGCATGGTTGTTAATCAATTTTTTTTTCCTAATGTAAAGTCATTTGAAATGATAATCAGCAAAGATTGTTATTTTTTTATGAACTCGATAAGAAATTTTATTTTTAGTTCTCATTTGTTTGCAGTCAAGGCATTGTATACAAGTCGCTTAGGCTCATGCGCAAATATTTACGTAGGCTAATATAATATGAGAAATGATGTCAGCAAGTGACTCGATTGCTAAGGTAACTTGTCTACTCTCTCATTCTCTACTTAGTGTTATTTTTTTGTAAAAAATTTTATTTTCAACAATAATTATAATCTTCGATATTATTCATGAAATGTCATAGAGAGTTATCGAAAAGTTAAGCTATTTGATTGTGGCTAGTTAGTTATAAGTTTGAAATTCAATATTTTCGTTGTTAGAAATGTTTCGGTGTGGTAACTGATGTTATGGTCGTGATTCCGATATGGAATTTGAATCCTCTTAGATAGCTAATTATAATTTATTGATTGTTAATTTTTCTTAATGCAACGTAAATTGAATTTATAAAACTTATAAAAAAAAACTATTCTGATTTAAGAGAAATTATATTCAACGTAAGAACTACAAACTTATATTAAAGTCAAGCGATTTTCTTGCTTCAGAAATTGTCTTGGATTTTGTCATCTTGACTTAAATGATCTAACTATTGTCACTTTATTTTAATTTTGTTTGCCTCTAAGAACTTTACATTCTTGGATCAAAAATAGTTTCTACATTTAAAATAACGAAAACAAAAATCTTTCAAAAAAATAAATTTTTACTTCAACATATTCTGAAACATATATGATACTTTTTTTTTAGTGTTACATTAATTAGCTAAAATCCGATATTTTTAGTTTTAAACGGATTATTGAAACGAGTCGGTAATATCTTGAATCAGTCTTGTATTTTGGAATGGTAGATTTCTGAATCTTAATCTAAAAGTTTTAATTCAAAAAGTTAATGAGTTAATTTCTTGAATTAATAAAACTAAATAATTATATAAACACTTTGAGAAAAGAAATGAAATTTCAAGTGAAATATTTCTTTTGAATTAAATAATTTTTTTTTTTTCGTACACTGAGAAAATAGTTTGTTTGACTCTAAATGCGCAGATTTATTTGAAATAAATCAAAAATATATATTTAATTTTAACAAATTTCTTTCATACAAATATATATTATTTTGAATCAAACAATACTTCGTTTTGGTTTAGTTAATTGAATTGACTCATTTATTTCATTTAAATAAAGTTTTAACTATTAATAAATCTAACTTTAAGTAAATTACGCCTGGTGCCTAATTAAATTAAATTAAAATTAAATTTTTTTTTAATTGCACTTACAGTTTTTCGAATTTTTTACAAATGAAATTAAAAAAAAATTTTTTGTAATAATTTTTTCAATAATAAAAATTCTAAAAATTTTTAGATATCGGCTAACTTTGTTGTCATTGTTAATTTCAGTATAAATAATAATTCCAAAAGAAGTACCCATTTTACCCCAAACGTTCGATATGTCTACTTTTACTACTTTCTTAACCTTAAACTAAAAATCATTGCTTTGACTATATTCAAACATACCATTTATTTATAGTTAACAAATTTGATTTGGTTGAAATATATGATTGTTAGCACCAAAAAAATATCGTTAACTATGAACAAATCTGGATTTCATTCAAATATACTATAACTTTATCTCAAATAAATCAATTTATTTGTGTCAAATAAATATTTCTGGTGATATTTAAATAAGAGATTTATTTATAGTTAATGAGCCTCAATTCATTTAAACGAACTGTTTTCTCAGTGTACATACAATTTTAATTTAATAACCATTTATAATTCACAATAATTAGGTTTCATTTAAATTTTAAGATGTTTTCTATATAAAATTTCTTCTATTAGGAACCTTCATAAGTCAAAAATGAAATTGAGTATTTGATTACTAATTATCGCTTTAGCAATATTTTTAAATCTTTTTTTGAGTTTTGAAACATTCCCCTCGTTTATTGAATAAAATTGAATTTTTTGGTGTATCATTTACGGGTTCTGTAGCAGTGATTTCCAACGAAGAGAGAGTTTAAGAAAAATGTTTATCCTTTTTTTCTTTTTTTTTTTTTCATATTGACTTTATCGACATATTCGCGACTCATTCATTTACTCATGGGGCCGGTTTTTCAATCGCTTAGTAAATATGTATTCTATGACAAGTATAAATACGTATAGTCGATTTCCGAATAAAGTATCCACTTAACGTTTAAACGTGAAAAACAGGAAAGACTGTCAATTTCTACCAGCAACTTAAAAATTATTTTTATATCTGTCCGTATGTGATGCGGGCATAAAACTGAACATAAATTTAATAAATTATAATAGTCGAAACATTATAGTTATCATCATTAAACCTATTTGTTTATCAACAAATCGACAGTTACTGAGTAATCAATTTTTTTATTTTCAAAAAAACTAACACAAAAATTTATTTAATACAAAAAAACAGAATTTATGTGTATTTAATAAACCTCAATTTTTAAAATAAATAATTTGTAACCATAAAATAAACACTTTATTCACGTCAATTGTAAAAAGTTTCTCCGAATCGAGTCAATTATTTTTGTGAGTATTCTACATAATTTAATGATCATAAAGTGAATTGAATATTCTTTACAGTCATTTCAATTTATCTGGTTCAATTTATTGTTGAAACAAACTGACATAAACTATTATTTAGTAAATCCTTAATCGATAGGTTAATAAAAGACTGGTATTATTCTCAAGTATAGTTATTTCAACACGAAATTTATTTTATCTACACATGAATATATCTTTCATCCTTCTTTATAATCACAAGAAATTATATTTATACCTACTAAAAAAGAAAAAAAAAGTGGCCGAGAAAACGAAATTAAAACATTCATGACATTCAAATTCTTTTAACTTTGTGCTATTATAATCAGTCATTTTCAAAAATTGAATTCCCATCAAATCAACAGATTTTTCTTAAAAATGTATAAAAGCTATATTAGTAAGCTAGAATCGCTCAAAACTCAGTACGACGAATTTTGAGCGTTTATAGTTCGAATGTAACGGGAAGTTCTTATTAGTTATTCTTGTTAAACTGATATAATACGTTATTAGTAGATTTCATATAAATGTAGCTTAGCATTGGTCCTCATGACGGAATTTTGGAGAAATTTTGCTATATATTGACTCCACTCTCATAAAGCGGATTCAGAAAACACATATGTTTCAAAATTTTATATATACATATTATATCGTACATATATATATATATATATATATATATATATATATATATATATATATATATATATATATATATATACGATATTACCGACTCTGCATCTTCTATAACTCCCTCAATTCTGAACGAATTTCAATGAAACGTAACATACTTATTTTTTTAACAATTTCTAAGATTTAAGATGTTTTGAGATGAGCTAAATCTGTAGATTTGTTTAGAAACGACAGCAATTCAAAAAATTTTTTTAATTGTAAAAATTTTCACTTTTACCGTATTTACGTGCAATAAGAATTAAAGGAAACCGGTGGTCCAGTGGCCTAAAATTTAAGCTATTTTAAAAAATGTTACTTCTATATGAAGGTAATGACTAATGCTTTCAAATTTTTTTACACTTATTTTATTCCTTATTAACTACACAAACATTAAAATTAAAAGAGAAAAAAATTTTTTTTTAATTAGAAAAATGACGCTTAAGTTCTTCTCTAAAAAAAAAATAGACCTGGCTGGTGGATGGTGATTTATTTCTTCTTCTGATCTGAAATAAAAAAAAAATGACGGATTTTTAATTAGTATAAGTATAGTTATTGCAGGAACTAGAATGAATGATGCGTAGTTAAAAGTGTTTTCTGAAAACGAGTTTCAGATTCGTCCTTTTAACTATACTAATGTATTGATTAAACACAGCCGTTTGTGTTATTTGATCGATCCATTCTTAAGCACACTAAACTGTCATTCGATACTTAAGTGAGACTTTTTAAATTAAATGTTACTTTGAAATAGAGCTGTGTTAACCTTAACAAAGAGTTGTGTTATTTTATCGTTACGCATCGATTGTGTTGTTGAATTAACTGTAAATTCGTGTAAAATATCTTGAAAACGGGTGACCTAGCAAGCAGAGGCCATTCCTGGAACTTCCCGCTATGTACAATATGCTCGAAAAATTTTCCCTTTCGAAGTTTTGAGCTCTTCGAGCTCAAAAACACAATTTTTATTCTTTTTTGAGCTCTTCTAATGATTGCTGAGGACATATTTTTTTAAAAATTTTTAATTGCGATATCTTCCGAACGAATCAATCGTTTTCGATAAAAACATGCAGTAATTGACGCAGTTTTTCAAGCACAATGAGATTATTTATTACCTACCAAACGATTCGACGTAAAATTTTTAAGTTATTTTAAAGATGACTTTTTTCGTTAACAATACATCGTGAACGAATCAAGCTATAAAACAAAAAGATCTCTCAGCTCAAAAAACCATAAGAGCTGTGTTTTTGAGTTCGAAGAGCTCAAAACTTCGGAATAGATCATTTATCGAGCGTTTTGAACTCGTACATAGCGGGAAGTTTCAGACGTGGCCTGCAGAGTCAACTGTTTTCCAACACGGAGAAAAAAATATCGTTCTCATCACTATACGTATCGTAATTATCACGATCCAGGCGAAAAGTAGTGGGAAAGTAGTGGCGCTGCAAGCGGTGTATCGTGATTATCACGATACGTATAGTCCTTAGTACCATACGTTTTGAGGTAATCACAATACATATAGTGATAGAATACAAACGTTAGATAACAGTCGCTATACATATGATTTTGATAATGACGATACAAAGTTTCGTGTTTATCACGATATTTTTTTCTCCGTGAAGTTTTTTTTCGTATTTACTTTTAGATTTTTTGGAATCTAATGGTTCAAATCAGTTCAAATTTTTAGGAAATCGAAGTTTGATGGAACTCCTTGAAATGCCAAAGTTTGGTTTTAATAAGTTAAGCTGTTCTAAAGTTATGAGAGGTTTATAAACATCCACATACACCTACACACCTAAACACACATACACACACACGCGCGCGCGCGCGCCGTTGTAAAAATCGTCGGGAAAGCTCTCTATTATCTCAAAACGTCGGAACTTTGCAGAAAGTTAAAAAAAAAGTCATCTACACAAATTTTTGTGTTGAATTTGACGAAAAATTTTTTATTTTATCATATCAGATATAATACAGGGCCTATTTTCTAATATGACCAAACATGATTATATGCAATACTTTTTTTACTGATCGTAGTTTTTTTACCGAAATACGATCATAAATATATATTTTTTCGGGAACTTGAAAAATTCAATCAATTTATTAATATTCAAGAGGAAAGAATAATGTAATTCCACATTTATTTTTCACCATTATGATAACTTTATGTTTCTCAGTTATATTTTTTTTATCAGATTAAAAAAATAATTAAAAATGTCACAACCGAATAAATTTCAAAGAGTTTTACGGCGCTACCCACTTTTTCTGCGACCTTAGCCTCACGTTTGTGATGCTGATCGGAAACACGCGGGCGTTTGAAATACACTAGAACTGTACTAAAAATATACTTGGCATCTGAGTGAGCACGAGACTCCACTGCAGATTCATGCGAAAGGCTCTCGACCCATTTTTAACATAAATAAACAAAGACCTAAATTATGTTCTGCTCTTTAACCTGACTCTGTCATCAGTTTCTTTCAATGAATTAAATTTAATTTCGACCTACAACGATAGTGAGAAAATTTTTTTCCGTAATACCTACCGCGAAACTTGGATTTTCGAGCTATAGTTAGAAGGGATAAAATGAATGAGATCTGGCCATCTATAGTTGAGTCTTTATTTAAAGATATTTATTGACATATTTAAATTTTTACATCAGTTCTTGTAATTTTATGATTGTAAGTGCTATTGTAATTAAATGTATAATACATTTACAATTTCTCGCGATTTTTGCTTAATTATATCAAATATTGTTTGTTATTATCAATGTATATAATTTTACATGTTTAGTTATTGTTTTATTTTTCTTAGGTAAAAAATTTGAATTTATATCACATGTATCGATAAGTGACGTTGGTCTCTACATTCCCGTATGGATTCTAAAAAGTACTATAGGAAATTTAGTTTCGTTTACTTCTACAATCTGCGTTTACTTCATCATCTTTTTACGTGTGACAGTTTTTTTGTTTTTTTTTTTTTTTTTTTTATTGACAAGAATTTCATATCCGCTTAAAAATATTGCTTTAAACTTTAATAATTGTACCATCATAACATTCAACTTCAATGAAAAATAATTGAATTCCAGATATTAGAAAAGTTATTAAATTTATTTATACACTGAAAAAAAAATTAACTTGAATCAAGAGAAAAATTCTTGAACGAAGAAAATAATTTTGAAGAGTTTCATTTTCTTGAATCAAGACAAAAAATTTTTGAATTAAGTAAAATTTACTTAAACCAAGAAAAATTTCTTAGTTTAAGAATTTTTTTACTCAAATCAAGAAGATAAAATTCTTCAAAATTATTTACTTGATACAAGTAAATTTTTTTTTCTGTGTATATTTGCATCCTCTCAAATCTGAGTTTTGCTGTTTTGATATTACAAAAAATTTTGTTCGATACAAATCCGCAAAAGTTGGCAATTTGTTAAACTATAAGTGATGACACTCATCTGAGGTTATGGATACATTCTCAACAAAACCTCGTACGTAATATCCAGTCTCACTTATTCGCTCGACCATATAACAACGTACTCGGTTTTATTGAGAATGCTTCCCTAATCTGAGCCTCGTAATGTCACTTTAAGCTTACCAAAATACCTACCTTTGTCCATACGTATCGAAAATAACTATTTTTTATTTTGTTATTTTCATTTTTATCAATAATATATCAAGATTAAATAAATTAAATAAATTATTCAGTCATTTTTATAACTACAATTAAATTTAATGTATAAACATTTTTATGCAAAATACTCGATAAAATATTTAACGCATATCTGCATAAAGAAGTGAAACGTCCAGGTATTTTAGATAGTGGAACATAACACGCCCGATAAGATATGTCAATATCTCTCGAATGTCGTGTCTTCAAAATTTTATTCAGAGTAATGAATAAAATGTAAAACAAGAGATTGTCATAATTCATAATTATATTCTTATCTTGAATTCTGACTAAATCACTCAGGAAATCCGACTCATTCGTAAAAGTAAAGTAAATCATTTTTATTGAAATGTAAATATTAATCCACTACAGGCGGATTAGGGGCCGTCCACATATAACATCACGGCGTTAGGGGAAAGAAGGTCATATCAAATGTGAGAGCCTGGGTTGAAAACAAAATGTGGATTTTACTTGATTTTTCTTAGTTTCCTTTAAAGTCGTCGAGTTGCCGACGACTCTACTTCAGAATTTGAATTTTTAACTTCCCGCTAAGAAAATAAAAAAGAAGATTTAAAAAAATCGGGAAGTTATTGATTTTACCCCGTTTTATAAAAATCGAGTTTTCATCAAATCTCGACGTTTTAAGGTCACAGAAAGCTTCCCTGACTACCCCCACGATCTTGTCACTATGTACGTATGTATGTTTGTATGTATTTATATGTAGGGAAGTTGCAGGGATGGCCTTCAGGGTCAACCGTTTTCCTAATATTTTTTACCTAAATTACTGAATTGTTTTGAATTTCACATTAAATTGGATTTTTTTAACTTAATTTAATTTCCATCCTTAAATTTGATTTATTTTGTCCTAATCAAACAACTGGTTATCAAGTTGACATCTATAGACGTCTATTTATCTCACCTTTGACTAAAATTTAACTAATAAGAGAATAAGAAAATGTTAACAGAATAGAATAAGTCCAAATTCTTCCAGCTACATGAGATTTGTACATCTCTTTTCGTCATCTCAGACTGTAATATAACCAAATTAATTTTACAATTCATGTTATAGCTCAAAGATGTATGATAAAACGAATTCAATTCTGATTCAATTTGATATTTTTTATCTTAACTTTGAAAGGAAACTATGCAATGTTGACCTCATTATGACTTTTTTTAAGTAACTAAAACTTAATAGGGTTTTGACTTAAATTGTAAATTCAAATTAAGTTTTATTTTCCACTCTGAGTGAGTGTTAAAGAGATTGAGAGAAATATAAGAAAGGTGAGAAAGAGAGACCAAAAGTCGCAATTTTGTGTGATGTAACAATTGGAAGGTCTTTTAACCAGTATAATAATAAGTGTCTATATCTGATTATATATGATTTTTCTATCACCATGTACGTGAATCATACGTAGATGCAAATAAGAAATAATTTCGAGAAAAATTTTTTTTTCATCAATGTAAATGTAGAGAGATATTGACATAATAAGATCAAAATTCTTATTATGCACGTACATCTACTCAGATTTATAATGATCTCTACATCGAATGCTCACTATAACCTGTAAATTCATTTTTGATTAAGTTATGTATCTAATTAAACATACATGGGAACATTGATCGTACTGTATCTCCACAGATCAAAAAAGTGACGCAGATCTATGTAGATCAAAAAAATTTTTTCTCGAAAAGTTTTAACCATATCTAGAAAAAAAATTTTTTAACGGCATATATTCATCAAATAAACATTTCTGAACGCAATTACAAACTCAAAGAAAATTTCTTTAAATATTATGATCTACCGTAAATTTTCTTAGGTTTTATATAATTTTATGTATTCTATATGGAGAAAAAAAAACAGCATTGATTACTATTTTGTACAGTACTTAGTACTGTTTTGGAAGGAAATAAGGTTAAAGTATTTGGGACTCTCTACTGTCTATGAACATTTTCTTAATATTTGAACGAAACAGTAATCATTGCTTTTTTATTTTCTCCGTGTAATGTTTATTTCAAAAATGGTAGTAAATTAAAGACTACGTTATGGCCAACAATTATGATGAATTCAGTAATAATTTTCAAAGAAATTTTTTTTTTATACAATATCGACAAAATTCCGAAAAAAATGGTAGCTAAGACGTTGCCGTTCATTATCATCTATTTATGATTTGCACTTATGTATATTTCCGTGTTTGATGATAGCATGATCGAATGGTCATGTCTGATTAGATATAGTTGAATTATATATGATGAGATCTCATATATATAGCCAGGTATCGACTTTTTTCCCTAATAATTTTTTATTTTATTATTATTTCATTTATTTTTTTTTTTTCTTTAATAGAATGACATCGTAAAGTAAAACTGGATGAAGAGTACGATTAAATCGGTCTAATGGATAATAGGTTGTCTCATCTCTATAGCTGATCACGAAAAGACGATAATAGTGAGACGAGTTTCAGCAGTGTGTTGTTATGTGTAGTACACAAACTCAGCTGTTCACAGCAGTCTTAATTGCACCATCGGCCAGTAATTATGAAAGTTTGTTGTATTAGTGTATCGTGGTGTAGTGTGCCACATTTTGGCTCGGAGTGTCTCTTTTATTTTTAAAATATAATGTGAGCTGAAACAATTAATTCAGTACCACATCCTCTCTTTAATTTACAAGAAAGTGAAGATATAACAAAGTTATCGTTAACAATCTAATCGATATATAGAATACGTCCATTAAATAAATATACAATCACAGGAATAACAGGATAGTAAATAAAGCAACTCAATATATTGTTTACAATGGAGGTGTTTAGGATAACCGCGTTCTTAGTCATCTTTTGTATAATTGGTGAGTTTATTTTAATTTAATTTTTTTTCTTGCGCAATAAATAATATTATTAATGAAATGTATGATTGTATTTTTTTTTAATTTGTGCTTAATAGAAGTTTAAATCTAATAGATGTAATCTATACTTATAATTTTGAAATGATGAACAATAATGGTATTATGCGATAGCTATAGTATTACTAAGTCATACGGGAGCAGCCATGCGCGAAAGGAATTCTGGGCGTGCACGATCTTCAATAATTAAATGATTTAAACTTACGCGAGTGATAATAATATCATAATGTCTTTTTAATATGATTGTTAGAGTACCGTAAAATTGTAACGATTCATCTTTTTTGGACTGTCTTATAAAATATGTTATCTTATCATTCATCATATGTTAAGATCCTTTTTCAATAATCGGTTCATAAATTTTTTAAAGCTTGCTGAAAATTTCTTAGACTTAATATGTTTTTAAGCAGCTTCTAATAATAAATATCAATAACGAACTTTCAATTATTTTCTATCGAAACAATAAAAAATATAAATAAAGCACATTTATAAAAAGTCAGAAAAACAATTATTACCTATTTTAATTAAGAAATATTCATCCGACTTCTTTGAAAGTTGAAAAATTGTTGAGAATGACGAGAAAAAATATAAAAAATTCAATTTTTAACGATTTTCAAAATTTTTTTACATTTTTATCAACTTCTAGAAGTTTTTTTATCGAGCTCATCTTTAAGTAGGACTTTTGAAACATGTTAAAGTAATATATTTTCATCGGAAACTCGAAAATAGAAAATATTTTTGTACACCCTGATAAATATATGTTAAATACTAATAAGTACTATTTGTTATGAAATTCATAAACAAAATAATTAAATAAAAAGTAGAAATTGAGTATACTTACAGTATAAAATATAAAGAGAAAAGAAAATAATTTTATGTCAGGCTTACTTTAAAATCGCTTTAACAGTGGTTTCCAACCTAGAAGTTAACCCTAGCGTGGTAATCGAGAACTGACTAAAATTTTTGTTTTTTTAATTTTTTTCTTATATACTTTGCTAGCTAAGCAACTCGTGAGCTTAAACCTCAAAAGAACAAAGTCCACTCGTAGAGACCGCGACTTCTCGGATTTCACTTGCACTGCATAACTTTTGTCGACGTTAAATATATTAACCGCAGCATTAACAAAAAATGTAATTTTTATTTTCAATCTTATGCAAGCTATGATAACGGAAGTAATGATAATTGCATTCCAAAATTGGCAAAACTTTTTAATAAAAATTTAAGGGGCTATAAATAGCTCATAATAAAACTTTAAAAAACCTTTATCTACTTTTCGAAACGTAATTCGGAAATTAAAACGACTATGAAGAAATTGGTTTCAATTTTTATAAATGAATTGTTTTTAATATTTTTAGTGTGAAATTTAATTTTATCCCAACAAAGGCAAGAAGTGAACTTGCTTTAAAAAATTTTATATTTAAAAAATGGCTTTATGAAACGACTAGTAAAAAATTCTGCTGTAATCCATCGTCTTTTGTCAGATAAAATCGAAAAATTCTGTCGCTTTCAAAGTTTATATATATTATATCCTATGTATAAGATACAATGTGCTACGACGAATGAATTCCGCTCACAATAAATCTTATGGAATTTGTTTATGTTACCTGATACACTTATGTTATTATTTTTGTTATTTCAGAAGACGTAAGTATTTGAAAGTATAGTTTTTTTATTCAACTTTCATGATAAGCTGAAACTACTAACTTAACAACGTCCAATTTTTTAATGATTTATTTTTGTTATTTATTAAAAATTTGAAAAGTATTTGCGAAATTTATTTCTGAGTTACAATTGTTAGAAAGTTGAAGGTACTATAAAAGGAAAAAATCACAGAAATTGTCATTTTTTTAAACTAATTGAAATTATATTTACAAAGAAGTGAAACAAAACCTCAAAAATTAAAATTATACCTGACTGTTCACAGCGAAATAACCTATGCATAATGAATTCGTAAAAAAAAACAGACATTTGAGAATTTTTTGAAAGACTTCATTTATTTTTGCTGTTCTATTGTTATTCAACACAACTTTTTGAACTTTTACGCAAATTAGCTTTCAACATTAAAGGACTTCAAACGTTCAAATTAGTCTTTAAAAAGGATATTTTTGAGAATGTATGAATTTAATTAGATACGTACTAGTATACATATTTACGAGTAAATATAACTTTTCGAAAATTCAAAATAATAATTTTAAATTATTGAAAATTGTCGAACGATTTTTCCCCGTAACACTCAAAGAATTCAGAAAAGTAAAAAACAACAACAAAAAATTTTCAATACGTCTTTTCTGGAAAAAAAAAAAAAATCTAAATTAGACATGGAGTGGAAAATTTTGTTTTTTATTGTCACATATCTTTATCAGGTCTATCTTCTTTATTTTCTTTTTATATAGACACTATATAAACACTATAGATACTTGTAATAGTATAGTAACTTCTATTGTGCTTGCGAGTATTAAAAATGACTTTATTAACATGAAAAACATCAGAAACGTATAAAGATAATTGTGTTACGACCTTATATGATAAATGTAACTATACATATAATAACATGATCTTTTAGATAAATCAGCTAGTGGACTGTTTGGTATACCATAATAATTACCATCAAAAAATCGTGGAAGCTTTTATTTCTCTCGGCCAATTTATTATTTCAACATGAAATAATAGTTGCTGACATCAATTATTCAAAAACATTTTTTTATTCTTTTAAATATTAAAATTTAAAATTATTTTAGTGTGTCCTAAATGCTGCACATTCTTTAAATTTATTTGATATAATAAACGTTTAATGGAATGGATTAAAATGCATGCATTCACAAAATATTTTGACTCTAATGGTATTTATAGCTTGATTGTATAAAATAGTTCGGAATGTTGTTCAAAGTATGATCCTGGTGTTTCAGAATGGAATGCGGTCAATCGCAATGTCAATCGATCGTATAGCAATTTTTATACTCATGACCTCTCATATAACTTTTTTTTTCCTTACTCATCATTCTATGTTCTCCTTATCTTGATTGTCTCACTACTCATTTCTAATTGAAATCATTATTACTATTTGTAATTTACAATTGGTTTATGTTGGAAAAAATTCTAGATAAAAATAGGATGCATGCGTGCAATTTAAAAATTATGATATATTGTCGCAAGATTGCTTAATATACTAAATTACTTACGTCATCATTTTTAAACCATCAAAGTCGATTTATGTTTTAATATCAATTGAATTTGATAGCCAAGATGATTGTAAATAAAGGATTCGAAATAATTTTTTTTCTACTTTTTACTGATAATTTAATTTATTAAATGTACAGATGTCTCATTTTAAAATTGTAGATCAATATCTATCGAATTAAAAAATTTTAGTAGATGATAGTCGATCTAAAGTCATTAACTCTTTTTGATTTATTATATTATGAGTTTTACTTGTATACCGTTTTCAGGTTTTTACAAGGCTGATTGTCTTAGCGTCTCCGCAGTATCAACACATTCTCCATTTTTTATTATCAATACAATCTTTCAACTCTTTTATCATCAACTTATTCTCCACTTTATTTCTTTTTATAATCAACATATTCTTGCAACTCCGCACGATGCTGCGACTGTGGCCGAGTTACGCGTTATAATCAGTACCTGCATTTGCATTATGGCCTTAAATAGTATGGTAGGTGCACTTCTATAATGACATTCTTACCTCCATAGCTATACGGGAAAACCAAAGAAAACCCGAACGGGACAGAGGCTCTCAATGTAACGCACATATTTCTTTATCTACAGTCACTGAAAACATGTTGGTGCGTGCCGGAATCGAGCCCGGGTCCTCTACTTCGAAATGCAGTTACCGAGCCAATTAGGCTATTGCCAGCCTTGCTCTTTTTGATTTATTTACTATACACTGATAAAAAAGTTGACTTGACTCAAGAGCCAAACGCTTGAACCAAGAATTCGATTTTGAAGAAAATGATTTTCTTGAGTCAAGAGAATAAATTCTTGAGCTAAGAAATTATTCTTGGTCTAAGAAAATTTTCTTGTTTCAAAAAATATTTATATATTCGTGAGAATATTAAAAAAAAAAAAATTGACTATATATAGTAAGAATATATTTTTTTTTTTCTAAATCACATCGAACCAAAAAAAACATTTTAAAGCGCTTCATCGTGCTGATTTAATTCAAGCATGAAGATTCTTGAACTGAAAAATTATTCCTGGCTTAAGTAAATATGATTTGATTCAAGAATTTTTCGTCTTGATTCAAAATAATTTTCTGTGTTCAAGAGTTATTCTCTTGAATCAAGTTAAATTTATTTTTCAGTGTATAAGAAATAATAGTTTTTTCAGTTTTTCGAGGAATCTATCAACCTTATTTTAAAATTAAGCTTCAAATTATCTTGTTTGAAGTCAATTTGAAATTCTTAAGATATTTCAATTAGATGACAATGGCAGTTTTCTAAAATAACCTGGTTTTAATCCTTTTTTTTTGGCACAGTCTGATATATGCATGAAGGGCTCAATTTTATTTTTATATCTCTTATAGTTGTTTCTCAAAATAATAATTCTTAGTTTTTAAGTATTGACAATCAGTTTCTCATCCAACCTTTTTTTCATTTTTATCATTATTGTATAAATAAACTTACAGACTAGCTCTTAATGGAATAGCATCCATATTATGTATGAACAAAAAGTTATTTTATTTTGTTTTCTTAAACTGTTTCAAACCTATTCCGTATAACTTATAACCTATTTTCTACTATTCGTTAGAGTTATCATATTATATAGTTTGCTTTCAATTTAAATCAATATAAATGTTTCCAATTTTTTTTTCAACTAAGATTTTAAGATGTTATTTCTATGCGTTGAGTATTTCTCAGATTTACAGCTTTTTCGCTAAAAGATAAGATCAAGGGGATTCTCTTTGGACTCTTGCAGATTCTCTTTAGTCTTTCAGACGTTGAAAGAGCACTTGTAATCCTCTTATAACTTTTGCCTTATGGACATATAAATGTTATTTTCCTTTTTATTTCAACTATTTTTTTGAATCTATTTTCTTTTCCTATTTCTCAATTATTTATCTAAATTGGCAATCATAATTCCGTCAATATCAATCGATAGTAAAGTAATCAAATCCCACAAAAAGAAACGAATCTAAAAGCAAATTAAAAAATGTCAAAATCATTCACACGTATTTTTCTGATGTACTCAGATGCACTAGAAGAATATTATATAATAGTTCTGATACATATAATTCTTTCATGTTATATTTAAAAATCATAAATCATTTACCTGATATAAGTGAACCAGGAATACAAGCTAACATTGTCAATGTAGAGGTAGGAAAAAGCAAGTCAGTGATAGTCACACTTTCATGTCTATTATATGAAGCAATTACCCGTAAATGAAGTAATTTCAATAAAAAAAAAAAAAAAAAAAAAAAATGTATTATTACACATGTTTATATAAAAATTTATCTGTAAGTAAAGCATGCACTGAAAAAAAAGTTTTCTGCTCCGCACGATACGATATTGCTACTGTCACGATCCACACGTTGCTATCTAGAGGAGAGTGGGGTTAGATAAACTGTATGCTAACCAGTGTTGCCAATAATTTTTTTTCTATTACCCGTAGGAGTTCGATGAAATACCCGAATTTACCCGAACGAATAAAATAAAGTGCCAAATTTAAATTTGAAAAAAAAAATTAATATTCATAAAATTCTTATTCAAGTTTTTTTTACATGCACATTCAACTTTATTTAAAAATGTTACATTATATTTATAATATAATCATAATAAATTTGAATATAATATAAAATGATATTATTAAATCACAGGATTTATACTATTTTAATTAGTAGTATAAAGTGATTGATTAATTATTATTTTTACTTAAAATGTATTATTTAAATAATATAAAATATTATTAAATCACAGGATTTATACTATTTTAATTAGTAGTAGTATAACGTGACTGATTAATTATTATTTATACTTAAAATATATTATTTAAAATGATATCATTAAATCACAGGATTTATGTTATTGTAGTTAGTAGTATAAAATTACTGATCAATTAATATTTATGTTGAGTCTTCAGATTTTTTTGGCCATGTAGCCGTGTTAATCATTTTCATACTGGGATTAAATGCTTTACACCCACCGTCTTTTTCGATGCTTTCGCGAATAACTAAACTATTAACGATAGTTGAGGTATCCATTCGATTTCTTAAATCTGTTTTACAAATTTTAAGAGCGCTGAACACGCGCTCAACACTCGCATTTGAAAATGGTAGAGCTAGTAACAAACGCATGACAATTTTTAAATTAGGAAATAAAGTTGCACCTAATTTATTTTTAAGATTGAAAACTTTAACCCAGTACTTTTCTGCTATCAGATCACTATCTAAACCTAACTTTTCGTAATCAAGAAGAGCGTGTTCTCGCCACTCTTGATCTAGAGCTTGAGGACTAACATAGTCTTTTAGAATTGGGAAACGAATCAAGACATCCTGAAGACTTTTCTTGCTGAACTTTTGAGCTTCTTCTGGACTTACAATGGATATTATAGAATATAAATCATCGTCAAATTTAAAATATCGTTTAATCAAGTTAGCCAACTCTATATAGAAATCTCTAATAACAGTCAAGAATTCTTTTTCTTTTATTTCAAATTCTGGAAAAGAATTCTCTTTTTTCAGGTCCCTTAGAGTAGCGAATGCCGAAACTCCAAAATATATTTTCTCTAGTGGAACAAACTCCTCGACATTTTCGTGATTCAATGTAAAGACGTCATTACTTTTCACGTAGTGAATATTTAAATAGTTGCAATAAATAATTTTCAGCATTTTTTCGGTTTCTGATTTCAAAATATGTAACAGTGAGTTTTCAGACTGAAATAACTTATTAAAGTCGACCAAAATTTCTAAAATATACGACATGAACTCAAGATATATCTTAGTAAATTCATCTTCCATTATTTCAAGCATTTCATTAACTGTTACAGTTGGTTCCCTAAAGACAGATTCTCTGAGATACTCATTCAGCGGCGTGTATTGCTCCAGAACTCGATCAACACATTCTTTCAACGCTAACCAGCGAGTATTTGAAGGTGACAAGATTCTATGCGATTGCACGGAAAAATATTCTTGAAATTCTCGTAATCGATCTTGTCTAATGCTACTTTTGTGAAAATGACTGGTTAATTTTTTTAATAAACTTTCCAACGATTCTGGCAGCTTTTGACACGCTTTTGACGCCACTAAATGAATCATATGGCATGAACATTTCACAGTTACAATATTTGGAAAGTCCACTTTCAATAATGTAAATATAGAATAGGGTGATTCAAAAAAAAAGAATATTTTTTTTTTCGTTTGGTACTCTGAAAAATAGATTCCTAGACACCTCTAAGAAAGCCTCTCCAAGCATGAGTTCTTAATTGTAACGGGAAGGTCCTCCTTCTTACAGTTTTCTATTTTTTCTTATTATCAGATAGAAAAATTTATATCTCGCTTCCAACTACTTGAAAAAATATCTTGTTCCTTAGATTTTGTAGGAAATTGAATGCTCTACAAAAAGGCTCTTACGATTTTTTCGTAAACCCAACCGTTTAAAAGATATTAACGGTTAAAGTTTGATTATTTTTGGGAAAATTTTTTATTTCTTATGAATTTTATAACTCAATGAAAAAAATCATTATGAATGATGAAACTCATAGTTTTGTAGAAAATTTACTGCTCTATAAAAATGGTCTCTTATGATTTTTCGATCAAGTTGAGCGTTTACGAGATATTCATCGTCAAACATCAATGCATATCAATTTTTCTAGTTTTTGATCAATAATTCGAAAAATTTCAATTTATTCTGTGAGTTTCAAGGAAATTTAGACAAATTTGAGTTTCTATGAATAGAAATATGTTATGAACTATTTTTTTAATTAGTTTTTTTAGTCTTGGACATGTTTGATTAGATTAAAACAAAAATTAGTGCATTTTTTTAAATATATAATTCAATTTAGTGTGTTTCACATGTGTTTCACTTTTTTATCGAAGAATTTATTTATTTAATTATCAACTGCCATATAATTTTCAATATTTTCAACATAACGGTACACTTTTACTGTAAATAATTTCCTCTATTGCAGTTTGGGTAGTTTTTTCGATGTTCTTTGATAATTTGCAATAAGTATTGGAATTGCTCTTCATTTTTGTCAAGCATTGATTATACTCACTAACTAATGCAACAGCTCGTTCTGCTGAATCATTAACAACTTTCAATTGGTTAAAGTATTCTTTATTTTCAATGTAACTGTCATTAGTAGGCCACGATTCAATATCTTTATCAAGGAAGTCATATGGTAAATCAAAGATTTTAAAGAGATTTAAAGACTTTTTAGAAACAAAGTCACTCAGACTTTTTGCGTTAATGAATTCAAATCGTTTTTATCAATTATAAATTTTTAGCTTTAGAATCTGTACCGTTACGAGTATTAACAGCTCCAACAATATTTTTTTACTTCCAATGAAACGGTATCGTCAAATAATGATAAAATGGCAAGTTCATCATCACTTAAATACCATAAATGCAAAATCATTTTTCACAAGTTGCTGAAGAAATCAATGAATTGATATTTTTGTACTCGAATAAATTTTTCAAAAACTGCAAGTCATGATTAGCAGCAGTTGTTGCAGAAGTTGATGAAAACCAAGCTTTTAAATACAGTGTAACTATAAATATACAAATTTGCCGAAGACCGTCCAATTCTTTATTAGAAAGTTTAAATTCATTTCTGAATAGAAACATTTTTAAACTGTAAATTGCCTTCGCCATCCACCTAGCATGATGAATTGCACCAGGACGTTTGAAAAAATTTCTTCTTGAGGCATTTCTCCAAGGAAAATCAACGACAATTCCAACAATTCTTTATAGTCATCTCGGGGTTGTAGTAACTATCAAAAACAATTAAAAATTTGTCAGAAACAAGAAAATTTTTTTCTTAAAATCGCAGTTAAATCATACCTGTAAGGATTGTGCAATTAAACTAGATATTTCATTTTTTTTTATCCAAAATGATATCAGCAACAACAGTATCTTCAATTCCAGATTTATAATTAGTTTTATTTATTTCATCCCATGATTTTTTAAATCTTCCGAACATTGGTACGTTTGGCCCAGATGACACAGGCCAATATACTTCAAATGCACTTCTCAATATGATCTCAAAAATGTGGTGACGACATGGTAACCAGATTAACTCTCTTCCCAAAGTCTTTTCAATTGCCTTACATGTACCGTTATGAATTCCTGTATAAAGAAAATAGATAACTATCGTTAAATTTAATATTTTCAACAAATTGTAGATTATATTTAAAATCCAAATGAGTAAATAATTCTCAATAATTTCAAAAGTGAAATTCAGTAAGCAATAAAAATTAAACTAGAACGTTAATAATTAAATATTTTTTAGATTAAATTATCATTGATAAGTTACCTGTATTAACTGCCGTCGTGTCAAAACACATCGCCTTAACATAATTAGTAATACCCCATTCACTCAATGTCGATAAAATGGCTGATGTTTGATTGTCTGCCGTCCCAGAATTCATTTTTGGAACCCCAAGTAATTGTTCGGTACCAAATGCAGTTAAAATAACTGGTAGCCGTTCCACAGATTTTGATCCAACAAGGTCATTCAGCATTTTTCCGTCCCAATGCACAACGTATTTATCGTGTGTCTTAAAGTTGTCATTAAGTCCTTTAGCAATGTCTTCTCTTTGAAGCATACGAGCTCGTTGAATTGAACTATAACTGAGCGTTGTATCTTCAATTTTAATACCTACTGCTAGTAAAACCGGAGCAATAATAAACATCGCATTTCTACTGCTGACATTAGCTCGGTCGAGTCCAAAAATGACTTCAGGAGTTAAGACATCAAGTTTTGCTCGTTTTGTCGGAATTGGAGGTTCATACTCTGAATCAGATCCAAAATTTGTAACTCCATTTAATGTATACGTAGAGAACGACTCTGATTTTTCACTTGGAACAATCGCATGATGACTGGTAGACGGTTGATCTAAGTCTGGAATAAGATCTGTTTTATAAATTAAACGAAGAAAATGTATAGAATTTATTCATTTTGATGACAAATAATTAAGAAAGGACTCCAAAAATTGTCTAGTCAAATGTCATCTAGTCATCTATGAAAAGTTACACTACTACCTGACTTTATAATAATTAAATATCTCAGATACTTACTACTCTCATCTATTCCCATCATAGTTGTGGTTAAGTTTGATACAGGTACATTATTAGAAAGAATCTCTTTATGGGTACCGAATTTTTGATCCAAATACAACTTTCTAATATTATCATCAAGCACTTTTAAGGATTTTTCGCTCACAATGTCGAATAATTGTTCAAGATCAGTCTGAAATTTCATTTCCTTTTGGTTTTGCGCTGAATTCTTTTTATCGAAATTTTTTTGTAATTTTAACCATTGACTGTGATAGCGAAGAAATTTTTTGACTGCATTAGGAGCTCCACTAGTTGAAATCTGATTTTTCTCCACAGTTCAATAACTTGGTCAACTGAATTTTGAGCACTTTGTTTGATTGAATACTTTAAAATTTTAAGTTGGTAGAAAAACACACGCATAACCTCTTTCACTTTTGGTAACTTACGTTCCGAAATTCTTTGTAGAGGTATTCCGATAAAACGTATTTCTTTATTCATTGTAGGTTAATTGATGATAAATAAATTTATGTGATGATTATAAGACTTATTTAAAATGAATTATTTTATTACGTATTCAAGATGATCAGTTTTAGGAACACTGAAAATACGGTATTAAATGGGTAGATACTGAAGATAGTTGAGAGTAAAAACATAGATGGCGTTAGTTTCAGAAGACAAACAGAAGAAGAAATGGAATTCAAAACAAAAATCCCCTCGAACGAAAATTTTATGTATATTTTGTGAAAAATAATTTAAAAATACGCACTGAACAAATTTCATAATAATAAATGACAACGCGATTAAGATTTTAAATTATTAAAGATAAAATTAAAAAAATATTATTAGAATAAAAACTTTCAAATGAATTTTTGAACAGAAAACATCTATAGGAGTTGCTTTTATAATAAAAACTCAAATTTGTCTAAATTTCCTTGAAACTCACAGAATAAATTGAAATTTTTCGAATTATTGATCAAAAACTAGAAAAATTGATATGCATTGATGTTTGACGATGAATATCTCGTAAACGCTCAACTTGATCGAAAAATCATAAGAGACCATTTTTATAGAGCAGTAAATTTCCTACAAAACTATGAGTTTCATCATTCATAATGATTTTTTTCATTGAGTTATAAAATTCATAAGAAATAAAAAAATTTTCCCAAAAATAATCAAACTTTAACCGTTAATATCTTTTAAACGGTTGGGTTTACGAAAAAAATCGTAAGAGACCTTTTTGTAGAGCATTCAATTTCCTACAAAATCTAAGGAACAAGATATTTTTTCAAGTAGTTGGAAGCGAGATATAAATTTTTCTATCTGATAATAAGAAAAAATAGAAAACTGTAAGAAGGAGGACCTTCCCGTTACAATTAAGAACTCATGCTTGGAGAGGCTTTCTTAGAGGTATCTAGGAACCTATTTTTCAGAGTACCAAACGAAAAAAAAAATATTCTTTTTTTTTGAATCACCCTAATATAGAATGCTTAGATCCTGCCATTACAGATGTAGTGTCCGATGCAAAGCCGATGAGATTCGCAGTTATATTTTTTTCAGCTAGACAAAGTTTCAAACACTCATATAAATTTTTCGCCGTACCGCTGTTTTTTATTTCCACCATGTCCAAAAACCGTGTTGTAATTTGTTCTTTTATTTCGTCAAAAAATATCACCGTGAAAGCACATTGTTTGGTGGTAGTTTTATCAGTCGTTTCATCCATTATCACAGAGTAAAAGCTTCCGGGGGTTTATAATTGTTGATAAAGATCCTCTTTTAAATTAGCACCAAGTACATTATTTACAATCTGAGTTAATTTTGTTCGACGCATAGAAAATTTTTTAGCTATTTCAGAGTCTGGAAATACTTTGGCTAAGCATGGGCTCAAAACATCCATAAAAGAAAATGCTATATTTTGAGAAACTAAAATTCCTGCAAATAATAGTTCGGCTTTTCGTACTGATGTTTCAAACTTGCATTGTTCAGGCATTTTTTGAGAAATTTGGATTCCTGTCGAATTGTTTTTATGGGCATGAGAATTTTTATGCCGTCGAATATCATTTCTGTGACAAGTAAGGATTTTATCGCAAATCTTACAAAAAGTCATCTCATACCCATTTTTAGTTCTATCATGCTTCATTAACCAACCCTTAAATTCTTCATCCTGAAGCCAACTTCGTTGGAATTTATTTTTAGTTTGTTTTGATGAGCGTTGTGATTGCGATAGTCTTTTAACTTTTACTTTTTTTATAGTTGCCGATAAATCTTTTTCACTATCACTGCTTGGTGAAGGGAGAGATACAATGTTGCAAATGTCTGATAAATTAGGAGTGACTGGACCTTGACTAGGATTCTTTTTTAACCAGCGATCCATTTTGCAGATTTTATTCTTCTTGTTTGTCTGATTCAGCTAACCTTTCGTCATGAACTAGTTAAAATTAATTAAATAAATATTAGAAGATGAAAAATATAATATTAAACATAAAATACTTACTGTGTACTTCTTCATCAATTAACGAAAAACTATTCTCAAGGGATGTATCGCTACTCAAATCTTCATCTGCGTCGACAATATGAATAGGTTCAATACTGATTATAACTCCATCTTAAAAAAATTTTTTCACAAATTAATATTAATAATATTGATTACATTAAAAAACAACAACGAACATTTATACATTATTTTAAAATAAAAATTTAATGATCTATTATTTTTAGAATAATTATTTTATACTTACCAGGTTTACGAATAAAAAGATAATTGCCAGTAACAGTTCGACGCATTTCATTATTGTCATCAAGTAACGGTATCAATTCTTTAACGTTTGATTGACTCATTTATTATTATGATTTTATTTATCAATAATTTACGAGTAAAATTTATGAGTTGAACTCAATTGTCTGATTCAAAGCAAATTTTAAATAAATAGGAATAAACTAAGGAACAAGTAAAATGTAGAATGTAGAAGTGCAAATGTGTAATATGAAAGTATAACCTGAAGCTTTCAACGTTAGATCAAGGTGACAATTACTAGTTATACCTGAAAATTCCCCATGGTTGAAATACCCGCTGCCTTACCCGCAAGAGATAAATTTACCCGCAGTACGGGTAATTACACGAGGTTTGGTAACCCTGATGCTAACGGTGGCAATAGTATCGTGAATGGCACCCAAATGGATCGTGACGGTTGCTATCCAGACTGCTACTCGTAGATGTACGGATTGTACTCGTAACGATACACTCGTTACTATACAGTAGATGGTGCCAAGCAGAAAAATTTTTTTTCAGTGTAATGATATACCTATTAACAATGATTCAGAAGAATAATTACATAAAATTGGTAATTGGAAAAAGCTTCAGAAAGATAAATATCAGTGGTAACAAAAAAACCTTTTTTACTTCAAATCTTCTATAAAAATCAATATTCTAAGTATACGATTGACTTTGAACAATAATGCAACGTTAGTTGAAGAGGTTCTAAGTCTACTTCGTCCCTTCATTCGTAAGAAAATTTAGTTTCAAGTTTTAAGTCTAAGTAAATCTGATTAAATTTTCTGAAGTCCTAATGAGTTTATTTCAAACCTATATAGCTATTGAAGTCCAATTTACGATTTTAAAGTTTATGCAGGTTTAATAAATGCCTAAGACTTCGACTCAGATGTGTATCAAAAACTTCCTCCGAAAATTAGCTCGTTTAAGAAATTTAAGAAGTTACTCACGATGTTACAAGAATTTCCAAATTTGTGAAAAATTGAGTTTTTTTTGTTTTTAATCTTTTTTCTCGTTATTAAATTTTTTTTTGCCTTGAGAATGATATCTTTTAAAGTATCGGCAGTACCATCTTAAAGAAATTTTCAAAATCGAAAAGTGCATAGTTTCATCGCTCATACTGTAACAAGAAGCAAAGCATGATATAATGGTGCCTTTAACAATGTTAAGAACTTATTTTTTTTATAGACTCAGTGTCTCTTGATTATTTAATGTTTTTTAACGGAGAAGTACGTCGTCTGACGAAGGATATTTTCCCAACTTGCGGATTTTATGGTTCGTCATCTTAGTCTGACTCATACCACATATTTGCTTGTATTCTATCTCATACCCTAAGTAGACTTTATTATTGTATTCAAGTCCTTTTAATATTCCAACATCTCAAATCTATCATCAACAGTATCGATGTTTTTATAAATCAGATTAAGAGTCAGAGACTGTTCCATATGATACACGGCAACTTTTCATTCCACGGCAATTTTAAAGTTTAATACTAGTTGTCGTTTTCTTTACTACTATGAGAATGAGGGATTTGTCGTACAATGAATAGGTATTTCCTGAGGAATTTCTCGTTTAGCACATCGGAGATTCATATCTAACAATCTAAAATTCTTTTAAAAATATTTTTAGTCAACATATTATTTAGGTCAACTCGTAGCATCATAAGTAGAAATGATTTTTTTAACGGCTGCTTCAAATTTCTTCGATACCAAAAAATTGACACCGAGATTCATTAGGGTTATGTTTTTTTTTTTATAATCAGGTCATCATAATTCAAAGATGCTGTTAACTTTTCCAAATAGTATCAATTTTTTTTTTTTTTTTTTTTTTCCGACGTGCACTGTTAGTTTTTTCTCCTGCATATTTTTCTAGCATATTCAATAGGTGCTACATCTTGATGATACTATCAGTAAAGAATGCTGCATCAATAAAAAATTTGTTTGTATCATTCTGACATTCATATCGAAATGCTTCGCCACAGCAGAAGTTATGTAAATCAGCAAGATTTATATTAATAAAACTGATGTATTCAACGGGCTTTTTTTTTTTTTTTGAAATTGTCCTTTATTATACCAATTTGGTTTATTCGCAGTCACCTACATCAATCTTATAAGTAAGCTTGGTTTTCAATTACATCTAACGAATTATAATTTATAACAGCTTGGAGATAATAACGTAATGATCTGTCTAACACCAAGCCCCCTGTTACTGAAGGATATGGTCCAAATTAATACCATATTGTGGTTGTTGTAGTTAGGTACTTACATGAAGTAAATTCACGAAATGCAAGGTTAATGCCAGTTGCGCCTTTTGGATATATCTTGTTATAACAATATTTGGTTGTCGGAAGGGGAAGGCAGAGGTGCCATTATATGTGAGTTACGCTCTTACAGGACCAGCGTTCGATGTCCATTGGTAGATAAGCACATATGGTTCATTTACCTATAAAAATTAAAGTGTCTATCTTCTAGATTGAAGCAGACATGAAGTTTTTGTGATCAATTGTAACACTTGAACATTTTCTTAAAGCTAATTTGGAATTCAGCAAAAAAACAATTTGTTTCTTAATCAGTAGTAACTTGAAATTTTTAGTTACGACATCGAGCAAATTAATCAAATTTAGGATTTATTTTTAAAAGAGTTTTACTCTGATTGTTATTCAATACTTTGTAACATTAAATTATATTTGTTGTATACTTTGTATTATTTCTTGTGTGTAGTGGTCATTGGATAATTTGTACTAAATTTATTTGTATGTCGATTTTGTTCGTAAGTCTACACTGTCATAAGTTTTGAAATCTCTCTTCATACCAATCTCGTTTCATGCACTTTAATTATCCTTATTAATATTTTACTTTAAGTAATACATTATTTTAGAAGAAGAGAGGAACTATTAATCTATTAATGGTAAAGTTAAGCAAAATTAACTTCGCAATAACGAAGTAGAAGTAACGTGTGAGTACTTACTAGATAAATAGAGTGGGCGAAACCTCTTATCTCCGTTAAATGTTAATTAGCGTAAATCTCCAATAGTATAATTTTTCCTCTCCATTATCAATGTTTCGCTTTGAATTCACTTTTCTTATAACAAAAATTTTCGGGAGTTATCAAAGTAATTGACTGTAATTTCAAACTTTTAATTACAAAGCATCGATTGGATTGATTGGACCATAATTAATCATTGATTATCAATCAACTGATTAAAAAAAAATGATCTCTCTATGTAAATCTGAGATAATGCCTGAATGAATTTATTGATCGAGAACCAATGATAAAATAATGTAGCTGAACTTGATTTTTAAAATGACTTGGATAACGGGCGTGCGTCTGAATGTAGAGTTAGATATATTTTTATGCATATGAATAAAGTTATCATACATGCTGAACGGGCTTACTCAGGTATGCTTGGTGTGTTTTTTAATAAAATATTCGTGTCATTAATACGATAGTGAATGTGCTGGGATCAATTGTATATGATGATAGTAACATTTGTATAGTTAATGGTTTCATTATAATTTTTATGAATGAAAGATACGCTCAACTACCTGGGTCATTAATTAATGTAAACTTAGCACAACAATCTATGGATTTGTAAATAAATGACAGCAAAACTATTTTAATATAGTTTTTCTGAAAGAACAGCATTTGCAAGTTTACAACTACAGTCATTTAAAAAAGAAAATATTTTATTTTTGTCGCTTATACCTTTTTAGATGCAACGTCTATACATCGTTGCTCATCTAGAGCATTTGCGTTGTGAGTGTTGATGATTATCTGATGCTTTTTACAACAAAAAAGATTATTTGGCAGTCGAAATCGAAGTAGATTTTTCTAGATTAGATAAATCTATGTTAGAGCATTGGAAACGAATGCAATAGTAAAGTTTGATCAAGGATTTATGCTTCTTTCATGAATTTTCACATATCCGTCATAGAAAATCGATAACTTGTCTTATTCAAAAGTTCTTTTTTTTAATAGTAAAATCATAACTTTTTGATTTCATTTGGATATTGTTAACTTTCCACCAAGAAAATTGAAATTTTCAAAAATTGGGAAGTTATTGGTTTTACCTCATTTTTTAAAAATCGAGTTTTCAACGGATCTTGACGTTTTGAGGTCCTAGATAGCTTTTCCGAATGTTGCCGCGATGATGTCCGTATGTCTGTATGTATGCGTGTGTATGTGTGTTTACAGCCATGTGTAAACCAATCATAACTTTTGAAAGGTTTGACTGATTTCATCGCGATTGGCGCCATTCGAAAGGGTTTGACCAAACTTAGATTTTGAATGTAATTTGGATCGATTCAAAACGGTAGATTTTGAGAAATCTAAAAAAAAACTACGAATAAAATGTTTTTCAAATGTGGTTTTGTTGGAATAACTTTTAAAGGGCTTTACCGATCGATTCCAAAAATTAATCAGCTATTAACATAAAAAAAACCACGTCGATTGCCGCCAAGCCAATCAAAATCGGTTGATTCGTTCGCGAGTAATTGTTAACGAAAAAAACCTTTTTTTCTGAATTTCTATTTAATTTTCAGTTTGACCAGTTTGACCTCTGAAATTCAAAGAGCTCAAAAAGCTGCGTTGAATGTCGTAAACCGCATAAAAATCGGTTCATTCATTTAAAAGTTATTGTGATTTGAAAATTCAAAAAATACCGTTTATTAAACTTCTACCAGACTTTTAAGCTCTTCGAAAAGCTCAAAAGTATAGAACAGCTATCTCTTCGAGCTCAGAGAGCTCATATTGATCTGAAAATTATATTTTTGAGCTCGAAGATCTTAAAATCGTAATAAATGTAATTTTGAGCGCTTAAGTATGAAATTAGCAGGAAGTTGCAGGGATGGTCTTTAGGGTCAACCTTTTTCATGCTTGATCAGATCTAAAGACTTATGCTTGTTCTAGTCTGATTAGACCTGTTCATGCTCGGTCATTTTTTATTACTGATCAGCTCAGAAAACTCATGTCTGTTCATGATTGATCAGATCTGAATATTTTTTCCCGGGAAGTTTTATCAAGAATCGTCAAGAATTGTAGATGTTATCATAAATACTACGCAAATTATTTCTTATACATACACCGCGAGGTCATGGAAGTTTGGTCAAATTTTTTTAAACTGTAAAATTCATAAACACCTATAAAACTCATGTCTATAAATAATACAATAAAATTTAATTAAAAATACTGAAAAATCTCAAGTTACTGATTTTTATTTTCAATGTGAATTCAGGAATTATTGATTACAATGCGCTTTAATATGTCAGCTAGTAAACATTCCAGAAATATCTCAACGACTTGTTAAAGCGAAACTATGTGAATTGCATTACCCCTTTTCATAGGATATATTATTTATTTGAAATTTTAATGATTCTCCTATATTTCAGTTCTTATTGAGCAAGGGCACTAATTGTATTTATTAACTGTATTTTACTGCTTACTAACGTAAAAAGATTGAATTAAATCAAATCTATTCAACTAGTTCACAGTTAAGAAAAAAGTCATAAAAATGTTCGTGCAATTGTCACATTAATAAATTAATTCATTAATGTCTGTATAATAAAATATTCAATTCGTAGAAATAATATAAGGAAACAAACACCTGAAATACTTCACTGAGGTTAAACTGTGCTTTGATAAATTAATATGAAAAAAGATTTTTGTTCGTATTAATTTAATAATTCAGACTACGAATAATTTAGATTTATTTTTGAAATATCAATGACGTCAAAACGAGGTATAAGAGTAATTTGAATCATATGATGCATATTTTATGTCAACATGCCACTGCGTTTACTTTTTGACTAACTGTCAGTTACTGGCGACCCTCCGAGTTTGAACTCAACTAAAATCTTTGTATTTACATTACGTTCGTAACATACATATCCAAAATAAAAGTGTATGTGTATGTGTTTATATTTTTGTTAAACATATTTCCTATGCACTGGATCTTCGGCTTTTATAACTTTTGCTTTCATCGCTGATAAAATGTAATCTTTGAAATGTTTTTATGGGTGTTTGATACTTTTTAGTTGTTTTTCTGTATGTGAAACGAATTTCGAATAGAAGCAGGAAAAAAAGTTTTCAATAGCTATCAATCACATTTAAAAATAAAGTATTTTTATGAAAAATTAAATTTCATTACATTAAGATGAATGAATCACAGAAGCATATACGATATTGATGATTTATAGTAAATTACATGAAAGTTTCACTGATTTGATAAGACTTCGTAAAACTGCGATATGGATTCTTCCTCATCATCACATTGCAGCTTGGATATACATATACTTTCATTCATGTCTTATTGGAACACATTAAAGTAAAAATGATTCTAAGAATAATAATAAATACTTGAGAAAATAAATACCCGTTGGATCAATCATAAATTTAATCGTTAATTTTATCGTAATTATAATTGTTTTATAATCTGTATTGATGAGATAAGTGAAGTATACTTATATTATAAATTATTGGGTACAATAGTAACTTTATACATTTTACATCCGCTAAAGATATTTTAATTATTTTTATATGAAATGTAAAATGTTTTATATCTTTATCTGTTAGACTTATTAATTGAAAACTTTTATTAGTGCAAATAAAACGTAAAACTTATTATTTTCTAAAGGTATCTTTTTAATTAAAAATCTCTTACTTTTTGAATTATGTCATTGTAAAAGAATACATGCGCAATATATTGTCTTCGCTACAGAAACAAAGCTAAGGAAGTAAAAGTAAAACAAAAAGAGCGAGAAAAGAAAATATCAAGAACGAATCGAGATGAAATAGAAGAAATGAATTTCCAACGAGTTTCATATTTCTATTCTTCCTCTTTCACAATTTCCATAGAAATTCACTTTACTTATATTTAAAATATTCTGTCTTATCAAAGATAAAGAAATATTAAATTGATAATCGATGTTTTTGTACAAATAAAATTCTATATAAAATTATTTATTTCAAATATTGGAAAATTAATTTAAAAGTTTCTTTCTCATTACAATATTGAGCACGTATTTTCAGTGTGTTGAGCTAGAACCAAGTAGAGATATGCAGCAGAGAATTACGTGACAACGTTGAAAAAATTACCACGTGTTAAAAGAACTTCCAAAACCGGCAAATTTTTGATCCAAGAATTTCTGAGTAAAGGAAAAAATGCAAGTGACCGCAGGGAAAAATAAAGGTCAAATATATGCGGCATATATTCACACAAAAAAAAATATGTCGGTATATATTTTTAAATATATGTTGAATTACATGTATGTATGTATGTATGTATGTATGAATGTCAACATAAATGTGTTTATACATTGTATATGTACACATGTTTGTTGACATGTGGGCTGATATAGATGAAAGCATACATTTAAAAATATAAAAGGACTTTTATGCAGATGTATATGTGTGCATATATGTTGATATATATACATATATGCGTACATAGATTTGCGCATATATATATGGAGCATTCCTATCGATTAGAGTAATTCCTCCATGCAACCACTTTTGCTCATTTTTTTTTTTCATGGTTTAGAAATAACGCTTACTAATAAATCCTGAAATTTTCGAATTTTTGACCGTCTAGAAAGGAAGATATTTAATAAAAAAAATTCGCGATTTTCAAAGTTACCTCTCATTCAATGCATGTAAAACTCTCTGACTACCCAAATGTTATCTATTATATTAAAAAAATTATTTATAAAAGTTAAAAAAAAAACTAGATTGAAAAAAAAAATTTTTTGATTAATTTATAAAAAAAGTACCACTTTACCGTTTTGTAGTCGAGATATAATAATTTAAATATTTTTTTTTTGGTCATTTTTGAATATTTTGATATAGTATTTCTATAGGAAATGATGATTTGACAATAGTATCAACTTCCCGACCATAGTAAATGCTCTCTGATCGCATCATACCATGGAGAAACTACCACAATAAAATCTGGAAAACGGTTGACCCTGCAGGCCATCCCTGGAACTTTTCACTATTGGTTCCAGTCCAAAACACTCGAGAAATGATCTATTATCTACCAAACGAGTTAAAATAAAATTTTAAAAATCCACCGATTCCGATGCGGTTTACAGCAATCGATAGTTTCTGGAGCAAAAAAAAGGTTATTTGTTTTTTACGAAACGATCCAAGAAGAAATGTTAAAGTTGCATAAAAAAATCTGAAAATTACTGGTAAAAGTATCACTTCAATTTTCGGAAAGCTACAACTTTTGAACACTTTGATAGATTTTAATTTTTGACACAGTATCCAACGCAGTTTTTTGAGCTCTGAAGACCATGTACAAAGTGAAAAGTTGATAAGTTGAGAAATCCCAAAGTTATTATTAAAAAGTCGGAAAAAAATTTTTTTTCGAAATCTGTTGGCTACGATATCTGACTAACGGATGAACCGATTCTGATCTGCCAAACGGCATTCGATGTCATTTTTTAAGGTTAAGGGGGGAGACTCATGTAAATGCCCCGAAATCGGTCATTTTTTAACATTTTTTTTTACAGTGATAAAATAATTTCATTGTTTCGAACTTTTAACACAACTTTATTAAACATTTTAAGATTATAAAAAAACATTTTTTTTTTTTTTTAATACAAAATGGCGGCTCAGCATGATGTCTTGTAGGCTGCCTCCGACGCGAGGTCCGAAACTGCTCTATTTGTCACTCATGAACCGTTGATCTGAAACAAAAAAAAAAAAATTTTTTTTTTTCAGGAGATATAAACGGAAAGGATAAACCTTTAAAATTAAAAAAAAAAGGATAAAATCCAATATAAAATCAGCCTTAAAAAAAAGTTACGATTTTGGGCTATTTTTTTTATCCTTTTACCCCCAAAAAAAATTAGTAATCAATCAGAAATACCTGAAGTTTCAGGTTTATCCTTCCGGTAGTAATGTAGAGAAAAGCCTCACCAAATTTCAAACAAATCGGTCAATAATTTTTTGAGCTACAACACGAGCAGTTTTTCAAAAAGTAGTTTGGAGATAATCGCGTTTAAAGTTTCAGTACAGGAAAATGAGTAGTTTTACTGAATTATTAATTACTTACCGACTAATTTGCAATTCCAGGTCCATATAACAGTCCTTCTGCCTCCTCAAAAAGTTGATTTTCATCTATTTGATGTTGTCTGCGAGCTGAACGAGCTTCTTTGGTCTCTGAAAGGCTTTTACGATTGTCGGGTTATTCGCTCTTCGTCTGTACTATCCGCAAATATCTTAGCATAAGTGCCAATATTCAGATTCAGAAGGTTCATTATTCTTAATATGGAAGTATAACCTTCATTAAATATCCCAGCAGCAATGTAAGCTGAAATTTCGACTACTTTTAGTCCGGAATGCAGGTGTTTTGGGGATAATCGCCAAACTGTAGCGTTAAAACTTTCGTTCGCGTTCTGCGTATGACCACCAAGGCATCGCTCAAGTAAATCATCTTTGGAGAAATCTTGATATATTGGTAAAAGATGCTGTTTTAAATCTTCACCAAGTAATGGAGCTAAATTTTCCTCTCGAGGATCTCGATTTAGAGCAATAGCCTTCTGCCATTTGCACCAGCTATCAACGCCTTCAGGGCAGTTATCATGTTGGGGATTTTCTGTAGTGGAAAAATATAATCATAAGTAGCCATTATGGCTTTTTTCATATTTTCAACACTGTTAACATTTCTCTGAATACTTAAACCATAATATTTTGTTAATTTTTTTACCACTTTATCAGTTAGTTTTCCTCTCCCCGAAAGTTTCTTTTCTTTTCTTACATTTCTAAGTCGAGAGCCCATTCTTTTTCTACATGACCAATACATTCACTCTTCACTACTGGTAACTCATTACCGTAAGGTTCTAAATCTAGAATAGCCTTGAATGTCTTAGAATCTCCGTCACCAATGTAGTTACCATATTTTACTCCAAATTTTTCTTCTGAAGTCGAGAACATTTCTTTCATGGCATCGACTTCCATCTTTCCTGACGAACCTTCGTGATTTTGTTGACACTCATCCTCATGATACTCACTCCACTTACGGAATTCTTCTGTATGAGTCTTGTTCTTCCAGTAAACACAGCGTTGACAGTAACTACTTTTTGTTTTCAAATCAATAACTTTCCCTGAATAATATCCTATGAGCGTTGCAACACCGTACTTTGATTTGAAACCACGTTTTTCCAAGTACCATCTCCAGATACTTTTAAAATATTTTTTTCTCTTCCTTGCTCAACATTTTTTCCATCTCTTCTTTCACTGCCTTCTGCGATAGAAATTCAAATGATAATTTCACTGTATTATAAATGTGTTCCACAATGTTAGCGTAACAACTTTTACTCAAACCAGTGCATAGATCCATCAGGTTACAAAATACATTTATTCCTTCTCTTCCAACACCCAAAAGTCTCATGATAAACACTATTCTCCGGTTTATTTCAAATCCGTTGTGAATGAAGGGACCTGAATTGATTATTTTATTACCACATGGACATGTGATAACAATTTTAAAACCAAGACCTCTGGAACCACACTCACTGAATTTTATCTTCTGATTACACACCGAGCACTTCACAATTTCCGACAAAGCTGTGAACACCGTAAAAAATTCAATTATCCTGTACCCGTGTAAAGGATTTGTTATAATTTCTTCACTATCACGGGTATGGAGTTTTTGCCACTGGCACTCTCATTGTGGCTTGTATTGGCTTCGAAATTTTCACCTTCTTTATTGGTGAACTGATTACCCTGATAACTTCGTTTTTGGAGATATTTCGTGCAATATTGCCACGTGTGCCTTTTTTTATAATTCGGCATTTTTGCTTTTAAAAATCGACTGAACACGAAGAAATCTCCAGCTAAACTAAATATATTTCTATACTAACGGTTATTCGTGTACTAATGTTACACGTGTGCAGGAATGTAAAAGTATGTATATATATATACTAAAAGGGATTCTCGGTAGTTGAACAAAATAAATATTTCTAGGTATTATAATAGAAAGGTCCTTTTCAAGCGCCCCGACTACCTGGCTCGTTACTTGACAATACGTACTCCGACCCGTTCCACTGTATTAGCCGTAACTTTGTAAATATTCGAGATTTTTTTTTCCGGCTCGTCAGTACACGCTCAACATAGTATACTTTCAGAATATCGAAAAAAAAAAAAATCGATTTTTTGAAAATTTTACATGAGTCTCCCCCCTTAAAAGCTGATTAGGTTATGAAGACGATTGGTTTAGCAGCTCAAAAGTTATTTTGAAAAAATATAATTTCGACAAATTTTTAACTTCCCGCTAAGAAAATCGAAGATTTTCAAAAATCGGGAAGTTATTGTTTTCACCCCGTTTTGCTAAAATCGTGCGCGTAGAAATAGTCGGAATAGACTCTTAGACCTTAAAACGTGGAGATCTGGTTAGAACTAACTTTTCGAAAACCGAGATAAAACCAATAACTTCATTTCTTTTTTGAAAATTTTAAATTTTCTTAGCGGGAAGTTAAAAATGATGTTACCTTTTTTAATACTTAACTGCAAAAAATGGCTGATTAAAACTTTTTGTTACTCACACATGTAAGTGCGCATATATCTCCTAAAATTTATGCAGACACATATGCAAGCATGTATATTTATATATGCATTCACATATATATTTCAAAGTACAAGTAAGCATATATTTAACGCAGAAAAATATACAACAAAATGTATACTTGCATGTATACTTTTCCATGCGGAAAATAAAGAGAGATATTTAGAATTGATTGGAGTACTATTACTGATGGCGCATCTTTTACACCATATAAAGCATTTAAAATGTGAAGATTATAACTACTTTAAGTGAAAAATTCTTACTATTTTTGAACTCATAAATAGTATTGTTCGCAAGTTTTACAGCTTTATTTGTTTAAAAATAGTATTTTTAAACTACCAATTGACACACGTTAAGTAAAACACGTTTAAGATTGTGCAGTATTTTCAACTTATCAAAGCTAAGCTATTGGTAGAAATTGCACAAATCCACTTGATATTTTAAAGAAGCAATATCTCAATTTTTATAAAAAAAAACGCAAAGATTGTAAAAAAATTACAACAAACGTCAATAGACCATATGTATTAATACACTGTAAAGAAACATTTTTTGAATTGGGGTCGAAAATTTTTAACTTGCACCGTGTAAAAGTTACAATAAGCATAGTGTTAAATTAAGATAATGTAAATTAAAATGTTTATCCAGTAAAATATGTAAGTTTTTTGGTGATTATGATTATGCATTGATTAGTTTTTGGAATCGATTGGTAAAGTCGTTTAAAAATTATTCGAAAAAAACCACATCTGAAAAAAATTTTTTTCGTACTTTTTTTGAAATTTTTCGAAATCTACCGTTCCGAATCAGTTCAAATTGTACTCAAAATCTAAGTTTGATCAAGTCCTTTCAAATGGAAATTCAAAAAATCGTGTTTTATTAAACTTCTACCAGACTCTTCTAGCTCAAAAGCACAGAATAGGTTACTTTTTGCACTCGGAGAGCTCAAAATAACACATAAATTATATTTTTGAGTTCGAAGAGCCCGAAGTGCAGTTTTAAGCGCTTAGACATGGAATTAGAGGGAAGTTGCCGGGATGGTCTTTAAGGTCAACCGCTTTCCTAATTTTTTTGGTATATTTATCATTTGACTGTATAATGACGAATTTTTATAAATATAAAATCTCATATTAGCAATTCAAATCTTCGAGATTAGAAAAATTCAAAAATCTATTGATACCATAACATAAATGAAACCAAACTAAGTTTTTATAAATAATATGGATAGTATATTATCGTTAGAAATAAATATTTAAAAAGTTTTAAATGACTCCAGTTATAAAATTAGTGCTGTCGGAAATATTATATTGTTACAGTTAAATTTACAGTTTGAAATATATAAATTGTTTCATCTGTACTAAATGAATATTCATCTGTCTTATAAATTGACTCGATTTATTTTTTTTCTGGTTCCGGGACCTATGTATTTTAATCTAATAAAATTACATGACACCTGAACATTAAAACTATGTTTGTAAAAATTGGACATAAAAGTCGTTAATTCGATTAATTATACATTTCTTTATACCTAAATGATTTATTAATCAAAGATTTTGTGTTCTTCAAAATTTCAAGTCATTATTTTCAAAAATTGAATTGTTTTTTTATTTTAATAGCATGAGGTACTCCAAAACTATTTTTATATTGTTTTGTTTATATCGTCAGCACGAAACTTATGTGTTTCAATGTTCGATCACTTCTAAATACGTCAACTTATTCGCGTCGACCTTGTGATTTTTAAAAAAGCTTCAAGTAGTAATTTAATTAGTATGTAATTTTCTGACATTTTGGCAATGATCAGTAAAATAAATTTCAAAAAGTTACAAATGAAATAAATTAAATTTCCACAGTTCATCATTTTCAAAATCCATCATTAAAAAAATTTTTTTTTTGTTCAAAGAGCTTCAAGTTTTAAAACATACAAAGAATGTTTTTTTTTTATTTCTTAAACTGAAAAACTTTAATAATGGCAGAATTTTTAAAACTGACTGTAAGATCAACTGTTATTCAAATTCATTAAATTCCATGCATTTATCTACTACTGTTATATATTTAAGAAAACTATTTTTAACATAATCCCCGGAAGTGAAAATGTTACATGCTTTGATGCCCGGAAATATGAAAGGAAATTAAACCAAAGACGGATAAACATGAAGGCGTTAAGATTAATGTTTTGACTACATGGGTGGAATCGTGCCTGCTATACCTTTTTCAAACATGGATACGTAACGTCATGTAATAGCGACGTAATTTCAAACCAGCCAGTCAAGTAATATCATTGTTATAAATAACAGCTAAACTTATGTGTACATTACTCTATATAGAGTTTTCATTACAATGCCGTTGCATATATTTACATCATAGTATTGAAACTGTTTTTTCTATCATCACAACAAAATACTGACTTCCACTTCAAAAACATTATTTATTTACATTACAACCATGAAAGAAATCTACCTACTCAAATGTTTTCATCACATATCGATATGAATTAACAACTATTTAATTTATCAATACAAATTAAAATATTTTCTTTGGTATATATAAGTTCCAAATTGGAGTAATAAATAACCCAATTAGATATCATAGGAATGCACTCAAGTGAATAATATTAGCACTTTGTTAAACTTTTTTTAATTTCATAAAGCTGAAAACAAAAAACCGAAGATCAACCAGAAATAAATGGAAAGTTAACTCTCATTGCACGTTAAATATCCCTAACTCCAGAGTAAAGACATTTCATCGAAGTCGAGGTCGCGTCTAGCGGTTTTCGTGTTCGACCTGCCCTGCCAACCGGTTTGTCTGCAATGTGTTCCACCTCGTGAGACTGACGTCATCTTGCCTGCCAGCAATTTTGCGGGTTGAGAAAATGCCAAAGGTATTTTGCATCGGCTTTTATTTCGAACGTTTATCGACATCAAACTCAAGTTGGAAGAGACAAACTCTCAATTTGACATTAGTTCAAGTATCCCCGATACGTTAAATTACCTGATATGCTATGCAAATCATCATTAACATCACTACGTAAAAAGTATATAGAAAAAATATGTATGAATCCGTTCAGCCTTTCTCCAGTCGAGATTTTCAATTTCAAGTCCATGAATAGAGACTAAGTTTGTACATCCTAGCTGTGGTATATATATATATATATATATATATATATATATATATATATATATATATATATATATATATATATGACGTAATATATAAGTGTTTCTAAAAGACCTAATTTTTTTTCAGTCCTTGAATTTAAACACATAATAATTAATACTAAATATATATAATTAAATAAATGATGAGCCAATATTTTCATTTCACTTAAAAATCATCGGAAAGATATTTAAATCCTTCAACTCCTTTAATAAGGTAGTTAATATTTCAATGTTTAATGTTGTAAATGTAATACATTAGTGGCAAACAGTTATTGTACACCTACTGGATAATTCCTATACTTCTAGTTTATGATTTTTGAATAATATAAAGTAATCAGGATAACTTTTTATTTTGGATACGAAGTTTAGTAGAAAATGGATGTTTCTGTTATTTTTCCAATTATATGATAGTCCACAGAAAAATAACAATTGCAATTCATCAACTGTAAAAAAAAAAAAAAAAAAGAGTTTACTGTAAAAAGTTAAAAAAAATTAAGACGTCACTTTTCGATACCCGACTGGACAATACTAAACATTAGAAAAGAATTTAAGTGTATGTTTCATATGTTTATAAGTGATAAGCAAACAAAAAAAAGGTCAGAACAAAAGTTTTGAACTTCTTACTATCACAATCAATGACTTTCAAAGAACGAGGAAGTTATCATATTCATAAATATTCTCTAAAATCGAGTTCTTATCAAATCTTCATTTTGAAGTCCTAGGAACCCATTCTGACTGTTTTTACAAAAATATCACTATATTTTTACGTGGGTATCTGTGTGTCTGAGAAAACTCAAAATTTAATTTTCGAGAAAAGATTTTTCTGGAATATTTTTTCAACTACTGTATCGACCACTTTTAAAATCTAATCACCTCTTAACCTCAAATAATAACGTCAACTGCCACAACCCACATCAAAATCAGTTTATTCCTTCAAAAGATCACGTTAAAAAATTTCGAAAAAGTATTTTTTTTTCTAATAAGTAAAGTAAAAATAATTAATGAATATTGAGCTGTTTAATTTTAATTAAAATTAATTTGGCAGATATTTGATAATTCAATATTTTTTGTAACAAATAAACTATGGCAAAAAAACAATTCTTTTTTTAATTGATGTGAAAAAATTTTAAAAACAAAAAATGCAATTTTCTATAAATTATTTTTTGGAACAAAAAAGAATTTGTTAAAGAAAATTAAAAAATTTGTAAAATGTCAGCTAAATTTAATGTCATTTAATTTTATGTATTGATTGTTTCAAATAAATGTATTTTTTGTTAATTAATATTAATTACTTTGTATTTATTATTTGAAATAGATTTTTTTCTTTTAACTTTTTATTTGTTTTTAAGGATTGGGGACTCCGCCCCCAATCCCCCACCGGGGCTTTTCCCCTGAACCCCGATTTTGAACCCACATATATTGCCGCGTTTGTAATAAAAAATAGTAAAAAAGTTCGTGCGTTCAACTTCGCTCTCGTGAGCAATCGACAACATCGCATGGGTTGCACAATATACTATTAAATTTAAATGCAAAATAGATTTGATTTAGTTTAATAATTTCGGTGTTAAGGGGAAGGATTTTATGATAAGAATAATGTTAAAGCTGTCAGTATAATTTCTATTGTCATTACATAACAATATAAATTATTATTTAATCAACTGTAAACGGTTGAATGTAATGTATGACAATAAACAAATGGAAGTCATTAGTTCACATTACTTATTAATCAACTAACTGCTATTTAAACGCCCGATATTTTTCTCTCAGAGATAGGAAAATGGTAATTTAATTTAAAACGTTGTGAAGATTAAATTTTATTATTTTTATTTATTAATAAATTTATATTTTTAATCTTCTGAAACTGTCAGGCCAATATAGTATAACTTCACATAAATTACTTTTATCGATCACTAGACGGAAATAAGTATATGAAATAAATCAGAAAGTAATATAGAAAACTTGAATGTCACTTTTTAGAAATAGACAAAGTATATTTTAATCTATTATTTTATATTACGGACAATGTTCTCATTCGTATTAGTTCGAAGGTTTATGTTTTTTTTCAGACAATCGATTCAATTCAAATTTTATTTATTATATAGAACAGTAACTTAGTTGACAATGAAAGAAATTAAAAAATGTCGTTGCAAAGTGATAAGACTACGTTGTGTAGCAAACGATAAAATATAAGACGATTAATGAAAATGATCAATGGCAATGCAACAATGCTAAACCGAAAACTCATGTTTGAGCTTAATTAGTTATTCCGGAGTTTGCGATAAACGGATACAGTTTCAACAGAGCTAAGTTTGAAAGTCAGAAACTAATACAATAGACAGAAACAAGCACTAAAATCTTCTTAGGGACGAAATTAATCCGTTTGTTTCTGTATAAATTTGGATTAATGAAAAAATGTTTTGTTTTGACTGACGATATCATATGACAGTTGATTATTTTAAACATCATTTTTCTAACTTTCACCTGCAAAAATTAAAAAATTTTTTTTTTATTTTAGTATTCTAAAATTTTTTAGATTTTTAAAATTAAAAAAAAAAGATCTATCAGTATTTTGATCTAAGTAAATTTTGTAATCATTACATACTGTTGTTTTTTTGTCGGTTGATTTGTGCAAGCGTAATAAAAAATTTCCAAAAAAAAGTTATCCAATCAATTGATTTCTCGATTATTCTATCTTTTAATATTTGATGAGTTTCATAGTCAAAAAAATGTCTGAAGTGCTCAAAAAATGTCTAAAAAAACGTTATAAAATCCTTAAAATTTATCGATCAATTCAAACTCAGCATGTGTCAAAGCATACTTGATTTTTTATTAGGTGTTGAAATAATGTTCATAATTGTGTCACGTTTCAGTTATATCAGGATATAACAAGCTAAATACACTGCAATAAAATCGAGAGTGTATTTCACTCCTATCGCTCGGAGTACCGGAGTGAAGAAATAAAACATTTCACGCACGTAGTGAATCCAGTTTTTTTTTTAGCAGAGTGATTCCGAAGTGCATCTGGATTTAAGTCTAGAAAACATCAGAGTGCCAAGTTACGATTTAAATTAATTTTTATTTATCTGAAACAAGTTTCATATTAAAATTTTTTTTTTCATCGGAATAAACAAATTAAAATTAAAAAAAGTTCAAGTTCTCATCATAAAAATCTCATAAGGTTATAACACTTTAAATTTTCAATATCTCTAAGGATGGATTTTATAATTTTTAAATGAGAAACAACTTAATTCTTATTCTTTATATCTCACTCTACAGAGAGAATTCTAAAAATAACATAAATTAAATTTGTCTCGGAGTGAGTAAATCAAGTGATAATCATCCACAAATTTCTGACAGCGTATGTTTTTCTATGGACCCATCAGAAATTATATAGGAAGATAGACCATATTAAAAAAATTTTTCATGGGTAGTCGCAATTCTCAAACTAATCAAGACATCAGATTTATCTTCAAATTTAATTACAAAAATTGTTCAAATAATAAAATTACACTATTCATAGTTGTTCCTAATTGACCCAATCATTCATTATATTGTAATCAAAGTATTGACATGTATCTCATAGGTTATTTGATTCATGAACGTTCTATATACAGCATATATTTTACGTTTCAACTAAGCATATCTATCTATATAGCATGCTTAATCAATAGTATTCATATTGATTTTTCAAGTAATACGATTATGATTATTTATTTAGCAAAAAATTGTCAAAATAACTGTTTTTTTTTTTTTTTTTTTTTTTTTATGTGGTTTAATACGTGAATTAAGAGGGCTACTAAATTGCTGGTTAATTAAAAATAATAAAAGCTATGCATGATATCATCGTAACACATTATTATTGTGATCAGTAATTACGATACCAAACACAAATCAAACTCACGACAAATTGAAGTTTTATCACACAAAATAAATAATTATTTATAATTAAATAATTAATGGCATCATCAATATCATATTATTATTCATGTACAGCAAAATAGTCTACGAGAGCAGTATTTGATTAATGAAGGTAATTGCAGTTGGGAGAAAAAAACTTTATTATTTTGACGAGCTGAGAGAAAAGTGAACTTTAAAAAATGTTTGCATTGTAAGAAGTACGATAATAAAATATTAGTATGATTTTAAAACAAATCAATTAAGAATTTAAATGCAATAAAATATAACTATAAAAAAAATATTTTTTTAATTTTCTGCTGCAGCTCAACAGCCTAACGAGTTAATATATGTACTTACCGAAAGTAATAACTGAAGCATAAGATCACGCGCGGACGAGGCGGAAAAGTCGGTGCATTGATGGGCTAAAGATGAAAGTGCCATCGGGTAGAAATAATTCAGCTCAGCTGATCGTCACTGACCATACCACTGAGTATACGTCATCTCATATACTTTATATATAGGTACATTGTAATGGTGTATATATACATATATAAATATATATATATATATATATATATATATATATATATATATATATATATATATATATATATATATATATATATATATATATATATATATCTACAAGAGGTGCGATTAAAACGAGTGATTACGCGAGCATACCAACGACGAAAATAGATGCTAAGAAAAACATCCACAAGCTAAACAGTACCCTCTCACTTCTCTTGGTCTTCATCTCCTTACTCTTGTACTATTGTGCTCGTGTGTATATGCTACGCCTGGTTTGCGTCGATTGTCGACTTGCAGCTATTTAACACCGCTATTTTTTAAAAGATGTCAGTTCTACAACTAATTATTTCTTCTATTCGTTGCAATTTAACCTGACGTCTACAATTTTTGCTCACAGAAATTTTGATTTTTATCTAGAAGGCTTAACCAATTATACTTCAGAGTAAATATATTGAATTTTTCATAATAGCACATAAATCTAGGACATGAATTTAATGTAGATTCGCAGATATTGATTTATGTTGAGAAATTGCGAGTCAACAGAAGCCGATTATTGAAGATTAACTATTGTATTTGAATTCATACATAACTATACATATTTTTAAGCTGAAAATTTATATGGAAAATCAAATTGCTTCTAAAAAGTGAGTCTTTAAAATTAAAATTTTTAGATTTTTTTTTGAAGTCGTATTTTTTACTTTACATAAAATTATCATAAAAGTTACATTCGGTAGATAAATAACATGAATGTAAATCTATTATGACTTACTTTTTAGTATAATAACTACAGTTTTTGTGGCATTCATATTTTTTCAAACTAACTTGATTTATTTTACATGGAAAAAAAATGAGTATAAAATTTACTGATAATTGGTTTAAGAAGTTTTAAAAATCCGAAATACACGGCTTATACAACGCTCCATAAATTTTTCTACAAAATAAGCCTAAAAAATTTTTTTTATTATAGTATCAGTTGAGAGAGGCCTCCCTGATATTTTCAACTCATTTTCTCCAGTTTTTTTCAAAATAGTGATATAAAAAAAACACGTAGCTTTTTTTTAATGCCTGTAACTTTGCAAAAAATGGGCTGATTGGAAAAATTTTCAAAATTGTATTTCAATAAAATTTTTAACATTTGAACATAAAATGTAAATTCTTAAAAAACCCTTACTAATCAATTTTCTTGATCATTTTTCTCCAAAACTGTTACTTATTCTGAAACTTTTAAGCCTTGACCGATAGTGCGATAGGGACGATATTTTATTTTTTTCGAATTTTTTAAATGAAATATTTTAGTCATGAGTACTGAAAGTTAACAATAACTTTCTTGACAGACCCACCAATAGTAGTTTTTATCATCGATGATATTAAATAGATATATCGTGATAATTTAATAACGAATGAGATCATTTTTAGTAAACTAGATCCTTGTAGAACACGAAACACAATCCCCTTCATTCAGTTATACTTTAAATTAGTAAAATGATTACAAAATTCACATCATACATAGTTTAAATAAATTTATATTCTTTACTTCATTATATTAAACAGAATAAAATCAAAATTAACTACTTAAGCAATTGAGTGTAATTTCTTACAATAAAAAATAAAACAAGGTCATTGAAATTACGGTTCGTCGTATTTTTTAGTCTCGCTTTTTTGTTTGTTTCTCATAGAAAAAAAAGAAAAAAACGAAGAATGGATCAATGCGACCGCAATTAGCTCTCTAGCAGAAAAGTTATCTGGTTAAATTTCTGAACACATCAATCCTTTTGACGTGATGATATTTAAGTAGAAACAATCTTACTATAAAATTACAATCACTTATCCTTAAGTTTTAGTTTCTTTACGACACAGATAGTTCGGTAATTAAAAGAAACCTTATTAAAATCTAAAACCACATCCCAACTCATTAAGTAATTCAGTAAGCACATAACCTTCCTTTAATTACTTTTCAACTACTTAAATTTGAATAAAGTCATGCAGATAATATAAAATTGAATACCTCGCGTATTTTTCATAGTAATTGTTCTTTTGAAACTATTTCTGATGCTTTATGGAAAAAATTTAACAAGCCAGAAGTTAAAAGAACTCCATTCAGCGAATTCCAAAGTATGAGAATTGTATGAATAGCAACCGGAATATTTTTATCTTTTTCTTTTTTTTCTACCAAGCTTGGATAAACATAGATACATTTTATGTTGTTAATAATAAAAATATTTTTCAAAACCAAACAACCTGCATTGCGTTCTACGCATGATGTAAACTAGTCCCTCGCCACAAGCTGTAAACATATCGTCAAAGTACATGAGGGTAAAAAAAAACATTAAAAATCTCAGAAGCTGCTAACCCACGTGAAGCGAATTGGGTTAAACGAAACATAAAAGAAACCGACGTATATACAACCAGTTCAACGTATTTGTTGCTGTTTAATTTTTTTAAGAAACGAATTTTATGATATAACATACATGATGAATTATTCAGCTCTTTTCACCAAAATAGCTTCTAAATTAATTAACCGATTCTGATCTACTTTGCAGATTTCTACGTCATTTTTAACCTTTTTAGTTGATTTAATTAAAAAATAGGATGGTTAATAGTTTAATAATTATTAAAAAAAAGTACTATTTATGAAAATGATATTCGCTATTGTAAAATATATATGTATTTCTTTTCGATCACATATTCGACCTCCTCCCACAAAATATTTACAACTGAAACTATTCTCAGTCGACAAAACTTTTTTTTTTATCATGTAAATAAGAACAAAATATTTTAATTTAATTGACTTTATCAATTAATCAAATTGAATTCTCGTTGCCAAAATTACCAAGACAATTTTTAGCTTTTGTCAGCGAAGAATAATGTGAATATTTTCGTTTGGTTACCTAGGTATTTTATCATTAGAACAATTACAAAGCTGGTGATTTCGACTCACAGAAGCAAGATAATTTTAGATTTGTGATATACATAATAAAAATGCATGAACCAGAAGTAATTTTTTGTGAAATTTTTAATCATAGTCAATTATAAATTTTTATTCTACCTCTCTTGCTAAATAATTTATTTTTTATTGGACAGCACAACCACAAAACAGAACCTTAAGAAAGATCAAATCAAAATGAGCTTTATTCTAAACTCTATAATCATCACAAAAAAAAAGAAATAACTTCAGGAATTTGTAAAGAATACCATTTTTATAGCATTTTTTCATTCGAAAAAAAAAAAACAAACTCAGAATAGAACATTACTATACCGAATTCGACACGAAAGAAGTGTATAGCATAAATATTTGTATGAATCATCATACTCATTTACATTCGATTGCAGTACTTTCATTCATTTCTAACGCAGTACAAGTCGTTCTATAAAAAATAACTCATTCTCTTTATTATAAATCGTCACTTCTCCAGCGTATGATAAAATAAAAAACTATTGTAATGTTACGTAAAGAAACAGATTGACTTTCAACTTGATAGGATTTCATCCGACGCACTAAAACATTTTTCGTCATTACATCAAAAATTTCATTTTAAATTAAATACATCCAATTTTGAATTAAATAAATGTAATGACTTGTTCCACTTTATATAATAAAAAATTATATTAATTTTAAGAATTACTTCGTTATTATGTAAAGTCTACAAATTTTTATGTAGATCTTTAACATTTTGATGTCTGAATTTAAAACAATCGTTTATGTTGCTTGATCGATTCGTTTTTTTATCTTTGAGTAACATTTTTCAAATGTTACTTTCAACATATATAGAGCTATATTCCTTTATCTTTATACAGTTAATGGCGTTGAATTAATCCTAAATGCGTATAAAAAAAAATCACCAGTACATATTCTTGGGTTGTTGAATTTAACAAAATCTTTTTTCGTGTGTATTTGATATCGCGTTAGAAATGTCATAAAGACGTAGATCAATGAAAGATCTCTATGCAAAAATTAAAACTCCAGTATAATCTCCATCATAATCAACTCTAGTTTATTGTTGGACCATAGACATCAATCAATCCATTTGAAAAATATTTAAAAAAATCTTTGATTTTTGAAATCTCTCTACACATGAATGTAGTTCAAAAATTTTACAATTTTTCTGCAAACATGATCAATCGTTGCTTTAATCTTTTTATACGTTATATTATCTTATATTAAATTCAAAGAGATTTTTATTATATTGTTTTTTTTAAGTGTTTGAGTGTTTCATACTTCCTCTTTGCTTATGCAAACGCATTCTTGTGTCTTCGACACACATTCCTTGATTTGCCTTTATTTTACCGGATGTTGAATTCAGTCAACTTCCTTTAGTTATGCACATAGGAATTCTGGTTTACTTTTTGATATTTGTTCTTGTTTCCTACGGCTTTTTTTTAACAGTACTATCAAGAGAGAAAAATAACTTTTGGAAAAAAAGCAAGGAATTTTTCATGTATTTTATTAGTGCAGTTGAAATCGATATTCAAACAAAATGAAATAACAGAATTGTATAAAAATTATAATTAAGTTTTATCTATTGGGTTCAAGACGAAATGTTATTTAGTACAAAATTCCTATGAAATTTGTTACACATATTTAAAAATTTTTCGTCGAATGCAACTCAAAAATTTGTGTGGATAAATTTTTTTACACGCATGAACTTAGTGTTAATCCATGTGTAACGATAAAGTAATATAGCTCTATGATGAAATAATGCTTAAAATTATTTTAGTATATTAAAAAATGGATCGATCGAGCAACACCAATGACTGTGTAAAATCAACACAGTTTTAACTAAAATTTTAAATATTCTACCCAAAAATTTTTACATTTTAGACATGACGAAAAAATTGTTACTGTGTAACTATAGTCCAGCTTGAAAAAAAAGAGTTTTTTGGCACTGAAATATATGAAAAGAGCCATTCAGGATCACTCCCCGTAGTGGGTAAGTGTGCGCATCGCAGATAAAAACTCCCTATGATAACTAGACGAACTTTGGCCTCACCGTTAAATACCCGACTTTGGTTGCCAAAATTTGCCTAATTGTCTTTTCCAAGCATGGTTACTAATCTCGACCTGAACTTTGATCGAGCTTGAAAGTCGAAACTCAAGCAAAATTAATTACACAAACATTATTGCCCGAATCATCATGGAATAAGAGAAACTTTTTTCCCTTAAAAGGTATTTTTTATTAAAAAATAATATTTCAGAAAGTTTAAAAGACTTCAATATCTAAAGTCATTTTCATAGAAAAGAAAATTTTTTTGCTTGAATTTTTTTTTTTGCCACTAAACAAGAATTGGATCAAGCATAAGAGCATAAAATGCGCAAAAAAGTGTTGTAAATTTCAAATACTGATGCAAATAAAACACGACATTTTCCTTTTTTTGCTTAATCCTAAAGATTTTCCATACAATCTCTCAACTTTTACAGTTTTATGTTTTTGTCCTTTGTATTTCAAATCCGGCGACCCTTATTAAAATGCTCAAATACGCTCTTTTCTTGGCTTGTATGACTCTATAAATAAGAGGAAAAAAATGGTTTTATGTTCATCGCGACAATAGTTTTATTTTATTCATTTTATTTACAGCTAGTACATTCTGTTTCAGTGATCAGAATTCATATAGTTGTAAGAAGAATTTAAATTAATTAAACTCTGGATTACGTCATTATTATTTATTCATTTTTAACATTTTCATGAATAAAATACCGTAAGTTCGAATGGTCAAGTGTATATTATTACTATTTAATGAGTCTATAAGTAAATAAAAAAAATGACTCATTGAACATAAATAAATACCATTTGTAAATAATTTACTGTTATCTTGTTAGTTCTCAAGAATCTGTAGATAACATGCCGAGAATTATTACACATCAGTGTAAGTTTCATGATTTAATAATAGAACTCTACCTACCCACGTGGAGGCGAATTAATCATGCAATTGAGAATGACAAGACTAACTTTAACTTTTCTTTTAACCTTCATGCATTTTTGTATTTACGTTTCACCAGCATTCGCTCTGTAAAAATAAACATTGCTCTCATAAAATCAGACGTATATAAATATCTAATAATTCCGCTGAAATTTGAAAAAAAAGTTTTGATGAAAATACTTATAATTAGATAAATTTAAAATTCATGGGTTGGGAATTATTTACAATATTTTGTCGCTGGTATTCATTGAATATTGAAAATGATATTGTTTAATTCAGTGAAAATTTTATTTTTATTATTTATTTTTTAATCATATATATCACTACAAGATATATATAACTAACAATTATATTACCGCCGCAAGGCGTCAAGCATTTATACTATAGGTTATTGTATTACTGTAAGTAGACAATTACGTCTGCACTCGTATTCTTGTCAACATCACTATTGATATGACCGTGACAATCGCGCATGGTAATTACGTCCAGGGCCAACATTAACATATCAGCAATTTCAACACAGACTGTACGATATGACTATGTGATACTGTCGTAATGTGAGAATCGTAGCTGTAGCTAGACAAAAATTTTTTTTAAATTTCTGCAAATTCCAAAGTGTATAAAACGTCCTTTTGTAATGAAAAAAAACTAGAAAGATTCATAACTCAATCATGTATTAAAACTGTATAGGTGTTAATTCATTTCTTTTCCTTTACTTAATCACTTAATTTTTATTTTTTTTTAATTTGTTATTTGTGATAGCATATACTTATTATTCATAATGAAATTGAATTTTACATCATGTATTGTAGCTCTTAAGAATCACAGTGCTAGGAATATGAGTTTTTATATCATTTTTTGTGCATGAAAATTACGATTGTTGGTCAGCTTAAATACAGGTGATGCTCTATATTATTTATGTTTATGATTTCTAAAATAAAAATATTAAATAAATAACAAACATCATAATCTCATTGAAAAATACATTAGATATGGATTTTGTCACTGAGTGGCATAAATTTGATATCTTAAATTTGACACTAGTGTAGCACGGTTTTTATATCAGCTTAAATGACAAAAAAAAACTTCTTCATTGAGGAATATTTTTTTTAAAACTCCACTATTATTTTGAAATGTTCAATTTTCTTAATTCAAATTCATTTCTAGATCAATGAATAAAAATTCTCGTATAAGCAGAAATTTATCCAAAAGAATTTTATTCTAATGAAACACTCGGTTGTTCTTGAGTAAGATACACCTGTACTTAGTCTAGATTGTTTTTTCTTCCCTCCGGGCGGAAAGTGGCATTTTCGTTTAGCGCAGCAGAAGGAAATCGTCAATTTTCCTTCTGCTGTGCTAAACGAAAATGCCACTTTCCACCTCCGTCGTGGAGAATAGTATATTACACTCCTTGGAAAGTAAAAAACAAAACCTCAGATCACATGTTTGTTGACCTCGACTTCGCCTCGGCCAACATATGATCTGGAGCTTTTCTTATTATATTAACTTTATTTCAAATTTAACCTTTTTACAGATCTGAATTTTTTTCAATTTTCTACACTGACAAAAAAATATTCCGAAAATTTTGATTGTTTTTTGTTAAATTCGAATTTTTTTAAAAATGTGATATTTTTATTAATACGAATTATTCGCATAATTTTTAGTCATAATTCCTATAACGATATAAAAAAAAATTAGGAAAACGGTTGACCCTAAAAGCCATCCCAGCAACTTCCCGCTAACTCTATACCTAAGCGTTAAACATCTCAGTTATTTTGTTTTTGAGCAAAACGGGATACAAGTGCCCATGTATTCCGGAATATATTCGTTGGGCAAAACGGACTATATTCAGAATATATTCAGTATATATTTCAGAATATATACTTTTCCCGTGAGAGGGATTTATTAATGTATAAATAATAATGTTTATTCTATTAACATATTATATGGATACAGCTTCACATTATAGATTGTACGAAGATAATAATATGAAAATAGAATCTTGTTACTATATTAACAGAATTATGACTGTTATTATCTCGTATACATAGCGTTATTCGTTAGATGAGTATTGTAATATTATAGCAGTTGCAAGACAGTTAAGCTGCTGATATATAGGCGCAAAATTATTGTTGGGTTAATATCTGCCACGTTGTTGAAATTAACGTCACTCTATCTCTTCTCCTTCCTACCCTTTACCTCTTTCATTTGTGACTATAGAGATCGTCACCAATTTGCTTATCGTTAGTCAAGTGTGTACAAGAATTAAATTCCACTATTATAGTTATAATTAACAAATCAATTAACCTATATCAATTAAATTATTAAATTATAAAATTATCATTTCCAAAATAAATTTGTACATAATTCAATTTCAAATTAAAGTTTCCTCTATTTTCTCTCTATGACTTATACTATACAATATAGGCCTAAGCCTCAAAATTATATATGTATTTTGAGAATTTTTTAACTAGAAATATAAAGCAACTTACAGAATAGAAAAACTACTCTATCCATAGAAAAGTGAATTACATCGAGAATACGGTTACATAACGATCGATCTGGAACAATTGGTTTACAGACAATTAATCTGAATGACAATTGATTCCCATAACAATTGATTCGCACGACAATTCTTCCACGGACTATTAATCTGCATAAAATTTTTTAATTAAGTTTCTTTGACATTTTTTATTGAAAGTAAAGGACTTCGTACCCCGATTTCTACCGGATGTTCGCCCCTAGACCCTGTCGAGACTTTGCCCTTAAAATCTCTTTATAAAGTGCTTTTCTCTTAAGAAAATAATCACGGAAATAAATAAACATAGACAGAAAGTATAGATACATCTTATTTATCAGATATTATCAATTGATTGATATAAAACATATTGTAAAAATTAAATATTTTATGCCCACCATGACAATACTGGTATTGATTAAGCAAATGCACGTTATAAAACCTGAATCAGTTACGCAGTTCGAAGGTAATTGAATATATACAGCCGCATGGCGATAACGTTGTACTGGGACCCCGATACGTTAATGGGTCCTTCCACAAGCTTTCGCTGGAATGTTTTCCTTAATCCCTCTGGTTGTCTTATCGACCCTCATTGAGTGAAGGTAAACCTTGTCGCTGGCTGGAGGTAAGGTCTGATATCACAAACCTCGAGTCTCATGACACTTCTCAACTATAGAACTCGATGGATAGAACAGTATTGCTTGGAATATAAATGATACTCAATTTATGGGGTTCATGATGTAACTTATGGAATCAGTTGTCGGCACTTCAGTTGCTGTACAAATCAAGTGTCGGTCGATCGATTATGTCGATCAATTTTTAAATTTAGAAAAATACTAACTTGCTATGAATCATGGATAAGAATGCTAATAACATTAAACTTTTTTTTTATTTCTCATATTTTACGATACATTTGATTTATTTTAGACATTATTTATATTTCTAACGTTTAAGAAATGTTACTTTTTACATTTAAGTTATTTTACAAAAGGAAAAATTTATGATTTTCAAATTTTTGAGTTTAGAATCGTCAAAATTTAGGGTTGGCAATAAATCCTTAAATATAGAAACCGCCTGAAATTAATGAACACAATTGTATATATTCTAGAATCTATAAAAAGTTTTGAAAAGTTAAAAAATTGAAGGTATATGATTTCAAAGTAGTGTAACCACAATGTATAAAGTATTATTTACGGCGGTTGGAAATATTTACTACATATTCAAATACAAACAAAATGAAAATTATTAGTTTCTTTTCTAGGGACAACGATTTAGCTTCTTCTCACCGAGTTTCAAACTTCATTTTAGTTCTGTCAGAACCGCATTTGCATATTACCAAACTCAGAATAACCATATGTTATTCTAATCTACTGAGTTTTCACAGTTGGATTTGTACACATACTGAATTGTAGTTTTAAATTGTCTTACCTCTACAGACATGAGTTATCAGTACAGAAATCCTCATTAGAAATAACTTCAAATGTCATGTTTAACAGTATGTGCGCCTCAAACCAAAAAACAATTCGATCTGATATTACTTCATTTTCTATGATATTTTGACTTCATACGATTGACTTAAGAACGAGCGATTTCATTATCAATTTGTTTTAACTTGAAATTGTTCTGACATTTAAAATCATTAAAGAACAAATTAGTAATAATTTTTTTTTCATTATTAACCAAATTGATTGATTAAATTCAGTGACAATTTTTCTAAGTGATTCAAAAAACTAACTAAATCTATAATTTTATCTCTTTCTTCACATCGAAAAAAATTATTCTTCAATTTATTATAAAAATTATTTCTTTTTCATTAAGAGAAATTTTCTTTGTAGAAATAAGTTAAATTTTATAGAACAAGATATTTTGTAATTAAATTAAGAAAGAAAACATTTACTTAGCGTTAATTTCACTTCGGTTCACTCAAGGATAGTTTTAATTAAATCAAGATAATTTTCATTGTGTACAAATAATATTTTAGAATAGGTTAAAAAAAATACGTTGTCTGTCGTAATTTGTTTTTTTTTTTTCCAATTCTATAACTATAATCACATTTTATAGCTTTTGATATTCTTTAAGTTGAAAAGTTTGAACGGCTTCATACTGAAATTTAAGTTAAATGAACTAATATTACATCTGTTGTTTTTTCATAAATAATATACGAGTCATATTCAGTCAACTTTCTCGGAGCAAAAAGAATAATAATCACTTTTGAAGCGCACCGAATAATATACCATATAATATTTATATGCACATATTGATAAATGAGAAAAGAAATACTTCCATAGATGTCACATGTTAATCCAAGATTAAACTATTATTATGTTTACTTTCATAATTTTAAATTTCAAAATTCACTAATTAAATACAAATTTTTACTATGTTACATCATGAACATTCGTAAATTTTGAAAACCTGGTCTTGGATTACGATGTAATAAGCGTAATTATTCAAATGATTTTTTTCCGCATAATTTCTTATCTCACAAAATATCTTTGTTCGAGATATTCATTTTTACTGTTTTTTCTGATAAATTAAAAAAATTTTTTATTTGATTGAAAATCAATTTTTTCAAGATAACAGGTTCCATTTCGAGTTTTCTTTCATTATTTAACTTTATTAATAAATCTGAATTTTTTTTAGTGATTAATGCATATATTTTATTGATTTCTTCAAAAATATATTCATTTATTAATGAAATGACAGCTTTTAATAATAATTTTGTCATACTAAGTATTGATCAAATCTGTACTATTGAAATTATAATAGAATCGAACCCACTTGAGGATAGAAATCAGTATCAAATAAACGTAGCCAGAGCTTCTATTCAGAATAGGTCAAATCGCTACAGTGAACTACATAGTTATCAGGAAAATCTTCGTTAACCTGATACATGATAATAAGCTTCATTCTACCTACCCTGTAAAATACGGTTCTCTTCTTCCATGCATGTTAGCACGTTTATCAGTGCTATAAATTATAACTTGAACTTCTATACTTCAAAAACAATCTTACGTGTTAAAAAAAAAGATCAAAACTAAACACAATAATCATAATAATTGGTATTCATCAATTATTAAGAATTATTAACTTTGAAATCGATACTGGCAAATCCTTAATTCAAATGAACTTGCTAAATTGTCTGAATTTTAAGTCTGGTCATTCAACTGAAAATATTTGAACGGTGAATCAATATTTTATCTAGAAGTTATAAACCAAAAAAAACATTTATATAATATTTGTCAGCCAAAATAAATTATTATTTTATTCTCATCTGTTAGAATTATGGTTTAGAAAAACAATAACTGATGTATGAAATGTAGTAGAATCAATTTAAAGAGAGTTCAACAAGTCCAAAGAAATATGATCAATAAAGATTGATTAATTTTTTGACCTAAATTTACTTTTTATTGGATTTTACTATTGAACTTTTAGTTGAAATTCTGTTCTTCGAATGATTTTCACTTGATGACAACATTTGTATTTTACAATATATTATAAAACTGGTGAAATCATATTTAATTTTTAATACACATACCTACTGTCGCAATTGAAATTTGTTATCGACAATTTAAATAAAATTTAATTTTAAACTTTCTAATGAAGAGTGATTGAGGAGTGTCAAAGTTATAATTTTTTATTTGAATTAGTTATTGTTGTTATTATTATTATTATTATTATTATTATTATTATAATATTCTGCAAACCTTAGTGCTACAATTATTTATTTTATGAGACAAGAATTTTTAATGATTAAATTAATAAATAATAGAAGTTAAACTATATGAATGAACTTTGGAATTTTGTTATTCACTTAAAAATAAGTATTCGGAAAAAATCCAATAGAGGTTCTTCAATCCTAATTACAGTTTGAGCTACAAATTTTATATTTTCTTCTTCAAGGTAACCTTGATTTTACTGTAAAAATTGTAATTATTTAATTTCTTTCTTTTTTTTTTGTATGACCCCGAAGAGATGATCTTTTTGTAAGATGATCTTTTAGGATAACTTTTAAACTAGAGTACCGATTAATTGCAAAATTTAATCAGATTTCAACTGACAACAGATACTCTAAGTCTCATTTATAAATTTCCTTCTAAATTTGAAATTGCCTCAAAGTTTGCCTGGGGGTCCACTGGACCCCGTGTGTCCTCAACGGGTTAACATAAACAAATAACTTCAATTTGTGCAAACTGCATCAAAATCGGTTGATTAATTCGAGAGATATCATGTCAAAAAAATTTCGAAAATTATTATTATATCTTTGAAATTAAAGAGCTCAATAACATTTACAATATAAAAGTATATATAATTTATCATCATGTTTTAAAAAATTGCAAGAGACACAATTCACATTATTTTCTAGAAATAAATAAAATGAATCGAGGTTTATTACGAATATACTTTTTCTGAATAATTACATAAGCTTCAACGATCATATTTTAGTAAATGAGTTAGATTATTTTCTGACACCCTATTAAAACCATGAGGATAATTTGAATAGATTATATTATACCTCGATCTCTACATTAACTAAAATGATGGTGTTTGGTTTAATAGAAGCTTTTATTTGTCGAGCAAGACCTTTATCAGCTTTACTAATTGTAATCAAATGTTAATAACATCGCTCCAATGAACTTTAATGCACTTCTCTGTTTTCGGTTTTCCATAGATCTTTCTATGTAATGGTACGAAAAAGCGTAAAATATATTCAACAACATAATTGTTATTAGCGATTTCTTGTGGTAACATTTTAATAACATTAAAACGTATGCATATACATGAACTTGCTCTGCGGGCACACGTAGATTATTTTTAAAATAAGTATTATATATTGTGTACGTAGTAAACATTCATGAATGTCTTTAAAAATTATAAAACTTCTGCTATATGATACTGCGGTAATACATGACAACGTTTCATACGGATAATTAAATAGAATTAGTGAATTTTATATACCTAGCAATAAATAAAGAAAGTAAGTGAGAGGATTATTTTATTTCCATTTTGCACCTTTACTTTAATTGAAAAATACGAAAAATATTATTCCGCTTGTATTTTAAGATAAAGTTCTACATGTGGAAAATTTTCAAGAGCATGGATCGTTGAGTTATAAAAAGATTATCCAGAATTTTAGGATATAAGTCCAAAGAAATTTACATTATGTTCTTAAATATTTAACAAAATCCATATTAGGAAAATTTACACATGCTACCATTTAATAAATAATTAAATGTATCCGTTCCGAAATTATCATAGATGATAAATATTAAACTTTGAAACGTCCCCAGCAGAGCGAAGTACTCGGAAGACGCAAAGTGATTTTTGATGTTAAGCTGTGTCGTGGATGGGCATTAGCTGAACTAGTGACTAAAGTTGTGATTTTATTTCAAAAGTAACTCTAAAAAAATTTTAGAATATAATACTATATCTTTTGAAAATCAGACACTTGATTAAGAAAAAAATTTATTATATACAGTCCTGTTGCGGAATCATTCAAACCTTCCCGCAACAAACTGGTAGCACCGAAGCGCCGCTACACAAGCGCCCTCGGGTGTTCTACCTCAACTCAACTGGCTCACCGGCAAGCGGCCATACTCCTCATAACACGTGCTAATTGTACAGCGTACACACGCATTTACCGTGACCAGTGCAATGTTGTGTATTTACGAAATCATCAAACTCATCCACTCAGCTTTACTGAAGCCAACTACAGCATCGCTACTCATCTTATTCACCAGCAATCATTGGCAACTCAGGTACAATTAAGTATTTATTGTAAATCATCTGAGATCACTTTATCACAATCCATACTCACATGCTCCCTCTCTCTCTACTCATTGTCACATGGCTACTCATGTGTCGCTCTCTCTCATACACATGTACAACAGTCACCTACACTTTCTACCTAGCAACGATAATATTACAATTGCTAATAGAAATTCGTCATCATGCGGCAAAATCAAATGCCGCATTGCAGATGTTGCGTGGTGGAGATTGGGGGCGACTGCCACCAGCTCTTGGGCCTGTCGGCCATTCCGTGTTCAACGTTGTGTGTTCTATCTCGTATCCCGAGACTCAAGTACTCAATTGAGCTCGTTAGTTTTAAGGCTCATTCGCTCACACTGTGAGAGTTAATTATGTTGTTAATTGATTAATAATCCAGTGACTCTAATTTATACAGCTCATCCAATTAATCATTACTGTGAACTCTACAGATTCAAGCTCAAGCTCTCACTACACTTGCATTCATTCACTCTATCAATCATTACACTCAGTCAATCTAATTTATATGCTCATACTATGACTATTAATTAAGTGTAATTAATTAATCGTCTGGTGACCTAATTCTACAACATCACTCATATTTCTCGCTCATAATTGCTAGTGTTAATTACATTGTAAATTAATTAACAGTTCAATTGAAGATCAACTTTCTACAACTCATGCTCAGTCTAATTAATATGCATTAATTAATACAACTCAATTAAACTCAATCAACGCGTACTCATGAATTAATGTGATAATTCAAGATCATAACTATGTTCAAAGTGCTCAATATTTGTGAACTATTCAAACTCTGTACAACCAAAGCTATGCCTGTGATTAATTTTAGAATAAATACCATTATAACCACGAATGTGTCTCCTCCATCTTTTAACACCTGGTCCCGGCAAATAAATATTTAATGTTAAGACAATTATCTTTCATTGTGGTCCCTCGAGCCGGATTAGATGTTAAAATTAACTAAAAGTGATCCCAGACTTACATCACACTCACAATCAACAATCAACTAATTGTTATACATTTCTCAGATTCCACACTCATCATGGCAGACGGAAAGGTCCCTGACAATCATCAGGAAGATACTCAACCTGCTCAGCAGACCACTCAACAGCAAACTGCTTCACCGACTTCACAAGGTCAGAGCTCATCCACTCATCCAGGCCAGGGAACTGCCAACATCGGTCTCACACCAGACAGCGTACCACTGCTGGTGCCACCTCCCACGTCCTCCAACATCTCGGGCAGTCACGATCTCAGTGACTCTGAAGTCACTGATGGTGATGGTGGCTCAAAGACTGATGGGAAACAGAACCTGACCCCCGTCAACACTCGCAAGCAATCAACCTCTCGCATGTGCGAGATGGAATTCAAAATTGCCGGCCAACTGGCTCGCATGAAGCTCATCTCCGACAAAGAGACTCTCTCATCAGCACTCGACGCAACATCTGGGGTTCACATGCTCAAGGCTCATCTACAAGTACTCAACGAAGAGTGGAAGCTCTTCCAGGAAGTCAACGACTATCTTGGATCAGCTGGAACCAAGGAGTTCTTGCATCACCCATATGTCACTGATGGTGTGTACCAGGTGACATATCAATCCTACCAAGGGGCTCGTAAAGCACTCACTGCACTCATCAACCAGGTGGACATTCCAGCTCCACCAGCTCCAATTGCTCAACAAAACCAATCAGCTCCATCCACCATCAATCTGGCACCCCTCAACATCACGGTGTTTTCTGGTGATTTCACCAAGTAGCCAGAGTTTCGTGACATGTTCATCACACATGTCATCAATCGCAATATGGGAGATGTGGACAGGCTCCACTATCTCAAGAACTATCTAACTGGATCAGCTGCTCAACTGGTGGTCAACCTGCCATCATCTGGCGATCAATTCCCCATATCTTGGGAAGCCATACGCTCACGGTACGAGGTTCCTCGACTACTCATCGGAGCTCAATTGGAGAAAATCATCAAAATCCAACCTCTCATTCCCAGATGAGCCTCACAACTCAATGCACTCATCAACCAGGTTCACGAGGTGGTTGCAGCACTCAAGGCCATGAAAGTGGAATTCTCGCAAGGTGAAAACCACTTTCTCACCTACTTCATCATCTCCAAACTGGACAGAGTCACTCGTGAAGCCTGGGAATACTCATTGGGATCATCAGTAGAATTCCCAACACTCACACAACTCAACGAGTTCTTATTAGAGCGTGCAAGAGCTCAAGAGCGGTATGAAGAAAGTACCAACAAGCTCAACTCAGCTAAAGACTCATCCTCGCCCCAGAAAACTCATCCTGACTCATCTAGGCTCCACCGGGGTCACTATAACGCAACTCCACAGCGAGATCAGGTTCGCTGTCACCTCTCATCATCACCCACCACTCATCCAGCGAGCTCCAATCAAGTCCAGAGGCCAAGCACGGCCACAGCACAGTACCTTTGCGATGAATGCCAAGGCAACCACTTCATCGTAAGGTGTGAAATATTTGCCAGCTTAACACCTGCTGAAAGAGCCATGCGAGTTGTCAGGCTCAAATTGTGCCCAAACTGCCTAGGACATCATCAAGTGGCAGCATGCAAGTCCAAGTTCAGATGCAAGGTCTGTAACGCGAATCACCACACCATGATTCATCCTGGACCATCAATCAAATTAGCAATCGCAAACGCTCCATTTACTGACTAGGAACTCGAGCTTCCGCATGAAGCATCACTCATCCACTCAACATGCAACTCAACCACTTGGCACTCATCAAACTCTGCTCACACTCATACTCAAGACCCGCCAAAGATCAACACTCATGATCAGCATGATCACACTCACCATACCCCAACTGGTACTCTCAATAATCAACATTCTGCCACAATTCTCGCCACCTGTCTGGTCAACATCATTACAAAGCTAAGTACCATTCCAATACGCATCTTGCTAGACTCTGGTTCTGAGATCTCCTTTATTTCAGATTCATTGGTACATAGTCTCAATCTCACTCGCACTCGATCTCAACTCAGTGTCATTGGCATTGGCAATGCACAAGCTGGCCGAACCAAGGGCTGTGTTGAGCTAACTCTGAGATCACAACACTCAAGCAAAACACTCAACCTTCACGCTCATGTACTGCGCGGATTGACAATACAATTACCATCAGTGTCAATCTCGCACAATCAACTCACACAACTACGACATCTTACTCTGGCTGACCCCGAATTCTGCACACCAGGTCCAATTAACATCTTCATTGGAGCCGACTACTACGGCCACGTGATTACTGGTGGACTCATTCAGCTAGAATTTCCGGGTCTAATCGCTCAACACACTCTGTTTGAATGGATCATTCTTGGTCCCACCCAACATCATACTCATCAGTCAAGGAGATCATTCCAGGCAGCTACTATTCAACAAGACATGAACCTACAGGACACCTTGACACGGTTCTGGGTTCAAGAAGAGATCATCACCACTCATCAACCTCAATTAACACCCGACGAGGAGGCTTGTGAAGCTCACTTTACAAGGTCTCACTCTCGTGACTCATCTGGGCGATACATAGTCAAATTACCATTAATTTCTCCAGTGCACAAACTTGGAGATTCATTCAAAGCAGCATACCAATGCCTTCGCCACCTCATGCACCGACTCAGCAAAGACCCACAACTCAAACAACTCTACATGGAATTCATGGCAGAATACATATCACTCAACCACATGGAACCAACCACATTGCGATCATCATCAGTTCAATACTTCTTACCACATCAAGGAGTATTGAAGCAGAACACCAACTCACCCAAAATCCGTGTGGTTTTCAATGGCTCAAAGAATACCAGTTCTGGGCTCTCACTCAACGACATCATGCATACTGGACCTAATCTACTCATCAACATCTTCGATGTTCTCATAACATCCAGAAGACATCGGTTCTTCTTCATCACTGACGTGGCAAAAATGTACCGCCAAGTCTTGGTCCATCCTGATGATCGACATCTTCAACAAATCCTCTGGTTTAACCCAGATGGAGATATCACTCCATACATGCTCACCACTGTCACCTATGGGACAAGGGCTGCACCATACCTAGCTGTTCGTGCTCTACTCCAACTCGTCAATGACGATGGCCATAGATTCCCACTGGCAGTGGAACCACTTACTCAAGGACGCTACGTGGATGACATATCCGGTGGCGCAGACACTCAAGATCTACTACAACAAATAGCAAATCAAACAGAAGAACTCTGCATGGCGGGCGGATTTCCTCTAGCCAAGTGGACAAGCAATCACCCCAAATTAAAACAACTCAATCATGCGGAAGCCATAACACAATACACTATTGAGGATCCAGACAGCAGCACAAAAATTCTGGGTATGTACTGGTCTCCTCAACGAGATCACTTCTGCTTGAAGAACTCGACACCATGCAAGGCTCAAAGGTACTCAAAACGATCAATTTTATCAGAGATAGCTGACCAAATCTTTGATCCCCTGGGATTCTTGTCACCACTCATCATTCAAGCCAAGATGTTCATGCAGGAACTCTGGCTTGTCAAACTCAGCTGGGACTCACCATTACCTGAAACTCTCTGTAAAAGGTGGAGGGCATTCACTCATCAACTTGCCATGATCAACTGTAATAAAATTCCCAGGTGGATCCACTCGTCCACGAACTCATCACTCGAAATCCATGGATTCTCAGATGCCTCGCAATTGGCGATGGCAGCTGTGGTATACATCAAGGTCCATCATCACAACTGCTCTCAAGGAGCAAAGGGTACGCTGCTTTGCTCCAAAATCAAGGTAGCACCGTTAAAACAATTAACCATACCTAGGTTAGAACCCACCGCTGCTCATATGTTGGCCAAACTCATCGCTCATTGCCAGTCAATACTCAAACTCAACAATGTGCCAACATACCTTTGGACCGACTCTGCAATTGCACTCACGTGGATACAATCGCATCCGTCTCGTTGGAAGGACTTCGTCAGAAATCGTGTGTCACAAATCCAAGATCTAATTCCAGATGGCCACTGGAAGTTCGTTCCTGGCTTAGAAAACCCAGCAGACTGTGCAACAAGAGGATTGACAACCCTCCAACTCAAAAGTCATCAACTATGGTGGACTGGCCCACCATGGTTACTTCAAGACTCATCATCCTGGCCACTCATCAACTCAAGACTCGACTCCAACACTCAGCTGGAAGAACGGCCAGTAAAGGCATTCTACTCAACTACCAAGCCTCTAACATCAAGATGGTCAATCATGGACCGACCAATTCCATTACTCCGCATTTTACGAGCTACTGTAATATGTTGGAGAGTTCGGGACCTGATCAAGAAACGGCCAAACTCATCTCTAGCTCACCCCATTACCTCTATTGAAACCAAACAAGCTCTACAATTCTGCATAAAGGAAACTCAACGCACTCATTTCAATTCAGAGCTCAAAATGATCAAAAATCAAGCATCATGGCCAAGAGATCATCCATTTGCATGATTAACTGCCTTCCTAGACATCGAGGGCATCATTCGTGTAGGTGGACGTCTGGAAAACGCACCAGACTCTGATCAACTTAAGCATCCTGCCATTCTGCCTCGTGATGCTGCTGTTTCCAAACTCATAATCTCTGATGCTCATCAGCGTACCATGCATGGTGGAACTCAACTCACACTTGCATATACTCGCCAACGGTACTGGATAATAGGTGGACGCCAACCAGTGCGAACTCAAATACTCAAATGCCTCAAATGTGCTCGACATCGAGGAATTCGTGCTCAACAACTCATGGGACAGCTCCCAGCTCGAAATGTCACACCAGGATCAGCATTCGCTCATACTGGAGTGGACTGTGCAGGTCCAGTGCAAATCAAAACAACCAACATCCGAGGATCACGTACCTACAAGGGCTGGATATGTGTATTCGTATGCCTGGCATCATCTACAGTTCATCTTGAACTCGTCAGCAACTACTCATCATCTGGATTCATTGCAGCACTTCACAGGTTCACCAGCCGTCGTGGACTGTGCACAGCACTCTACAGCGACTGTGGGACAACGTTCCAAGGTGCCTGTGCTGAACTCAAAAGGCTCTTTACTCAAGGAACTCAGGAATCATCAGAAATATTTGATGCACTCACAGTTAACGAGATCATCTGGCATTTCAACCCCCCAGCTGCTCCACATATGGGTGGAAAGTGGGAAGCAGCTGTGAAATCAATGAAACATCATCTCACACGGACAATCGGAGAATCGTCATTCACGTTTGAAGAATTTACGACTCTTCTGCTCCAGGTGGAGGCGATTCTCAACTCACGACCATTAGAACCACTCTCACAGGATCCCCAGGATCTTTCAGCACTCACTCCAGGTCACCTACTCATTGGACGTGCACTTAACGCTATTCCAGAACCATCACTACTCGAACTCAACAGTGCCAGACTCTCCAGGTGGCAATTCATTCAACAACCGATCCAATGCTTCTGGAAGCATTGGTCCAACAGTTACATTCAACGACATCTAGCTCAGACCAAGTGGCACCGGGCTTACAACAACATCACCATCGGGTCACTTGTCCTCCTGACTGACGAACGAACTCCACCAACTCGCTGGCCGTTGGCCAGAGTCACTGCTGTCCACCCAGGCAATGACAAACTCATCCGAGTGGCAACCATTGAGACAGTCAACGGCACTCTCACTCGTCCAATCACCAAGCTAGCTGTGTTACCACTGGCTCCAGAACTCTAACTCATCACCAACAAGTGCTCATCACTACTGAGATCATAATCAGCAACCCAGTTCCTGATGGCGGGCGGAATGTTGCGGAATTATTCAAACCTTCCCGCAACAAACTGGTAGCACCGAGGCGCCGCTACACAAGCGCCCTCGGGTGTTCTACCTCAACTCAACTGGCTCACCGGCAAGCGGCCATACTCCTCATAACACGTGCTAATTGTACAGCGTACACACGCATTTACCGTGACCAGTGCAATTTTGTGTATTTACGAAATCATCAAACTCATCCACTCAGCTTCACTGAAGCCAACTATAGCATCGCTACTCATCTTATTCACCAGCAATCATTGGCAACTCGGGTACAATTAAGTATTTATTGTAAATCATCTGAGATCACTTTATCACAATCCATACTCACATGCTCCCTCTCTCTCCTACTCATTGTCACATGGCTACTCATGTGTCGCTCTCTCTCATACACATGTACAACAGTCACCTACACTTTCTACCTAGCAACGATAATATTACAATTGCTAATAGAAATTCGTCATCATGCGGCAAAATCAAATGCCGCATTGCAGATGTTGCGTGGTGGAGATTGGGGGCGACTGCCACCAGCTCTTGGGCCTGTCGGCCATTCCGTGTTCAACGTTGTGTGTTCTATCTCGTATCCCGAGACTCAAGTACTCAATTGAGCTCGTTAGTTTTAAGGCTCATTCGCTCACACTGTGAGAGTTAATTATGTTGTTAATTGATTAATAATCCAGTGACTCTAATTTATACAGCTCATCCAATTAATCATTACTGTGAACTCTACAGATTCAAGCTCAAGCTCTCACTACACTTGCATTCATTCACTCTATCAATCATTACACTCAGTCAATCTAATTTATATGCTCATACTATGACTATTAATTAAGTGTAATTAATTAATCGTCTGGTGACCTAATTCTACAACATCACTCATATTTCTCGCTCATAATTGCTAGTGTTAATTACATTGTAAATTAATTAACAGTTCAATTGAAGATCAACTTTCTACAACTCATGCTCAGTCTAATTAATATGCATTAATTAATACAACTCAATTAAACTCAATCAACGCGTACTCATGAATTAATGTGATAATTCAAGATCATAACTATGTTCAAAGTGCTCAATATTTGTGAACTATTCAAACTCTGTACAACCAAAGCTATGCCTGTGATTAATTTTAGAATAAATACCATTATAACCACGAATGTGTCTCCTCCATCTTTTAACACCTGGTCCCGGCAAATAAATATTTAATGTTAAGACAATTATCTTACAAGTCCAATATTTAATAATGTTGAAAAAATAAATCATAGCTAAATTTAGGTTTTGCTATAGACAATAAAGTTTCATAATAATTTGGAACGTAAAATTTATTAAAAAATTTTTATAGCACAGGTAGTTCAGATTCTAAATATTAAGTGAGTTTCTTGAAGTTTGATATTACACGGCTCATAACGTGAAGCGTTCGAAGTTGTGCTATATTCTCAATATGTCAAGACAAAGCAATTTTCTGGTCTTAAAATCTCTTTTTCACGTTAATAATGCGCTCATAAAATAATATGAGAACACATAGATCAACAACACACTCTATATCACACTTGAAAGTTCCTAATAATATATTTATTTTGTTAATTAAAAAAAAAGTCTTGGAAAAAAAAAAGTTATACTTGGTCATCTAGATGACTGCATGTATAGATCCTATACTTTATAGCTACGATAACTCTCGAAAAAATTGATGCATTGAGGATAATTATTTTTTATTAGCATAACAATCAAAGCGAGTGATGTCTGATTGCTGATGGATGTATAATTCTCTGTCAATTATAATTAATAAAAAATTTAAATCGACTGGTCTTTTGTACATGTTCAATGAATATTAATAATATCCACTTTTATAGACTGGAACATCTTGTGCCGTACTTTGGTCATCAAAGCAAAATTGCCACGAAACATTTAGATCTAAAATTGAAACAAAAATTTTTGAATTATTCATCTAAGAGGAATTCTTAATATATGCTTTTTTTTGACGTTTTATGTATTTATTTTTTTTTCTAAAATTAAATAAGCATTATGAGGTATGCAGTCTAAGATATCTCAGCTTTTTTCAATTGTTTTTTTTTTTTAATTATTACTCGGAAAATAACTTCACATTATTATTCTTTAAATTAATTACTTCTTTAAAATATATCTCAGTTTAACTTTACAATTTATTCAACTTTACTTAATGAATAGAGTCGTCACACAATACATTGCGAACAAAAATCTGAAAAATTAAGTAAAATTTACTTCAATCTAGAAAATTAAGCTCTTTAAGATAATTTTCTTTAGTTAAATTAATGTTTTTTCGGTGTAGGACCTCAAAACGTTGAGATATGATGAAAACTCGATTTTCAAAAACTGACGTATTACCAATAACTTTTCGATTTTTTTTAATCATTGGTTTTTATAGCACAAAGTTAAGAAATACTTTTAAAAATAATATATTTTCTTGAGGCAAGAATGCATATTCTTAAATAATGGTGTACTTTCTTGTCTAAAGAATTAATCGAATTGATTGAAATAATTTTAGTTTACTGCAAGTGAAGCTGTTAATTTGTTTGCTTATTATAATGGAAATAGATATTAATGCTATTATTCTATCAAAAAATAAATACCGATACGCCATTCTGATTGATCGTATTCCACAAGATTTGACTACTTGTTTTTTTCTTAATAATAGAATCATAACAATATTATGCAAGTCACATTATAAATTTAAAGATCAAATATTTTAATAACTATTTTCAAACAATTATTTTCATCCGTCAGATCTCATTTAATCAGTCTACTGTAACATTTTATACATGTGGAATACGACTCATTAGAATGGCAGTATCGATATGTTAAGTGAATTATTTAAACAAATTCTTGAGTCAAAAAATCCTTGAATGAAAACAATTTTTTTTTCCTTAGTATAATTTTCAGAACAAATTTAAAAAATTTTTACTCTTTTCTATTTTTGTACATAATATCGCTCTTCTTTGATGAAAGACGAAAAAATTTTTATGCATCTATCTTTTCAAATAATAGCTATTAAATTTTATACCGTATCAAATTATACTATTCACAAAAATATGCAATTCAATGAATGCGCTAGAAAAAAACACGTGTGTGATTATGCGCCTAACGTGTGTGGAAATTTAGTATGAATAATATTTAGCTAGTTTAGATAGTGTGGGTTTTATTATCTAATTTAATCTCACTTTATACCCTAAACCTATCAAATGTGCTTATAGCAGTAATAACAATACTGAATAATTTCACGACAAATAAATATTAATTCATTTTTATTCGACACCAATTTCTTAACAAGGTGTAGAATGAAACCGTCTATCGTTTAAATCTTTCAACCGTTATTTATAACGCACTCATTCCGCATCAGTTATCTATTCAGTTAATTTATATATAGATCTTATGAAGCTAATGTAAATTCACAAAGGATAAGATATGAGTGCATTCATAAGATATACACTGCATTGACATTAATGACTTCAAGATGCAAAGTCAAAACATTTAATATGGAATGAAACGATTAGACACCAAGTTTGTATTAGCTCATGTTACTTTAAATACAATAGTATAGAAGGTGGATGGAGTTGCTTATGCAGAATAAAAGAGATATTCTTATGATAAGATATTATAGCATTATTTTTTCGTAAAATTTTTTTTTCTCTATTTTTCAATTTTTGATATATATGTGTCATTAAAATAACTATCAATAAAACCCTTCCACTTATTGACTTTGAAATCCATTCCAAATCAAGTTTCATTAAACTTATTCAAACATCGCAAACCACACACTGAATCTTACTGTAAACAATCAGTAATAGCTTTTTAAGACCTCTAAACCTCGAATTTTGATCAAAACTAGATTTTTTCAAAATTTAACTGCAACCAAGTAACTTTTCAAGTTTTAGAGAATTTACGGTCTCACTATGTAACGTAAATATTTTTGTTTCCATTATTTTCAATATATCCGATTTATATTTCATGTATTCATTTGTAAGCTACTCAACTAATATATTCTTTGCATAAATATTAAATAAAACCTTTTTGTGTACCATTCAATATTTTCCAAAATATGTCCTGTTAAAATTTCTGTGTTTATTATTTAGTTTTATTAATAAAAAGCTTACGTAAAATAAAATGAAAACTTTGCTCTTGTATTAATTATGAACCACAAAATCAATAGAAGTTGAGAACTTTCTAGCAAAAATTATAGTGTTAGTTTAGAGATGCAGCGGCATAACTGACCTAACTTATTAAAATGCTCTCACGCTGGGTGTTATTTCTTTTTTCAGAAAGGATGGTAAAAGTTTAGTTGGCACTGGTTATCCCGAGGTTATTATTGAACTGAAAATGTAATTTTTGTATTATATTTTCTCATATACCTTTTCTAGGATAGGTACACCCGACTAAGCTACGGCTTGAATATTTTAAAGTTTATTTGATAACGTTATAACATTTTATATAATCAAACTGGACTAAAAGTTCATGCGCAATAACGAGAGTAAACGAGAACAATTAATAACACAGTGTGAATTAAGTTTGTATCGTACCATCAAGTCCTTCCTTTTTTTTTTTTTGGTAATTAACTCATAATTAGTGTTACAATCGAGCAAAAAATTATTACAGTCTAGCGATTAAAGTCTACGTAAAAATATCGATAAATTGATAAGATATCTTAATAGTAATTGATTTTCAAGTTTTGAAGATTTTCATCGATTATTATTATAGCCTAAATTTCCGGCTTCGGCTTCGCTTTGGACGTTAAAATTACGCCCGTTTCGAACCTTCCCGCCACTAATTTAAGCTCATATCAAAATATCGTCACTGTCAAAAAAAAAATTCGAAAAAAATTTTGAAACTCAAATCTAAAAACTAGACACTTGGAGCTACAATTTGCTTTTTTTTTTTCTATATTTGCCGTACGACCGTTTTTCTTCAAGCTACATCTCATTAAAAAACCTTCAAAAATTCGAATTTTTTTCTTGCTCTCTTAATTTTTGTGAGAAGTGTGCATATAATCATATCAGCCTGATATGAACACACCCAGGACATATCAGAAATTCTGTATATTTTAAACAATATACGAACATATCAAATAATTTGTTTACAAGAATGATTTCATGATTGAACAAGAACATAATAATCGAAACAATAAAAACAAAAATACAGTCGTTCAATTTAATCAATTGATAACAGTGCTTATAATTGATTAAATAACATTCATTATTTTCTTCTAGCTCTGTTATAATATTAAATAGCACAGCTGAATAATTCTCATCACTTAATGTAATCCATTGCAGCGTTAAATTCGTATTGAAAATTGTTATTATGTAAAAATAAATTTTTCTCCAAGGACATTAAACTCGATCGAACGATTTGAAAAATATTCATCCAAGGACTAACGAGTAATAGAAATAAAAATTACTATCCATTAAATCTCGTATGAAATATGTGTTGATAATTTTCTATCATCACTTATCATGTACCTCACCATGAACCTAATAGTACTGAGTATATAAAGAGAAGTTATAAATTTTTTGTAGCGATGAAAGGTGTATTTAAAAAGAGAAGCTGATCGTTTTAAAAGTTGAGTAAAAAATAAAATAAAATGAACAATAAGTAAGATAAACAAGGTGGTTACGTAGTAGTATAAGCAACCTTGGTGCATCTAAATTTCGATCGGAAGTCTTGTTTTTTTTTTTTCCTTATACCACTGTATTTTCAGTGCCGTCGTCCTTGGAGGATGCCGCATTTCCATATATAAACGTACCAGGGGTATAAGTCCGATCCTACCGAGATTGGCAGGCTTCCAAGTGGCCGTAGGCGCATCTCCGACTCCATCATGACAGTCAGCAATTTAGTCGGGGTGATGTGATGGCATCACTACACCATATACTCTAGGAAGCCGTAACAAGTTACTACTGGCAACCCTAATCCAACGGCTTGTAGAATTGCTAGCATTAGTACTAACTTCAGATACCTATCTGTTCGTTTCATACTATTTTTTTATCCAAGTGACAATTGACATCAGAGCTCTCGGCCATCAACAACTCACACTTTATTAGTTTTCTCAATCTTATTTTTGATTTATTGAGTACTGTGTTCCTTATTTCTGGAAGATGAACAAAAAATCATATCGGTAATGAAATTGCTTACGTCAAGCAATCTCCCTTTTGCCAGAACAATTTTCTTCAAGCAAATTACACAGTGAAAAATTTTTCGTCATTTTGTAGAGTGTTAAAATTTGTATGTTGAATATTACACTTTAGTGTGTAGAATTTAACATTCTCATGTGTTGATTTAATAATTTAACGCACTAGAATGTTAAATTCTACACACTAGAGTGTAATATTCAACACACAAATTTTAACACTCTACACAATGACGGAAAATATTTTACTGTGTAATGTCTCATCTCATATAATAAGCTTGGTTAATATACAATAAGAGTTGAAATTTCGTTAAAAATATATATTTCTTTACTAACATTCTAAATTAACTAAGAAAACCTTGTTATAATTTTAATGGCACAAAATCAATCTATAAAGATCACTGTCTAAACATTGATATTTTATGACTTAATTTTTAACCGCTTCTTAAGTCATATTATATTTAAAATTTAGCAAATATCGAGTTATTTATTTTAATTACTTACATATCTATTTCTGAGATCATGGAGTTAACTCTTTCTAACGATACATCATTTACAAGGTAGTTACAGCTACTGTTACAATTATGTAAAGTAAATAAACAATAAAATAGCGAATTTTAAGGTAGTTGTTGTAGGAAATGTAATATATGTTATTGCTTTCTTTCTTATTAGCTAACGCTGTCTTTCTTACGAGTTATCGCTTACTTGCTTTTGCTCATGATCATTTTAGTTTATTTCACTATGGTTACCAATAATTTCTAAAAACTGAGGTCAGGAGTTTTCAAATTTTTAGGTGTAACATTCTATAAAAAAATAAGTTTTTTACAAGAATTTGTCCATTCAAATCAATAAAATGAAAATGTGCAGATTTATCACTCTTCTTCTATACCGCCTGTGCGAAAAATTTTATTTTTTATTGCAATTATCTCGCGTTTGATTCTAAAATACTATTCGCCTCTGAAGTTAGTTTGTAAGTACAATGGACATTTTTTACAAAATTCGTTCAATGTAATTGCTGATGTTACTTCTAAAAGAAGGAATTTTCAAAAATTACAATCCGTAACAATAAAATATCAGTGATAAGTGATATCGTGTCCCAAGCAATCATATGCTGAGGTGTAATTTTTGGACCAAACAATGTTGAAAATTTCCGAAAGAGGACTCAAGATCGCTGAATCACCTCCTTAGCAGAGAGAAATAAGTTTGAATTGATTAATTTTAGAATAAAAATCATTTTTAGAATCTTTCAAGTTACACAGAAAAAAAATTAATTTGAACCAAGAGAAAAATTCTTAAACCAAGAAAATAATTTTGAAGAGTTTCATTGTCTTGGATCGAGACGAAGAATTCTTGAATCAAGTTAAATTTATTTAAACCAATAAAAATTTTTTAGTTTAAGAATTTTTCTACTCAAATCAAAAAGATGAAATTCTTAAAAATTATTTACTTGATTCAAGTAAATTTTTTTTCTGTGTATGAAATCATTGAGCCAAAGCAAGGAACTATAAAATAATTATATTAAATTAAATCTTGTATGGTTTAAAAATAATGTAAAAATATGAAAATGATCAATAAACAAATTTAAAAACTAATTAAAAAAAATTTTTTAGAGTCTAAATAAAAAGCTTATCTGATATTAGTTTTTAGTTTAATTAACTACTAAACCGATTTTTGTTTCATACGACATATTAATTAACGTACACATATTATGAGAAAAAATAAGAAATTAAAAGATTATACTAAATATTTTTAATTTTCATACAAAGTCTAATGTATCCATGTATCATCAGATCAGCACATATATGGTAACGTCAAAAAATTTATGACATTTTAGAACGTGAATTTGTCGATTTTTAAGTAATCACGATATATTACAGATATTCAATAATCTATTCCTAGATATAGTGAATTCAGATTTTTATTCAGTAGAGCTTTATGCAAACACTCTACAAATTCTTTTTGCTCAATTATAATGAATTTACTATAAAACAAGATAAAGCGGTTTTACAGAAGAGTTGACATTTTTTTACTGACGAACTATTTTGGTATTCTGCAGAGCACTAGCAATAACATCGACATGGAAATAGTTCATGAAAAAATGATTTAGATAAATTGAATGCAGCGTTACGGATAAACCGATTTTAAATTTATGCTAAATTTGATTCAATATTTGTAAATTTTGCAAATTATCATATCTAAATTGATTAAGTATGTACTTATCGCAACGAAACAGTTTCTTTAATATTCATTTCGGTATTTTAAGTATGTAAACATTGGATTGACATCACAGCCACCGCAGCACAGTATTTTTGTGTTTTTTAAACTCCAAAATACTCTTCCTTACTTGCAAAATGATTCTATAAAAAATTTCGAGGTTGTACGAAAAGAAACATTTTTTTTTCAAATTTTTCGACAACATCTTTTGAATGAAAAATGGAAGATTTCTATAAAAAATAAAGTCAAATAAGTACTAATTAACTGGCATATAAAAAATTGAATTTATAGCTTGAAAAACTCTGTCTTAGAGTAACTCCCTTTACGAGTAAAACTGAATTCAAGGCAATGTACATTACTACAACGCATTAGCTTAGTGGTAAATCAAGGTGAAAGCAGTGTATCTTTATTCATCGATCAGCGAGTACTGAATATTTTAAGTAATTAAATAACTAAAATGTACCAGCTTTAAATCATCCAATGCAATTTTACAATTATTTAGATGGAAAATTAAAGTTACCTTTTCAGTTACCCCTTACTAAAAGTAAATCATTATTTAGATCAAAAAATTTTTTTATTCCAAAAGAGAAATTTGAGCAAGTCAAAAAGCACTATATATTCTTTTCATTAAAATAAATTTTGCTTACTTGAATATTTAAAATAATTTTGCACAAAAAAAATATTCATATTTTGACTGGAAATCATTAAAACATTCTTATCTCAATTTTTCACAGATTAATAGAAAATATCATTGAAACCAATAACAGAAACTAAAAAAACTTTTGTATGAATTAAACTCTTGCTCGCATAATACTCAATTCTTGTATAAAAATTATATTTTCCACAAACATTTTAGAAAACGGATTCTATGTAATTTAATTAAATTTTCTAAACTTCTACGCTATTATTAATATACTTATTCAAAAAGTGCCTAAACTATATAAATTATCAAAATTAACTTATGAAAAAAAAAAAAAAACGACTAAACCTAAAGCATAAACTCCGTTGAAGGGTAAGATTATAAACTCTAAAGGCAATTCACGGTTCTTTTACCTCCTCTTTATTTTCTGAATTGGTTTGCACTAACTTCAGATAGGATTCTACCTTTAGTACTTTAAGACCGATGAGTCTGTGAGGAAACCTCTTGAGATTTACTTTTATTGATCCACACAAAAATCTTCTTGGCTCGGGTATAAAATAATGAGATACCACTTCAACTTAATATTCTAGTGACCTTTGTTAAGGGGACAGAAAAAAGTCATTACAATTTAAAAGCTACCGATAATGATATTCTCCAGCCGTTGTTTAAATTTAAAATTTAAAAATGTTTCTTAACAAAAGTTTGAAAATATAATAAAAAAAATTCAATTTTTACTTTTAAATTTATTACATTAGGTATCAGATTATTATTGATTGTTATTGCGTATATGTATCGAACGTTGTGCAATTTTATTTAGCGGTTATTTTTTTATTTTCAGATTATTGCATTTATCATATATCCAAACTATAACGATATTTCTACCCGAGGCAGTATCATCGATCTATTCAACATTTAATGGAGTATAACGTGAGAGCTTTCTCTAACAACCAAGAAGTTCGTACTGTCTCTTATCTTCACTTTCATGTCAGTTAACCATGAACAGATTGAGCATCTGTAGCCTGTATTTGATAACGTATTGAATAGCATATTGCATTTTATTTCTCTATATTTTTCTTTTGAAATGTTAGAACAAACAAAAAAAATGTTGAGTTCCAGAAAAAAAAAATGATCATATTTTTGTAAATGTGCAGAGCTTCGGAATTCTTACAATTTAAAATGAATTCATGAAATCTATCTGCATGTCGTATTCAATATTCATGTCATGATAAAATACCTTAAAATAATTGTAGTAATAGTCTATTGATTATAATATAGCTTTGATGTTACTTTTATTTATATTTGTTGACACGTTTTATTTACTATAATTTATTGAAAGTAGCACCTTTATTTATTGAAATTTTATTAATTATATTTTTATTTATTTTTTTTAATCTTTTAATTATTTTACTTTATAAATCTCATTGAGGATAAAAAAAAACTGTCCACCCATCTAGCGTTTTGTGAGATAACATGTTGAATAAACCGAAATATTTTTAGGATAAAATAAATTACAAATACCGTGTTTCGCTTTTTTTTTTTTATTAATTGATTTCCTTAAGGAAAAATTTTGACAGAGTAAATATAAGAAATTTTTTTTAATTTTTTTCCAAAAAATAAGGTTTAAAATACAATTTGTATATTTTGTCAAGCTCGAAAATTTAGTGGTTGTAAAAACCTGATTGTTTGAAAATTTTTAATTACGATATTTTCCAAACGAATCAATCGTTATTGATAGGACTTACAGCATTCAACGCAGTTTTTCATGCTCAAAAAGACTATTTTTCATTCGCTCAAAAGGTGAGAACTCACTTTTCGAAAACCGGAGTCAAACGAATAACTTTACTATTTTTTGAAAATCAAATAAATAAATTATATTGATTATTCGTACTTTTCTGCTTATTAAATTCAGTAAAGAATGTTTTGTAAGAGAAAACACTTCGTTCATTTAACAACTATTAGATTAGATACCTAATATGTTCTAAATTGTAATCAATCTAATTATGACCTTAATAATAAAATAATTTAATTATGACTTTAAATATTTCAAAGTAAACTTATTTTCTTAATTACTGAAATTACATCTTAAATTCCCTTAGAATTATAATGAAAACTTTCTTAACGTTATATCAGCACTCAGTACATTACTTGCAGTTGAAAAAAAAACTTTAGACTGAAGATAATAAGTTTTCTGAAAGACTCAGATAAAAATTTGATTAGCCGAGTATAGTTATTTCTTGTAAAAGTATTCTGGAATCACAAAAAGAACCAGTGGCGTTAACCAAGTGGTCTAAGGCGCATGGCCTATAGAACACTTGAACTGACTCACCGACCGGGCGTGGGTTCGAATCCCAAGCTGGTCTTAGAAACCAACTTGATTGAGATTCGATCCTTGCCGCGTGAGTTAAGATTTTCACAACCCAAAAAGACCCTAACGTCCCACTTCCAGCAGTTAAAACCGACTCTAAATAATAATTAAATAAAAAAAAAAAAAATGACAAAAAAATTGATGTATTGCAAAAAGTTATAAAATAAAACCCTTCAGCATTCAATCAAGAACCAATATCTAATAACTATTTATAAATGTTCGTTGTTTTTATTAAATATCGTAAAAAAAAATAATTAATAAAATGGTGTTTTAAATTAAATTAAATTAAATTAAAAATTCAGTGCATACATATAATTATTATACACATAAGTACAAAGTTTAGCGTGTGAGCTATCTGTATTAGTTATTTATGTACCTTGGGCGAGCCACGCGCAAATGTACAGTCGAGGTGATAAACATTTTCAGAAAGGATAATATAAGGCTGAGGCTCGATAGTTAAGTAACTTTCTATCCCTTGAAAACATAAAAGGATTGAAAATGATTCTTTATATGCTAACTTCCTATAATGTAAGAGCTAGTTAGTATTTCAAATGATCTCTGAAGGTTTAAAAAGTATACTTTGTAATCCTTTTGTTTAATAATTAGGGCATTTAAAATCAAATTATTTGATTACAGAAAAATGTCATCTTTAAAACTTCTTTGTTTTAGAATATTCAGCATTCTTTATTAGAGAAATTGAATTTTGAATCAATAAGTTTCAACTTTAAAATAAATTGATTTTCCAAAACCGTTTCCTTTACTCAAGGTTCTATTTTTTAAACTAAATTAGTTTTTCTATCGGCATATTATTTAAGTTTATAAACATTTTTTCCAACCATCACTTTTTATATAATACCTTTGGAAATAAAAAAAAAAAAAAACAATTATGAGCATATATGATGTAATGAATATTAATCTCTTATCAATAAATCCGTGAAGGATTAGATAGCTTAAGTGGGTGAACCAACGAGATCAAAAAGTTCCAATGGCCATTTTCATCTATCAGAATTATTATTCTTGATTTATTTCCTGTAATAGTTTCCTGTAAGAAACTAACTCTCTCGACAGGAGGCGATTTAGTGACTCTGCGCCCTCCGTCGAAGATTTTTAGCAATGCTTTTTAGTATTGCCTTTGATAAAAAAAAAATAAGATAAGGATATATGCCCACATTAGGCCCGATGAAGGCATATCAAGTCATATTAGAATACATAGATGAATATCTCGCCTAACACATTCTAGTATATGCTGTGTAGCCTGCTACGATCAACTCTCACATCAGACTATATATGGGCAGACTTTTTATTCCGATGTGGCCTTATCAGAAAAAAATTTCATGATCACTTGCACACTGACAAAATAATTAGCTTGATTCAAAAAGAAAACTAATAAAGAAAATCATTTTGAAGAGCTTCATAGTCCAAAATTAGGACAAAAAAATCTTGGATAATGTAAGTTTACGCGAACCAAGAAAAATTTCTTAATTAAACAACTTTTCTGCTTTATTAAAGGCAATGAAACTCTTCAAAATCATTTTCTTAGCTCAAAGGTTCTCTCTTTATTCAAACATTTTTTCAGTGCGGTGTCATGATTTAAATACTATTACCTTTCCTATAAGTTTAAGTTCTTAACATAATTAGTAAATTTTAGGCTTAAAACAGTCAGAAAACAGAAATGTATGCATACTCTGTATGATACCTAACAAAGTTAAGCTCGTGCAAAGTGAGATTAACGGAGAACTATAAGGAGATGGTTGAAGTAAACGATCTACCACTAGTTAAACCTCACACGGGCAAAAGGGTTTTGCACCTCGTTCATAAAATGAGCCGATAGAGCTTCGTGAGAAAGATAATTAACTACTTTGAAGTGCTTGTATATTACAGACTATGTGTATTAAACTCTTCCTTCAGTGACACCATAAACTCTACTTCAAAGCAACACGAAATGATTTTTTATTGCAATTAGCACATTACTAGATAGCTTGAAACATTATTCCCTTGTGTATTATTTCAATAAAGTTTTTCGAACAAATTTTAGTAGATTTCATAGAAATCTATTGCAATGGTCCTTATAACGGAACATTCGAAAAAAATTGCCATTTCCTGACTCAGTTCGTCGAGCTGATTCAGAAAATACAGATGGTTCAAAAGTTTATTTATGTATGTATATATATATTGATATATATATATAAATAAAATATATATATAAAAATATACGACAGAACGCGGCTTGTCACGACGATATCGTTTACAATTTCTAACCAATCCTTTCCAAACTCAACATATACATCATTTATGGCTTAATACCAAGGTTAAGTACGAATATAAGCTCAATCGGTTGAATAGTTTCGAAATTAGAAGATTTTGAAATTTTCAGAATCGTAAAAATTCAGATTTTTTCACTTTCTTCTTTAAATAACTTTTGATTGCGATAACTTTTTGAACTTCTAAGAACTGCATCTGAAAGTCCTTTAAATCAGCTTTAATTTTTGTATTTGAACATATGTATATACCTTAAATTACTTATTATTAAACCGTCTCATTGTGAAATTTTAGTGAATTTTTTTTATTTCTCAAAAATTTTTGGTCTTATTGATATGCGTTTAAAAGAAAATCATCGGATTTGAAAAGCGGAGTTTAGAAAGCTAAACATTACATATGAATTATATTTTTGAGCTCGAAGAGCTCAAAAACGTCATAAGTACAATTTTCAGCGCTAAGGTATAGACTTAGCGGAAAGATGCAGGGATGACCTTCAGAATCAACCGTTTACCTAATTTTTTTACTAATGTATTTCCTAACGTATTCTTGTATTTTACCATAAGAAATAACGAAAAAAATTCTTTTATACAATTCTAAAATTTGTTCGTATATAGTATTTATTATTTAATTATTTATTTTATTGTGGATTTCTTCTTTCTGTGTAATAACATGTTAAGAAATTAAATAAAATATTATAATTATTAAGTGTAATTTAATTTTGAATATTATCTTGTTTGTGGAATCTACTTCCATTTCGGCTGCCGAATGGCCTTTTTTTAAATTGTATATTTACGTTTTATAGATACATGAAAAAAATATTTGTAAATATTCAATTATATAATTAAATAAATCTATTATGTGGGTGTAAAATCAAATATAATTTATTAGTCATTTACGAAGAAAAAACAAATATTTTTCTGTATAACGCATAAATACGTAGGCAGACTGATAAAATAATTGAATATTTATTCAAACCAAACTGTTTCGAACAACGATTTCAATATTTCACACCCAACACATTCAGTGTTTTGCTAGAGATCTTTACTAAAAAAGTATTAATAAATTTTATGGTTGTCACTATTATTTTTAATCTTATACACTATAAAAATAAATAGATGTTTCTTCTGTGCCTCATTTCTTTACATATAGATTGTATAAAAGGTTGTAAATAACAATAAATTCTGACTCATTTAATCAAGCGCTTGTAAGTTTTAAAACCAATATTCATCAATTGTTGTCAAAACTACAAGAGTAATAAATAAAAAGTTAATACGATACCTGTAGAATTACGAAGAAAATAAAAGTACAGGAGCTTTTTATTGGTTCTTCAATTAATCCATCGGAATTTTCTCTTATTTATTAAAGAAAGGAACGATCAATAAAAAGTTTTGAATTAATGCATTAATAAAACATATGACTTATAATATATTTATAATTATGACTTATTATATATATAATTCAAACTCAACATAATCCTGAAAATTCTAAAGTTTTTTATTCTCAAAAGTATGTTTAAATATAATAAACTTTATAAAGGTTATTTTAGATGTTATGAAAGTTGTATAAAATACAATGATCTCTAAAAAACAAATTATTTTATCTAGAAAATTTATTTTTAAAATGATAATACATGAATAATTTTACAATTTTTTTCAAAATCTTAAAATCTTTTTTTCATAGTATTTATTTTGTTTTAAATATTTGCATCGAATCGTCTGGTCTTGAACGAATCCATTAAATTTTTTGAATGCTTTCATAGTACTCTAAAAACGTAAACTGATTAAATTACCAAAGTAGTCGTTCAAACTGAATAAAATAATTATTTTCAAATTCTCAGTTCTTATTTCTTTTTAACAATCTCTTAATATTAAAGTTTCAAAGCTTCATTGTATTCGAATTTCAATAGTATTAGAATTGCTAAGTAATTCTACCGTCTGTTAAATTATAGCCAATCCTGCTGATCGTCACAAAATCTACTTGGGTCAATTAGTTTTCAAACAGCTATTATCTAAATGCTGTAGCATTAACCATGATTTGATTCATATGGTCTTTTGTTTTAAGTGTTCATAAGTTGTATAGCCTGTGTTATTGATTATTTAATAAGAAAATTTCAATTAATAAGTGGTTAAATTGACATTATTTTTTTAAAGAAATAATAGTATTTTGTTTAAAAAAAAACAAGTTTATGCACTGTGGAAACAGTTTGTTTGACTCAAATGCGCAGATTTACTTGAAATAAATCAAAAAGATATATTTAATGTTAGCAAATTTCTTTCATTTAAATATATATTATTTTGAATCAAATAATACTTCGTTTTGGTTTAGTTAATTCAATCGACTTATTTATTTCATTTAAATAAAGCTTTGTTAATTATTAACAAATATAGCTTTAAATAAATTACACCTGGTGCCTAATTGAATTAAAAAATTAAATTAAATTTTTTTTTAATTGCACTTACAGTTTTTCGAATTTTTTAAAAATTAAATTAAAAAAAAATTTTTTGTAACCATTTTTTCAATAGAATTCCAAAAGAAGTGCCCATTTTACCCCAAAACGTTCGATATTTCTACTTTTACTACTTTCTAAACCTTAAACTAAAAATCATTGCTTTGAATATATTCAAACATATCATTTATTTATAGTTAACAAATTTGATTTGGTTGAAGTATATGATTGTTAGCTCTAAAGAAATATTTGTTAACTATGCACAAATCTGGATTTCATTCAAATATACTATACCTTTGTCTCAAATTTATCAATTTATTTGTATCAAATAAATATTTCTGGTGATATTGAGGTAAGAGATTTATTTACAGTTAACGAGCCTAAATTCATTTAAATGAACTGTTTTCTCAGTGTGGTGAAATGAATACGTTTATGATGATTTCCAAGAAAGTCTGTTATCTTACAATTCTTTCGAAACTTAGAATGCACATACTTATAGGTGTTCCCTATATTCAGAAATTTTTTCAATAGTCCTTTTATCACTGAATCTATAAATATTAGCTGTTGAAGTTTGCATATTTAACACGCGAATTCTATCCTGGTCGATGTTGGAGCAAACGCATTTTTAAATGTTTTTAACAATAAACGAAAAAAAATAAATAGGTGCTGAAACATGATACATTTCTATCGTAGCAACATGATTTTCATCTTGCAGCTACATAGAATTCATCTGGTAGTAACATGAAAAAATCATATTGGACACTATAAACATTTTTCGGAGAAAATGCAAAGTGATTTGGAAGTAAATGGGAATATGTGATTTCCAATTAATTTACTCCCACCATGGTTAATAAATGCACCATGAAAATAAAGCAGTAACCAGTACTACGCAGAACATTAATCGAGTCTATTCAGTGTTCGGAAACATGAATTTACTTTGAAAACAACAACAGTTGTCGTCATCACAGCAATGAGTCCTGTCAGAAACTACAATGACTAATGTTTTGTACATTTTGGTTAGAACAGCAATATTCACTCTTAAAACATCAATCGCTCACGTTTGGAGTGTTACCAGTCGTGTACTTCTCCACGTTGGATACTGCTCTGTGCAGTAACCAATCGTGTCACAAACCAGAGTCGCAACCGTACTGCACATGATTTGTTTATGATTATAATAACATAAAATTTGAAACTTTTATTAATATTTTTCGTAATGAGGTCAGATTAAGCTTTTTATACATAACAATAACAATAATAATCATTTTTATATATTTTTATATACTGTAATTTTTTTATAAGTTGTCAATATATAGAATATTGAATTAAAATCTTTCACAAAATATTTTTTAAATAAAACGCTCGTAACAATTGCACTCTAGCTTTTGGCCTGAATTTATTGTTTAAGACACCGTTTTAAGGCCGGAGTTTATTGGTTAGTGAAGTATACGACTTGTAACAATCCAAACGTGAGCGGTTTATATTTTAAGGACGTTCCAAGAAAAAACCGTTTCCTTAAATTTTTTTTAAATTTTGAGTACTTATACTCATAAGTATCCTCTATACGCAGGAATTTTTTTAAATAGTCCTTGCGGCACTAAATTTTGAAATATTAGCATTTAAAATTTGTATATTTTACATACAAACCCTATGTAGACCGACGTTCAAGCGAACGTTTTATTAAATATCAATCATACTTTCCTGAGGATTGTTTTAAAAATCTGAGAATCATTAATTGAAGATATATCAAGTATTTTTCCTCAAAAATTACATAAACGGGCGGTATTTATTTTTAACTTCCCGCTAAGAAAATTAAAAATTTTCAAAAATCAGGAAGTTATTGGTTTACCCCGTTTTACAAAAATCGAGTTTTCAACAGATCTCGACGTTTTAAGGTCCTAGGAAGCCACTTCGAGGGTTCCCGAGAGGATGTCACTATGTCTGTATGTATGTGTGTGTCTGTGTGTATGTGTAAACGGCTTTACCGATCGATTCCAAAAACTAATAATCTCTTAAACTTCAAAAACGACGTCGACCACCGCCAACCGCTTCAAAATCGGTTCATTCGTTCGGGAGATATCGTGAACAAAAGAAATCAAAAAACTTGAAAAAATGGAATTTTTTAACAAAAAACTCTAAAATTTTACATCTGATCAATTTATGTTAACATATTGTTTATAGTACTTAAAAAACTGCATCGATTGCTGCAAACCGCGTGAAAATCGGCTAACTAAATTAAAAGTTATAGCAGTTTGAAAATGAAAAAAATCGCTTTTCACCAAACTTTTATTAGACTTTTGGGCTCGAAGAGCTCAAAAGTATCAAACAGCTAATTTTTAAGCTTGGAGAGCTCAAAATATGACAATAAATTTTTGAACTCGAAGAGCTCAAAAACATCGCAAAAGCGGCAAAATTGCAAGCGCGTAATAACTGAACTTAGCGGGAAGTTGCAGGGATGTCCTTTAGGGTCAACCGTTTTCCAAATTTTTTTTTAAAAAATGTTTGAAGTTAGTGACTTTCGATATTTTACGTGAGTCGAAGTAAGTGAGCGATAGTCTAGAAAGAGAGGCAGCTATAGTGCGAGAGAAAGAAACCAATAGCCATAACCTATTAGTGTCTTTTTCTTGTCTATGAACGTCCTTAAGAGTGACTATTGCTGTTTTAACCGAAATGTACAAAACATCAGTCATTATAGTTTCTGACAGGACTCATTGCTGTGATGACGATAACTGTTGTTGTTTTCAAAGTAAATTCATGTTTCTGAACACTGAATAGATTCGATCAGTATGTTGCGCAGTACTAGTTACTGCTTTATTTTTTCCGTGTAGCTATTTAAAAATTCCTAAATTATCATTTTTTTTTTTTTTTATTTAACTTTTGAATTTTTAATATCGGAAAGCTCAAAAGCCAATCAATAGAAAGATTTTCGAACTTTTCAAGCTTGAGAAAAGCGGAAAGTTCCAGGGATGGTCTTTTTTAGATTTTTTCTATGTTGCTACCTATGAAGCACCTATTAATTTTTTTTCGTGTAGTAATTTTTTGACAGATATTTCAAAGAACAGAGAATCATTTATTAAAGATTTGACATCTACATTTATGTAAAAATAACAATAACAAGCGCTATTAGTTTTATTATAAAAATGTCAAAAATGTTCGCTACGCTGTGTGAATAATTTGAAATATCGAAAAAATGTCGTAAATTTCGACAAATGTTAGTAGTTCACATATATAAATTGACTATGAGTTATTGTAAAGAAAAAGTTAATTTTTATAACAAACAAAATATTAATATTCAATTTCAATATTTATTCATTCCAAGGTATAATATATTTAATATGATTTTCATAAAAGCTTTTTATTTTAGCATTTTAACATTAACTTGAATTTATTTCACGGATAATTTTTCTGACTTTTTTGTTTATGAACATCATACATACTTGCTCAAGCTTTAGTTATTTTATTAAAATAAAAATTTTCAAGCACTTTTAATTGCAAATCATTATTGTTGCAATTCCATTTTAAATTAAAAAAAAAAACACATCAACTCTAACAAATTAATCAATATAATTTTTGAGTTCTAAATTTTAAGATAATTGATTTTTTGAGAACATTTTATTTTTTTAATTAGAATAAAATTTCAAGTGTCAAACAACTAGGCCAGTGTAAATAATTGGGTCTTTTACCTTACAGATTGATTGAAAAAACTGAAAAATCGTGGTATTTAATATAAAAATGCCATACTTTTTCAAATTTCTCAATTATTTTTATTACTCAAAACAAGTGTTTACACTACTATTAAATGTTGAAAAAAAAAAGTTCTTCTGGTTCTTTCTAAAAGAATAATAAGATTCGTGAACGAAAAACTTACCCAATCATCAAAAAAAATTTCTTTTCTATGTTTATATCACATTTTGTCAAACTCATGTGTTCAGAAATTTTAAAACGGAAATTCTCCAAAGTACATATGAAAAGTTCATTCGAATTCAACCCTTAATTCGAACAGAGAATTCTTCTCTATTCGTTGAAGAAAATCGCTACCTCGTTGTCGATTATAGAACACAAACTAATTATTTTTAGCTTCTTTAGTTTAAAATACCAATTTTTCAAATTTGCAAATCCATTTCTTTACGCGAAATCGCATTTAAAAATTGTTTAATAATAGTTTTTCTTTTTTTAACTTATAAAAATAGTATTCCATAAAAGAGATAAAAAAAAGATCGTTTGGTTGTAAAACATCAATAAAAAAAATATTTTAACAATCTTTTTTTATTATACAGATACAGAGATAGGAAGTTATTCCAAGAGATAAACTCGCTTAAAGTTTCGAATCATGAATAGCTACTTCAAGTATTTCTTCCTCTGGCATACCTTCACGTTTAACTGCAATTTTGTCACAACTTGAAATTATTAAATTGTTTTCGTTTCCGAATAAGAACGTTATTTTACAAATCTTGAATTTTAAAGTGAAAATAAATTAAAAATTCAAGTTAAATAAAAAACAGTGCTTCCATTTCAACTGTAATTTTGTAGTATGTTTTTACTTCCTTGAATTATTTTTATGCAAACTATAAAAATATCTACGTTGGAGAAAGTAGGGAGTATAAAGTAAAAGATTCAAGACTATACATTGTAACTCACTCTGAAAATCGTGATTCATATTATCTTGCGATGGTACTACTTCATGCCTTTTTTTTACTTATCCCATGTGGAGTTTTTTAAAAATCTCGTCTCGTTACTTTACTAAGATATGTTTTTGTTGATATATATGTATATTTTATTTGAAACGAACAACTTTACTTTTTCATCTTCACATCATACTACAGAGATAAACTTAAAAACGCAATTCAATTTTCAAATAAAAAGTTTAGTAATATTAAATATCATTCAAAAACTCATTATTTTGGATCCTATTCTATCAAAAAATTTTTCTCTTGTTTTTAATGGATTTTCAACATAGCCTGTAGATTGTCGGCCGCGATAGCCGTGCGGACTAATGCGTTAGTCTGTACAGATATCGTGCCGATAGGTGCGGGTTCAAGCCCCAGCGGTTGTTAGAAAATTGATTTCAATAACAACCGCTGAGGGTCGCTCTAGTAGCCGAACTGTACTGATCAGGTTGTCTGTGGTTTTCCTTGGTCACTGTGCTAAAGCTTAAATGGGCAGGCACAGGCAAATGCGTACAGTACTTGTAAGTCGGCCACAGCCGCTACCTCGAACGCATTAAGGTGGGGTAGAAATCTACCTCACCGAGAGGGTGGGAACAGGGGAAGAAGGAGAAAAATAAATGTGGTAGTTACATGTATAAAACGTAGTAAAAACAGACGAGAGACTAAAAAGTGGAAGTAAAAATAATCCCCATCCTCTCCTTGTAAAAACACACTAAGGTTGTATACAAGTAAAAATCACATTTATTTATTCATAGCCTGTAGATTAGTAAAGAAATAAATTCGTAAAATAGAAAAATAGAATATATAAATAAAAAATATAATAATAACCTCGTGCTATAGATGCCGATTTCCAACCACCCAGTTGCTTCAGCATAGTTGTATCGGCACAGTCGCCAGGTAAATTTAGATATGATGCAATAAATTGAGGTGTTGTCCCAATTGTGTCCTTCCCAAATTTTGGTGAACGCATTTTCCTTTGCGACACTATATGAAAAAATGATCAGAAAATGGTTCCTTTGGTCTCAAGGATTCGTAGTTCTAGACTATTTTATAAAAAAATTCTCCAATTATAAACTCTCGAGGAACATCATTTTTTGTATCATTAACAGAAACGAGATACCGGTTGCCAAGATCTTCTACATCTTAACTTTTGAGATAATATATTTCTTGCCATCGAAGAGCCCCAAAAATACCAAATATCAAGAAAACCTAAAATTAAAATAAAAATATCAATATCCATATTTTAAGCATATTAATATAAATTTGTGTAAGTAACTATTGTTACTAACCTTTTGATCCGAATGTGTTGACTCTGGTACATCATTAATAAATTTTATAATTCCAGTCCATTTCAACACTAAAGATTTTTTAGGTCTAGGACCTTTGGAATTGTTTTTAACGAGGCTTTTTAGGTTTTGAAACTTTCCAATGTCGATATTATCCTTCGTATTTAACGTCTTTTTTAATATTGACCATATAGACCATATATTCGACGGTTGTAAAATTTTACACAATTGTTTAAAATAAACAATTAAATTACGTTCATCAGAACTAGATAAAGAACCTTTGTGTTCTTCAAGCCATTTTTTATATGAGTTATAATCTGATAGGTATTTATTTGCAGACTTTTTAGGTAACGTATCTTTTCTTATAATCAGATTAGCTTCCGTATCGAAATTTCTTAAAATTTCCTCGTCATCAGAATCATCTGATGATGATAACATATTCATTTCTTTTAATTTGTATTATTTATTACTCAATATAATTTTTTAAATTATAAATATCAACACGCAACGACATAAAAACCCACAAAAGTAATTTTAAGGCTAGGCATGTATGCACAATAAACCGCATCAGCTGTAGTGAATGCTGTTTTTTTCGCTGCCTCGTACATCAGTTCTGTGCTCAACTAGTTTCTTTTGGCGCACTAGAGCAGTGCGCCTGCGCGCCCCTACTAAAACATAAATGTCAGACTTTCGGCCTCCCAACAGAAGCAGCAAGTACGTACTTTCGGCCATGGATAAAGAAAAATATATATTTTTACTATTAGATTTATATTAATAATGATGAGCTATGAACAAATATTGAAAAGCTGAAAGCAAACAAGTTCTATAAGAATATTTGTCTTTAATAATTCAATACAAATAAAAATTTGTTCTTCTTGACAACAAAATGCTTCATAATTATTATTATATCAATACAATTATTACTTTTTATAGTTAATAAATTTATTGATTTTTATAATGCATGCTTTATTTTAAAATTTTAATCTGGAAATTAAATATCTATATAAATTAGGGTGTGCCAAAATGTAACTTCCTTGATGGACCTTATAAAATTGAAATTTTCAGTTCCGCTTTTGAAATCAGCTGTGTTTAGGCCTTTCCTAAGATATTTTGGGGTAAGATGATAAATTTGATTTTCATAGAATTTTTTAACTGGAGCTTAGTTAGGGCACTTCCGCTGAAAATTCAAATTTTCGCCGGAAGTGCCCAATTAAACCTCCTGCTAAAAAATTCTATGAAAATAAAATCGTGCACTCATACCAAGTGCACATTCCAGCATGTATAAAATGGAAGCCTCCTTAAGTTGCACGAATATTTTTCTTCCTGAAATTTAAAAGGTTTATAGAAACTCATTTTCTCTTGTGTGCATTCAAAACACATATAGTGAAATAAATACGTGAGTGAGGATGAGGGAATGTAGCAGATTCAAAAGTTAGTCTTACACGGAGAAAAAAATATCGCTCTCATCACTATACGTGTCGTAATTATCACGATCCAGGCGAAAAGTAGTGGCGCTGCAAGCGGTGGATCGTGATTATCACGACACGTATACATAGTCCTTAGCACCATACGTTTTGAGGTAATCACAATACGTATAGTGATAAAATACAAACGTTAGATAACAGTCGCTATACATATGATTGTGATAATGAAGATACAAAGTTTCGTGTTTATCACGATATTTTTTTCTCCGTGTATACAAATAGTGCAACTTTAGAGGACTTTTACTGCATGTGCTTACATAAAACAAAAGTTTTTGGTGTATAGATTTTTGCACGACGACAGAATGTCTTTTTATAGCAAAAACGCATTTATCTGACGTTTAAAATTTGATCTAGTCTGAAAGTGACTGTAATAGTATAGATTTAACAATGGTGTTTGTATCTTATAATAAAAAAAGGCCATTCGGCAGTCGAAATGGAAGTAGATTTCATAATAATTAAAACTTCTAGGCATATCGATAAAATGCCTGAATAGTGTACATCTGAAGTAGTTAATAGACACTCCAATTTTGATCCGTGTATATTTCATTGACTAAAATAATGATTTCCAAATTTTCCATAAATTAATTATCTACTATAAAACGAATGCAAAAGTAAAATTTCATTAGGTAGACAGAGAGATTAGGTAATTTTTTATATAGACCGATGGTTAGATATGCAAATTAAAACTCATTTATTAATCTTGTAGATGCAATCCACAAGAATTTTACAAGTTATTGCATTCAACAGTTATTTTTCAAAGAAACAGTGAAAGTACCAATTTCTAAATCTTTTAAAGAATTCAAATTGCTGACCTATACTATTTGATTATAAAAAAAAATAAGTATGACAATTAAAGCATATTTCACAAGCTTTCAGATGCGATTGACAGAAATTTAACAGGATATTGCGTTTAATTGTTATTGCGCACAAAAAGATTAAAAGTTATGACTCTTGAGATTTTTGAAAATTTTTTAATCGCTGTCATTTCTAAACTATGTAATTTAACGAAAAAAATAAGCAAGCAAATTAAAGCTGATTTATCAAACTTTCAGATGCAATTTACATATATATGTCAAAACTTTTGAATCATATGAATTTTCTAAATTCGCTTGACAACTTGTGTCAAATATGACAAAATTTTTCAAAAGTTCTATCATGAGGACCAATGCAATAGTTAAATTTCTATAAAATCTAATAAAAACTTATATTTGTCGTGACCTTGTACAGAGAATGTTTTTTTTTTTTTTTTGGAAAAATTATTTATTTAAAAAATATTCCACATAATACACAGTGCATAGAGAAAAAAGGAGTGAATACTACTGAATTGAGAGTTTTGTATAGAAGTAAAGTTAATTATTTAAAAATATAATTATCACGCAATGACTTATTTAAATTTGGATGAATTTCTGTTGAAAGAGTTTTTTAGTGAAGTTTGTATTTTGTATCAACTCTAGGCAACTTTTCAAAAATTCCTGAGAAATAACTTTTTCATGTAAATACACCTAAACATGAATACTAATGTATGGTAATATCTAAAAAATTATAAGTTGAATCAAACATACTTTTAGCTTGCCAGGTATGACATTTTTTGCGGTTTACCATCTAAAGTACAAGAGAACAAAAAAAGACCAGTATTGTTCTTGAACACAAAATAAAGCTTTTCAAGATGCATGGCCTCACATCCTCTTTTCTCACGGCACTTTTCAGTCGACAAGGCACTCTAGGAAGTTGAACTTTGGTTCAGGCCAAACAGCATCAGTGAGTTTGACATTGTGACCTCGGTGTATTGTCACGACGAAAGTAGATGTTTATATCACCTTAAAAAAAGTCAAGTTAAAAAATACATGAACTGACAAGTAAATGTACTTTAATACATAAGTAAACAATCATAAAAAATTCATTTGTAACTCTATTTTAGCTAGCTTAATCTTAATCTTTTTTTCTTTTTTATTATTCTCAGCTAAGCCCCCAGGGAGTGGTTGTTAATAATAAAACTCTCATTTTAATTCAATAAAAGTACTCTAAAAAAGTTTAATGAAATTTCATTATTGGAGTTCACTCATAATTTGTATTATGATTTAAAAAAATAATAATAATAATTTTATTATAAAAACAAGTATCTAAAACACCAGAAATGCTGTATTCGCGTTTAAATAATTTAATGCATCAATCGCTTCACAAAAAGTTATGCATAAAAGCGCGCAGTAATTCGATCAATATTCACGGAACAATATTTTTATAATATGACACAATTAATATATAAATTAGGGTAACGCAAAAAGAAACAATTTTTTTTTTTGAATTTCCAATTAAAATATATTAATTTATCATGTATTAAAATTTTCATCCAAAAATAAGATTCATAAAAAAAATTATTTGCGAATGATCAAGATTTTTTCAAGTTTCAAAGGAAAATACTTAGTTTTTTTTTCGACTTTTAAATCTGAATGTCAACGAACTTTTCATTTTGTTCTCTTTTGATGACAAATCGGATAAGTAGAGTATTTTCCATTGTTGGAAGTATTAATTATAACATTTTCTACTGAATTTGTCCTACAAATTTATAGATTTATTAAAGATTCTAACAATCTTGTCCCTTAAGGCACACTGTTTTACAATAACAATACTTTCATTTGTTTTTACTCGAAAAATAAATTTCTTATATCAATAACAATATTAAGTTAAACAAAATTTTCCATCGATAATTACTAGTTACTACTAATATGCCCAGGTATTCGTCTGTGCACTCATTAATTACACTGACTGATATATGAATATTGTATTAATTTACATTTCATACCAAAAGAATATTGAACTGGGAATCAAAACCAAATCAATTATAATACGCCCTCAGGGACAATAACAATAACGCCCTGGAAAATTGACGTTATTATTTATTTTCATTGAGAATATTTCACTAATTTTGAACTTATATGCATAGTAAAAATCAGTACAATAAAATATTCTACCAACTTTTTTAGTTATTTTTTGTAATCGAATGTAAAATATATTTATCTCTTTATCAATTAAATTTTAATAACCAACAATGTGCAAGTTTTATGAATAATGCTTTTATTCTTTTTACTTTTCGTTTCCATATATACATTAATCCTATATCTATATGAAGTGGTTATTGTCTTTGCATTATTAAATATAATAGTTGTATACGTTTTGAATGAATTTATTTTGTAAACATACGCAACGTTGAACGAGTGACGGAGATAGAACGAGTAACAGCGCGTACGAGACTACGAATTGGAGCGACAAGGATAGAGATACGACGACAACAAGAGAGTATGAAGCGAGTGAGGCACCGAGAGGCGTAAACACCCGAGAGGTATGGGTCCAAATCGACGCTGCATTCCCGCATTTCCCAATACGACGATCACCATCGATGATAGTTAGTTAATCAGTACCGTAGGAACAGAGGTGGCTAAAAATTGTCGTATAGGTTCACTGACTGTTATACGGACCTAAGTCAACTATGGACTGGTATCAATTCCAAGGGAAACGACGACTAGCGCCGCCAACTTCAATGAAGCGGATACTTCTCCGTGGAGAAGACGATTCCAGGCTGAACTGTCGATCTATACAGACGCGCTTTTGCACACTCCGCAACATAAATAAAATTTCGTAATTATGCTGCGACTTTTTGTATTTGAAATTAATTTGTAAACTTGTAGGGGAGTTATTTATTTAAGAATTTATTTATCAAGTCGACCACACGAAGTTCTCCCGAGCTAATACAACGAGGACGACGCTCCGTTGCTCGGTAAGCCGACATTTTTGTTCAGTGATGAATCCAGCGTTTTCGAGTCCACGTTGTAATGTTGTAATACATTTTGAGTAATAAAATAACACACGAGGTTTCAACGCTTTACAATTGTTACTTTTCAATGCTTTTATTATATAATGTGATTGTCGAAGTAAGCATGCGAGTGTCTGAAGTAACGAGGTAACGATGTTTGTTTTTTTTTTTTCTATTCTCTGTTAAAAATTAATATCGACCGATGACGTATATATTTTGTTTAATAAATTGTTACTTTTTTTGTTAATCCTTCAGAAAATGGGCTATGAGATTTTTTCTCTTGCAACAACATTTAACATAATGAATGTCGCTGCAGTGCAAGCGAAACACTAAAAAACACCCATGCCCTGACGGGTTAATTCTCCTGAATTTATTAAGAATAGTTTTAAGTTTGTACGATCCTATTCTTTACAACGACGTGTATTTCAGTATGGCCCGCCGCCCTAAGGGAGAGGTAAGATTGAGTCGAAGTCAAAGTGCTAATTAATTAGAGATTATTCTCCTGGCGCCCTTTATTTTTTTTTAGTATGCCAAAATTCAATATAGACGGTGAGCCTAACTTGATAAATCCCTGGGCTAGGCAAAACCCAGTTATAAATTGTACATAATTTTTTTTACTCCAGTGGGTATTTTGTGATTACTATAAAACATTATCTTTTTTTATCTAAGAGTCTGTAACTCCAATGATTAATAATTTTTTAATCTATAATATTTTACGGATAATATAATAGAAACTGTATTAACTTATAAAAAAGTTAAATTTCACAAATATTAATAGTTTTGTCAAGTTTAAAAATAGTTACCCGAGCTCTTCAGCAATATATAGTTCCATATACTAAACAAATAATTCAATCAAGGTTTGAGCTTTTTTAGTTCTGATTCCACCTCGATTATTTTTTTAATTTTAACGGTAATATAAATTCTAAAGCAACGGAGCACCTTAAAAATTTCTTAGAATTATTTTTTAATCACATAGATTTGATATTATGAAAAATAACAGTAGTACCACTGGATATTTATTTTTTTTTCTTTAGGGCTAATCAATGTTCATTTCTTTGAAGCGTTTTGGAATAATTCAAGAACATCAATAAAAAAAAAATTGATTTTGCAGTCAAAGCATTCCGTTACAACGAATTCTGTATAGTACTTAGTGCAATAAAATTAAATAGAGCAATAAAATGACGGAAATGTTACTATATATTTATAGGGATTCACAATGAGAACTGCTTTAAGTACTCACCAAAAGATAAGGGACCCTAGTGTAAAATACAATACCACTAGAGACTATGAGAGATTTTAATACATCCGGAACATAATGCTCGAACGCTTCATTATTTCCAGATAGTTTATGTACCATCGAGAGTTAGAACTCCCTGAGTTCTCACTCAAATGCTTGTTGGCATTGTATTCACGGAGATTCCAACGTAGCACGTCTCTAAAGTGGCAAGGGTGCCTGATAACTTCTCTGATCAAGTCTTTAGTTATATAGCAGTAAGTCGTATTACTAAGTATAACAATGCGTACCCAACTAAATTACGAGCAAAGTATATGTATATGTATATATATAACTACGAATATGCTTCAAATTAGTACGGGTATAGATAAAATCTAGTCAACAACAATCGTGTTAAAAGATAGAGCGGGCGAGCTTTTATTTTCGTATTTATAAATTCTTAAATTCTTAAATGCTTCTTTGAAGCATTGCGGCCCAGTTGAATCACGTACTAATAAAAAAAAAAGGAATTAACTTGAGTAGAGGCACAAGGAGAATTAGAACGATCGATAAAACAGAGCTGTCATCTGCACGGTTCGTGTCTGTACTAAGTTACCGACTATAATTTTGACCAAATCTACAACCTTTTTTATTAACTACCCTGATAGCCACCTTACCTATAACTTACTGTCAATCTACGTCCGCAATTTGAAGCAAACTTGACGGAAAGAGTTGGCAAAGCGAGCGATTACCTATTAGTTACCTATAACTTACTCTGCAAATAGACGTCAAAACTTGCTGTAGAAGTATTTCTTTCAAATTGTAGTAAAGTTGAAAGGAAATTTAACTACAAGTTTGATTGTTAACTTGTATTCAAGTTGCGGCCGTAGATTTCTGTCAATTTGCTTACAACTGTTGTTGAGTGAAGAATTACCGCCAACTTGATGTATAACTTAACCGTAACTGCTGGGAGTCAACACTTACTGAGAAAGCGCTGGCTATCAGGGTATTTAAAATTTTCCCCAGCTTATTTCAGCCAAATCTACGACTTTTTTTTATCAACTATTTTTAATTTTTCCGCGTTTTTTTACTATTTTGAATTATCTGCGTTTTTGACTATATCTGCAACACTTTTTCGCCATTTTACCACCTCTACCCTCAATTTTTTTCAAATTTCCGTGCTTATTTTGACCACATCTACAACCCTCTCGTTGCCGTTTTATTTGCCATTTTTTCCTGGACTTTATCTCCTACATCTTTTTCAGCTGCCTTTTCTGATGCTATTTTAACATTTTCTGTAAACAACTCTCAATCCCCACCCCAAATTGTAGTGCAAGAGCGGGGGAATTGCATCACATTTGTAAAAAATTGCGTAAAAAAATGACGTCATAAACAAGCTCAGACTCGATGATAATAATTGGAACATTGCGTTAGATAAGTGACAGGGGTTGTATCAGATAAGTTAGAGTTGCATCAGATTAGTATTGCATTGGCAGAAGATGACGTCACAAACAAGTTTAGACCTATTGATGATAACGTCACCAACAAGCTAGAACTTGCTTACAGAAAAGAGGTAAGTAGCACTGAAAAAATTGACGAAATGGCTGATGAAATAACTGACGATATCTGAAGACAATGAAAATGGCGGTGAAAGGATTGTAGATATGGTCGCGCGGGAAAATTCGAAATGACGGCGAAAGGACATGTGATAAGTTTATGTTCAAATACGAAATATACAACAAGTAACGTATCTTTTCGTTTGAATCAAACGTGAATCTTTTCTTTATTTAATTCTTCTTCTTAAATTAAATGAATCACTAGCTAGAATTGATGAGATGATTAAAAAAACGTGTTGCCGGCTTAAACAACATTTGACCTGGATACTAGTTAGTACGACTGAAAAGTCGCTAAGAGAGAAAAATCGTTTTTCTTGTGATTTAAGAAAAATTTTCTTTACAAATTAGTAAAATATAGACTTTTAATAATAAATTTAGACTTAAGTAGAGTTAACTAGAGAAATTTTTAAATTTTAGTCATTTTCCCATTTCGCATGGAATGCCCCATTAACAAATTCAAAGACTCGTAATTATTTTGGGTTTCAGAACCATTGTTCCAATAAAGTACCAGCCGATAAATTATCATAAATTGGTTTTATTACTGGTAAGACGTTCTCATTTAATGGAAGATTTTCGTGGTTAAATGACTCGCAGTGGTCAGATAGAAACCGATGGCATATTACTGAAACGGCTGTAACTCATGAAATAATAGGAATTTTGAAAAATCCTTTTGTGATATATTCTTGACTGTCTAAACTTTGAAAATGCGAAAAAACAAAATTTTCGATTTTTTTCAAAATTCTACACCAGAATACCTCCTTAAATGTGAATATGGATCTACAATTACATGCCTTTGCGACTTTAGAATCATTCTGAAAACATTATGATTTCATGATGGTTTCAAAGTATTTCCAGAAAGGTTTTGTGCCTATTTTCCAGCATAATAAATACATGGATATATAAAGTTCCATTAACAGAAGTAATGATTTGTAGTTATCGAATTCTACTCTCAGTACATCCATTAATGTTACGAATTTATTGATCAACATCAACTGTTAAAGTCATTATCATATGCAATATTCAGCGAATCTATTGGAAATTAAATAATTTATGAACTAATTCTTATAGAAAATATTTCGACTCGTCTCTTCAAATGCATCAGTAATATTTCACTGATTCAACTAGTGAGAGACAAGATATCTAATTGAATCAGTAAATTCCCAATAACTGGTTACATTAGTAAAATTTTACTCATTAATTTTGAGATAGACAAATGAAAGCTTGAATGATTTCTCGAAGTGATTAAGATTTGTATTCAATTGTAATTTGTAAATAATAATATTTAATAACATAAAATATCATAATTGATGACTACGGAAATTGTCAAACCGGAGAGGGAGTTGTATTATAAAATAATAGAAGAGGGTGCGTATTTTCTGATTCATTCCTTTGATCTCTTGCATTTATTTTTGCTTAACCTTAGTGTTTAAGACAGTATAAACCAAACTGATCGTTGAATTTATAATTCAGTGCTACATATTGATGTTGAAATATATTTATTACATTATAATGTATCTCTCATTTTGGTTCTTGGAATTAAAACTCGTTGTATTATTATATTCCTTACTAAACAAAATATCAATATAAGAAGGAAACAATTTGATCAAAATCATAGTTTTTTCAACTACGGAAGTAAAGTATTTTAGTAATTAAATAGCAAACAAGAATCATAAATTACAACAAAAATAATAACAATCTATTAAAGTTTCATTTTATATATAGTTACGGATCATCTTTAAATTTAAAGTACAGTTTCACTCTGAATGTTCGGAAAGTTTGTCACTTAACCAAGATTCTTAAATTATCACCCTTAATGTAAGCTCTTGTTCCAGCTCGTAAAGCAGTTACTAATTACAGCCTAAAACCACGAACGCGTTGCAGTTACACTCATTCTTTTTTAACTTAAATATTTTCAAAAGATAACTGATAAATTAATTATCAAGTTAACAATAAATATGAGAACTCAATTAACGTTTCATATACAGAATTCAAATTTACGTTCTAATACTTTAACATACGTGATCATATGATACATATATACCTCTATACAGTTACATTTTAAGTACTTATTTGTGTAATTGCATTAGTTCAAAATAAACGATAATTGTTTAATTTAAGTTAATTGAAAAAATTAATGAAAATACTACCATAGTCTCGAAACGAAAATAGTTAATTAATTATTTCAAAAAATATTGATATTTTTAATTACACAGAATAAAAATATCACGTTAGAAGCCATCCAGTAGATCGTGAACGTCGTATCTCGATGAGTACGGAACAATTTCATTATGTTAACAAAATTTTGAATCCTGATTACCAATATTGCGAAATTGTCAATACGTATAATGCTCGTAATAAAATATTTTCTTGATGGGACGAAAAAATATATTGTGATTAGCGCGATTACATTATTGGGATTATGGATATAAGTAACGGTGTATCTATCAAACAACTGAAAATTTCAAATATTGGAAGATTGTCTTCTATTAAAATAGAGTTTTGAAAATATGTCTGAACAATATCAAGAATCAGAGAGATCTGACTGCTTACGATAAAACGACATTTATTTAGACACGCAGTAGCCTATTGGATTCGGCCCTTGCTTACCAAAGCATTGGACCGGGTTCGAGCCCGGCAGACACCAATAAATATTTTCAATATTCAAGTGTATTATTCTGCTCAGCCCAAAAAATAACGAGTCCAACCACAAAAGTTTACTCCCTATCGTAGTCCTTCATGACTTGAGTAGTTTATGCGACTTTATCCGCATGGAAAAATATATATGTCGCATATATAATGTATATGTCGCATATATTTACGCAAAAGAAAAATATTTTAACATATATTTCTCACATAGATGCTGACATATATGTAGAGGTACATGCGAAAATATATGTTGACATATATGTAAGCACACACTGAAAAAAAAAATTTCTTAGTTTAAGAATTTTTTTACTCAAGTCAAGAAGGTGAAATTTTTCAACATTATTTACTTGATTCAAAATAAATTTTTTTCTGTGTATATCTAGACAATTATATGCGCGCATATCTGTTAATATATGTCGGACATATATATTTATATATGCGAGCGTATATGTAAACATATATTCTATTATCTATTGCGGGATATAAGTTTACATATATTCAACGCAAAAAAAATATATGTGAAAATATACATTTGCATATATATGAACAATTTATCTTCTTGGTTTTTAAGTTCTTGGATTGAGATCTTCGTATCTTCTATCAGAAACAACTATAGCTTGATGAAAGAAGATATTACCATCAGTGGATACAATCAATTTCTTCATGTTAGAAAAAATCTCTTCAGCCAAAATCAATTTTTTTTTTAATAACCTTATTTTTTTGTTTCAAGAAATAGTTTCTTTATTTCAAATGTTATCACGTTATTAGCTTCAACCGATAGGATTTAATTTGCATTAAAAAAACGAATCTTAAAAATTATTGGACGTTTTTATGGTATAGAAAGTAACAGAGACTGGAATAGTTATTTTCTATACGTATGTGCAAAAGTAGGTATTTTTGTGAGCTTGAATTAAAGTCACGAGGCTGAGATTATGGCCACATTCTCAACAAAACCGAACATGTTGTCATACGGTCGAACGAAGCGAGACCGGATATTACGTCCCTGGTTTTGTTGAGAATATATTCATAAACTCAGACGAGTGTCATCACTTCAAAGTTTATTACCAAAATGTCAACCTTTGAGGATTTGTATCGAACAAAATTTTTTGTAATATCAACGGCAAAACTCGAATTTGAGAGGATGGAAATAAAATTTTCTTCATACCTCGGTCGAAAGTACGTACTTTCCTCTCTAATGGTAGGAAAGAAAGTTTAACATTTACTCCCTGTGAGAAGTACACGCGCGCCCTTTGTAACGGCGGGAGGAAAGAATTTTTCATGCGTAATTACACTTGTAACTAGGGACTGTTTATTCCGTCACTATAGCAAATTCTTAACCGCTGTAATTTCTATTGCTACCTCTAACCTTAAAAATATTTATCAATGTTGTTTTGTCATCTGTTAAATTAGAAAAATTTCTGAAAATAATGTTCCTACCAGTAAACTATCATCAGAATACTCATCTAAAAATTTTAATTTGAATAATCAAGTTATGAATTATCAAAACTGTATACTCAGTGAAGATATAATTTTTAACTGCTCCAATATCAAGTTTGAAAACTGTGTATTTTATGGAAGGATTATTAATAATTGCGATCATTCAAGAGAAAATTGAAATGATTCGGCTTCGCCTCGGGCATCATGACGCGCAGGGCTGAAAATTCAACTTTCGGCCCTAGTAGTGTAATATACTATTTATACTATTAATTTATAATATACTATTAATACTATTTATCATTGAATATACGGGTCACAATTGTACATATTCTTTTAATTATATAGATTTTATTTAAATGATATAAATTATTATTATTTAGGTATTAAAATTTTTAAGAACATTAAAAGTATTTTAGCAAGATAAAATTTTATAAATGATGCGTAAAAAATGTGATACTTTATTGAAATAAACAATTTATTAGTTTCCTCAGTCGTCATTATAGATGTACGAATATGATTGATGTTTTACAGTAAAAAATTAGTTGATAAAACAAAAACTTTTTAACAAAATAATTAACAATTAATTAATCTATTAATGCACATTGTCTCGTTGTTAAATGAAAAATTTTCTTGTAAACAATCCTTTAATTTATTCAAAAATGATTTTAAATTAACGTAAGCTTGAATCAAAGGAACATTTTTCTCTATGTTCAATAAATTTCACTTTTCTTTCAGATAAAATTAAAATGAATTTTCATCTATAATTATGACTGGAAACTGCCCCAAGCATTATTTTCGATATTTAACATCCCCGGTTACTTTGAAGATACACCGAGCTAGAGCTAAGAAAAGGATTTGACTTTTTCTTCAAACACAAGATTTTATACGCATAAAAAGCTAATATTTGACGATTGACGTTGATTTACTGCTTTTCTAGCATGATATTAAAAATATTTCAATGGATTATAACTTTTACTGGGATTATAAAAGCTTTTTTTTATTCTATCATATTTTTATAAAGTGCTATAGTATAAAAAAATTTGATGTACCAGGTGTTGTGTAAATGAGTCAGTGTAAAAATTTTCGTATCAAAATCACAATAAATACCGTGTTAAATTTAGCAGAGTGGTTAAAGGTACGGCTCACTGGGACATATGGAAAATGGGAAGTAGTGGGTTCCCACATACCTATGTGAGTCCCAGTGAGCCGTACCTTTAGCTACGTCCTAAATTTAGGGAGTGTGAATTAAATATTTTTACACCATCCACCGTGTTAATGTATAATTCACGGTAATTTTGCGTTCAAAAATGAAATATCGACTCTTCACACAGCAAAAAATTTTTCGTCATTTTGTAGAGTGTTAAAATGTGTGTGTTGAATATTACACTCTAGTGTTTAGAATTTAACATTCTCATGTGTTGATTTAATAATTTAACACACAAGAATGTTAAATTCTACACACCAGAGTGTAATATTCAACACACAAATTTTAACACTCTACACAATAATGAAAAAGATTGTACTGAAAATTTTTCATTGTAAATTTCAATAAGAATTAAAATGTTTGTAAATTTTATAATGATAAAAAAACTTATTTCTTTTAATGAAAAGTTATTTGGAAGTTTGTAATATGGATTTACAAAAACAATAGTCTTAAAAGATGTAAATTTATGGAAATAAATAAAATAGTATTACTAAATTTTAGCTGGAATGAAACAGTAACTTTCATAAATGTATATAAAAATAATACATTGTGAAAGCGTCAACTCATTTAATGTATTAAACGGCGGCGTTCGAGTAGTAGTGAAAATGTAAAAGATGACAGAGGCACATTGGAGTGGAGCGAACCGCGTAAAAGCTTAGAGACATTAATTCTTTCCGGGCTTTTGTCTATTCGAAGTACGAGTTGTGGCCTTCCGCTTTTGTATTATATTCCGGACGATTTTACAGCTTACACTCTCCTCTTTTATGGCATATGCACTGTTACTACATTTTTTCTCTCGATCTTTTTCTATTTCAGCTCCTGACTCTGCTTACATCTCTTTTCGTAGTGGTTTACCCTTTGGTTTAGCTGCGCACGTATACTCTATTTTTTTTTCTCTCTCTAACTCATTTATTTCGGTATACATGCTCAATTTGAATTCACCTCTCGTCGTAGAATCTACATTTCAATAAACCGAGTCCAGTGGTAACCTGAGTGCAACTGGCATTGAGAGTTTACCCATCGAATACTCCTATGTACTTGAATGGTAAGCCGCACTTTTTAACGTCAACTTTCAATACCAGGAAATTCGAGTCTGTTATTGATTTTAATTGTAATCAATACTAACACTGTTCAATGAAATAGAATACCGTGAAAGGGTGCTCCAAAAATTAATTTATTTCTATAATATCGAAAAAAAAAAAACTTATATCAAATTAATGTCGGTGTGTTCAGATTCTGACTATGGTCCGGCTTCACTAAATCTGGTCAAATATGGGGATATCTAGCTCTGCATGAGAATAAAAAAAAAATTAATGATGATTTTTCAATTCCTTATATTTTCTACTAGCTGTTACCTGCCCGCTCCGCTGGGCACTTTATAGAATTGTAGTTTTAGATCTAGACTTGAAATTCAATTGGAGTATTATTTTAACTTGCACAGGTTCCACATTCCATCGAATCGGAAGTAGAATTTATTGAAATCCGTATTGAGATGATCTCTACACGACAAATAAAAGATCCTTACCAAATTTGGAGTTTTTTGAAGCTATATTTTAAAAATTAAGATTTTTTATTGTTAACACCCATCCCCGCGATCTTTATTGGAGGTGTTTCGGGTAAAATCCGTTCTTAGATCATGTTTGTATCACATGTAGACGGCTCCTATTAAATTGGGAGTCTATAGGAGCTATAGCTTGGAAATTAAAAATTTTCATTGTTGATACCTTCCCCCGCAACCCTCTGTGGAGGGAGATATCGTAAAATTCATTGATAAATTATTCCTACATCTCTTACAGAAGATTCCTACCAAATTTGAAGTCGATAGGAGCTATAGTTTGGAAACGGGAATTTTTCATTGTTAACGCCCCCGCAACCCCTCTTGTGGGAGGAATTTCGTAAAATCCGTTCTTAGCTGACCTCTACTCGGCGAAAGGAATATTCTTGCCTAATTTCAAGTCTCTAGGTTTTATAATTCCAGAGATATCGTGATGAGTGACTATATCTATAGAAAGTCTCCTATAGATTCCTAATAATGCGTAGATCAACATAAATTAGTTAATTGAACTAAAAACCAATGTCAGATAAGTTTATTAAAACAATTAAAAAAAATTTTTTTGTTTTAAAATTTAACTTTCTCATAAGGAGACGATTCAGCGATCATGCGCTCTCTGTCAGAGATTTTCAACGCTACTTTTGTTTGAAAAATTATACATGGGCATATGTGACCATCTCAGGCCACATCGGAAACTTGTTTGAGGGGGTTTTCTTATCCCCTTTAGCAAAAAAATATTAATGATCTACCTTAACTTACATGTAATGGACAGGAAGTTTTATTCCGTTTCTGATCTAATAATATTTTCCTACATCTTGCTAAGTCTAAGCACATATGATCATACCTGTAAAGTTTTTAACTAAAAATTTGTATAGATTCCTTCAAATTAGTTTAGATTTGATCAAATCATGAAATTAATATATCGTGCAAAAAAATAAAACTATCTGCAAGCTACGAAGTTTAATTCGATGTATACCGTAACTTCCAAGAGCACTTAATTTCTTTTTTTTTTAATTCTTTCTATCATCTTAAGTGTTTATAATTTGACTGTGAGAATCCTTCAAAGGTTTCTGTTTCAAAGTAATATTTAATATTACCTTTGAATAATTTGAATTTTTAAATCGTTTTTCATCGAAGTTTCGCTCTTTTAATACTTTCTGAAGTATTGAACTTTAACAGACATGAAAATGGGTCATTTTTTTTTATCTTTCCAACTGATAGAATTTATCTATATAATTGAGAGAATAAGGAAAATTTTGTATCCGCCGTATTTATATGATAAAATGAGTTTTTTAAAATTAAATTTAGTATCGTTGGAAGGGTCTCGACCTGAATTCATGTTTTTTCAACGTTCCATATGCTTTTCAACAACAATTAATTGATTACGATTGTAGGAGCAGGAAAAATATTTTGTTGTAAATATTTTCTATGCTTCTACTTCAGTAAAAATATTTGTTTTTAAGTACCCAGGTCAAAAAATTTAATCTGTTTTATGATAAATGAAAATTTTTAATATTTTTCATTCAATTTAATTTTATTATGTGTATCTATTTTCTATAAGAATTTAATCTATATTAGCCCGTACTATTTACGCGGAAAAAAATGGTGATGTAAAAATTGTATCACAAATGATACAAAAATTGCATTGCACTGGTGATGTTAATTTCGAATCAAGGTGAGACAAATATTGGATCACTGTGATGTAGATTTTGTATCATAGTGAAGTAAATTATTTGCGTCGTTCGCGCGTGCGTGTTAGAGTCACCGGTAAACCACCTACAGTATGTTGTCTTGACCGCTTGAATATGGTGTAGGTTATGTTTTGTTGATGCTTCGTGTCTGATGTTATTTATATTTTTTTTATTAACTAGAGACGTTTTCATCAAAAGAAATTTAGAACAATGGCAGATACTTTCGTATGCTCCATGCTAAAACAATTTGATCTTGATTGTTAACATATAAATTATATAAAATATAAATTATTAATAAAACATTTTATTTTATATTTTACGATAACGATAATATTTAATTTAATAAATTTATAGTTTTTATTTTTAAATAATGACTTTCATTTTCCCGATTGCTTTAATAAATCAATTATTCAATTAAAAATGTCAATTTTATGTTATATATTAATAGGTTGTGAGGTTATGTCATTAACTTGCGATAGCTACTAAGCAAACTGTTGTATAGTTTAGTCGCTGTCAAGCTGTTCCCATTTAAAATACATTAGATCCAATAATTGTATCACCGGGTGAGGCAAATTTAGGTTCACGTCTGTTGGCATCACATGTGAGACAATTTTTGTATCACCTGATGCGATTTTTAAATCAGTTTTTTTTCCGCGCACAATTCAGACCGATTTCAGATAATTTGTAACGTTACAATAAAATTGTTTTCTATTGTTTTAAGACCAAAATCAGACTTTTTTTGTCACAATCATTTAACTAGTTTTGATCGCATCAAGGTCAAAAACAGACCAAAACGTTCCATAATTTTTAGTCAGTTCTTGATCGTCTGTATACCAAATATTGGTATACAGGTTTTTGATCGAATGTATACCAACCGGTATACTTTACACTACCAAATAGTAAATACCGCTCATTAAATGATGGGTGAAATTACAAAGTTTAATATTAATCTTGTCATCTTGTCAACATTTTAGTCTTGTCGATGTATTCACATTGTGTTTAATATCGATGATTAGAAAACTATAGATTTAGATCCAATGAAACAATGAGAACTATTTTACGTATGTTAATACAAATTTATTAGTTATCACTGCAACTAATATTCGCAGGTACAAAACTTTTATAGCCCATGAAATGTTAAGCTATGAAAAATAAATATGACAGATGTAAAGTTATGATCAACGATCAGTTCATAAAACAAGAGAGCGCATGAATGTATCATAATTTAATTTATTTTTACAAATAAATGCGACTTATAATAATTTTTAATAAGGTACTTAAGACTCAACAAAATTATAAGTCGCCATCTTAGTCGATTTTTGGTCTTTGAACATTTAGAATTAAAATTTTAGATCAAAAACAGTATAAGATTTCATATTGAATTTGAAAACAATACATAAAGTCCAAGTACAAATTAACTAGACTAAAAACCGATCAAATTTTTTAGTCTCATTAGATTAGAAACAGCATAAAATATTTATAGCTGCTCAATTATTTTACTAAAAGGTTGTTTAGACTTTAAACAGATAAAAAATAATTTGAATAGTAGATCAAATACAGATGAAAATATTTTTAAATGTTCAAATGCAGATCAATAAGTTCAAATGCAGATCATTTTGCTCAAAGTCAGTTTAAATTTTTCGACCCGGATAGTTTTAAGTTGTAAAGATAAGTGGTTGTAAGTAAGGATTAGATGGGTAACTAGTATTTCTGACATACTGTCATCAGATGTCAAAATGTAGTTACTCTGTAAGATGGTTAAGAATATTGTAGCTTGAGTGCGAGTGAGAGAACGAGCAAGAGTGTATGAAGTATGCAAGTATGCTGTTTGGAGATGGAGTGAGAAGGAACCGAGAGGTCCAAATATTTTTAAGGAATAGTTTTTAAGTTAGTCTAACACCACCCAGGCTAGTGAGCAGTCGAGTATTATTTCCCTTATAAATAAATCCATTATTATACTTTAAAAAAAACACCGCCTCGTGTTGTAATTTTTTCTAATTAATATAGTCTAAAAATCTATATTTTACATGACAAGTTTTCGAAGTAGTTCTAAATAGATTCGAATTTGTCTATTTATTCATTTTGTTTTGATCATTCGAATGTGGTTATAAGGAATTTACAGTTAAATTTGGTATCATCAAAAAAATCTTGACAAGAATTAGTGTTTTTTCAAATTTTATATATTTTTCTGGGAGAGTCAATTTTTTACGTTAAGTTATTGGAGCAATTTTAAATAGTTTGTTGGTTCTATATATTTGTTCCATTACTTTTGTACATTAAATTATTTGTAATTGAATCTGATATAGCACTATTATTTTTCAAATTTATTTCAAAATCACTTAAACTATATGTAGTGTAATGAGAATTATTAAAAAATCATGAAGCCAAAATTTTCTTATTCACAATCTGTTAATCTCGGCAGTCAAATATAGTTAATGCAAGTTAATAGTACTGTTTTACTCCAAAATAAATTATTGTTTTAAATTTTATAGAAAAATGTTTAACGACTAGAGTCATATTTTAAAATTGAGTTTTCTTTTTTTAGAAATATATAAGAGATTTGTGTGATTGCAATTTGTGAAAAAATTTTTTTAATTGTAGTTTATTGTATTCTTTCTGAAACAATGAAAATATAATACCATTATTGTTTTAATAAATTTTTATGAATACCTTAGACATAATAAAAAAGTGTACGTATTTTTGTTTATCTCATGAGGCTATTCGTGGCGTGTACAAACAAATAGAAGAAAGTATAGTAAACGCATATCAACTTTTACTGCAAGAAAGTAAACTTGAGTACCTAAGACGGTGACTGCATTGAAACAGGAAATGGTGAGCAACTTGTGTATACGAAAAAGAAACAATGAAGAATAAAGAGACAGAAAATCGAGCTCCCTTTAGACTATTCGCCAAGTGAAAAGCTTAAGTTATATATTCTCACCTTTTCTTCCTCGATCGAAATCATAAATAACAATTTGCAAGTTAAGCAAGTGTTAGTTTCTATCTTGTGGTGTATAACTTTCAATTTATGTCTGAGAAAGAAAAATAAAAGTAATGAAGAGTTCGATGATGAAAAAAAAAAAATCTTTGTGTTAAATTTTTTTGAAACTTAGCAAGTTTTTTATTTGATACAGTAACGTCGTTATCAAAGTTTCTTTAATCTTTCATTGAAGAATTTATATTTTTTAACGAAGTTTCATTATCTTGATCTGTATTTATCTATTTTTTAATGTAACAGAATCGTTCAATGTAACTTTTATCGACCTCAAGAACTCTTATCTGACTAATTTTTAAATTTATACACATATTAGAACCGATGATAACACAATAGTTTAATAACTTTGTCTTGATGTTCCAATTAAAATCATTAGAATCAAAAACACAAATTAGTAAAACGGTGGATTCTACGGGTCATCTTTGTAGTTTCCCGCTAATTTCAAATATAAAGCGCTCCAAATTTAACCTGTTATGACGTTTTTGAGCTCTTCGAGCTAAAACGTCTCGTTTGTATTTAATAAAAAACTGTTTTCAAAATATTTAAGCGCCAATAGCTTAGACAAATTATCCGCTTTTAGAAAGCTTGGCAGTGTTTATAGCGTTCTTGAGAGAGCTTTACCACAACTCTGAAAAAAAAATCCGTTCTGACAAAAAATTGAAAAACCATGTTTTGTTGATTTTTAAAAATTAGATGTCTCACAAAAAAATGAATTGATTTGGCTATGGCTTGCGAATTTTGGAGATTTTCTCAGAATTTACCGCCTCAATTCAATCTCAATTTACAGAAAATCTGTTCAGCAAGGCCCGTTCAAATGTCGCAAAACACTTTTCGATCGGATACTCCGTTACAAAGTTATGAAATATTTACATGTTTACGTACGTATACCCCCTCACACACACACACACACACACACACACACACACACACACACACACACACACACACACACACACACGCGCGCGCGCGCGCGGACATCATCGCCAAACTAGCCAGAATAGCTTCCTAGGATTTTCGAAAATTGGGATGAAAACAAAAACTTCCCAATTTTCTAAAAATCATTGATTTTCTTAGCGGGAAGTTAAAAATGACTAATTTTACATGTTAAACGTACGGACTATAATAGACGAACAGTAAATATTGTTCTTCATTTGATCAAGTAAAAAATTACAACTCAGCGCTCCTGGTTTTTAGTTATACTAAAAAATTTGGATATAAATGGAAGTTTATTACAAAACAAAAAAACACACTTTAACAGCAAACCAAACTAAAATGCAGAAAATATTTTTCAATTATCAAAGTTGTGGTCAACAGCGATAGAGAGTCCAACTCTAGAGAGATCAACTCAATACAACCAACCCAATTATTTTTAGTAAGTTCAGTTTAGTATATTTTTTGACAGAATCTTTTTCACAATTAGCGATCAATCAAATATTCACAGCAATTAATATCAAAAACCTCATAATTATTTTGTAATAAAATTGATTTTTTTGTTATCATTTTAGTCTCATTTTAAATTTTGTTGACCCAAAGTTTATAATTGCAAATTAATTTCACCTTTTTAGTTCCATTTGCTATTAACGCGTATTTTTAGATATTAAAACTATTATTTATCGTAGTATACCTTTAAATAGGGATGAAATCTACGATTCTATAGATCTGTAGTACGTATCGGTTTGTAATTCAAATCATTTGAAAATAACATTATATAATTTTCTTCATCGTACCATAAGGTATGAACTATTTATAATGCTTAAATATTAATGGAAAGTTTAAGAAAAGATCTAAAAATATAAATAAAACATAAATACTATTTAAAAGAAGAATTTGTGAAAATATTACACAGTTCTGCGGGTTTATGAGTAATGTAAATGTAGTCTTTTCCAACCACCGAGCTTTGATCTTTTGTTAGTCATCAAATTTACAGCCAAGAATTCTAACTTTCACCTTTTTGTCAGCTAAAGAGAAAGAAACTTTGCATACATATTACTCATTATTTTTTAATTACTTTTCTAACATTGATATTGATTTTTAAATGAAGTGCGGCTAGTATGAGTGAAAATCAATAACGGAGTTACATAGTATTGTGAGATTCTTTGATTTTTTAGGTATATGGCTTTAAATTGTGTCGGACAGTATTCAATATAAAAAAGTATAGTTTTAGAATGAAAATAATTAAAATACTATATTTCAAGGAAATGACGAAAGAGTTAAACAATTTTCAACTCGTGCGATAAAATTATGATAAATTATTTTTTAATTTTCTATTCTTTGAAGTCTAATCAGATTAATATTCGTAAACTTTCAGGATAACTTTTTTTTTTGCTTGCTAATTTTATTATCGAAAATTTAAAACTTTTTAATACAAATTAAAAATTTGTAACAAAATTTTTTACTATTTTTATACACGACTCGACGGTGGATACGTCGAGTAAAGTAGAAATTTTGTCCAGGTCACCCAAAATAAAATAAACAAACAAATAGGAAGCTTAGATGCTCTTATTCTCCTAAGCGACACCGCAGCAGCCACCCAGGCTGGGTTAGTGCACGTTTGGACGCCAGTTATTTTTTTCCAAACAGGGAAAAATAACAAACCCTGAATTTCCAGAGCCAATCTGCAGGTATTCCAGGGAAATAAACAACATAAAGGTGTTAGGAAAAAGGAGAAACAATAATTTGTATTTTACGAAAAATTAACAATAATATAAACAGATATTTATTCAAACAAATTACTTAAAGTTAAGTCCAGAGCTGAATTCCTTAGCCGGATGGACTGTATAATCAAAATAATAATGACAATGTCGCGTATAATTACTAATAATTTGTCTCGATTCTTGATAGACTGTTTGATTATCTTACTACGACATTAATTGATGAATAGAAATTTTATCTACGCATTAACTTTGAACTACGGTATACCCGAACTCCTCAGTCGGGTTATCTCAAAAATACCATTATAAATCTTAAATCAATACTGGCTGATTCGAGGACCCAAACGCGTGACTTTCGGAACAGGTATTCCACTACAAACCCCCTTACTAACGACGGGATCGACTCGACAATTAATAATAACTTTTAATACCAAATTATTTGAGCCAGGAGACAACGCGACGTGCGGATAATAATTTAGCTCAACTTGTGAGTACTCACCAAAAGAAAAGGGACTCAAACCAAGGCGCTAGATCCACACTCCTTACACTATGCGGGCTCCCGCGTGTCTCCCAATTTTATTTTTACCGAAAACTATGAGGCCTTGTGTCCGATCACAAGGGCCTCTCCAGCCGTTTACTAAAATTTGCTAGTCCTACTCGTGACCGATATTACAGGGTACCACCCATGCGAGTAAGGACTATTGTTCAAATCTCCCTCGCTTTCTCCCAGTCTCTGCAGAACACTGCAAAACCGACCGCACCTACTAAAACCGCTTGAAGTCTACTATCCGTGCCACTTGGAGGCAGGTCAGGCGCAGCGGCAGAGCATCAGGTGCCCTCTGGAAAAGAATTGTCCACGCCCTTCCGGCTTGAACCGCGCGCTCGCAACGTGGCGTCTAACCTTAATAATCTGATCTTAAGTGCTATCGTTATAAATCTATAATTATCTATCTAATCGCTCTACGAATAAATTAAATATTAATTTATTTTGTTCAATCAACTCTTTTTATCTTTGTTTCAGTTAACAGTTCTGCTAGTTAGTGAATTTTGGCTCAATAGCAGCCATTCGCGGGTCTCAGTCTTTTACCGCATGTTAGCACGTAGCTTATCTGCTTCTGGCATTAACCTACATTTGCTTTATTAACAATTCCAGTGATTCTAGCTTAAATTAAAACCTTTTACCCGTGATAAATGACATGTATATATATAAATTAAGTGAAAATTTATAATAAATAAAATTATAACAACGAAGTGATATAATTATCAACCTAAATGAAATTATCCAAAGTCCCAGTATATTATTTTTCTTTCCCAGCATCTAATTCCTATTACAGCTATGATTCATTACCAATAATCAATATTATGCTTTTGCATTTCCCTTATCACCTGTCCCGATACCCATCGTTGGATCTTGATATTAAATGCTGAAACAAGCCCATAATATGATTAAATACATTATGGCATAGATTTACGGCAATAAATATACAAATAATAAAACTATAGTTCAGTACAATTTTCTGAAACAAAAGTCAAATTGATACTTAAGAATTAATAACAATAATACATAAATTCTCAAATATAAACAATAGTAAATAAAATATAATAAATGATAAAGAGTCAAATACAATAAATAAATTAGTCAAAATAATACAAGATAGTCAAACTCTAGAGACACACCGAGTGTGGATCTATTGCCAACACTAGGCGCAGAGAGGGACGCACACAAGAATAAAATCCGTGTGACAAATTTTGGTTTTGTAGATGAAGTAAAAAAACTTATTTTCTACTGAAAATAGAAGTAATTAAATTAATTTTAGGAATTGATGGCTTCATAGATATAACAGAATTGGAATTTTATTTCAATAAGACTGCTCTAATCCAATACTTAGGAATAATTTAAGAAACGTTTAATTCTGCAGGATAGCCAAAAAAATTTATAATGTTTCCAAGTTCACGGAGATCGTATAAAGAATAGATTAAATATTTTAAAATTGTTTTGCAATTAATATCTATTTACTTTTTGTAAATTATTGGGCAGAAATTGTTAATTCCTGTAATAAAAAAATACTTCATACAAAAGAAATATGAATAAAAACATACCCAGTCAGCATCCAAATCAGAAAGACTTCTGGAAGAAGTCTTTTCAAAGACGTCCATAAGAAGTCTAAATATGATGTCTTAACGAATTCATCAATCAGAACTCTTAATCAAGAAGTCGACAGGAAATCTTTTGACAAACTTTGTAAGACTTCTAAAATATGAGCTCTTCAAGTAGTTTACTTACTGAACTCATAAGACATCAATAATCTGAGCTTTTTAAGAGGTCTTTTTTCTGACTTCGTAAGATGTCATGAATATGAACTCTTTCAGAGGTCTTTTTGCTGAGGTAAGATTGAATTGTATTGGCGCATGCGCACAACGATAGAAATTTTATTTTTATTTTTTATCTCTGTTTTAATATAACCTATAAGTGTATGGTACGTTTTCTGTTTACATTCAGCGTCGAATTGCAAAACTTTAATTTAGTGAAATCAATTAATTATTTATAACCAGTGATTTCGTAATTTGTAAATTAAAAGTTCTAAAAATAATGTAAGTGCATATTCTTAGCTAATTAATATTTGACTGTGTATGATATTTCATGTTTTTATCAGTGATAAATTTGAGAAATCATTCGATTTTAAAGGTAACGTATACATTTATCCAAAAATAAATATAAATTATGATTTTTTTAATTTAAAATATTTTTTCTCAAGATGTCTGAAAGAAAAAGATTCAGTGAACTGTCTAAGAGTCAGAAAAATCGAAGATTGAAAAAACGCTGTGAGCAGGCAATTTTGGAGACTGCACGTGCAAAAGCATCGGTTGATACTTCGTTTGATAATGATCCAGTTATTAATAACAGTGTAATGAACAACGACAATAATTATGACAGTGATGATTTCAGTTTACAGTCGATTCATTTAGATAATACCGTAACCGATATCTCTTTAAAGACTTACACAGATAATAATGATAATTCTCATTGTACAACAACAAAAACAACATCAACAGTAACAGCAACAACTACTACAACTTCTATCACTTATAATAATAATAATAATAATAATTGTGATATCGAAGTACCAATTCCTTTAACCAAACAATTAGCTCAATGGAAATGCGAATTTAACATTACTCAAGCTGGATCAAGTGCTTTACTAAAAATTATTAGAAATGTGGAGTCAATAGAAGAGTTAAAAAGTCTTCCAAATGACAGTCGTACCTTAATTGATACTCCTACAGATACTACTATTCGTGAGGTTGCACCAGGAGAATATTTCCACTATGGACTGAAAGAAGGATTAATTGATCAATTAAAAATTGTCGATATAAAACAGATTACAGATATCCAGATTAGTATACACATTGATGGTTTGCCAATATCGAAGAGTTCAAAACGACAACTGTATCCTATACTGGGAGAAATTTTTCCAAAAGTCTCTGTACCATTCGTTATTGGTATATACCATGGACTGAACAAACCAAATGACTAATGAATTTCTTCAAGATTTCATTAATGAGTACAAAAATCTGAGAGAGGAAGGTTTCGAGTATGATAGTCATAAATTTAAAGTAATTATAAGGGCTGTCATTTGTGATTCACCAGCGAGAGCTTTTGTAACCTACACAAAAGGTCATGGTGGTTTTTATGGTTGCGGTAAGTGCATTCAAGAAGGAGAATATAGTGACCATCGAATGTTATTTCTTGATATGGATGCACCATTCCACACTGACTCGAATTTTATAAATCGTTTAAATGAAGATCATCATTTAGGAAAATCAGATTTTGAAGATATTGGTGTTGGTATGGTGTCTCAATTTCCAGTGGATTACATGCATCTTGTTTGTCAAGGAGTATCAAAAAAAATACTGACTTCGTGGACGAAAGGATGGCGACTAAATGATAAAAAATTACTTAAATTAAGTCACAAAATGACTGAAAATCAATATTATTATTATAATTATTATGAGTATTACATAACAACAATAATAATTTAACAATTAATATTAATAAATTTATAGCATGAATAAATAATATTTATTAATTTATAATAATAATATTCTGCAAATTTTCTGTATGAAATCAGAAAGAGCTCTCAATTCTGACTACTATAAGTACTCTTTTATTTGAAGTCGTAAAGAGCTCTTAATTCGGATTTCTGCAAGACATCTTATTTTTGAACTCAAAAAGACTTCCTAATTCTAACTTCTGTAAGCACTCTTTTTTTTTTAACTCAGAAAAAAGATCTCTGAGAATATTTGTGGAAGTCTTATATTACTCTTAAAGTGGCACATTCGACGTCCTCAAGACGTCTTAGAGACACCATTCCGTTAAAAATTACGACGTCCAAATCTTAAATAGGAGTTCATCAAGAACCTCTAAAGACATCATATTGTTTACTGGGTATGGAGCATAAAAATTATAATTGAGTTATAAAATCTCATGATTAATGGATAAATAATCCATAATCTTTTCGAAAAAATAATTAAAAATATTAGGGTGATTTAAATTGAATAAATACATCCGTTTAAAAAAAAAATTTTTTGTTACATTTTATTTTAACTTGATTTGAATTCCAACACTAACAATTTCGGCCTAAAGTGCAGCATGTATAAAATATTTTTTTGGTAATATTTTGCTGAATTTAAATTAACAATGATTAATTTTTTGAGTTTTTGATGAATAAAAATTTCCAAGGAATTAATAACATTTTTAACGACCCGCTATAAAATTCAATGATTTTCAAATAATCGCGCGCGCGTGTGTGTGTGTGTGTGTGTGAGTAAATTCCTTATAGCTTTCAAACGGCTTGACCGATTGAAACGCTTCGAGAGATATTTATTTTAAAAAATTTCAAAAAAGTGTTTTTTTTAATAATTTTAAAATTTACGGTTAATTCGTGTGGTAGATAATAATAGTATATTACACCCCTTAGGAAGTAAAAAAGAAAACCTCAGATCACATGTAATTGTTGGCCGAGGCGAAACCGATCACATTACATGTGATCTGAAACATTTCTTACCTTATTTACCTAGGTTACATGTGATCTGAGACATTTCTTACTTTACTTCCCTAGGTGTGTAATGTGCTATTCTTGTACTAAAAAATCTGCGTATAAAATTTTAAATCACATAAAAAACGATTGATTCGATCGGACGATATCGCAATTAAAAATTTTAAAAAAGCATCTTTCCAACAACCACTAGATTTTCGAGCTCGAAGCTGATCGTATTTTACTCTTCAGACATGATTATGTCTAATTCTTCAGGCCTGATTCATACATGAACAGGCATGGTTATATCTGAACATGTTTTCCTGGAATAATAACGCTAATGCCGGCGGTAATTGTTTTCTTAAACTTTTCAAGAGAAAAAATTTCAAAAAAAATTTTTTTTTTAATTTTTTTTTTAATTTTTTTTTTTTTTTCAATTTAAGCACTTTCTGGAACAAAAATGTGGAAAAAGCTCGAAAAAACAATTTTTTTCTCATTTTTAAAAATTATGAGCTTTTCCGAGCAAAAACGTGATCCTTTAATTTTTCAAAAATTCGATCAAGTGAAACAAAAAAACGGCTGGCTGGATTAATTTGATTCTTTGTAGGGTTTTTGTGGACATATTGATCTGTAAAAGGCACACTTAACATTAGTGGTTTCCTCAATATTTTCGATCCAGCGCTTGATTTTCCAAAAACCACTAAAAGCCCTTTTTTTGTTGCATTTTCAAATTCATGTGACGGAAAGAAAAAATTTTTTCGAAAAAACAATGGACAGTCGTTAAGGGAATTCATTCAAGTTCTTGAAACCCACCTTTAACTTTCTGTGCGATCATTGGTTGATGAGATATCGATAATCAAAGACAAAAAGATCCTTTTCCATTTGAAGACCGATATCTCAGCGAGGAGTGGACGTATCAGGGTGTTTAAAAAAGAAATTAATGCTAAATGAACAAAGTATCCGATCCTTATGGTGGTTAAGCTAAAAAAATTTTTTCCACGCCCGTAGACCAAAAAAAAACTAAAAAAATTTTGAGAATTTTTTTGTTGCTGGTTTTTCTACGATTACTCAGAAACCGCGGAGGCTACAAAATTTTGAAGTTCTAATCCAAAAACTAGACACTTGGAGCTACAATTTCCTTTTTTTTTTATTTCCTGTACGACCATTTCTCTCAAAGTTACGGCCTGTTGAAAACTACCGAAAAATTTGGAATTTTTTTTTGATCCCTTAATTTTTTCCAGTAGTGTATATATATATATATATATTAGGGTGGGTCAAAAAAATCGAATAATTTATTTTTGACTTTATACTCTGAAAAATAGGTTCGTAGACACCTAAAAAGAATTCTCTCCAAGTATAAGCTCTTAATTATAACGGGAAGGTCCTCCGCTTTGCGGGTTTCTATTTTTTTCGAATAATCAGATAAAAAAATTTATATATCGCTTCCAACTGCTTGGAAAAATATTCCGTGGCATAGATTTTGTGAGAAATTGAATGCTTTACAAAAAAGGTCTCTTATGACTTTTTCAAAAACTCAACCGATTAAAAGATATTCATAGTTGAAGTTTGGCTATTTTAAGGAAAATATTCGTTTTTATTATGAATTTTATAAGTCGATGAAAAAAATTATTTCGGATTGCGGAACTCATGATTTTGTAGGAAATTTACTGCTCTACAAAAATGGTCTCTTATGATTTTTGATTAAGTGAAGCCGTTACGAGATATTCATCGTCAAACATTAACGAATATCAATATTTCCAGTTTTTGATCAATAATTCGATAAATTTTAATTTAAACTATGAGTTTCAGGAAAATTTACATAAATTTGAGTTTCGATCGATAAAGAAATGTTATAAACAATTTTTTTAATATTGTTTTCAGTCTTGAGCTTGTTTGATTGCATTAAAACAAGAAATTAGAGCATTTTTTTCGACATATAGCCAATGATTAGTTTAATTTGAAGTGAATGACATATTTCTTTGTCAAATTTAATATGAAAAGTATTGAATCAAGTGAGAAACAACCAGTATTTAACTTTTTTATAGATAAATTTTTTATTGAATTATCAATTGCAATATAATTGTCTATATTTTTAACATAACAGTACGCTATTACTATAAATAATTTCTTTTATTACAATTTGGGAATGTTTTTGATGTTCTTTGACAACTTGCAATAAGTACTGGAATTGTTCTTCATTTTTGTCAAGCATTGATTATATTCACTGACTAATGCAACAGCTCGCTCTGCTGAATCATTGACAACTTTTAGTTGTTGAAAGTATTCTTTATTTTCGAGATAACTCTCATTAGTAGGCCATAATTCAACATCGACATCAAGAAAGTCATACGGTAGATCGAAGATTTTGAAAAGATTTAATGACTTTTTAGACACAAAGTCACTCAGAGTTCTCTGCGCCAATGAATTCAAATCTTTTTAGCAATTAAAAATCTTTTAGCTTTAGAATCTGTACCTTCACGAGTATTAACAGCTTCAACAATACTTTTTTTTACTTCTAATGGAACGCCATCGTCAAACAGTGATAAAATGGCAAGTTCATCGCTCAAATACCATAAGTGCGAAATCATTTTTTCACACGTAGCTGAAGAAATCAAAGGATTGATATGTTTGTACTCCAATAAATTTTTCATAAACTGCAAGTCATGATAAGTAGCAGTTGTTGCAGAAGTTGATGAAAACCAAGCTTTTAAATACAATGTGACTATAAAAATACAGAAATGACGAAGACCATGCAATTCTTTCTGAGAGAGTTTGAATTCATCTCTGAATAGATACATTTTCAAACTATAAATGGCCTTAGCCATCCATCTAGCATGATGAACAGCACCAGGACGTTTGAAAGAAATCTTTTCTTGAGGCATTTCTCCAAGGAAAATCAATGATAATTCCAATAATTCTTTATCTAACTTATTATAACATTTCTTTATCGATCGAAACTCAAATTTATGTAAATTTTCCTGAAACTCATAGTTTAAATTAAAATTTATCGAATTATTGATCAAAAACTGGAAATATTGATATTCGTTAATGTTTGACGATGAATATCTCGTAACGGCTTCACTTAATCAAAAAATCATAAGAGACCATTTTTGTAGAGCAGTAAATTTCCTACAAAATCATGAGTTCCGCAATCCGAAATAATTTTTTTCATCGACTTATAAAATTCATAATAAAAACGAATATTTTCCTTAAAATAGCCAAACTTCAACTATGAATATCTTTTAATCGGTTGAGTTTTTGAAAAAGTCATAAGAGACCTTTTTGTAAAGCATTCAATTTCTCACAAAATCTATGCCACGGAATATTTTTCCAAGCAGTTGGAAGCGATATATAAATTTTTTTATCTGATTATTCGAAAAAAATAGAAACCCGCAAAGCGGAGGACCTTCCCGTTATAATTAAGAGCTTATACTTTGAGAGAATTCTTTTTAGGTGTCTACGAACCTATTTTTCAGAGTATAAAATCAAAAATAAATTATTCGATTTTTTTGACCCACCCTAATATATATATATATATATATATATATATATATATATATACGATATTATCGGCAGTGTCTCTTCTCTAACTCCCGTAATTCTATACGGATCTCAATAAAACGTAACATACATATTCTTAGGACGATTTCCGAGGTTAAGTTCTAAGATGAGCCAAATCTGTCGATTAGTTTAAAAATGAGAGCAATTCAAAAATTTTCAAAAACCGCAAAAAATTTTCGCTTTTACCTTATTTCCATGTAATAACAATGGAATTTATTGTGATAAAAATCTTATCACAATTCTATAAAGAGCATCTGAAAGCTTATTAAATAAGCTTTAATTTGTGTACCTTATTATCAGACTAGGCTAAAAATTAGCTACTTTTTCAGACAGATTTAATGAAATTTTACTTTTGCATTCGTTTTGATGTCATTATATTATTGTAACAGAAGATGTATATTATTGCTATTATCATTACTTATTTTACATTTTGTTTATAATTTCCAGTCAATTGTATAGATATTTAACGCTTGTACATATGGTCTCATTCTTGATCAATCAAAAAAATGTTCCTGACGCTTCTCATTCTTTATTTTCTTCTTTTTTCTTGTTTTTTTTTCTCACCTATAATCCAATTTTTTTACATCTTTTGATCATATCTATCAATTGATATTATTATGTTTTCCAGTTATTTATTTACTTCTTACTCAAATAAAAACTGAAATAATTAAAAAATGAATTATTCATTATTGTTTTTTTTTTTAGTTATACTTTTTTTTTTTAATTGTAATTACTCATCTGTATAGTACTTCCGTTCCTTTTTTTTTCATTTATTGTAATGACTATGATAAAATTGATGACTTTCTTATCGAGTGTACACATTCATATATTTTCCATATTCTTTATGAAAAGTAAGTGATAATTACTCAGCGTTCGAATTTTCTATACTGTCGTCCTATTTGAAAAAAAAAAAAAAGCACTTTATTTCGTCATTTTTATATTCGTTACCTTTGTTTATTGTTTTTTTCATTTCAAAAATTTTTTTATTCTTTTTTTTTCAATATTTCATATTTTTTTTTTTATTTATTTTTTGTTTTATTTTGTAATATTTTTTTTTGTCTGTTTTCATAAGTTTTTTTTTGTATTTCTATAATCTTTTTTTTTATTTGTTGTTGTTTTTCAATTATTTTATATTCAAAGGTCATTTTTAACTTAAAATAATTAACTAAATCTTTAATATTTTCTCTATTACCTGATTTTTTTGGGCGACAAACATCACTATTATATGCTATCTTGAATGATTTAAAATTCGTGTATCTCAATATTTGAGTATCAGTTTCATATCGACGGTATTAGCAATTTGTCTAACTCCTCATTTTTTAGACGGTGATTTTTACACATTTTGATGTAGCCATAATGAGATTATAAATTATTTGAATGATTCAAACCTAAATATGATATCTCTATCAGATATCATATTTAATGATATTAAATGGTTTTTTAAAGTGATAATAAATTTTGAACTAATTGTTTTTTTCGTACAAATAGCAGATTCTCTAAAATGGAGTTAGAAAATTTCTAATTTTCTTTATGTAATTGATGAATATCATATTCAATATGGAGAAATTTGTTTAATTCTTTCTCATTAATTTTTAGAAACTCATTAATATTTTTGATGTCATTTTTTAATCGACAAACATAGAAGTGAATGTTGTCCATATTAATCATTGTCAATACTTTTGAATATTTCATGGTTATGGGTTTTGTTTCAATAACTAGTTGTAATGTTTCGGTGATGCCATTTACAACAAATATAAGTAATGAAGTTTCTAACGCATGACTTAGTGCAATTCATGAACCTTCATTACCCCAAATTCCGTCAGCAGCAATCATTCTTAAGAAATCATCTATTTTTGGATTTTCTATAATATCGTTGTCGTTGTTACCTTTACGTACTTCAATAACTTGTGTTATACATAATTTTTCGTAAAAATTCAAATTCATCATGATATGATATAAGATAAAAATTTTTATTTCATGGAATCTTTCTTCATCATTCAATAAAATTTCAGCAATCGATCGAAAATAACAATTGCCATCTGGTTCAACATTATCGATTATAAAATTATTACGAAGTATTTTAGGAAACCGTCTCAAATTAACAGACTTTTTAATAGTTTTCATTAAGGAAATCTTTATATTCGGTTTTAACCATCTCTTTAATGTTGTCGTGAATTTCTAAGAAAGTTGTTTGATGATTCTTGAATACATTACTGATTTTGTAAAACGTATCGCTATGATGGATTTGATTTAATATTGCGTTTGGCTTAATAGACTTATTCGTATTATCAATTATTTCTTGGATAATAGTACGATTTTGTCTGTTCTCTAAAATATTATCATGAGAGTCGTTGTCCTTGATGTTTGCATCTACTTTGATTGTAATTAAATTTATATCTTGCCATGTTTTTTTACTAAATGTCGTTGAATTTATTTTTCTATGTGCTGCTATGAAATGCCGTTGCGTTTCATTTACTATTGTGAAGGGTACAAACGAATGTACGGTATTTGGTACATATTTGTTAATAAAATCTTTTTCGTGTGTATTTGTATTAACTGCAATAACAACTATAATGACTTTAAGTGCATCGCTTACGGCATAAAGTGAACCTTCATTTCCCCATTTACGTTCACGAGCTATCATTCGTAAGAAATCATGTAATTTTGGATGATTCATTTCTAAATTGTTCTTATCTTTAACCGAAAAACCACCTTTGGTTATAAGAGTATTATATTTTTTTTTTTTGAGAGAAAATAAAGTTTATAATAAAGAGTTTAATTTCAATATATCTTTCTTGATCGTGGAATATCAATTCAGAAAATGATCGGAATAAACAATTTCCATCAGTAACGACATCAGTCAGAAAAAACGTGTCATTAAGAATTTGATTTATCTGAGAACTTTTTATTGATACACCATTAGTTTTTAAAACATACTTTTTATAATTACTGATATTCAAAGTATTTTTAAAGGAATAATTTATATTTTTTTTGAAATTTTTATAAATTTCAGAAGAAAGTTTTGTTATTAAATCATTTTCAGGTTCACAAAATTATATCAAAACAATACAGAATTGATTATTATAAGCTATATGTAATTACTAATAACTTGTTAAAATATCTAGTAGATCTGTTTATACTCTTACATATACTCTTCTATTTTGTATTTTTGCCATTCGGCGATTGCTTTGGCATTTAAATTGAATAAATAAATAACAACTATGTAACATAATTGTTATAATAATTGTAATGAAAATAAATTTAATTCATTAAAATATAAAAATTTAAATAAATGAAATCTACTTCCATTTCGGCTGCCGAATGGCCTTTTTATAATTTGAGAACGAGTTAGAATTGTCGTGGAGTAGAACTATAATAAGTCACTCGGTTTCGTCTGATGTGCGAATGTAGTTTTAATCCTTTGAGACTTCTTAGTAGATTGCAAAGGGCAAGTTGAGATGCTAGCACTTCAGAGTGGAAGAATCCGGTAGCAGCGAGTTATAATTCAGTTTTTTCTATATTTTAACAAAAAATATATAGAAATCGGTTGACTATGGAGGACATCCTTTATACTTCTTACTTATTTTCGAACGCAATAATAATCGAAAATATATTTAATTTAAATTTGTGAGCTCGGAGATACATATTTTCAAATGGCTATAACTTTCGATTTTGATTTGCTTGGCGGCATTCAACGCAACTTTTTTTTACATGAAAAAGCGTCTCTGGTGTCGGGAGTTGATTGGTCAAATATTTTAAAAGTAGTTTAGAAAAAACTTAGAGAAATTTTTTTTTTATTTTTATTTTTTGAATATTTCTGAAATGGCTCTACTGATTGACATCAAAATTTGATCAAATGGAAGTTTCAATGAACTCTTACGGACGTCGTCTCGCTCATTCTGATCGGTTGATTCGTTTTTAAGATATCGTACGATAAAATTTTATTTACATACACACACTCACAAGGTCGGATATCTAGTCAGGAATAGTCAGAACAACTTCCTAGGACTTCAAAATGTAAACATCTGATAAGAATTTGCATTTTCAAAATCGTACCAAGATCAGTCACTTTCCTACTTTTTAAAACTATTAATTTTTACAGCAGGAAGTTGAAAAAAATTTGTTTTTCAGCATAGAAAAATTAAAAAAATGTAAGTACAACTAGTTTTTTTTTTTTTTTTTTAATTTGAATATTTAATTATGTTCTGATATACGATTTTGTTAGTTCAAAGATAATTATACGACTTGATATACATTTTTTTAAGGGGGATAGCCACTGTAAAATTTCGGAAAAAAAATTTTTTTTTTTTTTTCATTAAACTGAAGTTTATATATTCAAAATTATGTATTTCAAATTTTATAGAAAAATTCCGAATAGTTTTCGAGTTATAGTCATTTTTATAAGAGCGCGTCGATTGACCGTTTTACGCGCGGCGCTTCGACGAAAACGTCGCCTGCTCGCTCCGTCTTTGATTCGTACGGGTTGGCGATTGTTTTCCCTCACGATTGTCAACCGTTACAATTATTTGACTTTTAACGTATATTTTTTCTTATTGTTGAGATACTGTACCTCATAGTTTAGTTGTTTTGTATGAATACACACTCGTTCTTTAATTTATTGAGTTTCTTAGTGTACTCGTTATTGTTTACTTACTTATTTTTTTAAATCTTCTGATCTTTTTTTTTGTTTATTTAACAAAAAAATTTGTTAAATAATGGATCGTAAACAAAGTAAAGTTATTAAAAACGAAAGAAAACTGCCAAACGACAGGAAAAAATTTAATCGACCGCTCAACAGATATGAAACTGAAAAAATACTGGCTCTCAACGACGTGATAGTGCTTCCAAGAGGAAATTATCACAAAAATCTGATTGTACAATTGATTCGAGTATTAGCTACAAAATTATAAATTTTTTTCGATATTTAATTTACTAAGTGGCTGTGTATCGTGTAAAAAGTGTGGTGGTGATGTAAACTTTACTGAGACAAGTATTCGAGGATTAGGTTTTAAACTAGTTGTGAATTGCAAAAATGTGATCCAATTTTGATAAATTCATGTCCACTCATCAAGAATGCGTATGAAATTAATCGCCGTTTCATCTTTGCAATGCGGATAATTAGTATTGGGTTATCTGGAGCTGAAAGATTTTGTGCTTTCATGGATTTACCACGACCAATGTTCCATAGCTTTTACGATCGTCTGGTCACACAAATCAGAAATGCAGCTAGAAACTGTTGTGATTTAGTGTTGAAAAAAGCTGCTAAAGAAGAAATCCAAGAAACCTGCAAGCATTTAAAATCCAATGACATTCCTGGAATTTCTGTCTCCGGTGACGGTAGTTGGAAGAAAAGAGGGTTTAAATCTTCATTTGGTATATCTTCTCTAATTGGTTACTTCACTGGCAAAATCGTAGATGTAAGTATGAAATCCAGTTATTGTAAGATGTGTGCGCTAATGAGCTCAAAAAAGGAACAGCTGAATACGATCAATTTATGCAAGACCATGCTCTAGACTGTCCAATAAACCATGAAAATTCTTCTGGACAAATGGAGGTAGATGGAATAAAAGAGATGTTTATGCGATCAGAGTTATTACATAACGTTAAGTATGTAAACTATATAGGTGATGGTGACACTAAAACGTATAAAAATATTTGTGATGCTAAACCGTATGGGGACATGGTGAAGATAAAAAAAATGTATTAATCACGTGCAAAAACGAATGGGCAGTCGACTAAGGGCTTTGAAGAAGCAACGAACTAACAAGAAGACAAAAACAGGAAAAGAAGAAAATACACAGAAAAGTTTAGGTGGGAAAGGTCGATTAACGGACAAAGCAATTAATGAATTTACAAAGTATTATGGTTTAGCAATCAGACGTCATTCTAATGATGTTGATGAGATGTATAATGCTATTTGGCAAACATTTTATCACAAGTTTTCATCACCCGAAGATCCGCAGCATTTTCTTTGTCCTGAAGGTGCAAATTCGTGGTGTCAATTTCAAAAAGCTGTGGCAACAAATACTTTGGACTCATTAGTTGAAAAACCACCACTTCCTGCAGATATTGCGGAAGCTTTAATACCGATTTATGAAGATCTATCGAATCCAGAGTTATTGGAACGATGTGTCGGTGGGTTTACACAAAATAATAATGAAAGCTTCAATGCATTAGTGTGGCAGCTCGCCCCAAAAACAAATTCTTCTTGTTCCCTTATTGTTGAAATAGCTTTATATATTTCAACAATTACATTCAATGATGGGGCTCTAGCAACTCTGAAGATATTAGAGAATCTCGATGTTAAAGTAGGACCAACACTCTACTCATACTGCGCTGAGCGCGACGCTACTCGGGTTAAAGCTGCTGAAAGCCGCATGGAAACGGCCAGTAAAAAAATAAAAAAAGTCAAGGTCAATACTAAAGATAAGGAGGAAGAACCCTCATATGGCCCAGGACTTGATAGTTTGATGTGAGTATGAATATTTTGTGAAAGACTAGATTTTAAAGTTGCGAGAATCTTCTTAAAACTTTACTCGCGTTTTTCTCAAAACGACTTTTTTCAAACTTTCCGGTACTGTAACTTTCGTAAATATGAACCGATTCTCAATTTTTTTGTTTCCCCGTATTCGTCTACTTAGTGGCTATCGTCGCACGTAGGGGATTTTGAAAATTTTAATTTTTAAGATTTTTTAAGGCTGTTTGAGTCCAAAAAAATGAGGAAAAAAGACGAAAAAATTTTCAATATGGCGCCATTTTTTCTCAAATCAAAATTTTCAAAATCCCCTACGTGCGACGATAGCGACATTCCTATAGATTAAAATGCCGTTTGGTTTTTTTGTTTCAGATAATCCGTTTTTGAGTTACAGTACCGGCAATGGAGGGGGAAATTTTTTTGTGCTCTACAAAAATGTTTATAACTTTGTGATAACAAAATATTTTTGAATAAAAATTTAGGAGAATTATCCTCAACATATACTTTATAAAACAAAAAAAACCCGATCCCCAAATTCCTTTATTATCCTAGTAAAAAAAATTCCCGAAAATTGCCTATTTTTTCCAGCGTCACAGTGGCTATCCCCCTTAATAACTTCTCGAATTTTTAAATATTCATAACTGTTATAGGGATGGGTTAAACAGTCAATTATTTTGATGAAACACCGTTGTAATTTCAGTTAAATATAATCTTGTTTAAGATGTTTAAGAAGTTTGGTCTTATAAAGATATATCTTCAAATTTAATCCATTACTATGAAATATCGTTCTATAATTCATTATCTGCTTGAATTTTTTAAGTAGATTACAGTACACCTCAAGTGAAAAATATTAGGTCAAGAATAAATTGATTATGAAGATAAATTAATGAACGTAAGAAGAATGATGTATGAAGCATTTTGAAGAATGAACGCTGTAACGTATGCGTCAGCTTGTACAACTTCTAGAATCTCGAAACTAATAGTTACATTATATGCCACGGCATTGCTGTCATGGTTTGCAGCAGCTTGCATTTATGTCTCTCATTCTCACACACATGCACAAGTTTATTAGGTATGGATATAGAAGGTATAGAAGATGTATTTCTACGTCAGCTCTTTTGTAGATCTCACTTAATTTTATCATCAATGTTTACTATTTTGTATTACTTTAATAATTTTTATTACAAACAAGAAAAAAAACACAGAATGCTAAAAAAAAAAAAAAAACCCTTTTTTTCGATTTGATTTTAGATATGGGCACTATTCGTCGACGGAAAAACAAGATTTATATAATTATTATAAATAATTTATAGGTAATGCATGAATTTTTTGTTATTTAATTTTGTAAATAGTAAATTATAAAAATATTTCGATTTCCATTATTTTTTTTTTAGCATTCAAGTTTTATTTGCCATTGAGTTTCAAAATATAAATTATTATATTTTCTGAAATTTCAAAACCACTAAAAGAGGTGCGCAGTAGCCTATCGGATCCAGCCCTTGCTTACCAAAGCGTTGGACCGGATTCGAGCTTAGCGTACACCAATGAATATTTTCAATATTTAAATGTATTATTCTGCTCAACCCAAAAAATAAAACGAGTTCCATCCTCAAAAGTTTAACCCTGTAGTCGCTTATGACCTTTGTAGTGTATGTGATTTTAAATAAATAAAGAAAAAAAAATCACTGAAATAATATCAAATATAAAATAGCTGTTTAATGATTAAAAATGAGTAGAGAAAAATGTTTTTTATTCTGGAAATATAAAAATGGAAATGCTGAATAAGTCCGAAATTATTTAACTTATTCACGTTTTCAGAGTAAAGATGTTTTACTTCATTTATCTTATTAAATTGAAATAAATTATTAAACAACTAAAATTATTTTATGCTCCTTAAATCTCCATAAGTGTCTAGAGGGATTTTAAAAGATTTATTTCTTTTAAGCTGTTTTCGTTTTATGTTGTTTTATTTTAAAATTAAATTGCGTAACTTAATTTTAATTAATAAAAAATTAGAATATGTTTTTGACATTTTGACACTAAGTTAAAATCTTTTGAAATAATAGTTTCGTGTTATGATGGTTGACTAATTTAAGTAATTATCAGTTGTTTATGAATTATATATTATTACGACTTAAGACTATTTTAGATAATTCATTAATATTATAGCAACGTTCCAACCTCAGATAGTATACGAGCAAAAGTTTCTCAAATGAGAATGGAACATGTTCAATTTGCGGTTAAACTCTCATACGATTTAATTTCATGGTTTAACTCGTGAAGCTTAATCTCTAAGTTAATAGCTTTAAGCCGAAATAGTTTTTAATTAATTTAATTATATTAATTAATTATCAGTAAATTACTTCTACTGTTTCGCGGGATAGTTAAATTTTATTGAAACTTCAAGATTCTTGAAATTAAATGATAAAATTATTTATATTTTGTACGTAAAAAATACATTCATTATTTTAATTTCTCTGCGATAAAGTTGTAAATGATTAATAAGTAGATGGAAACTAAACTTCTATGATTTTATTATTAAAATAAAAATCTATAAGTGTAATATTGGTGTAAAATTGAGATTCCTTGAATAAAATAGAAGCATTAAATTGTATCAAATCAATAGTAAAATGTAATTTAATTTATTTAAAATAAGTATAAAAAATATTTCTGAGGTAGTTTTACTGATTTTCGCAAAACTTCATGAATTTAATCTCTACATTATAAGTAAATATGTAGGAACAGGAAAAATATTTTGTTGTAAATATTTTCTATGCTTCTACTTTAGTAAAAGTATTCGGTATTTAAGTATTTTTATTTTAGTTTCAAGGATAAGTGGTTGTAAATTTAAGGATTAGATGAGTAACTAGTATTTCTAACATGCTGTCACCAGATGTCAAAATATAGTTACTCTGTAAAATGTTTAAATATATTGTAGCTTGAGTGCGAGTGAGAGAATGAGTAAGGGTGTATGAAGTATGTAAGTATACTGTTTAGAGATGGGGATGAGAAGGGACCAAGAGGCCCAAGTAATTTTAAAGGATAGTTTTGTAAGTTAGTCTAATACCACCCTGGCTAGTGAGCAGTTGTATGTTATTTTTCCTTATCAATAAATCTATTATTATACTTTTAAAAAAATATTGTCTCGTGCTGTAATTTCTTTTAATTAATATAATCTAAAAATCTATATTCTACAAATAATTTAGAAAATAAATTTTTTTAAAGTAAAAATTTTTTTTAAAACTCAAATTGAAATTTGTTTTTGTAATTATTTAAAAGTTCACAAATATTTCCGAATATTCATCTATTATTTGTTTCATAATATAAATGTTATAGTTAATATTAACCCGTTTTTTTATGTTATCTATAACCATTAGAATAACTATGTCACAACATATACTTCTCTTAGACCGTGTTTCTACGGACTAAACTAGATGTATATGCTGCAAGGATAGTGCTAGTAATTCAAATTCTACACCGTCTGTTGCTTGAACACTATTCTACAGACGTTGCAGAATTGATTTAATTGCAAAACTCTAATTTATTTTTTTTTGTTAAACTAACTTAGTATTCTGACTGATTACAGACGGCAAAAATTTCTTTTATAAACAAACGAGGCTTTGTTAAAGATTTATCACAGTAGTTTCTTCTTTATAAAATAAAGATGTAGATAGATTTTATATAAAATAAAAAATTAATATTTCAACCAAATAATGATATTTGTTAACATGTGCTTTTGGCTAACATGTATGAAAAAAGTTAATTTTACCTAAAAATATTCTTACGTACATACGAAAAATTTGTTGTATAAAGTCAAAGAATTTTTTTTTTTAGGTCTTCTGTTTACGGTAAAAAGTATTCGACATTTTTAATAAATAGAAGTTCATTTGATTTGCGGACGTTATAGGCTGCTTGTATTTTACTATTATCTAAAGTTACCATTGTTATCCTTTTTATAACGATTTTTTTTTTCGAGCGAAGCAGACGTGCATACGATTATTTTATTAGCACAATTAAAGAAGAAAAAGTAAGTAAACAAAGTTTAAAAGTTAATAGCCAAAGTTACGCTTACTTTCTCAAACTTGATAGATCAATTTAAGGGTATTCTAAGTACTTTCAAAGTAGTTGATGAGCTAATGGTTTGACAAACAAGATGACAAGATTATTTTTTTAAAAAGCTGAACCTACATTTCATATCTTATCAGATATTTATAAAAGTTAAAACTTATAACATAAACATTACTACACCATTCTTTCAAGAATTTTTTTCTATAGTCTTAAGGTACACGGAGAGAAAAAAATTGATCTTATTCCTATATTAGACTGATAGCCATTACTACGTAACGGAAATTTTTGTGAGAATCCTGTGTAAATTTGCTGAGAAAAATCTTAGAAATTGTTATAAAAATATGAACAATCACTCATTGCATAATTAAGTGCTGAAAATAATGTTGTTGACTTTTCATTTTTTTGATAAAAATTTCAATTTGTTGTTAACAAAAAACAACCAAAATAAAGAATCTCAGTTTTTTATAAATAATTTAATAACTATAGATGATATGAAAAATCGGAAAAAGATCCTTGAAGAGGAGGAAATTTCTGAAAAAAATCTTGATTCCTAGAACTCTAGTTTCAAAAACAATAATTTTTGTTTATTGTTAAAAAAAAGGTTTGTAACTGCTTGTAACAGTGTTAGTTTCATTGACAAGACTTTCGTATCCTCTTAAAAATATTGCTTTAAGTTTTAAGTAATTGGACTAACATAACATTCAATTTTAGTGAAAAGTAATTGAATTTGAAATATTAACAAAGTTATTAAATTTATTCATAAATGAATAAATAGTATATTACACTACTAGGGCCGAAAGTTGAATTTTCGGCCCTGCGCGTCATGATGCCCGAAGCGAAGCCGAATCGTTTCAATTTTCTCTTGAATGATCGCAATTATTAATAATCCTTCCATAAAATACACAGTTTTCAAACTTGATATTGGAGCAGTTAAAAATTATATCTCCACTGAGTATACAGTTTTGATAATTGATAACTTGATTATTCAAATTAAAATTTTTAGATGAGCATTCTGATGATAGTTTACTGGTAGGAGCATTATTTTCAAGATTAGAGGTAACAATAGAAATTACAGCGGTTAAGAATTTGCTATGGTGACGGAATAAACAGTCCCTAGTTACAAGTGTAATTACGCATGAGAAATTCTTTTCTCCCGCCGTTACAAAGGGCGCGCGTGTACTTCTCACAGGGAGTAAATGTTAAACTTTCTTTCCTGCCATTAGAGAGGAAAGTACGTACTTTCGACCGAGGTATGAAGAAATTTAATTTTGCGTTTGTTTATGGTGAAAATTACCATTACTCCATTAAATTTTATAGCTAATGTATTAATTTAAAAATTAATGATACATTGCAATAATTAAATGCAATATTTTCGATTTTTTTCAAAATCTCCCTTAGCTAGGCCTTATTACCCGGCGGTACCTTACTACATATAATGTTAAGTTTTGGAAACCTTACGATGACTTTTTTCCCGCTGTTAAAGAGACGTTTGTTGTGAGGAAATTTTTAATAAATGTTGAAACTCAATAGACGTGGTCTAAATTTCATGTTTCAAAAAGTCCTAATTTATAAACAACAAAATTTTTATTAGATTTCATAGAAATCTAATTATTTTATTTCATTGAACTAATTATCATAACCAAACACACGATGATCATATAAATATCAATTTTCAACACTTATTTCACCAGACATAATTAGCTTCTTTCTTAAACTTTTTTAAATTACGTTAAATCAATCAAATATTAAAGTTATATAATAAAAACAAAAAAAAATCGTATTAAAAACTAATGAATGAAAAATAAGTCTTTTGTTTTAATTAGGGGGAAAAATGTATACAAAACTAAATCGTAAGAAAAATGAGAAAGGGTTAATGAAATCCAAAAAATTAGTAGCCTATAACCATCTACGAAAAAATTCTGCGTCGGATGGTAGCAGTCCCATCTCGATAGCTTCAGCCGTTCTTGAGTTATAAATAGTGTAACTAAGACGACTTTCTTTTATATATAGAGATTAGTTTATAGCAGTAAGATAGTTTGTTAATTTTTGATACTACAAGTTAGTTTTAGAACATCATTCATCCAATTATTCGGAATAGATTTTACGATAGTGAAATTTTTTTGAAAATTAATTTTGTTCATATATATAATTCACATTTAAAATTATTATGTATATTGAAATATTATTAACATAAAAATTATTGACTCTAAGTTTCCTAATTTATAATTTGGAATTCTCGGCAGCCTGTCTGTTGCTACTATTATATATTACTTCGTAATTTATCTATTAGATTCCTTTTGTACATGAAAGCTATCTAAGTTTCTCAATTCAATACAAACTTAATTGACTATATGTAAGGAATTATTTAAAGCACAAAAGAAAAGTGTAGAGAAATACAAAATTTAATCATTTAATCAAGAAAATAAATTTCTTAAAATAAACTATGTTAAAACGTAAATTGACATCTAACAAACAACAGTAGCTTTTCAAAATTACATTATATTTCACCATCAGCTGTTGATTGTTATTCCACTGGCTATTGTACGCATTAATTGCATTTTATATAAACTTTAAATCTTTTTAAATAAAAGTAAAAATCTTTGCACGTCGTTCTTTAGAACAAAAAACTCTATGTATACTCTTTTCAAAGACAATTGTCAGAGTGAAACAATGAACGTCAAGTGTGTAAAGCTTTCACGACTTCGAAATTGCATCGTACACTCTCTTCAAGCTACCAACACTTTCAGCAATCGATGCCTTCAAGTAGTCTCAAGAACAGTAGCGAGAAAGAAATTGTGAACACAAGAATACGTAATCCCGAGTAGAAAGGATTAAGCAAAAGAAAGCTCAAGAGAACATTTGACTTCTTATCTGACGGGAATAAATGTTTCTACATTCTTGCCACATAATTGAAGTGATTAAAAAAAAACAACAAATGATTTTCTTTATTTACAAAAGTTCGCAGCAATTTATAGTTAATACTTTTCTGAGCATATTAATTTTAACGAAAAAAAATTATTCATTAGTCCATTTTACAACAACATAGTATGGCCATAATATTTTCGAAATATTGCCGGCCATGGCTGACTATATGACTTTATTTCTCCTGTCAGATTTGATTCACTTGATTGGGTATTCTACTTTAATATGAATTTTATTTTTTTTTGTACCAGTGCATGATGTTTACTATATTACCTATCTATGGATATTTAATATACAGCTCATACAAGCTGCTCGGGGCTTTTACACATTTATTTTGCTTATAGCAGAATAAAATTGCATAAAAGTTTAACTTCAAGTCGGGAGCGCGCTTAACCATTGCCTGTACCAAAGCTTGAAAAATTGTTTGCAAATTTAATGAAACGTACTCTACCTCACCTCAAATAATATTTTTTCAGCATTGACGAATAGACCAATTGTCCAGAAATTAAAATGGTTAAAAAAATATACGTGTATGCAAACAGAAAAAAAATATTTTTCAAACGATTTAATTTAAAGTCTCACAAAACTAAATCAAGATTATTTGTGCATATTTACTAAGGTTAACAAATAATGTAACAGCTAATTCAATTTTTAAATATATTCATATTGTAAAATTTATCGCATAAACCATAGAGAAAGGACGGGCAAAACGGATATGTCAATTTAAAAATGAAATACCAAATATATATTATAATCATGTCTATTCTTAACTTTGGCTAATAGTTTTTTGGGTAATTAAAGTAAAATAAAAGTAAAAACAAAAAAATTCTTCTTCAAAAAAAAAAAAAAAAAAAAAGTCAACATTATTCGTTTTGCCCTACCAGGGCGGGCAAAATAAATACTCAGATCGGGTAAAACGATTACTGATTGAAAAACACATTTTAATCAAAACAATCATCACAAAAATATGAACCGCGTCCCGAATATGAAGAATGGGCTTCATGTATCCACTCTTGACGGATCCCTTATTGTATCCAATTTTCTCTCGGCGGGTCAACATATTTTACTGTATTTCTATACATTCCATAAAGTTATAATTTTTTAACTTCCCGCTAAGAAAATTAGAAATTTTGAAAAAATTGGAAAGTTATTGGTTTTGCCCTGTTTTTCGTTTTATGTGTGTGCGTGGCTGTAAACTGCTTATAACTTTTGATCAGCTTTACCGATTGGAACCAAACTAGTGGTGTTTTGAAGAGTTTCATTTAACTTAAATTTCCTGTGATTTTGAACCGGTTTGGACAGCTAGATTCGGAGAAATTCTGAAAAAACTAAAAAAAAAGTTTTTTTAATTGTGGTTTTTTTGAAATAACTTTTAAACAGCTTTACCGATCAATTCCAAAAACTAATCAGCTCTTAAACTTAAAAAAACCACATCGATCGCCATCAGTCCGGTCGAAATCGGTTGGTTCGTTCGTGAGTTACCATTGTCGAAGGAAAACCGAAAAAGTGTTTTTTCAGAGTTACTCTGAAATTTCTCGTTCGGTCAATTCAACTTAAAGATTCTTGATGAGGCTTCTTATTCGTGAGGATAATTAAAAACCGCGCCAAATGCCGCCAATCGCGTGAAAATTAATTCATTTATTCAAAAGTTATTGCGGTTTAAAAATTTTAAAAATAGTGTTTTATTAAACTTCTATCAGACTTTTGAGCTCGTAGAGCTCAAAATGATACAAAAATTATATATTAAAGCTCGAAAAGCTCAAAAACGTAATAAGTGTCATTTTGAGCGCTTAAGGATGGAATTAGCGGGAAGTTGCAGAGATGGCCTTTAGGGTCAATAGTTTTCTTCATTTTTCTTTTTATTCCAGCCTTATCCAAATTATACTCCATGGAAAGAAAAATTTTTTGTCCTAGAATCAATAATGTCGAATCAAAAAAATATTACAAAAACTAAAATTATCTTAAATAATCGAAGTAAAATTTTCTTGAGCCGAAAAAATTTGTCTCAAGAAAATTACCTTTTATTCCAAAACAATTTGGAGTTTTCTTAACAATTTTTTTAGTTAAAATAAGCTTTTTTCTAAGTTTATTTTTAGAATAATCGTAAAAAAGATTGTCTTAATTTTTTTTTCCAATCAATTAAAGTAAAAACCTGAATTTCTCATGATCGAGATATTTGATTAATACCTACATTTTTTCTCGAATATTTAAACTGTCATCCTGAGGCCGATTAGCCTTATTCATCTTCTTATAATATGGATAGAAAGGAATTTTTTTTTTCGAACCTAAAACTGGGCTAATACTTTTATTTCTATTTGAAAATTGTTTGTAATTCACGTTGGAGCTTATTCAAAGTAAAAGGTTTTTTTTTAATTAGAATTATATATGGAGTATTAAACTTAAGCTTTTTATTTGTAAATTATTGATTTATTTTAATAATATTTAAAAATAACCCCATGTACGGTTATTCATAATATATTGAGATAATTTCAATGAGATATAGGTCATCACGCTTAAAGGAAATATCTATAATAATTTACACACCTACTCTTATCAAAAAATGTAAACAAAAAGTTAGTTAGAAGCCTCTATTGGTCTGTGCATTAGCATTAGCTAGTTGTAATAATTCAAAATAATATATGCAATGAATTGAGATAAATCTTGTAGAGTAATTTTCGGATTATCCTTAGAATAAATTTTATTTATTTTTGTTGTTACACTCATAACATTTTAAAAAATATTCATAGATATTGTTTAGTTTTTTTTTTGTAAGTTGATTTTATACAATTGGTCATCAATATTTTTCAGTTTTTTTCTGATGACAGAGTAATCTATCCAATTTCTTTGTTCTCTAACTTCAATTTATTCTGTATCTCCACCATTTCCTACTAGAAAATAGTAAAAGGGCTCTTCTACTGTTGTGTATTCTTCCATTGTGATTCCTAGAATTTAAGATCTCTTTCAGCTAAAGTTGAGAAGACTATTTTGTTATTTATACCTTCAAAAAGTACCTACGAAGAAATAAAAATTACACAAACAATATTCAATACTGATTGCTGATGAAGTTGAAATTCAATTTTTTAAATTGATCGTTTTAGTTGAATCGTTTTAGTTGAAAAATGCAAAATATAATGCTCAAAATATTAATAAAGACTTAACTAAGGAAAGTATGAGTTTTACAGTATTTTTTGTCTTTTCAAAAATTGCAAATTTATGGCTATCCTTAAGATACTCTAATTCGAAGATATAAAATGAAAGAATCATTTATTTTTTTTTTTTTCAGCTTTCTTTCTAGATAATTTCCATTATTTTTTTTTCTCTAAAGAGGAACTTCAAACGGCGACAAGACTCGGCCGCTGGGCCGGTAGGTTGACTGAGCTTGAAAAAAGATTAGATTAACGTATCCAGGACGACGCTGAGTCGTGCATGCAAAACGAGATTGAATACATGCGAAAATCTGTAATGGAAGGAAGTCAAGACAGGAATGGAGATTAAATTAATTTAATTTTTAATGTACCGTGTACATAACAATTATGTAAACAATTCTTTGAAATTTTTTAGAAATAACTGATTACATTTTTAGAATAACTGATATTATTTTATATAGAAAATTTTTAATTGACCATTCTTAATATTACACAACGAAATAGTTTTCAATGTCCTTTTTTAGATTTTCTGATTGTTTTTTCTTCTTTTTCAGAAAATAATAAATTTAAGTACTTTTATATATCTAACTAAAAGTCTTTTTACTAAAAAAAGATTCTTAATTTGAGCTTTTTAAACTGAAAAACGTTTAAGCTTCAAGTTCTGACTTGCAAACTTCAACCATATTAAAAATACTTATCTTTCAACTAAACTTTATTTTTACTTTTATAATACCTATTGATATTAAACTATTAAAATAACTTTGTTTTAATAATAATATAATACCAAGATATTTGAATACTTACATTTATGCAATTTTAGAATATCATTAAAAAATAAAAAATAAAATCTCTTGGGTACTAGAATTCATGTCGAGCCCTACTCTAGTATCACATTCAATAATCCCTGACATTTTTTTTGTCTCGAATTTTTTTTTCCTTTTGTTTCTTTTTTTTAGGTCTTCATTTCTTACGTATATAACGCGTTTAAAATGAGATTTTTCATTTTATACTAAACTTTCTACTTTTTCCTCTGAAAAAAAATAAATTTACTACGAAATATATGAAGTATAATTTCATAGTAGTAAAAATTATTGTTGAAAAAAAATGGAATTCATAATAAAGGCCATTCGGCAGCCGAAATGAAAGTAGATTTTATAATGAGCAAAAAAAATAATGCAACACCCAATTTCATAATTGGTATAGTGGAATAGGACATAATTTTGAGACTACACATATGATATATGGTACACACATTGAAGCTTATTTAGAGAGCTTTTAAATGCAATTTATGGAGATTCAATAAGTTATCCCACTCAAAAGTTATTCGAGAACGAAAGTGAAGAAATATAAATTGTTAAAATTTTAAAAAGGTTGAAATCCTAGCATTTCTAAGATTTAATATTTTCCGAAATTTTTTTATGAAAAAATTTGTTTTTTCAAATGAAGATTTTATTTTTTTAAGTTAAGCTGATAACATTTGCACAAAAAAAAACTACTTCTTAAAACTATAAAATTCTTACAATTAAAATGATTGCCATTAATTGAAGATTATTATTCTTGGTTGAAGATAAAGAACTATAGCTATCAATCGAAGATATAAAGATTTTAACCCAAGAATTTGGAAACTACGAGAATAAGGCAAGGCAATCTGTTCTCTCAAGAATGGTTATCTTAACCCACGGTTATTTTTCGTGAATAGTTAGTTTTCCTATTAGTACATGATAATCTCTAAATTTTATTGTATTTTTAATTTATCATCCAATAAAGTTTTTAATAGTTGTAATTTTTCACTTTAAAAACTGAAAATTTCAAAAAATTGGTAAATTATTTTTCAAAATTTTCTAACAATTGTGCAATGTTTTTCATGTTTCTTAAAATCTATGTGTCCGAATCCATAACTCAAACTATATATAGAAAGAATGTATATATATATATATATATAATCGTGGTCATTAATTTAAGTATGTTTTTAAGTTTACTAGAAAATAGCCATTTGTAAACTCGAACGTTTATAAACTATAAATTTGAAAATTAATTGATAATGTCATTTGTAAAATTCATCGCAAATAAAAAATGATATTAATAAAATTAGCGAAATGGAAATTTCACGAAATATAAATATAAATTATAAATTCTGTCATTTATAAAACAGCGAAAAACAAAAATCTGTGGTTACGTAAATTTAGCAAATTCTTACTGCAGAAACTTATAAAATTAGCCAATAGTAAACTTTACGAATTGTAAAATTAACTGTTTTTAAACTTCTTATAACTTTTGAATGAGTCTGTCGAATCTGCTCTAATTCTCAGAAAAACTAAATTTATGGAAGTCTTTTTAGATGCCTCAAATCGTTTTTTGATCCATCGACCGGTTAAAGAATTACGAGAGATTTAGAAACGATTAATTTTACAAATTTCTGCAGTAAGAATTGGCTAAATTCACGTACAGCTAAATTCAGCTACAGATTTTTGTTTTTCGCGATTTTTTAAATGACTGAATTTATATTTGGTGAAATTTCAATTTCGGTAATTTCATGAATATCATTTTTTATTTGCGACGAATTTTACAAATGACATTATCAACTAATTTTAAAATTTATAGTTTATAAACGTTCGAGTTTACAAATGGCTATTTTCTAGTGAACTTAAAAACATACTTAAATTAATGACCACGATTGTGTATATATGTGTATATATATATATATATATATATATATATATATATATATATATATATATATATATATATATATATATATATATATATATATATATATATATATATATATTAGGTGTGCCAAAATGTAACTTCCTTGATGGACCTTATAAAATTGGAATTTTCAGTTGCGCTTTTGAAATCAGCTGTATTTAGGCCTTTTCTAAGATATTTTGGGGTAAGACGATAAATTTGATTTTCATAAAATTTTTTAACTGGAGCTTAGTTAGGGCACTTCCGCTGAAAATTCAAATTTTCGCCGGAAGTGCCCAATTAAACCTCCTGCTAAAAAATTCTATGAAAATAAAATCTATCATCTTACCCCAAAATATCTTAGGAAAGGCCTAAACACAGCTGATTTCAAAAGCGGAACTGAAAATTCCAATTTTAAAAGGTCCATCAAGGAAGTTACATTTTGGCACACTCTAATATATATATATATATATATATATATATATATATATATATATATATATATATATATATATATATATATATATATATATATATATATACTTAAAAAACGCGATGAGATCAAGCCTTAAATTTCCCTGGATGAATTTGCATATTACATTACACTATATCTTGACGCAAACGCTATTACATTAAGATTCTATCGACGTTCGCGTTGCCGCTAGGTTTACATTGTAATTCCTATTCAACCGATATTTATCAAGACGTATATTTATGTTAATGGTGTTTCCGTACGTGAAAATGGTCTATGAATTTCCTTAAAATGTTTTCAATCGTTATTTTACCTGATCAGATTTAGATATAAACGTAATTAATTTAAATAATAACTCTCATGTGAATTGTAAAAATCTAAATCTAATAAAATATTTAAAATTCAAATGTTTCAGGCATAAACGGATCAAAATGTCCAGAAGATAGTGTTTCAAGCGAAGACGGTATATGTAAATGTGTATCACCATGTCCACCACATAAGTGTGAACGAGGTGAAAGACCGGTTCAAGTAAGACCAGCTTCAGAAACCCCAGGAAGGTGCTGTGCTTTATACGACTGCGTTCCTTCAGGTAATTACTAAAGTCATACAGTTTAACCACAGAAACTGATTACTCCTCTGAGCACACTTTTAGATACGTGGTATCTCTTACTGCCACAGGCAATTAACAGTGACTAGAACTAAATACTTATATATGCAGCAACATCATGCTTCCAGTTCAAAACTAATTTATAACTAAAAAGTTTAAGTCAACTCCAGTCAACTCCAATGACTCTGAAATATATATTCTACTTGGATTAAATACAAATATTAATTATACTTGTTTAATATTTCTAGAAACGATATCCTATGTCGGTGGAGACGATGGACTTCCCAAAGACTGCACAGATTCTGGAATACGCCATGCCATCGGTGAACACTGGCAACAAGGTCCTTGTGTCAACTGCACGTGCGAAGAAATCAATCAGATGGGAAGTGTCTCTTGTCATTCAACTATGTGCAAAAGTTGCGAAAGTGCTGCGCCTTTAGTAGAAGGAGAATGTTGCCCACATTGTCTTGAACATACCAATGAGACACAAATCTTCACAACCACCCCCAATCTACCCGATAAGACTTGTGATTCTCTGAAGCCCTGTGAGCCGCCTTGTCATCTCCGGGCTGCTGACAACTTTGACAGTTGTCCTACTTGTGAATGTTCAACTGACGAGGTACCGTACTGATTAATTAACTCTCTACCCGGTTAATCTTACTTAGTTACTTCCTCTGCTATTATTTATAATCTTTTTTTTTCATCCGCTTTTACTGTCAACTGTCATCTACACTGATGATTAATCAAGATGATTTTTTTTTTATTGCAACGATAAATTATTTAAAAATAATATTAAATTTTTTAATTTATCAACCAGCAATGATTTATTAATAATTAAAGGGTAGGGGGGTAGTTGACTAAGTCTGATGAGAATCTTACCGCAACGTGGAGAAAAGATTATAAGATCAAATATTATTTTTCAATTATAATTAATATTGTCTCGTTTACTTGAAACTGCTGTTATTTTCAAGAACTTTTTTTATTTTTATTAATACGAATTCATCTCAACAATTGAAAAAAAAAAACAAAAAAAAAAAAACAAATAAATAAGTAGAATCCCAGATACTTGGAAAAATTCTTATATCAAAAAACAACTAAACCATTATTGATTTCCGACGTTTCATCTCTATTTATTGAGAGTTTATGAAGCACTTAAAATAAATACGAAGATGATAAATAAATAAACTTTGTAGTTATCACAACCAACATCAACAACTAACCTTTCTAGTAATTATAAGGAATTAAGCAGGAATATTTAATAAATAATAAGTAGTTTCTGATTTTTTTACCGCTGAATGATTTATTACTGTTTTTCAAAAAAATACGAACGTTAATATTCAGTGTTAAACCCGTTGAGATTAGTTATTGATGTTTATCGTATTTCGTAACAACTATAACATGTAGGTTTCTAGTCATATAGGCTTTTGAAAAATACATTTCATCCATTTGATCCTGAATTAGCCATTTTTTTATTTTTGAAACTCCATAGTTTAGTAAAAAATGGACGCAATCACTTTTTTTTTTCACTTTCTTCTTTTTTTAATGCAGTTTTCGAAAAAAAATCTGGAAATTGGTTGACCGCGCAGGTCAACCCTAGAACTTCCTGTTAAGTTGGAATTTGAAGCGCCTTAAAATGTATTTTTCGATCAATATTTGAGCTTTTCAGCTGTAACTTTTGAATGCGTCGTTCAATTTTCTCTTTAAAAAATGCATTCGCCGCAGTTTTTGAAGCACAAAAAATAAAACATACAGGTTTATGTTGATTGGTTAAAAATTCTCGAAGATATCTTTAAAAAATACCGAAAAACAAAATTTTGCGAATTTTTAAAATACTATAACTTTTGAATGCGTCGTTCGATTTTTACTTTCGAAAATGCATTCGATGCAGTTTTTCAAACACAAAAATAAAATGTACAAATTTTTATAGATTGATTGAGAAATCTCGGAGGTATTTAAAAAAAAATACCGAGAAACACAATTTTGTAAAATTTTAAATAACTATAACTTTTGAATGCGTCGTTCGATTTTCATTTTCAAAAATTCATTCGAAGCAGTTTTTAAAGCACAAAAAATTAATACATGGTTTTATTATGATTTTTCAGTACGCTTTAATGTTATTTAAAAAAAACATAAAAATTCAAATTTTTTTGGGTGTTTTTTTTTTTTTAATATCTTTGGAATGGCTTGATGGATTAACTCTCAAATCGACAAATATTTACGACAAATATTTATTTTCACACACACACACACACACACACACACACACGCGCGCGCGCGCGCGCGCACGGCCGGACACCTCGGCAGGAATAGTCAGAATGGTTTCCTGGGACCTCAAAACGCGGAGATCCGACGAAAACTCGACTTTCAAAAATCGGAGCGAAATCAATAATTTCCTTTTAGTGAAAAATTTTCAATTTTCTTTGCGGGAAGTTAAAAATAAAAAAAAAATTATTCATAGCTTCTTTCTATTTTTTATGTTTCGAAAAAAAATCAAATTTGAAAAAATTCTGAAAGACTTTTTTTATGGAGTAGGAAAAGATTAAAAAATTTCAGCCAAATCAAAAGGAGTCGGAGTCAAAATTGGTCGATTTAGCGTGCAATGCCCTATATATTTATTTCCTTTGGATTATTTAAAGACTCTGCCAAGTGATTCTATCAATTTTTAATTAATTTGATATACCTGGATGTCAATCAAAGAAATATGTAAAATTTATATTAATTACATTTTATAGAATTAATTAATTGTAGGTATGTTTCTTAGTATTAAATACGATAATTTATTCTTATGAAAAAAAAAAAAAAAAAAAAAAATAGAAATATTTTTCATTCATATCAATAATAATAAGGATCAATAATTTTGCTTTTTATGAAAACTTATTACTAAAAAGGAGTTGAAAGAGCCTTAAAAAACGCTTTACATAATTTATAGATTTCTCCCTATATGAATTTAAAACTATCATTTATTCTCATTCAAATGGATAGAGTAATTTTATTATTAAAATTAATTCGGAAAATCTTCACCCTAGAAAAGATTTAAAGTATTACTTCTTCAATTTTCTCTTCTAGAATTTTTAAAACTCAAAATAAGTCATATATGATTCTATATTTTCAAAAATAAACATTTAAATTATATCACGAAATAAAATTCTCATTAAAAACTTAATCTCCATTCAAAATTTAAAAGGTATAATTTATTCACTTATGAGTTGGTAACAACTTCACAATGTTTGTAAATTAGTGGTAAACGCCAAATAATATTCAAGTTATAAATAAATTTGCCCGTGGAACGTTCTATTAATTTTCGTATTTCATTAATCCCATACAACAAAGTTGAAAACAAATATCAAAGAATAAAAATAAAAAAATGAACAGTTTAATTTGATTTTAAACTACTATAAGTTATTACTCATCCATTTCTCATATTCTCATCTCTCCAATTTTCCGCTCATATTGCAGAACCAGTAGTTCTCTTGCTATTTTCTTTAGTTGAGTTTTACTTGCAATTTTCTGATTCATCTGTATTTTACGGTGTAATGTACGCTCGGTCAGACACGTTTCTAATATATATTTCTCAACTCATCGAGTAGAGGTGAAAAACGGAACGACAAAGAACGAATATATATGTATATACATAATATATAAATAGTAGCTACAATAGCGACTGAAAATAAAACAAAATTAAATAAAGTAGAATAAAATAAAATAAATGAAAAAAAATTTAGATAAAAAACTGCAACACAGTAAAATACCTTTTTCATGGTTCTATTTGCAGAATACAGCGAGCCCAGATCCAACGGACAAAATTTGCCCCGAGCTACCGCACTGTGGTCTCAATTGTGTGCTTGTGAAGGACCAGGGAGGTTGTCCTGTTTGCGCTTGTGAGAGCAATCCCGAACATGACGCTACTGTTATCCCAGTAAACGCTCCTGGAACTGCAGTTGAGAAGGACGACTCGGGAATCATCTGTCCGCAGCTCAAATGCGATTTGCACTGTGAGCATGGTCTTGTCATGGATGAAAACGATTGTACACTCTGCCAATGCAAACCTCAGGCCATTGGTTGTCCACCGCTTATTGAATGCAAGAAGAAATGTTCCTATGGATATAAACTCAATAGACGTGGTTGTCCGGTACTGTTTAAACTTTACTATTATTATCATTTTTATTGCATAAGTTATCTCTATTTTATTATTTTAAATTATTTACTATTTTATATATTTTAAAGATATGTCGCTGCCGTGCCGTTTGTGTGGACCGAGAAAATCGTACACATTCGGAAGGTTCATCTTGGAATCTTGATGCTTGTACGTCTTGTACATGCGATCTCGCTGGCAGACTCAGCTGCAAAGAAACAGTATGTTCTGTCGCATGTTCAAATCCTCTGCCACGATCACAAGACACCTGTTGCCCCGTTTGTCCTATCAATCAGGTGAATTTTTTTCTGAAACTTTCATTAAATTAATACGCTGCCGTGCTAAGTATAGAGGTGGTGAAATGTTTCATTCAAGTTCTTTAATAACGCACATAGAAAAAAAACTACTCGATTCTAAGAAATTGTTTCTTTTTAATTTCACTTCGAAGTGAATCCCTGATAAGAATAAAGAATTTAAAACAACAGCAAAGAAATTCAAATTTCGTTATTTGCAATACTTTTTAGTTCGTTTTCTTAATCAGGGTTTTCATTAAAGACATTCAGTTTTCGAGAAATTAAAACAATCTTGTAAAAATATGGAGTTCTTAAATATGGACTAATTTTTATAGTTTCAAACAGTAAAGTGGACATCGGGGTGGCAAAAATATAAATATTACAGAACTTAATGTAGAAAGTTTAAAACGACTCTCTCATTTTAAAAAATTACAGTTTCAGACAGTAAAAATTGCTATTTCAATATATAGTCCATACTATGAGAAGAAGGGGAACTCAGATGAAGAGAAGGGGATCTCACTCTGGGAGAATTTAACATTTAAAACAGTCAAAATTCTATTTTTAAAATATATATTTTACCAGTCCAAATAAGTCAATAATCATTATTTGATTTTTAGCGTTGCGTTTAAAATTTACCATTTTATTTTGTAAATATTGACGTTACTTGTATTAGATAATTTAGTAACTGTATTTTGTACTTTTTACATATCATGCAATCATTTTTTAGATATGAAATGATAAATTCCAAAGTCAAAATTCTTAATTATTATAATTTAACATTTCAGACATTCACGTAACGAATATTACTATTTGAAATAGTATTTTCTTCCGTGTAAAGAATAAATTGTAGCATTTAAATGATTAATATTACATAGTAATTATTAAAAACAGTTGATCATTATTTATTACAAATCGACTATTATTTATTACAGTTTACTTTTTTCCGTGTAGTTAAATGATGAAGTTATTTTTTGACAAAAAATTCAATTGTATTGATCGAAGATTATTTACACTGATAAAAAAATTAACGTGATTCTAGACAAAAATTCTCAAACTAAGAAGATCATTTTGGAGAATTTTATGCTCTTGTGTCAAGCAAAAAAATACATGGAGTAAGAAAAATTTCTTACTTCAAGAAAATTTCTTTTTTATTCGAGGCTATGAATCTCTTCAAAATTATGTTCTCGGCTTAAGATTTTTTTTTCTTAAGTCAAGTTAATTTTTTATCAGTGCATTCTTAAGAAAGGTTTACACTTTTTTCTCTCGCCTTCTATTGGTCAAACGGGAGTATCTCTGTCATACTTGTACAACAAAAGGAATTTTAAAACGCATTTTACGCATAAATAAATTAAAATTTTCCAAAAAAAATGCTTTGCTCTTCGATAGATAATTTAATTATCTATCGAAGAGCGAAGCGTTTTTTTCGAAATTTTATCTTATACATGAGCAAAACACGTTTGAAAATTAACTGTCAACCGCTTTTGAATCAAGTTCCAGTAGTTATCGATCGAAGTTATTGGCTTCTTAAGCCAAAATAACAAGATTCAATACAAGAAATTTTTAAAGTATGACAACTTGTTTAATTAATGAAATCATTTAAATTCAAAATTTTTGCAATGTTAAAAATGGATAAAATTTTTGATTTCTCTGATTTACATAAAATTTGAAATGTTTTTGCCGACAAAAGTGAACGTTATTGTTAGTATCATTGAAAATATAAAATAAAAAACTTTTAATATCTCAGAGTGGTCAAAACACAAGTAACCACTTTTATATACCTAGCACAGCAGCAGTACTGTATTATTAAAATCTATTTAAATGTATTTATCAATATTTAAAAACTTTTCCAGGATGCCAACAATAAAAATGAGACTCATCAAGGCAGCAGAGTAGGCTGGGGAATCGTGCCCATTACTTTGATAGCTGTTCTAACATTTCTCTGCGCAATTCTCATGATCTTCTTGGTAAGAGGACGATTTCGTGGTCGACTTTCTCCTTCAACAAATCTTTATACTTCATACCCGGCTCAGTACTATAAATGTGTGCCGGCTTACGAAACTCCGATACATCAAAATGAAAAAGTTGTACCTTTGTAAGCAATTTTAATACCAAGATGGTGGATTTAAATAACTTGTTAGTGATTAATATTATTCTATATATACATTACATAATGTGAATTTTATGTATCTAATCGAAATCATTGACAATTTACTAAATCCATTACACAAACGAACAATTAATATATATTAACATAAATATATGTAGATATATATAAATATTTATGATGTGATGAGGAAATTGATAAAAAAATTATTAAATATAAGTAAGTTAATTTTCTTATCGCATGGCTTTATATGCGAGAACCTTTCCTTGATAAAATTTTTGCTAATTTAATAGTGATAATAAATGTGAATGGTAGAGACTTTGAGAATGATAGAAATAGATAATTTTTTGATCTCCGGACTACTGTAACTTTCTATAAATAAATATAAGGAAGTTAATAGAGTATAAACTCAATGGAGTGGATCAAGTATTAAGTTCGCCATGTTTGGAACGTGATAGTTTGACAACTTCTTATTATTATTAATAACAGTTAAGACTTTGTCAGTAGGCTCCATGTATGTATATGTATATGATTAAGTTAACTATCGATAGCTGTGTTATTAGACTGTTTTCATATTAGTAATATTATTTTTTCTGTTTTGTTTATTTAAATAAATTAATTAATACTTAATTTTAACAAACCTTAGAGAGAGTATTCATAATCTTAAATTAGACCTTGTTGTTATCTATTGCAATATTAATGCACTTTTTCATTTATTTAATCAGTTATTATTTTTATTGCAATGTTATTATTATTATTATTATTAATTTTATTATTATAATTATTGTATATATTTATTCTATTAAATGTTAATCGTAATTTATGTAAGCTAATATTCAATGTCTCATGATGGACTCATATTTAGAAAGAAACTATTTTATATGTAAATTGAGAAATTTTTAAAATTGACCATGAAAATAATAATATAATTTTATTTATAAATTATTTTTCTTTTTTTTTTTTTATTTCCATTATATTTATATGTTATATGAATATAATTTGATAAATATATATCCCCAAATTTTGGAAGTATAACTGTATACAGAAAAAAAAATTTACTTGAATCAAGTAAATAATTTTGAAGAATTTCATCTTCTTGGTTTGAGTTGAAAAATTCTTAAACTAAGAAATTTTTCTTGGTTTAAGTAAATTTTAATTGATTCAAGAATCTTTTGTCTTGATTCAAGACAATGAATTTCTTCAAAATTATTTTGTTGGTTCAAGAATTTTTCTCTTGATTTAAGTTAATTTTTTTTTCTGTGTAGAAAAATTCTTAAACTAAGAAATTTTTCTTGGTTTAAGTAAATTTTACTTGATTCAAGAAATTTTTATCTTGATTCAAGTTAATTTTTTTTGTCAGTGTACTCAAATGAAAAAAGTCGAAAGAAGATGACTTTCGGTATTGAGGCGTGAAAAAAAAAAAAATAAATAAATAAAATTGAGCTAAATACTTCTGCTATTTACACATACATATCCATGTACCTACATACGCCCTTAGATTATTATCTTTTTAAAATTGATATATATTTTTTCAATGTAATCGTCAAAAAATTTCTAATCACTTGAAACATTTTTGTGTATTAAAATTAGATTAAAATAACCATTGTAAACTTATATAACAATATTATTATAAATAGTAATATTTGTAAACAATACATAAATATATAACAGTATACAGTGACTAAGTGAGTGAATGAACGGTTTAATCAGTGAAAATTTAATTCAATCATAATTGTTATTTTTTAATCGTCAATTGATATATTTAAAATTTTAATTAATTGAAAATCATCAAAAATTAATAAACTGAAAATATTGCACTATTTAAAATTGCGTGCTTATTATATACATGACAAAGATTCCCATTGGTATTTTATCGCATATTTTAACTATAAAATAATGTTAATTCATTGGTCGGATTCATTCTCTGACTTGATCACTTTGATCACTTTTTATTGATTGTCAATAATAAAGTATAAAATTAAATTTCATAAGTGTACCATGAAGACAATATTTATAAAATGACGCTAAATTAAAACAAGTGCTAATAACATCGTTTTTGATCAGAAATTTTTTTGTAATAAAATACTACTATTGATCGATAGATTATTTATTATAACAATATATCTTTTAAAAATAATGATGGTGTATGCTTAACAATTCAGCTGAGCAATAACTACATATGTTTAATTATGGAATAGAAGTTTATAAATTATGAAAGATAATTAGACAACAGTTAGTATTTTATTTACAATATATTTGAAAAATTAAAAAAAAATGTCTGGAATAAAAATTGAAGAAATTTTTTTTAATTATTCTGCAATATGAATATTATCAAAATCATATCAATGTAACGTATCCATAATAGTTTTAAAAATGCGTTAAAAAATGATTCTTGTATGTTTAACAGAAAACGACTAAATAAATTGTTAATACACAAACAAATATAAACGATTTCGTTTACTTATTCCTCACGTTCCTATCTATAGTCCGGTCAATTTAAACATTCGAAGCTACATAAATTCCTATCAAGCTGAAAATCAGTAAGGTTATTAAAAATATGATGAAAAATAAAATTTAAAAGTTCCCCATCTTTCCCCTGTATGGAAAAAATTTTATTCAAGGTTAAAGGTCAAAAAAATGAGTTTTTCACGATTTTCAGCAAAACGGTAAGTTTTATCATAAAAATATTTCAGACAAAAAATGTATCAATACTTTTTTTCCTACGAGCCACCGTTTTTGAGATATAACTATTCAAAAAGTTGTACAAGTTGCAATCATCATAATATACTATTAAAATGTTATTCAAATGAAAATATAGGAAAAAAACAGTAATTAAAAAGATATAATTTATGTAGTAATGAAAGGAGCTCTGAGTAAAAACTGAAAAAGTCACAAATAATTGCAATTATTAAAAAAATGAATTAAAAATAATCTGACATGTTAAATGCCCATAAGAGATAGTATTAAAGAGGATTTGATGGATTAGAAAGTATTCAAAATGATTAAAAATCAAATCATTTTGAATTCTTTATAATTCTTTTTTTGAATGAGGGTGTTATAAAAAATTAACCTTGATAGTTTCAAATGTAAATTTTCAGTTTTTAAATCTAATTCTTGCAGAGTTTGTAAAAATTTTGCTATAAGGAAATTTCGCTTAATTTTTTACATAACGCTATTTCTCAATAAACTCTAGAATGTATGAAGTTTGTTCATTGATGTTTTTATTTTCATTTTAGTATGCAATTTAACTCGATTTCATAGAAATCTTGCTATTGTATTTGTCCGCACAATGAAACTTTTGAAAAATTTTGTTATTTTCAGACTTAATATAGACTCACATGAAATTCAACATAGTTACTCTTTGGACGATTCTTGAGTTCAAATTCGAAGATGAATTAAATCGGTCAGTTAGTTGAGAAATGACAGATATTCAAAAATTGCTCGACCTGAAGGGGTTACATGAGTTTCCTCTGGGAAAAAATGGCCTTTTTTCAACAGTTTTTTTTTAACAGAAAAAATGAAATATTTTATTCAAACTTTTTAATGTCTTCAAGATACATGTTAATAAGGGATTACTGCAATAAAAAAAAAAAAAAAATATTAAAAACTCTGCTAATTTGACGTCATTTCCGGCGAGCCCTCGGAAAAAAGATGCGTCCGCGTAATCAGCAGAATTTCTAGCAGGATTATTTGAAAAAAAAAAAAAAAAAATATGTGCTTTAGTTAAGACTTTATACTAGGTCTTGAACAAAGGAAAAAAAATAACAATTGGATTTTTGGCAGAGGTGTTTACAAAAAAATTAAAAATTTGGCTAAAAATTGCGGTTGGTTTTAAAATAGGATTTTATTTTTTTCGCATTTTCATTGTACATAAATAAGTAATATTATCCTATTAAACAACTTGCACCCTAATAATCTATTATTTGCACTGTCATCACATGATACTCTTAACAAATATAATTAGTTAACTAATTTATAGTTTTTTTTTTTTTTTTAAATTATTAACTATCAATTAACATTATTAATATAATTTTTCTGAACTATTACTAGATATCATAATGCTTTGGAAAAGTAAAAAAAATACTAAAAATTGCAGCAGGATGGCCGAGCGGGTTAAGTCATTATATCGTTAGATCGTTCATACATCATGTCGTGAGGCGAGGGTTCAAACCCCGACGGTTGTTAGAATAGTTCCTACACCAACCGTCGAGGGTCGCTCTGGTACCCGACTTGTACTGGCATGGGTTTTCTCTGTGGTTTTCCCATGTCACTATTCCAACAGCCATTAGAAAGAGGTAAGGAATAGGGTAAATGCAGTACAGAAAGCACAAATCGGTCCACAGCCGCAAGACATACGTAGTTATTATAAAAAGTTGAGAGAACATGTTGTGGTATCTGTGTGCGAAAATTGAAAGATAATTTGAACGCAGTAAAATAGAGAGAGGCAGTAATATTGTGATGAAAACATTGTAAAAAGCAGTTCTTACTGTTGTACAATGTAACAATTCTATCTATCTAAAAATTTGGCTAAAATTTCGCGGTCTTTGTTTTTTTTTAAATAGTTGTAATTGAAAAAAAAAATCTTTCGTTCAAGACCTTGCAAATTATATCTCGAGGGCCTGCGATATGCAATTTTGAGAGTTTCAAAAAATTGTATTTCTGAAAGTTCTCTCGAAAATAGCTCATGAATGCGACAACTTATCGAATTTTCATTTGATGTAATTTTGTATGATGAGAGAGTCATTATTTTTCAAACTTTTTTAAGAATTATATTTTTGATGTATATTATGAATGCTAAACTATGTATTACAAAAATATATTTGTACATAAAGATAATTTAAACCACAAAACACATCATAGAGGAATCAAAGCAAAATAAAAAATTACTAATCTTCATTCAATACTTTTAATACAGTTATATAATAACCATTAAATTTTGTCATTAAATCAAAGCTTAATCAATGCAATTATTAACAAGAAAAAGATAGAGAAAACATATTCATCCCAATTTGATTTGAAATATGATTAATCATATTATTTGATACGTTCTATATTGTTATGCGTATTATTATTGAACATAATTTATAGTTATTCTTCTCTCGTTTCATTGATATTCGCATATCGAATTAATAATTATCATTTTTGACGCTTAATAAAATTCGCTGAGTATATTATATATTAGGGTGTGCCAAAATGTAATTTCCGTGAAGAACCTTTTAAAATTGGAATTTTTAAGTTCCGCTTTTAGCAGGAGCTGAGTTTAGGCATTTCCCAAGATATTTTGGGATGAGACGATTTATTTGATTTTCATAGAATTTTTAACAGGAGATATAGTTGGGCACTTATGGCTAAAATTTGAAATTTCAGCGGAAATACCCTAACTAAACTCCTGTTAAAAATCACCCTATTATATATACTATTATATATACATGTTGAAATTACAATAATCAATAACATGCCATACTTTAATTTCTTGATCGAAACCTGTTAAATAAGAAAAGGTAGAGAGTCAGTTTTGTAGTGTATTTTATTGATACTTATTCAAACATTAATTATATAAACAAGATTAGATTAGTGAACACAAATAATTGTTGATCACAGTTTCATTTATAAAGTCTTTATGAAATCAATCAATGTAATTCATTCGTCTATTCATGCGGCTAGAACTCTTTTTAGACACCGTAAGCTCTCAGGTGGAACTCACTGTCAAGAAAAAAGGTGCTGGCTCTATTAGCAAGAAGATACTTCTAGAGTGTGTTCAAAGGAGCCTGTACACGGAAAGAAAATTGAAGGAATTTTTACTATTTCACTATCGTAATTTTTATTAAATTTAATAATAATAATGGACTATACTTCTCATTTAGTAATTTTTACGATCTACTATTGTAAATTTTATTCAACAAACAAGGCTAGCAAAAACTTAAAAAGTCGAATAATATAGAGCTAATTATACAATATGTGTTTGTAAACTTTACAATTCAACTATTGCAAAAATTCACACCATGTTTTTCTAAAAGAAATTTTGAGAGAGAGAGATAGGAGGTTGGAATTATTGGTAACTATACAGTACACTGATAGAAGGATTTCTTAGCATTTAAGAAAATTTCTTTGTTTTTAAGAAATAATTTCTTAAACATAATTTCTTAATGTTTAAAAAATATTTCTTAGTATTTAAAAAATATTTCTTAAATGCTAAGAAATGTTATAAATACTAAGAAATATTTTTTTTGATGCTGAGAAATGATGTTCAAAAAATGATTTCTTAAATACCAAGAAATTATCTTAAATACTAAAAAATCCTTCTATCAGTGTAGGGTGCGCCAAAATGTAACTTCCGTGAAGAACCTTTTAAAATTGGAATTTTGAGTTCCGCTTTTAATAGTTGCTGTGTTTAGCCATTTCTTGAGATATTTCGAGACGAGAGGATTTATTTGATTTTCATAGAATTTTTAACAGGAGATCCAATTCGACACTTCCGGCCAAATTTTGAATTTTCATCGGAAATGCCCAAACTAAGCTTCTATTAAAAAATTCTATAAAAATCAAATTTATTGTCTCACCCCAAAATATCTCAAAAAACGCCCAAACACAGCCCCTGTTAAAAGCGGTTCTCAAAATTCCAGTTTTCAAAGGTTCTTCACGAAAGTTACATTTTGGCACACCCTACTATACAGTAACCGAAAAAAGAAATCGGAATTTTCGTCCTGTCCGGGAATCGAACTCAGACCTTTTGGTTGGCAACCACAGAGACTTTCCTTCTACGCTATCCGAGGTAAACTTGTATTTACATCCTTTAACATTTACATAAACTCGGAGTCTAGCGCTGTGCACGGCTATCACTCACACTAATTGAGAAACATTCCAATTCAACTAATATAAAATTTGTTCTACTTCTATTGAAAAAGTACAGAAGTAGCACTGGAAATTTATTTCTTTTACTTTTTACAATAGTAAATTGTAAAATTTCATGAATAAATGATAAATTTTCTTCTAAAATATTTGAAGATTTATAGTAATAAAAGTATAGTCCAGCTTTACAATAGTTGTATCGTAAATTTTCCCAGAAATTTTTTTCTTTTTAGGTGCACCTTATAAGGTGATAACCAACCGGGCCTTACCCTGTTTAAAATTTCCAATAGGATCCCATCAAAAGCGACAAAAGTCACTTAGAAACTCATAAATTTTATTGGTTTCTAAGTGGCTTTTGTCGCTTTTGATGGGATCTTATTGGAGTTTTTCAACAGGGTAGGTACGATGATTTTCTTCGAGGTTTACCGCAAGAAAGCTTGTAGGCCACCTGGCAGGGTGAAAAGAAGTACCGAGCCTTGAACACTATGAGTTTTTCATTTAGAAGTTGCCGAAAAAAAGATAATTTTCTCTTGACTAGAGTTAGACTCAACAATTAAGATAATTTTTTCACACTCAGAGTAATATTTTACGTTAAAAGATGTTTAACTCCGTAGGTCAATTATTAATTAGCAGACTTTTAATTAAAATTAGCAAAAATTCAAAATTTTCCTCCAGGCTCTTCTCTTACGAGATGTTTCTAGGCGCAGGTGCAAGCTAGGTTCAAGCGCCTGTGGTGCTTTAAAGTACTTATAGAGATCAACAAGCAGCGCCACGTATTGTATTTATTGTTATTTAATAATTTAGAACTGGTATATGTTGCGCGCGCAAGCGCGCATCTGAATGTTAGTACGGAATTATATATGTTTTCATGCTTATGATACTTTCGATAAATCATGTTACGAATAATTTGCAACACATGTTTTCATCTTAATACTATTATTTTATTTATTATTTATTAATTTATTTATAAGTCGCTATATGACTACCAAGGTCTTCAGCGATTGCTGTACAATTAAATTTAATAGGTAATTTACATTAACAATTTTAATAAGAGACTCGATTTGTTAACAATTGAATTTTGTACTTTGATTAATTTACTGTTATTGACTTGATAAATCTATTTGACTAGTTTTTTTTATCAGTGATTAAATCTTGTCGATGAGCTTGGTATTTTTATACACAGAAAAAAAAATTTACTTGAATCAAGCAAATAATTTTGAAGAATTTCATTGTCTTGATTTGACTAGAAAAATTCTTCAATTAAGAAATTTTTCTCGGTTTAAGTAAATTTTACTCGATTTGAAAATTTTTCGTCTTTTTTATTTTTTATTTATTTATTTACCAGGATACAAAAGTATATACATACAAGGTATGCACCTATAGAGGTGTTACATTTAACACTTGTATATATAGGCCTAGGAAAAGTTAATTAACAATAACAGAGCTTACCTTGAAACAAGTATTATTTACAAATATGTAATAAAAATACAGTATAATATGAAATACGTGGTTTAGTGCCTAAGTGTTACAATCCACTTTATAATTTTTTTCTTATTAATCTTACTTTTTAAGTTTAAAGTCTTTAATGTTTGTGGTAATTGGTTATAGTACTTAATTGCTACATACTTAGAGTTTTTACATGATATGTTTTTATTAATCTTAGGTAACTGCAATTATGTCTTGATTCAAATCAATGAAACTCTTCAAAATTATGTTCTTGGTTCAAGAATTTTTCTCTTGATTCAAGATAATTTTTTTTTCAGTGTAGGAATCATGTTTCGAATAGTTTGCGACACATATTTTTCATCTTAATTTCATTATAGGAATATTATAACTGAGGGGTCGCTCGAGTTTTTCTTTTAACTTTAAACTAAACCAAAATTGAAAGATTAAAAAAACACCAATTCAATATCATTGTTAACTTTAAGCTTTCTTCTGCATTGGATTGTTTCAAGTCGTGAACTTATACTACCAGTCATTTCTTGATAAAAAGTTGAAGTTGAGGATTAAAACTTGCTATCAAGCTGACGTCAAATTCGTAGCAACTTTGAGCTTCGAGCAAGTTATTTCTGGAGCTTAACTTTCAGTAAAGATTGCGGTAAATCTATTATACCCCAAGTTAAAATGCAGTAGCAGCGAAATACTTATTTTAACAACTTGATTAATAAATTGATAAGCAAAAAGTTTCATACAATTATTGACAATAAATCAACGTAATTTTCATGCATTCCCGAGTCGAAAAAATGAACTTTGATGAACTTAAATTAATTTATGAACTTAAGTTAAGTTAATTTGAGTCAATTTTTTCAACTCTCATTACATTTTCTCGTGAACTTTGTGTGACTCTTACCGTTTCCGACAATCTGCAATTGCCCTGATAGCCAGCGCTTTCTCAGTAAGTGTTGACTTCCAGCAGTTACGGTTAATTTATACATCAAGTTGGCGGTAATTCTTCTCTCAACAACAGTTGTAAGCAAATTGACGGAAATCTACGGCCGCAACTTGAATACAAGTTAACAATCAAACTTGTAGTTAAATTTCCTTTCAACTTTACTACAATTTGAAGGGATTACTTGTACAGCAAGTTTTGGCGTCTATTTGCAGAGTAAGTTATAGGTAACTAATAGGTAATCGCTCTCTTTGCCAACTCTTTCCGTCAAGTTTGCTTCAAATTGCGGACGTAGATTGACAGTAAGTTATAGGTAAGGTGGCTATCAGGGTGAGTTCTCTAAGAGTCGAAAAAATACCTATTTCTGTTATAAAAAGTTTCTTTTTTATCTACTGTATAGAATATATACCAACGAAATACTAACTTACCCCAATAACCACTTGATAGCAAACTGACATCTATCTGTTGACACAATTTGTTGTCAATTCGAGAAGCAGATTGGTGAGAGACTGATTGCAAAAGTTGGAACGCAAAATTGTGCTCCATATGCTTGCAAACAGGAACTACAAAATTAAGTTAGCCGACATTTAAAAAATTTTTTTTTATTAAAAAAATTATTACAAAAAAATTTTTTAAAAAAATTTCATTTGTAAAAAACTTGAAAAACTGTAAATGCAATTTAAAAAAAAAATTTTTTTTGTTTTAATTTAATTATTGAAAAAAAATTAAAAACGTCGGCTAACTTTATTATTATCAAAATTTCATATGTTATGAATGAAAAATGGGCAAGTCAGTAACGCTAACTCAGAATGTCAAACACTGATGACTATTTGGATGCAAACTGACAGCAGATTTTAGCTTTCCAACTTCTCTTGTCAGTTTGTCTGAAATCTGTGCCTCACACTGACACCAAACTGCGTTTGTAGTCAACTTGACGTCTAGTTGACATCAATCATTGAATAGCAACTTTTTAACTTTTTCACTGCAGTTTTGGTTATTGGAGCGATAATATCATGAAAAAAACTCAAAATCGGATTTTTATTATTAACTCAGAAAGTAGTTGACTTCCAGCAGTTACGGGTAACTTAACATTAAGTTGGCGGTAATTCTTCACTCAACAACAGTTGTAAGCAAATTGACGAAAATCTACGGCCGCAACTTGAATGCAAGTTAACAATCAAACTTGTCGTGAAATTTCCTTTCAACTTTACTATAATTTGACAGAAATACTTGTACAGCAAGTTTTGACGTCTATTTGCAGAGTAAGTTGTAACTGATAGGTAATCGCTTGCTTTGCCAACTCTTTCCGTCAAATTTGCTTCAAATTGCGGACGTAGATTGACAGTAAGTTATAGGGTAAGGTGGCTATCAGGGTAGCAGCAAATTATTTTTTATCGACGCATGAATAATTCCATAAACTTCCGGTTCTATATCGGTTATCTTCAACTGAAAGTTGAGATAAATTAACTCCTAAGTGCAGAAAGTAGTCAAAAATTTGACTTCAATAAATCAAAATCAAAACGTACCCTGATTAGAAATAGTATATTACACTTCTTGGGAAGGAAAATAAGATTTAGATGCTTTTATACTTCACAACTTTTGCATCTCTCATATAGTATATTACACCCCTTGAGAAGGAAAATAAGAAAACCCTCAGATCACATGTAATTAGTAAATAGTATACAGCCCTTGGAAAGTAAAAAAGAAAACCTCAGATCACATGTTTGTCGACCTCGGCTTCGCCTCGGCTAACAATTACATATGATCTGAGGCTTTTCTTATTTTCTTTCCCAAGAGGTGTAATACATTATGTTTTGAACAATATATAGATATACATTTTGCATTGAGGTAATATTATCAAATGCCTTTTTCCAATTAAGGTAATTTACAAATTGATGAAGTAATTTATAAAGAGAATTGAAAAATTTACATAAAACTGAGATTAATTTGAGCTTAATAATTTAATCTATCTTAGCTCCGTCTTCTAATTTTTCTATTTTCTTCAGTTATATGAACATTTAGTGATGGTTTTTACATGACGTCAAATTTTCTTAGAATTCTATGTCAAGTTAAAATAAATTACTATTTAAATAAATATATACGAGAACTATTTAAAATTCACGTTCAAATAATATCTCTTTATAACTTATCTTCGTAATTAATAGTCTAAAATACCAGTATATTGTAATTTAATAGCATTTATTAAAATGCCGTTAACAATGATAAAAAAAATAAAACAATGATGGATTCTTGATTAGTACGAATGTACGAATGTACTAAAAAATTTTTTTTCATAAAATGTTAGCTACTCAAAAAGAAAGATCAATTTTTTCACTAATTATTTAACTTTGTCGAATTTTTTAAAATTATTAAAAATTTCAAATTTTTCATTTGTTATTAGTTCATAAAATAACGACATTTGTACTAATCAAGAATCCATCATTGTTTTATTTTTCAGATTACCACAAGGGCAGAAATCATAGTGACGAGGACACGGCCTTTTTTTTCGCCTCTACTTCAAGGAAGCATAACTCGATAAAAAAAAATTTTTTTTTTTTTTAAATTAATTTTATGTACTCTCTGAATATAAATAAGCAAATGATAAAAAAAACGTACAGTAAAAATATCAAATGCTTTTTTTGTATCAACTACCAAAAAACGCTCGAAATTCGAGCCTCTAGACTAGAAGACCTCCTTAAGGTAGCTTATAATATATATCAAAAACTCTTTAAAAAAAAAATTGTGTTCAATTGAAATCAAAATATTAAATAGTTTTCACTTCACAAAGCCAGAATTCAACAATAAAGTATATGCACTAAAAGTAAAATTAACTAATTATCATTGAATATGTCAATTGGTTAAGCACTATTTATTAGAAACCAAAGTATGATAGTACATATTAAATTTATTATATACATTACTTACACAATCTAATAACATTTATATATAAGATCGAGCTATATTTACAATGTTATAACTAAAAACTAAAATTAATAAACTTTGTATCTTTTGCATTCTGTAATTACATAGTAAAAATGTTCTTACGTATGGTTTTAGCTTACAGATTAATACTTTTGTATCATTCTTGTTACTAATAATTTAGTTTATTACACACAAATTCTATATTGATGTATGTAAAACTAGTACCTTGGAATTATAATCTTTTGAAGTTTTAAAATTTCACTATCTGATCAAAACAAGAAATCATTTGAAGTTTAAAAATTTTACTATTTTGATTAAAACAAGAAAATTATCAATCTTGTAACAAATAGTTGTTTTTTAAATACGAGCATTTGTAAAATAAATTTTCTTTAAATAAAATCAGATTATACTATATCTAAGGTTTAATGGAATCTTTGAGATTTCCGTCAATAAGCTAAGATTCTTTAAATTATTTTATACATTCTTTGTATAAATATCAAAGTTATTATTTTCTAAGCGAACGCATGAGCGCGAGCTAAAATATCATCGCATGAACTTTGGCTATGTTGAAATTGATTATCGCGGTTATTTCCATACTCCATGGGTCACATGGAATGTTGAGTAGGAGGAAGCATAATTTCATAACCCGATGGTATATCTTGTTGATGATGATGGTGATGGTGATGGTGATGATGATGACCACCCGCCATTGCTTGATGATGGTTTTGTTGATAATACTGATGATGCATACTTGAATGGGATGAATAATAAATTGAACTTTGTTCCACATCCTTGCCTACAAAAAAATAACCTTCTTTATAACCAGCTTGTAAACATGAAAATTTTTTTTCATTTTCGGTTTATATTAATTTTTGTTATTTCAAGTCGATATACACAGAAAAAAAAAATTATTTGAATCAAGTAAATAATTTTAAAGAATTTGATCTTCTTGATTTGAGTAAAAAAAATTCTGAAACTGAGAAATGTTTATTGGTTTAAGTAAATTTTACTTAATTTAAGAATTTTTTGACTTGATTCAAGACAATGAAACTCTTCAAAATTATTTTCTTGGTTCAAAAATTTTTCTCTTGAATCAAGTTAATTTTTTTTTTTTTCAGTGTAATTATTTTGTTTATGTATTCATCAAATTTTATAAAAAATATAATAAAATATTTCAATTTTTATGATAACAAATTTTATAGAGTCAATTTTTATGATCGGGGAATATTCTAAAAGTAATTGGAGTAGTAGAAAAAATGTATCATAATGTTGAATGAAATTTTATTTAGGTGATGTAAATTTGTTTTATGACAGTAAAATAAACTGCTACTTAGAATAATAAAATTACTATTTGCCATTGTAATTGGACCTTTTAAAGAGGCTGTGCTTCACTTTCACATCATAAAATTCATCTAATATAATGAGAAACGCTCATCTTAAACCGTTTCTACTATTGTAATAATTCACTGGAATGATATAAATAAATTTACCATTATAAAGATAATATTTCAACTCACAAGCTTAATAGCAGTTCTAATTTATTAATCTAGATGGTTTTAGGAAAAAATAGTAGTTTGAAAGTATTCTATCGTATATCCATGTTAACCCTTCATTGATCTGGTTCTGATTCTATATCCTCGTACAAAATATCCCCGACAAAATTTCCTGGGCAAAATATCCATAAGACAAAAAATCCTCCATCCATAATATCCGTGGACGGAAAATACTTGGACAAAATATACATAATTTAAAGAATTAAATATGAATTAAATTGTGTGTGTTTATTCGATATTAGACCAATACAAACGCGGGTAATCGTGTTACGCCCTTTTAACATGGTTTTTGTGTATCTTTTTTGACATTACACGGAAAGAAAACTGTATGAAAAATTACGATAAAAACATCGTAATTTTTAGTATAGAATATAGTAATGCTGGACCTAAACTCAAACATCGTAATTTTTACGATGCAGTATCGTAAATTTCTATCACTTAAATTAAAAAGAAGCTTAGGTTACCGAAAAAAATAAGTCCAAGGTTTATCCCCTCACGATATCAGAGGCATATCTAAATTTTATGTTCAGTCACATAATAAGACCCTCCATACAGTAATTGGTCATCTTTTGGGGGTGGCGCCGCAAACTACTGGACTCTGTCTTTCTTTTATTAAAACATATAGTATGCGTCCTTATTCACTTGCTCTTACAGAAAAAAAATTTACTAAATAACATCGTAATTTTCAATAATTCAAATTATATTTTGTAGACGGCAGCATCGTAAAAATCAAGATACTAAAAGTATAGTTCTGGATTACGATATTACTATTGTAATTTTTCATATAATTTTTTTTCCGTGTATAATATTTTGGTTTTTAAACTTTTTTTTTAATGAATTTTAAGATATTTTGTCCACAGATATTCTGACAAAAGATATTTTATCCTGAGGATATTTTGTTCGAAGATATTTTGACAAAGATATTTTGTCGGAGATATTTTGTCCGAGGATATAGACTCCGGTTACCGTTGATCTCGCGATTAGCCAGATTATCTCAGAATTGCCAGTTAACAAATACATAACTCTCATTTCCTCAGGAATCTCATCTTGGACCAATTCTTTTCAATATATTCGTAAATAACATCGGTGATGACTTCAAATCTAATTTCCTTCTCTACGCAGATGATCCAAAGATCTATAGAATAATATTTGATGCATTGGACTCAGCTATACTTCAAAATGATATTGATGAGCTTTCTGAATGGTGTCACACCAACAAGCTTAACCGGAACGCAAAGAAATGTTTTGCAGTATCTTACTCCCGCTCTAATTCTCATATAGCCGCAAACTATTAACTTGAGGACCATATGATTGAATCACAAACAGAAGTCAAGGACCTAGGCATCGTTACTGATAACAATCTTTCCTTCTCCAAACACATTGACAATATTAGTCTACAAGCTTTCAAACTTCTTGGCTTCATAACCGGGACCAGCCGAGACTTCAATAATCCACTTACTCTAGCGCGTCTTTTTTCCTCGCACATATCTCCTGTGCTTGACTACGGATCTGTCATATGGTCACCCTATACTGCCTCATCAATCAATAAAATAGAAAGAGTCTGACATAAGTTCTTCAAAATCCTGGCACACAACTTTGCCAAGAAATACGAAACACTTGGTCACACCAGACGATGCATTAAAACACTACAAACTGGATTCTTTTGAAAAACGCAGACAGATCTCTGACTACTCTATCGTCTTCAAAATTTTCACAGGCTTAGTTAAGGCCCCGGATTTACTAATCTGCTTCGAGTTCACCGACAAAAATCTCAACCTCAGGCGTAATCGTATATTGAAAACAACGAAGTCCAATAAAAACTATGTCAACAACAGTCCAAAAAACAGAATATCAGCTCTCATTAATAGATATCACACTGACAAATTTTTTCGATGGTTCCTCTAAAATATTCTTAGCTAAATTAAAAGAAATCTTATAATTCCGAAATGCTGCACTGATAAAAAAATTGATTTGACTCAAGAGCCAAACTCTTGAACCAAGAATTCCATTTTGAAGAAATTGATTTTCTTAAAATGGGATTCTTGGCTCAAGAGTTTGGCTCTTGAGTCAATTTTTTAATCAGTGTGTAATACTTTATCCTTTGTTTCTTTTATTATTTTGATTTATATTATATTCTCTCAAAAATAAAAATAAATTTTTTGTATTACTAATATGTACAAAACCGATTGGCGTTTAAATAAATAAATAAATAAATAACCTATAGGAAGATACTACAGTGTGAGTGAAAAACTAAAAAGACGTGACCAATGAAGGGTTAAGGGTGTCGCAAAAAAAGCCGAATATTTATATCCGAACAAAAACAGTTTCACTGTAAAAAAATCGTGCCAAGTCCACGTTCATAAGACTATTAAGAAAAAAAAATTTTATTTCTTTACAAAAAGATATAAAATTAAAAATTAAAAAATCCAAATAACCGATATGGTTGTATATGATTTTCGAAAATTAAAAAAAAATTTTTGTAAATTTAAAAATTAAAAGAAACAATTTTGGAACGTATTTAGTGTGCGTAGTTACGAAATATTTCACTTTTAATGAAATTCCTAAATTGTATCTACTAGGACACTTAAAAAAAATTGAAGTACACAATAACGCACACCAAGTACGTTCCAAAATTGTTTCTTTTAATTTTTAAATTTACAAAAATTTTTTTTTAATTTTCGAAAATCATATACAACCATATCGGTTACTTGGATTTTTTAATTTTTTATTTTACATCTTTTTGTAAAGAAATAAAATTTTTTTTTCTTAATAGTCTTATGAACGTGGATTTGGCACGAATTTTTTACAGTGAAACTGCTTTTGTTCGGATTTCAGTTTTTTTTGTAATCTTAATATTAAAATAGAGATGAAATGTATGTGAAACCAATTTATTCGTGATATGATTGGTTGAAAATAACTATTCTCATTATGATTGGTTGAAAGTGAATATAATATACATAAACGACACATAAATATATCAAACAAATATGAGGCGCGCGCTTGCGCGCGCAAATTTAAATTCTAGTCTAGTCCTTATATAAAATTGAGATGAAATGTATGTGGCATCAAACTATTCGTAACGTGATTGGTCGAATATATCATGAGCATGAAAATATATGTAAACGCTATAGTAAGGCGCGCGCTTGCGCGCGCAAATTTGAATTCTAGTTATAATAAAAATTGACAATTTTAATTTAATACATTTCCGGTGGCAAACTATCCCCTTTAAGCTATAGTTCATGTAAAAGTTATTCTTGCGCCGCCTGGCATGTGTAATTGTAAGCTGTCAAATATCTTTTTTTCACTGTAGTTTCCCATCTATTATAAGATTAGCATGCATCGTTATATTATTTAGTCTTTGGCCGTCCGCTTTTTACATAAGAAAAAAGTTAAAATCTAAAAATCTGGGTCGCTATAGTTTGTGCTGATTATTTTTAATAATTTTAAATAGAAATTATAAAGATAATTGATAATAATCAAGTAATACGCGTAATAAAAAGCATGAACTACTATTATAAAATATCATATAAAAAAAAAAATCAAATTAAATTTGAAAAAAAACTTGTAACCTCAAAAAACGATTCTGCTTACGGTATATACACACTCGGTAGTCTGGCTTGAGAACGGAACTTGGCGCCAGATTCTACCGAATCTGTTGATACAGAAATTTTCTTGTATAACCATACAAATAAATTTCACTATTGAATTAATAAATCTTTAGCCTTTCAATTCCTTCGCTATGTAGATGAATTTATATTTCATTTGCATAATTAATATTATGATTTTACCTAATTATCACCAATATCATTTGTCCTATTATCCCGTATGACTAATCGTTTGTATTAATAAAATTGTAAGCATAATGTATTTGATACTGATATCATGTAAGTAACTAATTAAATTCATTTTTATTTTTGTTTACTTGGCATGCAACCATTACTTCTTTCGAGTTAAATATTTATTTTAAATACATTTAATGAAACGTAAGACATTTTCTGATTATACGGCTCTTAATTAACATTTCTTTTTTGCTAGAGTTAAAAAGTTAATTACAAAAAAAATATTTAATTACTGAAAACGTTTATAATATCGCTCCGATAATACACAGGTTGTGTTAACGGAGTGATCTATAAAGCTGATAAAATCTATTTGAATTCTTTTATTCTAATCAACTTTTAAATATAGCTAAACGCGTATTATGACAGTCAGAAAATTAAATCATGTTAATTATGAAAACTTTATAGTGTTGATGAAAAAAAATTTTTTTTTCAAGAAAGTACGTATACTTTTGGTAAACATTTAAAAGTGGGGTCGAAGATTTCAATTTTTAATTTTTTGAACGAAATTCCTATTTGACTTTTTTTTTTTTCCCCTTGAAAAATGCATAAAAAAATGAACAATTAAAAAAAAAAGTTGATTATCACAACTTTAACAAATTTTCAAAAAAATTTATAAATTTTTTAGAAAATTGTGATATTCAACTCTTTTTATATATATATACTTTTCAAAAAAAATATATTAAAAAAAGATAAAATAGAAATTTTATCCAAAAACATGTGCGTAAAAATTTTTTCCAACTTTTAAAGGCAAAAAAGCTATCGAAATCTTTAATTTTTTTTTTTTTTGAACAAGCAGAATGAAAAAAAATTTGAAAATGTTAATTTTTCACTTAGTTATGGCTCAAAATGGAGTCGACCCCACTTGTTAATAATTACCGAATTTTTTTGTCTCGAAGTAAGCAAAAAAGTATTTAAGCCAATTAAAATTTACTTGTAGCAAGAAAATTTTCTTAGTTCAATAACTTCTGTTTAATTTAAGATAAATAATTGAATTCTTCAAAATAATCTTCTTGTTAAAAGATTTTATCTCTTGAATTTAGTTGATTTTCTCATATTATCCATGTACTAAAAACTTAAAACATATTGTTGAACTCTGTTGAAATCAATTTAATCATAATGTTGCTAATCAATCTGAATTTTTACTATTAATTTCTAAAAGCGGTAAAAAAAATTTTCAGTTATTCTGATATAATAAATAAATAATTTTACCATTATCATATGCACCTCGCCCATAAGACAATGTTTTAACATCACTCATTGGACTAAGCCCTCCATTAGATGGATGAGCAGAATGAATTGACGAAGGTGTAACTGGTGAACCATAACTATGATGATGTGGACCCATTGGACTTAGACCCATCGGACTGCAAGGGTTCATTCCTACTGGTGACATACCCATTGTTGAAATAGGTGACATTGCTAAGTTAGGACTACCAGATTCCAATGACTGAAGAGGTTGATGACCACCACCAACTGTATTACCGCTATTATTGCCACCGTTAATATTACCATTGTTACTCTGGCAATTAAGAGAAAGCATGTCTCTGTAATAAGAAAGAAATCAAGTAAATATTATTTAATTTTTGAAAAAGTTAAAGAAAATGAAAAATAAACATGTGTCTTTTTAAAGTCCGACAAAAGCAAAAAAAATATCCGTCGCACCATGACCAAATGGAAAACTTATGAAAATTTATCACGTGTGTCTCAACAAATGTTTTAGTTACTATTGTATGTAGTATTGCACAAGAAAAATGTGGTCCAGTACTACAGGAGTATCCCGCAGCGTGACAATTAACTTCTAGTCCCTATTACATTTTTACGCGTACAAAACTTTCTCATACACACGCGCACTCACATGAACACTCGCATACAAGCATGTGTTTTGGAGTCTTCAACTAACCGTCGGCATTCTGAGAAGTCTTAACTCCTCGTACGATAAAATGAAACAAAGAAAAGTAAAAGTAAAAAAAAATTGGTAAAAAGGTCCAGTAGTATAATATACCTTATTACTTTTTTTCATTATTATACATTTTTTATTCATTTTTTCCCCTTAGTTAATTTGCATTCGATTCATACCCACTCTTAAATGGAACATTAAGTTTTTTATTTTCAAAAAAAAAAAAAAAAAAAATAATAGTTACAAAAATAATGCAAAAACAAGCTAATTCAATGATTTGAGATAAGCTAGTACAGATCAATTTTTGCTGCACGTAAAAGTACATAGGATTATATTGTATACTGGGGTGAATTCACCCGAGACCATGTGATTGGCTGATTTGAGATTCCCTAGAAGAATCTTTAAATGTTTAGTTTGTGCTCGTTTAAAAATAATTCCGCCCTTAATTCTTTCTTGTCATGCAGACCCTTTACAGTTATACATATGTAGGATACGAATACGCTTAAATTAAAGACTCGTCTGTGGCCCAGGGTTGGTCTTTATATAGTAAACTATTGGTAGTGCGAACAGCTCAACAGTGAAACGAGATATGTAACCGAATCCACGCCATAAAACGGTAATGGGGCGTCGCATTTCCTTTTCCTAGGTCCTTCATGATGTCGAGGGGGTGGCTTTAACCAGGGTAAAAAATTTTCAAGATCAAAAATAATTTTTATCCGCCATGACTAATATTCTTCATAATAAAAAATTCATCAACGATTGTATGCTTATTTGTCTTCTTTCTTAAGTCACCCACAGCAGCAAGGTGAAATGAATTTTGTTCGGCAAAATATAGAGCCATGACCGCAAACCGTGGTGTAGACATAACAAAACACCATTAATTCTTTCATCCTCTGTATGCTTCTCTCTACACATACTCTAGATTATATATATTCATATTCATTAAGATTTTATAAATATATGGAGACTTATAGTATGTGTAAATATAGAAATGAATGAAGAGTGTATTTGGTATGTATGTAATTGAAAATTGAAAATTATCAAGACAAAAGAACGTCGCCATCGTCGTAATTCTATAAGCATTTTTAACAGTTCCGGTGACTATTGTAAATGTTTATCGTGATGCGTAACCTAACTTTGTTTTATAAACAATTGACATGTACACGCGATAGATATTATCTAAGCGCGACAGCTTTTTTTTTCTCATATTTCAAAGCAATTAATAAAAAACAAAACACCGTGGTGTAGTTATCATCTAATGTAAACTCGATTACGACTTATTCTGATTAAAAAATTATCAATAAATTTCATTCATAAATATTTTATCATTGAAATTGTTTTTTTTTTTTTTCGTTTTAGTTAAGTTAAACATAATAAATCTTTATAAAATTTTATATAAACAATTTTTGATTAAATTCAAAGGAAGTTATTAAAAAATTTATACTTGGAATAAATAAAATAATTTATCTGATAAAAATAAAAAAAACGTTTCTATATTAGCTGTTTAGTTGAAACCTTCACTTTCCACAGACAATAATCGAATTTAAGAACAAGAACACATGTTAAGACACTTGTTGCACCAAAGAAAATCTCCGAGGACCCCTGAGGATCAAACACGTGTCTATTACTTGACGAAAAAAAACTTGATTGAATAATAACTCGGTACATGCTAAAATTACTAGCATATTTCCTCTCTCTTAAATTTTTTTTCTATTATACTTTACCTGCTTAAAATAATAATAATAATTAAGTTTAACATATTGGATGAGTTTATAAAAAAACTTACGGTCGTGCTTGCGGCGTGCGATCACGTTGCCGACGATTTTTAAACCAATTAGACACTTGAGTGAGTGTAAGTCCAGTTTTCTTAGCAAGACTTTTTTTTTCATCAGGCGTCGGATACCTATTTCTGGTATAGCACTCTTTGAGTGCATTCCTTGAACGTTCTTTAAAACAATAGACAGTCTCTTCGCCATCCCAAATTGTTTTAGGCAGTGGATATTTTTTTCTAAGACGATATTTGTCAACTGCGCCTAAAGCCCGGCCACGAATCTTCTCAGCCTCGCTGTAATGCGATTTAAACCACATTTGTTGAAGCTCCGGGTGCCGACGGGGTGAGAAAGGATGACTCTCAAGAATTGAATAGAGCTCATGAAAGGCGCACCGATGAAACGCCACTGCTGCACGAGCCATAAGTACACTTTCATCACCTCGAAGTAATTCACCCGGCGGCAGAGACCATAAAAATCTGAAAAAAATATGACATTTTTTATTTTTAAGTAGAATTAAGTGACAGAGGTCCGACAATTTTTCCAAAATATAAAATTAATTCATTTATTACAAAAATAATGATATAAAGAAATCAACTTAGAAATTTATAGAAAAATTTTGTGCAATTTTTTAGATTTTTTTCACAAACAATAAGCTTAAATTTATACAACTATTTTTAAATTTAGTTATCTACCAATTTCTCACTAATCATAGTTTATTTCAAGTCTGTAAAGCCAGCATTGACTCGTACAGTAGTAACCATCCGTATCTCACTCTTTATTCAAACAGCAAAATTTATTTATGGTGTTGAATTTGTTGCTTTAATTAAAATTTTGTTACTTGATTAGATTTCGAGAAATCATTAATAATAGAGATTAATGCTGAATTATATAGATGCTAAATTTACAAACGTGTTTACTTGTTAATAGCATAATTTTATATTTTTACTTCTTTTATCTACAAAAAATTATTTTAAATTAAAGTAATCGTATAGTTATCAAATAACTATTCAAAGATGAATGTATAAAAATAAATTATTTAAGAAAAAAAAATCTTGAAATTGAACGTCGAAAAAGTGAATAGAATTTGGAAACAGTTTTTTTTTTCTGTAAAATTTTTCATAAATTATAACACTAAAATTAACAAATACTTTTCAAATATTCAAAAAAATTACGTGTATAATTATTTAAAATGTTCAAGTATGGAAATTTTTATTTGTTCAAAAAAATCTAAAAATTATCAGATGTATGTTAATTTCATCTATCATAAAAACTTTACAATTATAATTGTATAAGAATCTAAGAAATTTCAAAAAAAGTATTTTTATAAGTCTCATAGAACATTTCCCATATAACTAACTCAGTAACGATATAAATTATTTAACTATAAAATTACTGAAATCGGTAGACATCTGATTCTTTATTGGATTTGTTTAAAAAATAATTTATTACAAAAAATTAAGTATTATTAAAAAATTGCATTCATAGTTTTCAAACATGTGGAATTCTCCCCATGTGGAATTTTTGTTTTTTTAATTTTCTTTATAAGATTTTACTTGTTACAAAAATTTTTAAATATCTGTTATTTCTACAGCCATACCTAAAAAACTATGACACTGAAAAGTTGACAGATATTAAAAATTTTTTTAGAATTTTATAGCAACTTAATTATTATAAAAAAAAAATATTAAAAAATTTCACACGTGAAAATTAATAAAAATTACAAGTGAAAATTTTTAGAAGCATTTTTTTATTGGAATTGATTTGTAAAAAAAATTTTTAAAATTGACAGCTGACCGCTAACTTCAGTATGATAAAAAACTACATCTCACCTTGTTAATTTTTCGATATCTTGGCTTTGTGACAAAGCTTCACACATACACGATATTTGTTCGGGAGTAAAATTAGTTGAATTACTACTGACTGATAAATTACCAACGTTAATATTACTCGTAGAAACATCAACCGAATTCGTGCAGTTAGACTGCTCGTGACCATAACGTGAACCTCCATTGATACCATTACTTTGATGTTGATGAATGCTCAACGATAATCCAGACATAATGTTGTTATAGCCAGTATGACTTGAACCTACACTTCTGTGGCCCATTTGACTGTTACAATCGCTACTAGGTGATGACAATTGATCCGAACTTTCTGACATTGTCACTGAAAACACCGTATATCATCAACTAAACTTGAAAATCACAATATCCAGAACTTACTTACTTAGTTTTTTATATTTTTTGGTAGTTTATTCAATTTATTACAACGCACTTATCTTAATTCCAAAATCTTCACATCATTTATTTATAAATCATTCACAATAATTTGATTATTGTTCTTGATCACTCAAAAAATTTTTTCACAAACAACTATTTGATAATTTGATTGTAAAAAAAAAAAAAAAAAAAAATGAAATAAAAAACATCAGTGTAGAATCTAATAAATTCACTTATAAACATAAATATAAATTTATGGATAAACACTTTGCTAATAATTCCGAATTAAGAGTTCAGTGACTAGTATGCACGAATAATTGTTCTCGCAGAACCACAAAGTAATTAAAAATACTTCAAGGTTATAGAAAAAAAAAATGACACTCGATTACGATATATGTCTAAAGAAATTCAGGTGCGCCTTTACTTGTAAACGGTCGTTATTGGCGCGAAGCACGGTCACTGAGTGACCAAGTCACCAAGTTAATAAGGGAATACTACCCGGCTGGTTCGACTGGCTACCGATGCGTTCCAGCAAACTACTACTCTATAGAGATACGGTATGAGTGAACTGATTCCTTTTTCTTCTTTTTTTTCGGCACACGACAGCAAGAGCCAGCACTCACGAGCTGGTATGTTGGTAGTGTGAGCGCTACACGGAGAACCAAGAGAGATAGAATAGATGGCAATGGGATTGGTGGAATCAAAACGCAAACGTTGTTGCGATTGGATGAACATTATGGGGTAGGTGCAACCCTCTGTCGTTTTTACGTGTAGGTAGACCCATTCTTTACATACAGAGAAGAGCTTTTTACTAATTTTTATATGAATCAGGGGGTTTTCCTGGAATTTAAATTGATATTTCTATCAATGTATGATTTATTATGACAATTTAAATAACGGATGGAAAATTTGTTTAATTTAAATCAAGTAGATTATTAATTTTATAAAAGTGTATTGTTAAAATCATTAACTGCGCATTTTGCATGAAAAAAAAAATTATTTATAAATCAAGAAAAAAAATTCTTAGAAATAGGAAAGTATTCAAAAATACTAAGGTAATATTAGACAAAATAAATGATCCTGAAGTTAGATGTCAGCTGTCAATTCTAAAAATTTTATTAACAAATTAATTACAGAAAAAATGCTTTTAAAAATTTTTACTCATAATTTTTATGAATTTTCACAGGTAAAATTTTTTAATTAATTTTTTTTTCTGATAATATAAATTTATAGAAAAATTTCTAATGTCGACAGATCTGTCAACTTCAGTGTTATCAAAATAAACGCCTTTTAAAAAAATTAACTTTTTTTTCTTGATTCAAAAAATTGTTTGATACATTCGAGATAGTATGACAATGAAGTTAGCCGACATTTTTAATTTTTTGATTTTTTTTTCATTCATTAAATTAGAGCTAAAAAATTACACTAATAGTTTTTCAATTTTTTGACAAGTGAAAATTTTTTTTATTTTTTTTTTTAATAATTTTTTCAATAAAAAAAAAGTTCTACAAATTTTTAGATGTCAGCTAACTAAATCTTCATCGAAATAGTTTCAGTTTTGATAAATATTTTTTTGAATCAAAAATATTCATACTTCAGCCAAAAATTTTTTTTCTCTGCAAATGTGTTATTATTGAACCAGTAAAAATGATAAGAACCTTCACTAATAAAAATACTAACTTGGCTTGAAAGAAGAACGAAAGTGATAAAAGTGTTCAAACAAAAATTTTTGATTACAGATAAATTCTTTAATTTATTGTCATGAACAGTCGTCGACTTTTGTTGTTCATAAAAATTCGCTTAATCGGCTCAGCATCAGCACTTAGTAACAACTCTTGGCTGATAAGCCATCGGCTACCGCTTTTGACAATTTGATAAATTTTTTACTGCGCTTGCGCAATGAAATCACATCAGTTGATTCTTAACCTTAAAGTTTTACAATAAATAATCACTCTGGAATCAACAGTGAAGTAAAAAAAATTAAGATTTATTTTGGGGATTAATTATGTTTTTTATCGATGACATTAAAGTTAGCTGTCCCTTGACAATTTTTTAATTTTATTTAACAAAAAAATTTGTTCCAAAAAATTATTTTAAAAAAAATTGCATTTTTTATTTGTTTATATTTCCACATGTCAATTTTTTTCTTGTCATAATTTATTTGCTACAAAAATTTTTTAAATAATCAAATCAGCTAAATTAAATGATATTAAAGTTCGCTGTCACTTAAAATTTTTTAATTTTCTTTGACCAAAAAATTTGTTCTAAAAAATTATTTAAAAAAAATTGCATTTTTAATTTATTAAAATATCTACAAGTCCATTTTTTATGACAGTGAAGTTAGCAGACGTCTAAAAAATTTTGATTTTTTTTATCAATTAAATTTCAACTAAAAAGTTATTTTATAAAAAATTGCACTTATAGTTTTTCAAGTTTTTTACATGTGCAATTTTTTTTTTTAATTTTTTAATGGAAATTTTTTCGAAAAAAAATTTCTAAAAATTTGGAAATGTCAGCTAACTTAATTTTCATCCATTTTTTTTGCTATAATTTATTTGTTAAAGAAAATTAAAACAATTATTAAGTGACAGCTAAATTTAATGTCATCTAAATTAATTTTCATTTAATTTATTCAAAATAATTGGTATAGTTGACTTTGACCTCTAGTTTAGTTTATTTCACGAGCGCAACGAGTATAACAAAATAGGAAAGTTAAAAAAACGTGATGAACTCGGTGATGTACAACAATCTTCAGATTCAATGGTGTGAATTATCTTTTCTACATCTCGCCCTTACTCACCACTGAAATATGAGCTTTCTTATCACGAATTGTGAAAATGATCAGTTGCATAATCTTTCATTTAATGAAGATATAACTACATATATTATAATTTGTAGCACGTTTTATTTAGATAATGTATTCTAATAACAAACGCAAGTCAGTGTGATAAAGGGTGTCATTCACTTTGAGTGGGTTTAAGCTGAGGTATTGCATAGATCAATGGGCCGGCGGGTCGAGTGGTGAGTGACAAGATTTCTCAACGATGAGTTTGTTATTTTATTATGTTTCAAGTAAAGATTGCATTTATTGGTTTTAGACTCTGCTTAAATAAAGACAGTAGCAGTCGATGTCAGCAACCACGCCTTAACAATCCTTTGAATTATCTCCGTCTTTCTTGACTAATTAAATACGCATGGCAGTCACCAAAACATAACTTTAAAAATATAACTTATACATCAGATTCAAAGGAGTCTAAAACGCCGAGAAAATATGTATGAAGAATAACAAAATTGTCAAGATTAATAACTACGATGTCATATTTTTTGTGATCAAATTTCGTGGGTAAAAAATTATTTCAAAAATATGAATTAAAAATTATATTTTTAGTCGTTATTAAAAGATACAAAAAAAATTGAAGTATGAACTCATAAGACATTTAATATTTATTTCAGTTGCTGTATGCAATATAAAGAGAAGATAATTTAATTTGCTAGAGTCAAAATTTTGTTAAGAAGGAAGATACTCGTAAGAGAGGGGCGGTGCCGCGCATCGCGATGGCGTCTACTTCGATTTGGTGTCACATTTCCTAGATGACGCCATTTTCTCTCCTCCAACGCTTCCACCCGCTATCTCATACGATGATGCACCCTCTTGCCTCTTATACGTGTCTAAAGAGAATTTGGCTCCAAAGTCTTATCAAAAGGATCCAGAGATTCCATTCCTGGTCTCCATTGTCTCAAACAAATATGCTGTCGAATCTTTCAAGAAAAATTCTTCGGCTTCTATTTTATTAATCTAATATTCGTTTTTATACTGCTAAGTTAACATTACTATGTATGAATATAAATCATTAAGATTGCTAGAGAAGTATGTAAAGTATGTACTGTATAAACTTAAACGATAGATATTTATTCATCAGAGATAAATTTAAACATTACTGTTTTTAATTTTATAGATGAAAGCAAAAAACTACAATAGAGATCAAGAGAACAAACATCACAAGCGACAAACAAAACTCCAATCATTGGAATTCCCTGGGGAAAATTTATCGAGGGCGACGTAGAGATATGTAGAGAGGTGTAAAGCACTACCTAACACTTGATGGAACGAAAGGTTTCATGTTTCATTGCTGCTGTACGTTTAATTGCATTCCAAATTAGTTGTGTGAAAAATATCTACTTTGATAATCAAAACAGGTATAGTGATACTTTTTGTACTATAATATTATTTACTCAGTCTATTCTATTCAAAGTATATACATATATAAAAAAAAATTATAAAAGTAAAGAATTGTAATGAAGAAGATAAATTTATGGTAAAAAAAATTATATAATAAGAGATAACGAAAGTAAAACAAATGATAAAAATATATAGAAGAGAATGTACAAAATCGATTGTTATTAAATACGACCAACAACACATGTACAATTGGCGTAAGCGATAGTTCAAGTATGAGCTCGTATTTCTTCTTTTTTACTGTCTTGACCTGCGTGTAGTTCTGCAGCTGTAAATGAACTAAAATTAATTGTATGTGAACAATAACAGATGTCATAAGATATCTTAACGATAACAACTTGCTTATCATAAATATTTGTAAATGTTTTACTTTAAGTACTAATTTATTATTGTTTGCATTATTTTTTACTCAACCACTTGAACATGAGTGCCCAAGATACATATTATATCCACAGTTCGGTATTTAGCTATTGTATAGGATTAGTCAACGTAATCCACTTCTTATAGACCCATTAGTACGTCGATCCCAAGATTAAGCAGCAAGATTTTTGTTATGAGGCGTACAGGCGTGAATACAGGTAGTCTGGTCTGGTTTTCGCTTTATACCTAGCCACGAACTTTTTAAAAGAGTGTTAATACCTCGAAATATGCTCTTTATGTGTCACTGACCATTTTCCGGTCTGTTCCCGGGATACTGAAAGATTTTAGTCTCTTCACTGTGTGTACTACTTATAATTCTAACGTGTTGTCAAAGATGAACGGAGAGATTGATCTTTTTTTCATCAATGCTAAAAACTAATTTTATATATCTTTTTTTCTTTAAAGAGATATTTTTTTTATGATGACACTTGATCAGTAGAGAGTCTATTATAGAGTAAAAAGGGGGATCATCCACCCTTGTCGACTGTCCCGACAATTTTCGATAGTGAAAGGAAGCTTGTAATAGCTCAACATCACCGATTACACGGTTAGTTTGATTCACCCGTGATTATCAAACTGTTATTTTAGACCATTATAATTAATACTATACTACAGTATAACATCCTTCTCGATTATTTTGTTCAAAAGATAAAGTATTACAATGAATTTTATTTAAATTATTATTATTTTCGGTAAATTAAAATGTTTTAATTTTTTTGCACAGGTTTGAATACACCCTTCTCGATACTTATTTAACAGTTTCAATTAGTGTGAGATTAACTTTAATTAAAACATTTTACAATACAGAAAATTAATTTAATTTAGGATATTAATAAATCCGAACAAAAACAGTTTCACTGTAAAAAAATCGTGCCAAGTCCACGTTCATAAGACTATTAAGAAAAAAAAAATTTTATTTCTTTACAAAAAGATATAAAATAAAAAATTAAAAAATCCAAGTAACCGATATGGTTGTATATGATTTTCGAAAATTAAAAAAAAATTTTTGTAAATTTAAAAATTAAAAGAAACAATTTTGGAACGTATTTAGTGTGCGTAGTTACGAAATATTTCACTTTTTATGAAATTCCTAAATTGTATCTACTAAGACACTTAAAAAAAATTGAAGTACACAATAACACACACCAAGTACGTTCCAAAATTGTTTTTTTTAATTTTTAAATTTATAAAAATTTTTTTTTAATTTTCGAAAATCATATACAACCATATCGGTTACTTGGATTTTTTAATTTTTTATTTTATATCTTTTTGTAAAGAAATAAAATTTTTTTTTTCTTAATAGTCTTATGAACGTGGACTTGGCACGATTTTTTTACAATGAAACTGTTTTTGTTCGGATTTCAGTTTTTTTTGTAATTATAATAAAAATTGACAATTTTAATTTAATACATTTCCGGTGGCAAACTATCCCCTTTAAGCTATAGTTCATGTAAAAGTTTTTCTTGCGCCGCCTGGCATGTGTAATTGTAAGCTGTCAAATATCTTTTTTTCACTGTAGTTTCCCATCTATTATAAGATTAGCATGCATCGTTATATTATTTAGTCTTTGGCCGTCCGCTTTTTACATAAGAAAAAAGTTAAAATCTAAAAATCTGGGTCGCTATAGTTTGTGCTGATTACTTTTAATAATTTTAAATAGAAATTATAAAGATAATTGATAATAATCAAGTAATACGCGTAATAAAAAGCATGAACTACTATTATAAAATATCATATAAAAAAAAAAATCAAATTAAATTTGAAAAAAAACTTGTAACCTCAAAAAACGATTCTGCTTACGGTATATACACACTCGGTAGTCTGGCTTGAGAACGGAACTTGGCGCCAGATTCTACCGAATCTGTTGATATTTTTGAATCAAAAAAGTATTTTAAAAAACAACAATTAATTTATATAAAATAATAATTTCTTTTTTCAAAAATAAATTCTTACTAAAAATATTTAATTTGTAATTTTCGTATCTATATCTCAGCGAAAAATTTTTTCTTTTTGTGAAATATTGTGTTCAGTTGGACAAACTAAATTTTTTTTTTTTTTTTTTTTTTTTTTTAATTTAAACCAAAGAATTTTATATCAGTTTTGAAAAAATTTTTCGGCTCAAAAAAGTTTTTGTATTGACTACAAAAATTTCTTTCATCCTTAATATTTTTTTGGATCAAGAATATTAATAATTCAGTAAGAAATCCCTAATATTTTTTGTGCATACAGTAAAATAGCAGAATTACATAACGAATCATAATTTTATCTCGTTTTGACAGTATATCAAAACAATATTTTACACGATAAATAAAAAAAAGTATAAAAACAAATTCACGACACTCAACATGTTCAACTTACGACAAAGATATATAAAGTTATGTATAGAAGGTTGAAATTTATGACCGAAGCTAATTATCAGGGGTTGAACAAGGCCACATGTATTATAAACCTGTGGTAAAACTAACCCTTCCAATATAATATTAGTAGTATACTGTCCTTTAGTTATGTTAGCTATCTCAAATAAGACATATGCTTACATCCAATATACTACATGCAATAGATTTACCCATTATAATGATCTTTGATTGATATATCTAGAGGGTTGCGACGGCTTAGGTTGCTTGTTAATCCAAAACTCTAATACCGGATGTTTGATGACCTATGTCTTGAAGCTGATCAACGCAAATGGTCACCATCCATTCTTATCAGTGGATTTATCGACCATATCTTGATTTCTTTGTATACCCACTTTTTTATATTTTCATTTTAGAAATATTATTATTAACTAGACAAAATGTCATACAAATAACGCTTCTCAACCCATTTCACAATTTAGATTACTTATGATGATAAAGAAGCCCCGGAAGAAATGAAACAGAACCACAAATGAAAATTTTTTCACGAGAAAAAAATTTCTCACTCTAAAATCAAACCAGTGGAAAAGATGAACCAGTGATGATCTATTACATTTCATAATGTTTTTCTTAACTTTGAAATATTTTTATTTTATCTCCACAAAAAAAAACTTCGCTATAGAACTATTTTTCTTGGATCAAGAAAATATTTCAGAAAACCAAGATTGCATTAGACAAACTGATAAATGTTTTTGAGTCAAGAAATTTATTTTTTCCTTTAAAACAACTTTTTGTCTTCAAAATAACTTCCTGTCTATTCTGTGGAAAAAAATATTTTTTTATAAATCAAATTCTTCATAAATCTTTTATTTTCTGCAAACAGAAATTTTTTAGCGTTAAAAAATGGAAAATTTTAAGAATTTAAAATTCAAAATATATTAATATTATGCTCATGTAAAATACTGCATTAGAGATTTGTGAAAGGAAAGGTGTATGAGAGTTAAATTAATTTTGATGAAGTGAATGTAAGATCAAAAGAATGGTTTTACTTTTTCATTGAAAATGTAAATATTTATTACATAGTATAATATTTAAGGATTCTAGAAATACTAGCAAAGATTCAAAAATCATGATTTACCAAATCCAATTTTAAACATCTATTTGCTTGATGAAGTAAAATAAAATAATTTGTTTGTTTACTATAAAAAAATTACACGACTTGCCGCTTGTTTTATTAATGAATTTCGACAAACTGAGGACTCATGTTGGCGAAGTCATTGTTGGAGTTTGTCTAGGGTACATCGAAAATGATGATTCTATTGAGATCCAGATCTAATCATGGCCATTTGACTTCAAAACAAGAATATCGAAGAATCGGGTGGATTTGGAAGATGGATATGCAGAGCATGATTGAATCACCTGGGTAAAATTCTCCAAGAAGATCGGACAATTATAAGGAACCAAGGTTAGTTTGGACAAGACTCAGGTCGTAGAACCTGAGTAACCTGAGACTGAGAGGTTCTAGTTCGAAATTTCTGACCTTGATGAACCAACCCCGGCGTTCTACGACTTAACAAACATCTTCAAAAAGAATTTCAAAGCCAGCAAAGATAACATTTTCAAAAACTTATATTCTATCTATTTTAATTACAATCGAGTCTTGTTATGAGTCTTGTTTGTTATTTTTTTTTTTTTAATCGGACTCGCGTTAATATGAGAGACACTAATAGGACTCATAAAGAGACTCGACTGTATTATTACATTGCGTAGTTTATTGAATAAATACTTTAATATATGACTGAGAAAATAATAACCATTTGCGTTCTCAAATAAATAAATTTTTTCAATACACAAATATTTATAAAAAAAAAACGGTATGAATACAATTTTATCTTCATTGCGATAAGTGATTAAAAAAAATCTCTCTTACGTCATTGATATCCAAAACAATGAAAATTCGGAAAATTATGTTAATTATCCTCTTGTCGTTGATATGGGATCTTGAATTCAAAATTTTCAGGTATATAACTGTGAGCTAATTTTTATGAGAACTTTAATTTTTATGTTAATTTACTATGTGTCTAAGCGAGATTTTAAAAATTTTTTGCGGAAATTCTGTTTTTAAAATCTATTAATTTTTATTAGATAAACAATTGATCGTAGAGAAAAATTTTCGCTACAAAAGTTGTAGTTTAGTCTCATTTATAATAAAATTGGTTCGGTTTCTTTGTTTTGATTAGAAAAGAAAGTGATGAATCTTTAAAGACTAAAAGAGAAATTTCCGAAATTAATTTATTTTTACCTCGAGATTTTTTAGCTAGTTGAAAACATTACGAAAAAATTGTGAGAAATTTTTAATTAAAGTTTTAATTAAAATTATTTGTTAAACAATATATATTTCTGTATAATTTTATATATATTTACAAATTTCTGAACTGTTAGATACGTAAGTGTATTTTCATAAAAATTATAGTTTTATGTAAAAAAATAATTTTGTGTATTATTTACACAGAAAAAATAAAATTTCTCGAACCAAGAAAATTGTAAGGAAAGCTGAAGTTATTTTGGAGCAAGAAGTAATTTTTTTGGCTTAAAAAAATTTAATTTCGTTCAAGAAATTTTAACTTCATTCAAGAAATTTTCAATCTTTCTTAAGATTTTCTTAATTTAAGAAAATTTACGTTTGACTCAAGACTCTTTCTTTCTGTGTATAACATGTTATAATTAAATATGCCGACAGTTAACATCATTAGACTATTTATACATCACAATTGAGTATTTTTTTTAAATGTATTTGAAAATCAATGATCAAATGTTATTAATACTTCAAAGTTTCTGTTTGCATAATTAAATATAAAATGGATAGGTTATTTCTTTAAGTGGTTATATTTATTTTGTATTAAGATGTATAAATAGGCTAAAATTAATCATTCTACTCGTATTACGTTGACATATCTTTTGCAGAAAGCTTTATCTTATATCGTAATGTAAAAAGTTGTACTTTTTTCTTTATTAAAAATTTTTTTTCGGCAAATATAGAAATAGATATAGAACTTTGACGATGTATGTGTAGAAAAAAAAAAATATAAGAAAATCTGTGAATCAAGGACAAACTATGTAAGGAAAAAAGTGAAGAGGTTAGCGATTTTTAAAAACTAATGGTGACAATATGTTCTGATGTTTAGAATTCACATCCTCAAAAGTAATGACAGCATGAAGTATTAAGATGTGTAACAATGCATATGGTACTTGAATGCTTGTCGTTAGTCTTTCACATCTTTTTCTATTCTTGTTTTCTTCTCTTTTATTACCTCTTGAAAAGAAATATATCTAAATTCTACGCAAAGCGACATCAAAGTGCCATATTTTTATTGTCAGTTTTAATTCTTTTTCAATATTTTGTACAATAGTACAATCTTAAAAATTATAAACGTATTTTTCATGCATGATATAAATTAATTGTTTTATCAGGTATTAAACTATTAGTTCATATTATGTAAATAAATAAAATCATCGTGAGAAACTTTAGAAAGTTGATAGTAAAATATACAATTCTTGGTTCTCACGTTGATGACAATGAAATTTTAAAACGGCAGCAAAAATTTTATGTCCATGCAACAGCTGACAATGCAGTTATCAAGGACGTAATTTAGAGCTTACTGTATACTTCTATCTTTATCAGCTTATCATTACCTTTATAAAATCAAGCAGTGGACGACGTGGGAATTAGATAATTGTTAACGTCATTATTTTAAAGAGATTTTAGTTGCGTCTCGGAGAAAAATACTGAGAGATGTATAAATATGTAACTTGAGATCTGTGCGAAAAAAATTAATATAATACTGCATATAAATATTTTGTGTAAATTACAATAAATAAATGGAAAAAATCTGGGATTTGGTTAGCCTTGATGGCCACTTCTTAAACCTCCCGCTTATTTTCTAGGACAAAGATACGTATTTTCTAAAGAGTTTAAAAATACATATTTTTGAATGGCTATAATTTTTAAATTCATCGTTCAATTTTGATTTGCTTGGGGTCATTCAACACAATTTAAGCCTAATATTTTAAAAGTTATTTAGAAAATACTATAGAAAAAAATTTTATTTTTTGAATATCTTTGAAACGGCTTGACCGGTTAACTTTAATATCTAACCAAATTGAGGTATCTATTAACACTTTCGAACGCTATGTTGCTTATCTCGATCGGTTGATTCGTTCTAAAAATATAGTAAGACAAACATTTTTTATACACACGACCGGACGCTTAGCCGGGAGTAATCGAAACGGCTTCCTAGGACCTCAAAACGTGAAAATCTGTTGAAAACTCGCACTCTCAAAATTGAACTGAAATCTATAACTTGTTATACAGTGAAAAATTTTGCGTCAATAAGTCAAAAAATTTTGTGTTAAATATTTAACACTTTTATGTGTAAATTTAACATTTATTGTGTTAAATTAACACCAAAAAGTGTTAAATATTTAACATAAAAATTTTTAACACAAAATTTTTTACTGAGTATTTTTGAAAATTAATTTATCAATTAATTCATTAATTTTATCAATTAATATATCAATTTTCAAAGCGAGAAGTTAAAAAGCACTTAATACAAATATCTAAATAAGTATAAATGCTAAATAAGCAATCAAAAAATACACTGTCAAAATAATCTATGGTATAATTTAAAACCTGAAAAGATTTATTAGATTCATATTTGCGTTTCATATATGGCTTCAAAAATTTATCCTCTTATATTTTCTAAACTTTTCAATTAAAATATTTACATCTCCTATCAGTAACTCTTGTCACTTGATTCACATGATTTACAAGCGTACACAGGAAAAAAAAATTTTTGAGCCAAGAAAATTGTAAGGAAGACCGAAGTTATTTTAGAGCAAGAAGAAATTTTCTTGGCTTAAAAAAATTTAATTTCGTCACGAAATTTTAACTTCATTCAAGAAATTTTCAATCTTCCTTAAGATTTTCTTGATTTAAGAAAATTTACGCTTGACTCAAGACTTTCTTTCTTTCTGTGTATATTATCAATTGATATAATCCGATTGTTCGGTCTAGATTAATAATCTATTCAGTTTACCAAATGAATTTCCTTAAATATTGTATACTATTATTTTCAGTACACAGTTATTTCTTCGCTAAAAATGTTACCCTTTAAATAACCAAAAAAATTAATTTTTCCCTGTAAGAAAATAAAATTTTCACTTTAAATATTCCGACGAGTGCTTAAACCTTTTTTTCTTTTATAATGCAAAATATAGCATCAATATATTAGCATTTTTCCCTTTAGTTTTGACGGCTAATATATTTATAACAAAATAATAATATATTGAACCAATTTTACCGCCAATTTTAATCCAAGAGAAAAAATTCTCGAACGGAATAAAACACTCTTACATGATAATTATTATAAGAATTCGAAAATTTTTAAATATGTGTTTTATTGTTTTTTATGATTATATAATCTTCTATGACAATTTGCTTTTCTGAATAAATTTGATGTTTATTCTATTTTATTCATTTGATCACTGAATTACTGATGAACATTTTTTTTTTTAATTATTTGGTTGAATGTATGAAGTTTATTACTGCAATATTATTTCATTAAAATACTGGTAGAAAAAAGAATTCTTTACTGGTTGATTGAAGGGTCACTTACCCTATATTTGTATCTTGTTTGAAAACAATAAAATACTTCGTTTACGAATAAAATTATTGAATGGATAATTTTTAGTTCTTCATCTAAGAGATTTATTTTTTTTATCCAACAGTTATTTTTTTGAAATAATAGAGGTAGACATTTTGAAACAAGAAAAAAAATTTTTTCTTTCATTTTTAACACAGAAAGAAAAATTTCTTGACTAGAGAACAAAATTCTTGACAAGAAAATTTTCAGGTGCCTGAGGAAGACCGAAATTGTATTGGCCGAAGTAAAAATTTTTCTTGAAATTCTATTCTTTCAGAAGTAATTGTTTCTTAATTCAAATTATCATAAATACTTGATACAATAAATTTTTATATTTGATTAAGATTTTTAGATACTTTAGGGAAGCAGCGCTACCTACTTCAGCTGAGAAACAAATTTCTCACCTTGAGAAAATTTTTGTCTTCAATATCTGATACCCATTTTATATTATTTTAGCGTGCAATTATACATATTGAATGAAAAAAAATTCTATATTATTTGATCTTCCCATTTGACATGTTAATCAATAAAAATATTAATGAAAATTTACTTCTATCTTTATATTTAATTTTTTGGAGTAAGTGAAAAATTTTCTCAAAACAAGAAAATTTACTTCTATCAAAAACTACATTTTTTGGAGCAAGAAGCTGAATTTTCTCAAAACAAGAAGATTTTCTTGACTTAAATAAATTTTCTTGGATCAAGATATGTATTTCTTAAAGCAAGAGAATTAATTTGTTGGAATAAGTGAAATTTTTTGTGTCAAAAAAAATTTTTTTTCGCTCAAGAAAATAATAAGGAAGAAAAATATTTTCTTGGCTCAATTGAACCTTTTTTTCTGTGAATGTGTAACGGAAGTTAAATAAATAGATAACTTCAATAAGGTATAAAATCCCTGTAGAAAATTTAATTAATCAATTATTTTTTTTAAACAAACATACTAAATTATCACATGAATTAAAATAATGAAGCTCTGACAATTTTTTGATTTTTTTAGTAGATTACTGAACAAAATTCGATACTTGAGTAGATACAGTAAAAGTGTGAAGATAATTATAATTAGTATATAATTATTAAGTGAAAAACAAATAAATATAACATTTAATTAGTAAGATATAATTGCAAGTGATAACGACAAAATAGCTGTAGCGTTTGCGTTAGGATAATTGAATGTAATTGGTTGCGTTTGATGACAGATGTAGGACCCCCTGCAGTAGCTATACTAGTACATAACACATAGGGGGCGGCCTATAATTTATAAACTAGGGGGCTGTTTTGGGGGTAATTGCGGATAATGATGGGGCGTTGCGGATAACAAGCCGACATGGGAGTCACAAGACACCGTTGCTACTCGGCCACTACACCACGTAACGCCATATAACCTTAAGGTTAGTTATATGAGATGTTATATATATGTGTGTCACAGTCTCATGTCTCTTATGGATAACTTATTCTCACAGGAAAAGAAATGAGAGAAAAAAAAAACACATAAATATTACTCTGGAACATCATTTTTTGGTTTATCATCTTTTATCTTGTGAAAAATATCCCTGCGATTTCTTGTTTCTTTTACTATTTCTGTAAGTAAAGTATGATGCAAAAAAAAAATTGAAAGGCAGGAAAAAAAATTGAAAATGAACATCTCCTGTTACATTGAGGAGCAATCATTGATAGAGGAAAAAAATATCTTGTAAAATTGTCTTGAGGATTAGTAAAAATATAAATGGAAACGAAAAAGAAAAAAAAAGGTAAATTCTCAACAAGATATTTACGTGTATTTATTGACAAGTGAGAAAAAAAGAGAAAGAGAATAAAAAATAAGGAACAACTCTCATTGATGCAGACACGACGAGGATATAGCGCAGGACGCAGGATGTTTCTAGGGGTTACAATACGATTTGTCGCCGGTTTCTATTGTTGGTTGAGATTTCAATAGAGCATTACGACAATAAGCTATTGACAATGTAGGTACACGCGTTGCGCAAAGACCGAGGGCTCTCAACAGGGGCATAAACCCGCTTGACTGTACTTTTCACGCCCTTTGCCACTACACGCTTATGATCCGTGCTTACGTTTTACTCTGATCACACTCACTCTAACACCAGGTATAAGGCATATGTTCTTAATAATATACTTATAAACTGCTATGTCAATATACTATATGCTGAACAAAAACACTCAAATTTGTGGTATTTATTCAAAATATGTCAACATTTTATTTGTGTAACAATAATATTTATTTTTATTTTTTGATATAATATTTATTTCAATTAATATTGGTGTACACTTTTTTTCTTTTCACTTGATAATATTTTATTTTAAGCTTATTATATTTTTTTTAACGATAATATTTTGATAATTTACGTCAACAACCAGACTCTGAACATTAATACAGTTATCAATATTTTTTTTTTTTATTTTCAGTAATTAATATTGATTTTAATTATTAATTAATTATTGTTTTTCTTATTTATTCATATATTTATTTTCCAACTCATAGAATCTACGAAAATTAAATTGGTCTTGTTATTAATTAATATTTTTTACGCAAAGAATTAATGGATCTGATTTTTAATCGTTATCGAAGCTAACAGACATTTTTTTTATTTGGTAAATCTTTTTAAAAGTCTGTACATGTGCATTCGTATGCATATGCATATATATATATATTATATTATGTGAGTTTGGTTGATAAGAAATACTACTTAATATATTCATATTAAATAGTGTATATATTATTTACATTCATAAATATTTTTTTCTCTCACATCTTTTATTTTATTAATTAAGTATTTATATAATTGGAAGACAAAGGTTTATATATTACCTTAACATTATACAATAAACACGAATATAATTGCAAATGTATATACATGTACACATAGGTATAATCGTAAACGTAGAAATTCAAACTTGATTCAAGAGAAATATAATTTTGAATAATTTTATTTTCTTGAATCAAGTTAATTTTTTCATTTTCATGTGTAACATATTTTAATTTATATTGGCTGTAATCCCAAGTGGGCCATGTGCCAAATTAAATATTATTAATGAATAATTTATAAGTAAAATTTAAAATATTTTTTTTTATTACATAGCTCTTTAACATGCCAAGAAGTCAAAATAAAATTTGTTTTATATACCATAAATAGAGAATTAATAACAAGATAGAGGTAAATTATTATTCTCACTATTGTTAATATTCTTATTTTTAGTATCATTATTTGTATTGACTTTTGATAATTTAATAGACATTACTTTTTTGAGAATTATATTTGTAGCATCATCGTTATAATAATTAAAGTTTTTTAAATAATTTTTTAACGTCAGTTAACAATATATTTTAGAAAAAGTTCATGGCGAATTATTTACTATTAAAAAATAAAAAAAAGAAAACTTATCATTAAGCTCAAAATTTAATTATGGGTTAAATAATAAAAGATATATTCACTTTTTTTTATTGTACATAATAATTACTGAATGATAGCTTCAAATTTTAATTCTCAAAAAAAAAGTTTAAATTTTTCTTCAAGAACAATCATAAAAATTTTAATTATCAATGACTTGATTTAATTGACGATATAAATTTTACTCTGACAACATTTAAGCTATTATCTAAACAATATGATACGCAAAATTTTTGCGCTCACGCTCAAATTGTTTTTAATACAACCATAAGAGTTTGCGATTCGACTTTAATATATATATATATATATATATATATATATATATATATATATATATATATATATATATATATATATATATATATATATATATATATATGTACAATCGAGGCCATTAATTCAAGTATGGTTTGGTTTCATTTAACATGAAAAATAACGAAAAACTTTCTCAAATTAATAGCCACGATTGTATGATTTAAAAAATCCAAATAACTATTTTTAGATTATAATAAATAATTTAATAAGTTATTTTTATATACTATGAAGGTAACTATAAACAAAGACAAGACGTAAGTTCATTGCATGGATCTGACGGACTTCTAATAATTCATTTTAATTAATAAGAAAAATATGCTGATGTATTTTTTTGGAATAGAAAAAATTTTTGAATTTATTCGTAAACACTATCAGACAAAAAATAAATTATTTTTTCATCTATGTACTAATGGTGTTTTAAGTTGTAATTCTTAATAAATTTCTTTATTTATTTAATAAAAAATATTTTGTTGGAAATATTTCTTGTACTCATTATTAATCAAAGAGACACAAAAAACCGCTTGTTAACATTCTGATAAAATACAGTCATTGCTGGCTTTTTGATAAATAAAATTTACTGAAGAAAACAACAATTTTTTTATGTCATTTGTTAACAATCTCGAGAAATTAATTAAAATTTTACAATTTATTTTTATTTAATTATAAATATCACCTAGAAAAAATATTGAATAAACTAAATAAAAAAATTACCCAAAATTACTCTGTAAAATTGTAATTCTATATTGTATCATTTTATGGAAAAAAGATTTTAAAAGTATGTTTTCATTTTAATAAAGAATATTTTATTTCGAGTAATATTTTTAAAAAGATTTCACTAATTATTATTTACTATACGATTGTTTTAAATTTTATACAACATCCATGCTTACAAAGATTTATATCAATGCATCTGTGTCAAACTGATCATAAATTGACAAAAAAAAATCAAGCACGATTTATAACTCCAAAACTTTAAGAATTTATTTTTTCAAATTATCATTGATAAATATTTTTATCGGTAATTAATTTCTATATATTTTTAATCATTAAAATGTGTTATGTACCTCTTATTAATTATATAAGAAGTGTAAAAATTATCGATATGTTAGCAATATGTAATTATTCAACAATGAAAGCCATAACAGTCACAAGGATATAATTAGCATCCATTCCTTATGCTTATTACTCTTTTTTTTGATATATTAAAAAAATGTCTTACTCCATTGTATCATATTTAACTTTTTTCACCTTGAAATATCGCCATCCAGCGTAACCTGTGATAGTTAAAAGTACAGCAGCAGCAAGTGTTGAACCAACAGCTACTGGTGCAGTTTCATCCCTACCTGCACGCGCGCTTAACGACTTACATGAAAATTCAGCAGCAAATTCATTATTTTTGAATTTAAATGGCTGCAATTTCATATCTCTGTAACAGAAAATTTAATATTATATATTATTATTCGCTTAATAACTCAAATAATTAATACCAAAGTAATCAAATAAATATAATGCTGAAGTTAGCCGTCAGCTGTCAATTTTAAAAATTTTAATATTAAATGTATCAATAAAATTAGATCGATAGATTAAAATTTATGATAGATTTTTAACTAATTATTAATTCATCTTGATAACAATAAATATAAATAATAATAATAATACTGAAGTTAGCGGCCAGCTGTCAATTTAAAAAATTTTTTTAACAAATTAATTACAATAAAAAAATATGACATTAAATTTAGTTGTCACTTCACAAATTTTTTAATTTTCTTTAACAAATAAATTATAGCAAAAAAAAAATTTATTAAAAAAATGGACTCGTAAAAATTTTAATAAATTAAAAATGCAATTTTTTAGAATAAATTTTTTTGTTAAAAAAAATAAAAAAATTGTCAAGTGACAGCTAACTTTAATGTCATTAATAAAATGCTTCTAAAAATTTTCACTTGTAATTTTTATTAATTTTCACATGTGAAACTTTTTAATTAATTTTGTTTTAATAGTTGCATTATTATGAAATTTTAAAATAATTTTTAATGTCTGCTAACTTCAGTGTCATAAATAAATAAATAAATAATGAATACAAACCTTAACAAAAGAGCAGCATTATTTTTACCATCACTTAAAGGAATGCTAACTTCTTCCTCACAAACGTAAGACTTTCCAACAGGTGTTGGGAAAAGAGTATTTTTTTGTCCAGAGGTAAGTCTAATTGTTTTATCTATAAAATAAACAAAACAGAAAAATTATCAACATTTTTTTATAATAAACTATAATTTATAATAAATAATTAAATATTTACTTGGTTGATCAATTAGTGGAAAGTGACGATCACTGGAATTATACGTCAACTCAACTTTATCAACGTACCATCGCTCACCACCGGGGGTCTGGAAGAATAAAAAATGTATGAATTGTAATTAATTGTCATTTGTGGTTAATGATAAAAAAATTATCAATAAAACTCGATAAACACGCGTGTTAGATAAAGAAAAAAAAGTTACCTTAGCAAAACTCCAAGACAGAACAAAAGCATTCCACTTTAGTGACATTGTAACAAAGTTTTCACTGTCACAATTTCCTGTAACAGTAGCATCACTAGGAACATAAATATTAGCTTCTTGTTCTTCCCCAAGTTTCGTACGAAATTTGACAGTTATAAGTGCATCTACTTGTAGAAGAATACACGCTTGTCCGGTCACTCCGTCTAATCGATAAAGTGGTTCATTACCATTAAATGTTCTGGGAGTAGACACAGTTTTTGTTGTTGTTTTTGTAGCTACTGTTGTAGTTGTGGTCGTTTCAACACTTGTCGTTTTCAGATTACTAGCTATTTGCTGTAATTAATTTAATTTAATTGGTTAATTATGCTTACATTGACAAATATGACACGATAGTTAATGCTAAGTTACTGATCATATTTATTAATAAATTGACTTTCTGTCGGATAATTAATACTTTTTTTACAGAAAATATAAACAAGTTAATAACACTGAAGTTGACAGATTAAAAAAAATTTTTATGAATTCTATAGCAATCAAATTATTAAAAAAAAATAATAATTAAAAAGTTTCACATGTGAAAATTAAAAAAAATTACAAGTGAAAATTTTTATAAGCATTTTTTTATTGTAATTAATTTGTTAAAAAAATTTTTTAAATTGACAGCTGACCAATAACTTCAGTATTATCTATGTTAATCTGTTTTAAACTGATGAGTATAAAAATAATAAATTTTTTTTGTATTTGTTTTTTGTTTTTTCGTTAAAATTTTTTTAAATAGTTAGAAGAAAATATTATAAGACTGCTGATATTTATGACACTGAAGTTATCCGACGTCTAAAAATTTTTGATTTTTTTTATTAATTAAATTACAATTAAAAAGATGTTTCTAAAAAATTGCACTTATAGTTTTTCAAGTTTTTTACAAGTGAAATTTTTTTTTAAATTGTTTAATTGAAATTTTTTCACTAAAAAATTTTTAAAACTTTTGAAATGTCGGCTAACTTCACTTCATTGATATTTTGGTAGTTGTTTTTGAAAGATTATACTCTTTACTTTTATAAATTGACATTGCTTTAATTTTTTGTTAGTGTTTCAATAATTATTCAAATAACCGTTAAAAAAAAAGTATGAAATACAATGAAATCTTTATCTAACGTATAAACATGCACTCATCAATAAAATTGTTACACTTTATGATGATTCAATTGATTATATAAGGAACTACAATTCTTGATACTATATATACTTATTTCTTTAAAAATATTATTTATACTATTAATAATCACCTTTGATAATGGTCTGAAGGTATTTAATTCAACAATCGTTTTAATGGGTCGAGCAGTTGTGTAAATTTCATCCATTACTTTTCTAGATATTGTTGGTGTAGATGGGCTACTAAAAGCCGTAGTTATAATACACCCTAAAAAGATAAAACAATATTAATAATTGTATTTAATCAGAATATTATTTTAAATGATTTCAGTTATGACAAACAAGAAAATATGTGTCAAATCGTAACACTTACATAAAAATAAAAATTCTCTAGATAAAAAGAAAAAGGAAGCCATGGCTATTGAACTTAAATTTTTCACAAAGATTTGAATTGAATATTAATATAAATTACACAATTTAATAAAAGTTAATCGAAACACAGTTGTTTAAGAGATTCAGAGCAAATCAAAAAGACTTGTTCGTGAGCCTTTGATGTCTGTAGAAATTTAACGTACTAATGAGTAACCCGTGTAGAGGATCAATAAAGTATTCATTAGCATGCGCTACTTTAAGCGCTTGCGTTTTACAAACCAAAAAAATCAAAATACTTATTTATTATTTTCTACAATTGATTGTTTTTTATTTTCAATTATTTATTTTATTGTATATTTTCATAAGTATAAATAAGAATTTATTTTAAAAATAGAATTTTTGTAAAAACAACGACTCTTGAGAATTTTGGAATACATATTCGGATGCAAGTAATATCCTAGTATCGGTAATTGAAATTTAAATAAAGATATACTGATGGTAGTTAATTAATTTTATACATTTTAATTAAACTTTTTAGATTTATACAAAAATTTGTAAATTTAATATCAAAATAGAAATAACAATTTTTTAAAATTGTGATAACAAATTTTTCAAAATATATTTTTGAATTAATTTACTTGTTGAATAAAACAAACAAATGGTCAGTTTTAATTTCGATATCATAAAACTTAAAAGAAAAAATATTTTTTTTTATTTAATTTGATTGAAATTAATAATATTTTGTCAAATTAATATTTAAAAAAAATGTAATAATATTTTTTCCCAGAATATTTAAAATTGAAAATATTATTTATATTTATTTTTGTAACAAGTTTTTTTATCGGCATAAAAATAATTAATTCAATTAATCTTAATTACAGTACATCCTTTTATTTTTTATAGAAATAATTTTATAAATTTATTACATTGAGTATATACTTATAACATTATTATTAGATTTATCGATACTTAAATTTTTCATAACAGCAACAAATATTTATTTATTGAAAAAGTAATTGTTAAATGTATCAATAAAATTATATCGATGGATTAAAATTTATGATAGATTTTTAAGTAATTATTAATTCATCTTGATAACAATAATTATAAATAATAATAATACATGACATTAAAGTTCGTTGTCACTTGACATTTTCTTTATTTTTTTAACAAATAAATTTGTTTCAAAAAATTATTTTTAAAAAATTGCATTTGTAGTTTTTTGAAATTTCTAAATGTCAATTTTTTTTATAAATTTTTTTTTGCCTTAATTTACTTGTTACAAAAATTCTTAAAATTATCAACTATCATGACATTAAATTTAGCTGTTACTCCACAATTGTTTTAATTTTTTTTAACAAATAAAAATTATAACAAAAACAAATTATTAAAAAAATGGACTTGTAGAAATTTTAATAAATTAAAAATACAAATTCTTACAAATAATTTTTTAGAACAAATTTTTTTGTTAAAGAAAATAAAAAAATTGTCAAGTGACAGCTAACTTTAATGTCATCAACTATCGGCTATGTTAATTTTCATTAATAATATTGAAGTTAGCGGTCAGCTGTCAATTTTAAAAATTTTTTTAACAAATTAATTACAACAAAAAAAAACTTCTAAAAATTTTTACTTGTAGTTTTTATTAATTTTCAAGTGTGAAACTTTGTAATTAAATTTTTTTTTTTTAATAATTTAATTGCTATAAAATTCCAAAGAAATTTTTAATATCTGTCAACTTCAGTGTTATAAATAATAATAAAAAATATTTGATAAAATTAAAAATCTAGGTACTCTGTCGGTAAGTCTTTGACATAATTCAGATGGCGCTTACAGTATAATCTAATATTTACATGGATATAGATATATGTATATAAAATTATTCAATAGAAAACAAAGAAACGAAAGGAGAAGGAGAAACCAGCTGGTAAGGTAATGGTAATACATCGAGAATTGACAAGCAGATTAGAGTGGGAATAAATCAGTGTTCTTTCTCTTCTTTGTAGCTTTGTATTAAAACAGAAAAATTACACTTATGTACAACGAGGCCATATTATTTATGTGTTAGAGACAATACAATCATATAATTGTTATGGAAACAGAATCACGGAATTCGGTCTGACGTTTCTCAGTTTCATCGTTCCAAGGATTCATCAGTACACAGTTGTCAGCTGTTTAGTTCAATATGGACTAATAGCTAACTAGTTCCGTCAGTAAAGTGAATAGAAAACGTTCTCTCTCAAGATAACTGACTATAAAAATATACAACCCAGCACGCGGTTTATATCCATTAACAATAATAATAATAGTATTATTAAAAATACCAACAGTAAGAAAAAATCATTATAATAACAATAATAATAATATTAAAAGTAATAATCATAACAATTATCACAATTTTAATGTTGACGTTAAAGAAGTAAGTAAAATTTACGATAAAAAAAAAATAAAAAAAAATCCGTTAGTACTTTTATGCAAAGTCTAGTGCGTAACGTTGATGTATTGACGCAAGGACTAAAATACAGTATATCTGGACTCATGAACCTCGCAAATCAAACTGCTGAATCTCAGAGTGGTGCTTTCTTTGTTAATTTTAATCAGGACTGCACGTAAGTATTTAAGATTTTTTATTTTTATTTTATTCTTGAACATCAATCGTCACTTGACCTTGCTAAACATGGACATGATCTAATTCAATACATTCTATGTTATTGTTTGTGTTATTAAAATATTAATATTTAATTAAATGTCATAAAAAGTGGTATCAATTTTTTTATCATTATCATTATAATTATAATTATAAATTTCTTTGTTTGATAATGACATTGCAATTATGTTTTCTATTTATTGTTATTATTTTTATACGTATATTGTAAAGCTTGGCGTCATCTCATATTCTTCTTGCGCGTCTTCTCTCGCGCAACTGGTACATAATACGTCGTCTAATGTAATGTTTTCATTCTATGCGTCATTCACGACCTCTCCCTCTCCTATTGGTTTACCAAATTAATTGCGTATTAATAACTAATTATCCATTTATAAAAATCATAATTATAACTAAATATTATTGCCAAAGTATCACGTCTTAAGAAAAAAAAAAAAACAAGTTTCATTTTATTTTATTTTATTTTTTTTTTTAATTATTAATTATTCATACATATATTTTAACCTCACCTGTTACTTTTATTTTATTGATACCCTTTCTAATATTTTTTTTTGCCCTCCATATTCATGGCAATCAGCACATTGCTCTTGTGTTTGTATTATAACTTTTATGTTATGTAGTACGGATTGCCACACACTTGCTAGTAGTCCTTGTCCACCAAATCCGTTATTATGTATGACGCGATGTTAACTCAATAACATTAAAACTCTAACGTTACAATTTAAAATAGTTAGATTTTTAATTTTCTTTTTGTTAATGAATTCAGCCAAGTATTATTATTATAATTTTTTTTATTCGACAAAAAAAAGAAGCATATATTATTCTTTGAGGTAGTTTCAAGGTTTATATGGATTATTTAATCATAACAAATGATTCAATAATAAAATCTAGTCACTGAGATTAAAGGTCAAAAAAATATTTAAAAAACAAAATAATTTTTATTCAGATATTTTACAATAAATTAATTAATTATGTTTAATTTTTTTTTCATCTTACAGATCATTATCGGTTGGATCTAAAGCTGGCTACAGGATATTTTCAGTCAACTCAGTTGATTATTTAGAAAATATATACGAAAATGGTATAGAATTAAAAATATATTTGAAACTTTTTAGTTTTTTCTCGTTTCAATTATTAATTAATTTTTTTTTTTATTTAAATAGACACGGACGACATATGTATTGTCGAAAGATTATTCAGCAGCAGTCTTATTGCCGTGGTCACATACTCTTCTCCAAGAAAACTTAAAGTCTGCCATTTTAAAAAGGAACAGAAATATGTAACTACAGTTATTCAAACACAATTTTGGCCGTAAAACTTAACAGAGCAGTAAAGTTTTTTATATTTTATTTGAAAAGTCAGCATGTAAACAATTTTAGTATTTAATAAATAAATATTGTTCTGTTTTATTGCAGAGATTGGTGGTTTGCTTGGAGGAATCATTGTATATTCATAATATACGTGATATGAAAGTATTGCACACGATTCGTGACACTCCGCCTAATGTTGCAGGCCTTTGTATTCTCTCGATAAACAGTGACAATTGTTACTTGGCCTACCCCGGTTCGAATACAATCGGCGAGGTTCAAATATTCGACGCCATTAATCTTGTAAAAATAATTTATCGTCATAACTTTAAATTAGATATATTCATTCAATTGTATGTTTTTATTAAAAAATTAATCAATTTTTAGCAAGCCAAAACTATGATTCCAGCTCATGATAGTCCGTTAGCAGCACTTGCTTTTAGCCCTAGTGGTACTAAAGTAGCTACGGCATCTGAAAAAGGCACTGTGATTCGAGTGTTTCAGGTACAGAGTTTAAGCATATATAAATGAATATAATTTTGCTTCAATAGTAATATACAAATATGATATTATATCTAATAGGTTCACGATGGTGCAAAACTTTTTGAATTTCGTCGTGGTTTAAAAAGATTTGTGTCAATAAGTAGCTTGGCATTTAGTATGGATTCAATGTTTTTATGTTGTTCCAGTAATACTGAAACTGTACACATATTCAAACTAGAAGAATCAAAAGAACCGTTAGTAATTTTTTCATTTTCTATTCTAACAATAAATATTGTCATGATGAAGTAACTTAACTTTTTTTTTATTACTAGAAAATCGAACGCGCTTTGCGCGCTTCTTTTAAAATTTTTATTATCAACAACTTCATTAATCAATATTTTTACAAATTTTACTCATTAATATTTAACCGTTGCTATGGTAATCACTGTTATAGTAACTGTTGCCATAGTAATCGTTGCTATGTTAACCGTTGCCATGGTAACCGTTGCTAAAGTGGTCACCATAGCAACGAAAAGTGACAATAATAAAAACGTCACATCAACTTTTTAATGAAGGATAATTAAATATATAAAATTTATCTATTTAATTTTAATGTTAGTCCTAAACAAGCTCCCGATGAAGCACAAGGATGGATGGGGTACTTAACAAAAGCTGTTTGTGCATCAGCTAATTATTTACCATCGCAAGTAACTGATGTATTTAATCAAGGCCGTGCTTTTGCAAGTGTTCATCTTCCTTTTCAAGGATTGAAAAATGTCTGTGCCATTACTACGTATGTACTAAAATATTAATTAATTTTTTCCAATTTAATTGATAAAATATTAATAATATCATGTATATTATTTACAGGATAGAAAAGGTATTAAGGTTGTTAGTAGCTAATGCAGACGGATATCTTTATATTTATGATCTTGACCCTGATGAAGGTGGTGATTGTACGCTGTTGAAACAACACAGGTATATAAAATAAATAGATTAAATAATGAATTTAAATCATGTAAATTATCGAATAATATATTACAGGTTAGATGGAAAACAAGATGAAGTAGATTGTGCCAGTGTATCAAACATTGGTCCGAGTACTGGTGAAGGAACAGCGTCTGTAACTCCTGCAGCGCCAATAGTACAAAATCCAGGTAATTTACTAAAAATATTTAAACAACTATTTACAAAAATATTTATACTAGCATGATTCGTAAGCGAGGAATCTATTTATTGAAAACGTAAACTAATAAAATTTTGGCAACAATGAATTTACTTGAAATATGAATACATATATTTATAAATTCAATTTAATAATTATTTAATACTTACATAATGCTGGAACATTTCTATTTTTGTTTTATTATTATGAAGTTTTAAAGATGAATTTACTCAGATTTTACCCATTTATAGTAATATTACATGTATCAAGTAAATACAGGTGATACGTAAATCAATAATATCACCTGAAATTGTTTATGCCACACACGCACACAGTAGGGATGATTTTGGGTACTTTAAATAATTAGATTGTAATTGACGGAATCAATTGCTTCAAAAATTATTCTGTGATTCAATCTAAAACTTTTATTGAATCCATAATCTCTTTTCACACAATATTTTAAGATAAAAAAAAATCATAAAATACTATTAAATGCATGAATTTATTATGTCAGAGGTAAAATTTTTCCTTTCATTTGCTCAACTATTTGATAATAATAATTTAATTATTAAATGATGACAAAAGTTTAATAAATGCGCGTAAACCTAGGATTATTTAAATTTAATTATGAATACTTAAAAAAAAGGTGTAAAATAATAACATAGAAATATTATTTGTAAAGACATCAATGTATATTTGTAGCAGTGCTAGATAGTCTATCAAGTGAAGTATTAATTAAAAAAAAATTTTTTTTTTTTTTTGTAACCGTTGGCCTAGATGTTTATTCCTTCTTTATATAAATATAAATTATATAATTTAAGTAGTGTTATTTTATTCATATTTATCATTTCTAATTGATGCATTTTCTTATAATTACTTATTGTTTAATCCTAATGTGGATGCGTGTGTGCGCTCTTTTACCATTAATTATATTCTACAATGTATACTTTTATGTTACACTCGCTTTTTATTTCTTTCGTTTCTTTTAACCCCGCAATGAGACTGCCGAAACAATCTCACAGTGGGGAAAGGGGAGCTCAAATAGTTGATCTTACTTTATATATTTTTTTTTCTTTTTATTATCCGCTGAAGCCTGCATAAATAGCTACGCGGGTGCATTGCGCGGCCGCTCGCCAAACTCCATGTCAGGTACTGGTATGTCCTCTATTAAAATTCATCCCCCTCGTATTTGCTATCATCTTCAAATTAAGATAATGATTTAAATATCATTTCATTCGTAGAAAGTATTTAACTAGATACTTTCTTTTTAAATTTTCGATACATTTAATACCATTATAATAATAATTTTAAACCTAAGGATTTAATTTTTTTTTTAATAAACATTTAACGGCACACACGCACAAATAAGTTCAACTAATGTAGATATCTAGCACTTTATCCTTAAATCTTGAGTGTATTTCATACAACATGATTTGGATACAGAAATTTTTCATTTATCAAACTTAGTAGAACATTTAATTTATAATTATGTTTTATCTTAAGTCATATTAATATTATTATCATTATTTATCCATAAGGCTTACGCGCATTATTTTAATTTGAAAAAATAACAAAATATTTCGACGTGGAGATCAATATCCTGAAATAAAATTATTAGGTAGGACTGTGGATATTATTTTAATTAACATAGTAATACATTGTTTACTTAAAGCTTTCTGCTAAACTCAAATCACATTGCATGTGCTTTTTAATTAATAACTTGATTACTTTTAATTTTCATCTACTAACTTCATTAAAATAATCAATTAAAGGAATGAAATCATTCATTTAATCAATGTCTTTTAATAATAACGTCGCCTGAGCGCTATGCGCTTAAGCGTTCTATTAATTATGATTATTAACTTTATAAAGTGTTGATAGTCATGATTTCCAAATGCATTTAAAAAAAAAAAAAAAAAAAAAAACAATGATAAGAATATATTTATTATTAAACCACATTGGCTTTGGTTTTTGACCTCTTTAATCCTAAATTCATTAATACGAAAAAAAATTTTATTATATATATCTTAATAAATGTTTATAAAATTTAGAGTCAGAGAAATATCATGAGATGATAGCAGCAACGGAGAGTCCACCAAAAGGTGGAACATTTCGACTGGACGATGACACAGAATTTCCACCAGTAACACAGAGAACAGATTGAAGGATTAATTGAATACATATCAAGTGGCAATCATCGATTCAATGAAACAACATTTAAATTCAGATGATAATGTGATATTGCAAAATGGGATTTCTGATGTCATTGTAATATTGTTTACTACTCATTATTTTCAAACGAAATCTTTTTAATTCAATCTTTACTTTTTCTGAGTGGTCTTTGACCACCAACTTGTAATGCGCGTGAAAATATAAATATTCTTTGTATAGAATAAAAGTTAAAAAAGTAAAAAAATTAAAAAAAGAACAATAATCGTGACAAAAAAAAACATCAAGTTAAATTTTGTGTATCTATTAATGTATTGTTAGGTAATATTTATAATCAACGGACTCATTACAAGGGCAAGTTATTGAAATCCACTTGAATATTTTAGCAACGATGAAGTGCTTAAACATGAATAATAAATATTGTAAATTTTCGTCAAATTAGGGCCCAAAATTCATCAAATTTGTCATTATTAATAATGAATTCTAAATTTAATGTAATTATGAAAAATGTAATCAAGATTTGGAAAAAAAAAAAAAAAAAAAAAAAAAAAAAAAAAAAAACATTGGCTTACATTAAAGGTTTTAAATTGTGTAATTTCAAAATTTTTGTACTACCGCGTTTTATTTAGCTAATAGATTTACTTTTATATAAATTAAATAAAATACTAATTAAATCATGTAAATATATTTACGAATGCTTGTGCGTTGTTATATTATATTTCCAAATTAATAGAATAATATATATTTAAAAACAAAATATTAGTTAAATTTTTAAAAACTTATTTTTTCGTCGATTGTATTTTATTATTTTTATTTCACCAGAAGTTTTGTGTCTAAAATATAAAATTACAGCAGTCAAATTTTTATAATATTCAATAATTTATATTTTTAAAATCATTCTAAAACATATTTTGGAAAAAAAAAGAATATTCCATACAATAGTCTCATAATATTTTTTTTTTGTTTCGTAAATTTATTTGTTGAAACATTTAAAACAATTTCAATAACGTAGCGTGTATGGACATTTTTTTTTTTTCAAGTTTATTTTTAATTTAAATATACTAGCAAATGAACAGTGAAAAATTGACAGTGATGACATGTCAAAAGGGTCTATCATTATTATTGATCAAATTTCATTATAAATCTAAATGAATAATAAAAATATGATAAAAAAAATGAGTATGAATAAAATGTAAATTCGATTTTCATTGAAAATTGTTTTCTACAATTTTATATCGATAATAAATGTATTTTTTAAACACATTAGATTGTATATGAAGTAATTGTTTAGTTAATAATACAAATTTTTAACGATTGGTATAAAAGGACGATCAATTATTTTATTTATTTTTATTTCAATTATTAAAATTTTTTTTTTTTGAAATGATTACATAAAAAAGAATCGCTTAGACAGGCCCTTTCGTAGTGCACTCACTGTAATGAAATATAAAGATACAAAGACTTAACTATAAAGATCATCATCACCATCATCTTGGAAAGTTTGATCTCCTTGAGTGGTATCTTGAGTACCTCCCGCAGCATTTTGAGGGAATCTATAATTATGGAATTATAAATATAAATAAATGAAAGAATATCGATAGCAATAAAATAATTAAAAAAAGTTTTTTTAATTACCTAAAGTTAGTTCCAAAACCTCGTGATTGTTGTAATGTTTGTGCAAACATTTCGTATTTACGAATATCGTTGTCAGATACTGAACGACGAGCGAACCTCATCGCTTCTTCAAAATGAGCTCGTGTTATTTCTGGTACTGGATCATCTTCATCCATCTATAAAAATAATAATTATTGGTTTAAAATAAAATTTACTAGTAAAGAATACGGTAATTATTTACAAGTGGGGTCCACCTTATCTTTTAATTTTTTTTTTATTCTGCATTGCCTTTAAAAATTGGAAAAAATTTTGTCTTTCATGTTTTTGAATAAAATTTCTAGTTTATCGTTTTTAAATATTTTTTTTTTTTTTGAAAAGTAAATAAAAAAACGAATAATTAAAAAAAAAAAAAAGTTGAATATCACAATTTTCTAAAAAATTTATAAATTTTTCTGAAAATTTATAAACATCATAGGAATCAATTTTTTTTCTTTCCAACTGTTCATTTTTTTATGTATTTAAAAAAAAAAAAAAATATGTATTAATAAAATCAAATAGAAATTTCGTAGAAAAAATAGAAAATTAAAATGGTAGACCCCACTTGTAAATAATTACCAAAAATCTTTTTTTTAAAATACTTACATCCATCGAAACTGAAGGATTATCCATTCGCTCTCTTTCTCTACGTACATCAGCTTCAATGCACTGCCTAATAGCTAATTTGCATGCACGTTGACAGATTTCAGTCAAATCAGCGCCAGAAAAACCGTGGGTTACTTTAGCAATGTAGGTTAAATCAACATCCTAGAAAAAAAAAATAAAATAACGATAAATATTATCCTTGTGTGTGAAGTGTTACAATTATGATTATTTAAAATTACCTTAGCTACAGGAGACTTTCGTAGATTAGCTCTAAAGATGGCTTCTCTTGATTTCTCGTCTGGCAACGGAATATAAATCAGTTGGTCGAGACGTCCCGGACGAAGAATAGCAGGATCAATGATGTCTGGACGATTTGTAGCACCAATAATAAATACATTTTTCTTAGCGCCCATACCATCCATCTCAGTTAAAATTTGATTAATAACACGATCAGCAGAACCGCCTCCATCACCAACCGAGCCACCACGGGATTTAGCAATTGAATCTAATTCATCGAAAAACAGAACACATGGTGCAGCTGATCTGGCTTTATCGAAAACATCTCTTACATTGGCTTCAGATTCACCGAACCACATAGTTAACAATTCTGGTCCCTTGACAGAAATAAAGTTAGCTTGGCATTCGTTTGCAATCGCTTTAGCTAATAAAGTTTTACCACATCCAGGTGGACCATAGAACAAAACACCTCTTGATGGTTGCATACCAAATTTCAAAAATTTATCAGGATGCTCAACAGGGTATTGAACAAGTTCTTGCAATTCTTTCTTAACATTTTGGAGTCCTCCGACATCATCCCATGTAACAGTAGGTACTTCAACAATTGTTTCACGTAAAGCACTTGGACTACTCTTAGTCATTGCGTATTTGAAGTTGTCCATTGTCACAGCAAGTGAAGCTAGAACCTCAGCGTCAATCTGGTCATCTTCCAAATCAATCAAATCCATTTTTTCACGAATTTGTTGCAATGCTGCTTCTGAACACAATGAAGCCAAATCAGCACCAACATGTCCATGGGTTTCAGCGGCGATCTGTTCCAATTCAACATCGTCAGCAAGTCTCATATTTTTAGTATGGATACGCAAAATTTCTAAACGTCCAGTAGCGTCAGGAATACCAATATCAATTTCTCTGTCGAAACGACCAAAACGACGTAAAGCTCCATCAATACTATTTGGTCTGTTAGTCGCAGCCATAACAATTACATGAGAACTCTGTTTCATACCATCCATCAACGTTAGCAATTGTGAAACAATTCGTCTTTCAACTTCTCCGTGAGTTTTTTCACGTTTTGGTGCGATAGCATCCAGTTCATCGATGAAAATGATAGCTGGTGAATTTTTTTCTGCTTCTTCGAATGCTTTACGAAGGTTACTCTCAGATTCTCCAGCAAGTTTACTCATAATTTCGGGACCTAGATAAAAATGACAAATTGATAAGTGTAAATCAAGTAAAAATGCAAATAATTAATATTTTTTTTAACTAAAGACATATGAATTGAATTTAAAAAATTACCATTAATGAGAAAAAAGAATGCTCCAGTTTCATTAGCTACTGCACGAGCGATAAGAGTTTTTCCAGTACCAGGTGGACCATACAATAAAATACCACGCGGTGGTTTTACTCCAATAGCTTTAAACAATGAAGGATGACGTAACGGCAGCTCAACCATTTCTTTTATTTGAGCAAGCTGCTTGCGTACACCACCAATATCATCATATCCAACTGCATTTAATGCTTCTTCCTCTTCCTAATAAAAAAATAATAAAAATTTTTTAACTGTTATTTTAATTTTACTCCAAAAAAATGTATGTGTATGAAAAATTTTATTTACTTCTCGTTTAATTGGATCTCCCTCACAGTGAATAACAGTATCAGGAGCAACTATGCAATAGGGACTAGGATCAGTCTCAACAACTTTGAATTCAACAGCACGCATTCCTCCTCGAACGATAAAGTTATCATCCTTGTAAACTGGACGATATGCTTCCAAGAAGTACGGTTTCAAGTAAACTTCAAATAAATTTCTAGAATTTTAAAGAAAAATTTTTATATTAAAAACTTTACATTAAAAAAAAAAAAAAAATAAAATAAAAAAATAAACATAAATTTAAAATAAAATTACCCAGTCAATCCTTCGACGGTATCATCCATGGGCAAAACATGAATTCTCTTTCCGTATTTGACACTTGGGCAAGGTTGTATTGATACAACATCGCTCAAACGAACACGTAAATTATTTCTTACAACTCTGTTCATGCGGATTTTTTCATTAGGACAAGTTTCATCAGATAATACGATGCAAACTGTTTCCTTGCGTCGTTTTCCTTTCAGTAATACCGTGTCACCACGAAACAATTGAAGCTCACACATTTTAGCTTCAGATAGAGCGACCACTGAATTATCATCGCTTACTGCTTCTTCGACCAGTAGCCTATTAGGCTTGTCCTTCTTACGCAAAATTGCAGTTGCCAGATCATCACTAAAAACAAAATAATAATTTTCTTGTTTTATAAAAATATTTTTTTTTTTTTTTTTTATAAATTTTGCATTCGTGATAAAAATATAAATTCAATAATAATTATTAGCGTATAAAAAAAATTTTCAGATAGATGGTTGTAAAAATATTTCATAAAATTATGATAAATATGAAATGTCTTTGTCATGTCAACATTTTCTGTTTAGCAGATAAAAGAAATAAAGCGAAAAAAATCATTTAAAAAAGAGAAAAGAGTAATCTAATATTAAAAAAGGGATTATTTAAACATTAATCTTCATTTATCGTTGATAAACAATTTTTCATGATGCTTCGTCATTATTCATAATGTTTAAAAAATAATGAATATTTTGTAAAATAAAAACTGTAGAGACGACATGATGACAACGTAAAATTGAGGGGGTAGCAGTCGCGTTTCAATCGTTACGTGCACGTATCACATTCGCCGGAGAAAATGTTAATACAAAAAAAAGGAAATAATATTATAAATTTAGTAAGAAAAATGACTTGTATTAATTAAAATGAAAGTTATTCATACCTTTTTTGATCACCCATCGTAGTTCTTTAATACTCAATAGAATAAAATATTATAAGGAATGGCGTGAATACAATGTTTAACTTCTCTTGTTCGTATCAGAAACAAGTTTAATGACACGGTTCTGACGATTCAGCACAGTCGGTACACTCTCAAGCCAACACCAACCAAACCAGCAACTATCAACATTACTGTTATGTCCTGCGAGGTTACTAGATTCGCTGATGATGACACCTCGTGGACAAGTGGGTTGTTTATTGTCACGCGGGATTTTATTTTATAATTTAATTTGAAATATACTAAAAAAATTACTGATTGAGATTGTGTGGCAAGGTATGATTTTTAAATAATAAGAGTTCAATTGAATTTTATGTTGATGTTTATTTAGAAATCGGAGAGATGGAGTATATAGTTATAGCTCTCGGGGAGAAGTGAAGTCACAAAGTCTCAACTCTGACTCCTCAGCTTCACTTTCCCCCACTATGGTTACACGTATACACTTATACTATTGCTAGAACTACCCTTATACATAGTGCGTAATATACTATCTTACATGTACTTATATAACACTTATTATTTGCGGCTGCGGCCGGCTTACATATTCATGTACCTGTATTTACCTGGCTTTAAATTCAGCACAGTGACCTAGGGAAACCGCAGAAAACCTGGTCGAGGTACAGACAGTAATGATAACATAATATCAGATCATTGTTAACAATGATTATCCTTATCTATTATTTATAAATTAATTAACATATATTCATTAGAATCAATTAACGTGTTATAATTTTAAAAGGCTTTTAAAGTATTATCTGCTCAATAAATTATATCAGATGCGGATTTTACTTAAATATTTGCTAATCATTTCTAAATTCAATTTAATACCATTTACTATTCAATTATTCTAATATGTAATTAAATTTGTCTAAAACCATTGTGACATTAAATCCATACATATATACACATGTTGTAGCGTCTAAATACTCATTATTTATGTTATTTAGTTACTTAAAATAAAGTGGATAAATAAGTTATTATTTATTTATTTGTTGTTAAATTCAGTTGAAGTGCCTTATTTTTTAGAGAGCAAGAGACCGTTGACTTTCCACACGTGTCTTTTATGGCTTTTCTTTTAAGGACTTGAAGTTGTCAATGTGGCAAGGGCATGTTCTGTGTTTACTCGAAGATTTTATGGTTTTTCAGAACCTAATACTATATTCCTTTGTATTATTTTCTTGAGATTAAAGTTTCTCTTTCGAAGACACGTGTGCACTCAACGACCAAACTCAGCAATTAAATCAAATAAAAATTCTAAATCTATATAAAATATAAATATAAATTTAAATTATAAATGTAACTAATTAACATATTCAAATTCTGTTTTATCTGACAAGTAGTGTCACCTGCCAGATGCAACCCAAAGCATTATAGTTATTGCGACATAACAATCTGACAGGAGTATATACCACACCACAATTTTTTGCAGCTGCCAACCTTTGAAAAATAAATCTACGATGACATTATAGGTGTCGTTGTGGATGCGGTACGCGGCAACGAAAAAGTTTATTCAAAAAAGTTAAATTCTTTTAAATAATGTTTAAAAAAATATAATTTGTTAATTTAATTTTAAGTAAAATAAAAGACCCAGTTATTGACACTGACCTAGTTACTTGACACTTGCAATTTTATTTTAATTAAAAAAATAAAATGTTCTCAAAAAACCAAATATTTTAAAATTTATAAATTAAAAATTATATTCATTAATTTACCAGAGTTGATTTTTTTTTTTTTTTTTAATTGAAATAAAATTGCAAGTATTAATAACTGGACTAGTGTCAATAACTGGGTCTTTTACCTTACCTGAGATTTTCGGATTTTCTAATATAATATAATATTAGAATTTTTTCATCTAATGTAATTAAAAGAATAAGCACAGAAAAAAGAAAAATAGAAAAATTACAGTATATAATGTAACGTGGCGCTTCGTGATGAAAACTGGAAAAATTACAGTTTTAGATTGTAAGTATTACAGATTTTATAAGAATTGCATTGTCAAATATAATATTTACATTGAAAGCTTTGAAAATTAACATTCAAAGTTTGCATTAGAAAAATGTTATTTCGAATTATAATTTTTCTAGTTTTTAATACGACAGGACACTTATTACTATTTATAATGTAATTTTTCAAGTTTTCTTTTTTCCGTGAAGAAAATTTTGTCTCCAGCGTATTTGTATGTGAATATTTTAATTAAATTTAGTATCATTAGAAACCCGTGTAAAAAAAAATTGTCTCAAAAATGTCCCAAGCGTGGACATCCAAACGTGACACAATAAAGGACATTTTTAAGACACTTTTGGGACATCACGTAAATAGTTCTGACATAATTTTAGCATCAATGTAAATTACTTTGAACAATTTAGTTAAAATTTTATCCTTAAAATCTTGTGTGGAATCTTTTTTGAATAATCTTAAAACATTTTTTTTAACTATTTAAGAACTAATTTTGAATACTAGTTTGAGACATTTCTTGGAAATTTTTGGGTTAATTTTAGGACAAATTTGGAACAATTTTACGACAATTGTTAATCGTTTTTTAAACGGTTTTCAGAGAGATAATTTCTCTAGATTTCGAGACAAATCTACGGCTGTGCAAAAATAAATTATCTTGCTTAAAATCATTTGAAAAACTTTCAAAATTGTCGTAAAATTGTTTCATATGTGTTTCAACAATAGTTAATTTATTATGGATTTTTGAAGTAGTTCTTAACAGGTTCGAATTCCGCGATAAATATCATTTGTTTATTTATTTACTCTATTTTCTTGATTCGAATGTGGTTATATGTCAAAAATTAATTTATGTAATTAAGAAACTAAGAAAAACTATGTAACTGTATATCTTTTTCATAAATCTAGTTTGATATTTTTCAGCGATAGTCGTTTATGATTTCAATATTTGAGAGAGTAAAGAAAATTTTCTAACGAATATACTATTATTTTGAAAAGAGTTTTTAGAGTTTAATTTAATACCATCAGAACCCTAATTAGAAAAAAACAATTGAAACGATTCGAAATGACTCAAAGCGATTAAAAACGATTCAACTTGACAAATATATAGATATACATTTTGCATGGGTTGAATCGTTTTGAATCTTTTTTTTTTTTAATAAGGGAAACATCAAGAAAATTATTAGTGCCTTTTTACGGTTTTATATATTTTTCAGTGATCGTTAATTTTTTATCTTAAGTTTTTGGAGGAATTTTTAATAGTTTTTTGTTTCTGTAAATTTGTTCCGTCACATTTATCCATTAAATCATTTGTAATTGATCCAGTCATGTAGTATTATTATTTTTAAAATATATTTCAAAAGCGCCTACATTATGTATAGGGAAGACTATGGAGGTACCTCTACCCTCGATAATTAGAACCGACTAGGATTTCAAATTGTGCGCTTACGCGCGCGCTTCTATCCTGAACCAATAAGGAATCAGGGCCGATGTTTTCGAGTTATTTCGATCCTATAGTTGCTATAGGTAACCCGTGTAACCCAACTAATACGACCATCCGGCGCATGCGCGTATAATTTAAAATCTGTAGATTATTTATAAAAAAATTAAATAAAAAGATAAGAACGATCGAACAAATAATTTAATTAATCGAACAAATAAAAAAAAAAATAAGCTATCGATTAATAAAAAAAAAAACTTAGATTTGGTTTATGTTGCGCCAACTTATAAGAGTCAATTTATTTAATTTTTTGTAAATAAACAATAGTCGAACAAAAAAAATTATTGACGAAAAATTAAGAACAAACGACGGAAAACAATTAGTTAAAAAAAAAAAATTGCAAAAACTAATTTTTCATCGCCAGGTTCACATCGGTTGTTTGGCAAGCTCTGTAGGTATAATGTAATGCATTTGTATCTATATATATGTATTTCTATACATTCTTTAATATGAGAAGGGTTTAAGGTTTAGGGTTTTAGGTCACTTTTGCTGAAGACTCCAGGTATTATGCCTAAATTATATTTTGTATCACATAAATCTCAGTTACAATTTAAGGCGGTTACAACACTAAAAAAAAAAAAATAATAATGAAAAAAAAATGTGGAGCAGAGAGTGAGAGAGAGAATATGAGATAGTTAGTTGGTTGAGTATTCTGAACTCCAGCATCTACCTATATACTACTACAATTATATTAGTATGTATATATGTAAGTCGTGTGCGCTTGGAGTATGGAGTAAAAATAAAACCCAGGATAAAACTTCAAAATGGCGCAACTATTAAGTGTAAACACCCAATTTTTATGTATGTCAAGTGATTATTAAATAAAGTTAATAGTAATAATAATAATAACAACAATAAACAATAAAGCTATATGATTGAAACGTTTTTGAGGTGGGAAGAGGATAATTGTTATCTGAATGTTTACAGTCGAAATGTCAATCGCTCATTCATTGACAGGTAAATCAAGTTACACTACTCGTGTACCAACAAAATTTTTATATCATTAGTATTAATATTACAATCATTTTTTTATAAGTTAACTTGTAGTAAAATTTATTGTTGCAGTTTTTATTTAACTTGAATTTTTTATTAAATATTGGTTATATTTTATTTTTTTTTGTTTCAAGTTTTTTTTATTTAAATATTATTATTTTAAGTAGGTTGTATGTAATTGTAATTGAAACTAAAATTTTTATTTAATTGTTATTAGAGCGTTAATAGTAACATAATTAATAGTACACTAATTATATGTATTATATACTATTATTAACAGTAATATTTTAATTATATGCATACTCATACTTATCATTATGTTCGTATAGGGTCTGAACCCACTAAAATGGCTCAAAAACGAGTTGCTAGCAGTATGGGGTAAGTCTAATCATTATTTTACATTCTTAAACAATAAATATTGATAAAATTATTTTTGGTAATTATTTACAAGTGGGGTCTACCATTTTAATTTTTTTTTTTTGGACGAAATTTTTTTTTAATTTTGGTATATTTTTTTTTGTAAAATACATAAAAAATGAACAATTAAAAAAAAAAGTTAATTACCACTATTTTAACAAACTTTAAAAAAAAATTGTGATATTTAACTTTTTTTTTTATTGTTCGTTTTTTTATGTACTTTTCAAAAAAAAAAAAATAATTCAAAAAAAGATAAAATAGAAATTTTATCCAAAAACATTATTTTTTTACTGTTTATATTTTTATAATTTTTAAATAATTACAACATACAATATTAAAATACAAATATTATAACATATTTATCTATTTAATTTTTCTCTTAAACGAAAACAAAGTTGATATTAGAAAAGTCATCGGTAGGAATTTAATTTAACCTGGCTTGTGACTTTCACATCTTCAATTAGTAACTATTTTATTTTTTTAATAAAATATAATTTACTAGTAAACAATTATCTTTTAAAGTTTTAATGTGAAATAAAAAAATTTCTTACAATTTTGAATTGTGAATATGAAAAAATTTGTAATTTGAAGATAAATTGTATAATTTAAGAAATAACATAAACGTTGGAGAACAGAAAAGTAAATGTTTTAATTTATAAATAATTTAAAAATAAAGTACATAATATTATTAAGGTTGAAAGTCATAGGTATATCACAGAGTGGATGATGATTTTGTAGTGGGGGAAGTAATAGTTCCCCCTCGGCAGGACAGAACAACCCAACCGCGGTACATTATGCCACTATGGTGGAATCAGTCACTGGTAGAACGTGGGTGGTGACGAGTCACAGCTATCGGTTGTTTTTATTTTTATTATTTTATTTTTAATAGTATATATTTCAATTAAAATTTATATAATTATCGTGGTGTTGATACTATGTGCAATTTTTGATTAACTTGTGTTGTTTTTATTATTATTTGTGTTGTTTTCATTATTATTTGTGTTGTTATTATTATTTATCTATTATTTCTATTATGTTCAATGGTTAATTTAACATGCGGTTTTTACATAATAATATGAATAAATAAAACCTAATAGACCTGGTTTAAAAAAAAATAATATAAAAATATTAACACAAATTTAAATTTTATATATTTTGATAAAAACTTTTTATTAATTCACTCTTTGGAATCATTTATTAGGTATGAAAAAAGTTATGCAATTGTTTATATTAATAATTGTGCATATAAAGATGCCGTCAATTGATAGTGATATATGAATGTTCGCTCTACACAGTAATGCAAGTGAAAAAAAAAAATTTATACATATATACTATAAATATATTGTTCACGAGGTTAAAGACTGTAATATTTAGTTAATAATATTGTCAGTTTGTAAAACAATAATTTTGTGACACGTGTTTTATTTTATTACGAAAACAACCTTGTTAGTAAACATTTTTTGTAGTATAGAAGAAAGTGTTATGCTCTCTTGCATTGAGAAACTTAAAAATTGGAGCTTGATAAAGACTTTTTTTCTTTTTGTCTTTTTTTAAATCCAATTTAATTAATTTTATAGTTTCATCGGGCATTGGGAAAAAAATAGAACGGTAAAATAAAGTGTATTGTAAATATAATTAAAGAAAAAAGTGTTTAAAAGAAAAGATTTTAGACAAGTAGTGTGAAAATAAAGTGCTGTCGAATATTAGTAAATAAATAACTAAATATATACACATATATATGTGTATTGATATTTATATGGATTATGTATATAAATATATATAATATAATTTTAATAAGCCATCAAGATAGAGTATCCAAGTGACATGTACGGTGGTGGAACGGGTGGCACGGAGTATGGAGTAGGCCTCGGACCCGGTCCTTCACATTACGTTCCCCAAGCATCAAGTCACATAGCTTACCAATTGGGAACGACACCTCCACTAGTTGGGGGTCTACCACTTGGAGCTGGTGGGCCTCCTCCCGGAAGTCAGCTACTGTCTTACGGTCAAAACTTATCACCGCATCACGTACAACAGCCGCAAAATGACTCGTCGCAGTCGAAAAGACGGAGGTAAATTCTTGATGAATTTAAACCTAATGTTTTATATTTAATGTCAACATATAACTACTTTTTGTCTCATTATTTATTGTTTATCATTTATTTATAAAACAATCTTATTTTTTTATTTTATATTCCGTTTATTACATTTACGTTATATAATCTCAATATTATTAAAATTAAAACACTTGGTGAATCTCAATATACAACATAAAATAAACAATTTGTTTACATTTTTCAAACTTATTAATTGTCATAAAGTTATTTGGTTTTTAAATTTTAAAGATGATAATTTTATCTAAGACTAAAAATTATCATTATTAATGTTTTTTTTTTTTTTTTTTTTTTTTTTTTTTTTAAGATAAAATACTAATCAGTATCAAACTTACATATTAAAATTTGTAAATACCTTTTTTATCTACAAGTTGACATTGAAATTATAATAACGAATAAAATATTTGTATATTCATGTTATCTACATATGCAAGTTATGTTACATTTGTTTTTTTTTTCTTCTATCTTGAGAATCAACCAATTGTTATTATCATAAAATTTTTGATTGAATATAAATTCGTTTATCTGTATGTCTATTAATAATACTAATAATAATTAAAATAATATTGATAATAACGACGATAGAGATATGTGTTTAACATGTAACAATTTATCACGTTTACATACGATTCAATACCGATGTTTGTAAAAATGTTTTAAAACAAAATTTAACAGCCATAACAATATATACTCGATTGCAACTTGTGATATATTATAAACTACTAATATACATAAACTGTTATGGTTCTTAAATACAGTGTTATAAAAATTTTGTTTGCATATAAAATCAAATGATAGTAATATTGAGTTTAGTGTTATATTATATTTATATATAATAGAGAAATAAAAAAAGTTGTTTACAGAGAGATTTTCGTAATTTCTCTTGTGTATACATCACGTGGGAATTTATCAATGTGTGTTATATTAATGACAAATGTAAAACCCATTAGTTGTACAACATGTCACGTAGTAGAGATTTGCAGTTATCAATACATTTCATGGATTACTTGAAAGACAAATTTTGATTATTATCATTATAAGACAATTGTTCTTTGTAAATATATTAGTTATTTTTTTATTAATTCTTAAATATATTAACTCTGTTTATTAAAGTTTTTGACAAAATATTATGTTATATGTATATATTGTACATAATGCTGTTTATAAAGCTACTCACGCGACACGATAGTTGCCCGTAAAGTTTCATAATCAAATAGGAATGTATATCAGACTTAAGTTTACTATGTAAAGCTTTAATGTAAAACCAAATAATTTACATTTACTGTATATACATACTACATACATTCATAAATATATTTATTAAATACATAACAAATTATTTAAGTTTATTAAAAAATATGATATTTATTTATCAATAAATTAATAATACTGAAAGATATGATTAAATAATAATAATAATAATAATATTAACATTTATAAATGTGTAAGTGTAAGTTGTTAAAATGTTACTACTGATAAGTAATTAATTGATTAGAAATAGATATAAATCTGTTTAGTGACCAATGATGTAGCTGGAGAACGGATAAGAGGTATACGATGGTATATATGGTGTATATGGTATAGTAAGAAAGCATGTAGAGTCTACTTAGAGTCATGCACGGACCGCCCCTTTATACTTCTCAAGTGGCGAACTGTTTGACTCTTATAAAGTTAACGGGGTATCCACAGCCATTGCCAGACTATCTTTTTAATATGCAATACCTCTATCCATCGACTATAAAGCTATAAAATAAAAATAAATAAGTATAAAATAAAATGAAATAAAATAAATAAAAAAATAAATAAAATTATCTTTACGACGAATGTTGAATTTTAAATTTTTTATTTTCATCATTCTACCCGTTCAGTTCGTTGGGACGATTTTAGGGAATTTATTATTATTTTAAATTTTTATTTAAAAGTGAAAATTTAAGATTATCATAATAATGAATTGAATACATATATTCACAAAAGAATACAATAAGCATATAAATTGTATTATATTTTGGATCTTATAATAAGATTATATGCTTATGCTGAAAGTTTTTTTTTTTTTTTATTTTTTGTTAAATTTATGTATTTTCTTAATTTTTCCACAGGAATATATATAATAAGGAAAGAAAAAAAAAGTAGCTCCGAATTACAATAATCTTAACATAAGTTAGGACGAAAAAAAGAATACATTTAAGGTCAAAGTTGTTTTTGACCACTGACGACGATTATAAAGCATTCAATGTTAATATATTCGGGTAAATAAGATGCAAAGACGCGATTTAAGAAATTGAAATAAGAAGCAAAATAAGAGGAAAAGAAAGAAAGAGAGAAAAAGTGACCCTTCAAGACAACCCATGAAGATATAACAAAGAGATTGAATAAATTTTTTAGAGATGTTTCAAGAAAAGGATGTACAGATGTCATCGCCGGAAGAACTAGTTCGTTTTACTTAAAAATATGAAAGAAGAAGAAGAAGAAGAAGAAGAAGAAGAAGAAAAATAATTTTTAACTTTAAATAACAATAAAAAAAAAATAATAAAGTTGAATATATTTATATCAGAGCAAAGATTTATAAATAAAAAAGGAATTTAAAAAATAAAGACAATGAGAAAAGAGTATTGAGAAAGACTTCTAGTGTATAGACAAGAGACTTACCCGGATGTGCTCTCAGCTCTACACCCTCACAAAAGGGTAGCGGGGGGTCACGGGTACCCCAAGGAAAAGGATGCAACGACTCGACAGTGAAAAGAGATAGTAGGGATAGTACTGTAGGATATTTTAGTTCTTTTGCTTCTTCAGGGTCAAAACCGTGCATCACTTCTCCATCTTTCTCTTCTCTTATTTTCTCTTTCCATACTCTTTTATTCATTTTCTTTCTTTATTTATTTATTATATATTTTTTATATTTTTATTATTATTATTATTATTATTATTTTTTTTTTTTTGTATTACCAGATTTTTGTACAGTGGTGTTGAAGATGAACGAATAGTAGGATACTTCCCTTACAAGTATATCTTTACTTATTTATTTATTTTTTTTTTTTTGATCGTGGTTGAAATGTTTCAGCGGTAATGAGGATCGCTGATGGATTTACAACCGTCGATCCAATTGATGAGGCTTGTTATTCTGTACAACTATGTGCCGATCAACGGGATCTTTAGTGGACGAAGAACAAGCCTTAATCTTTATATACTATTTCTTTTATTTATCATTTGAATTCGTATGTACATTACAAGGAGATACTCAAATAAATAATAAATTACTTATAGTATTAACACCTATGTAATAAAATAATAATAATTTAATGTAATTAAAAAAAAAAAAATGAAATAAAATAAAATAAATAATTGGTTAAAAAATAATTAATCGTATTTTTATTTTTATTTCCTTGTTAAAAATTCAAATATATGTATTACTAATAAAAATAACAATGAACTATTTGTTTCAGATCTGACGAAGATGATCCTAGTGGAGGAAAATACCGAAGAATGGAAGACGACAACTTGCAGGACAAGGAAAGATTTGCTAGGTGAATATAAAAATTTATAGTTACAAACGTACTCATATAAATATAACAAATATAAGGAGTGATAGATAAAAATAATAACAATAATTTGTTGATAATTGATTGAGTTAAATTGATATTAATGAGGAGCAATTGTCGTTGATAATATAACTTTATAATTGTACCAATAGAGATAATAATAATTTTATGTAGATAAGTAGTATTGTATATATATATGGATGAGGATTTATATAGATGATTTGCCCATACCAGGCAATGTAAAGTCGATATAATATGTATAGAGGAATGAAAAGCCCTTGGCGGATCTCTGAGTTTGCCGTGGGAACATGAGATACGCTCTCGACATTCGACCGTCGACCGTCGACATATCTATTATTCACATGGCACATGGTTAATTCGCGTAGTCGTTTTGTCCCTGTAATTTCTTTTCAATAATCTAGATAACATTATATCATTTTTAGAGTTATAAATAAAAATATTATTTAAGAGTATATAATTTATGTCAGTAAGAGATTGGTGTAAAATTATAAAATTATATAATTATAAAATAATAAAATAATAGAAATAATAAGAATTGTATGGTCAAAGTTGCACCATGAATACTGGATATAATAATATTATAATACCATAAAGGTGTAGTATGATATAATGTCGCGAGTGAGCAAATGAGCGAGTGAGCAAGCAAAAGCATCACTTTTAAGTTAATAACGCTATTACTGAGCATCTTATCTTGCCGCGAGTAGTCTATACTGTACGGACTGTGCGGTCTGGTCATTTCTACTCTATCTTTATATTATTATTATTGTTATTATTATTATTATTATTATTATTATTATTATTGTTATTATTATTATTATTTATTATTGTTATTATTTTTCCACTCACCTTATTCAATTTGGTCCACCCTCTTATAAATTATATATTATACATTATATACTTTCTGTCTTTTTCTTTATGATTTTTTTTTTTTTTTTATAATATTACATTAGAAAAATAAATTAAAATTCATCTGGATGTTTTAGTTTTTATAATTATTAAAGACATAGAGAGTAATTCAACAGCAGGAATAATGATATATTTAATGATATTTTGTTGTGAATAGCAACTCTTCTTTACGCATTCCAGTGGTTAACCGACCAGTTCAAATGCAATCAGTTTTCATCACTATACATTTTTATTTTTATGTTTTTTATCACATTATCATATATAATAATATTATTAATAAAATTTAAATTGACTTAGTAGTTGATATAGTGACTGTTAAATGAATAGAATAAAAAATACAACTTTAAATATAAATACTAAGTACCTACAGCAGATATGTAATATTAAAGATGCAAAGGTATTTATACTAAAGTTAGATATACTCGATGGGCTTGAAGTACGCGAATAAGCAAAGTTTGATATACCGTATATCGTACACAGTATACCGTATATACCGTATACCATAGAACGGCTGACCTCTCACCTCAAAAGAGTCCTCTCACTTATTCTTTCTTTCTTTATTATTTATTCATATATAATACTATTATAAAGTTTATACTTGAGTATAGTAAAAATAAAATATTATCAAACAAAAAAAATCAATTATATATATATATACTAGCAGACCCGACAGACGTTATCCTGTACACACGTCGTTAATTCAAAAATTTCAAACATTCTTCAATAAACTGTAACAATCTGGACGGTTTTGATGAAAATTATTATCGTTTTTTAGGCACACTTCAAAACTCTTCAAACATCAATTTCTATTCGTAGTTAATATTTTAATTAGCACACGACTTGAACGAACACAATAATAACACAAAATTTCAAATATTTTTGTCAATTCGATCGCAGCGCCAACTGTCGGGACAAACTGAAATTAAAATAGAATAATATTTAATATTTGACGCTGCGATGGTAGCGCAGTCTACCGGATTCAATGTAAAACATTCCAAGATTAACAACTATTTATAAATTAAAAATTAGTTAAATAAATATTTTCCAGTAGACTAAATTGTGAATCTAAACCATCCTCGAATCCCCTTGAACTCACACAAAAAATTTCATCAAAATCGGTCCAGCTGTCTAAGAAGAGTTCAGTGACATACACACGCACACAAGAAATATATATATAAAGAAGAAGATATGTATATTATATCTATCATACTATTTATTTGGAGTGAGCCAACAGGTTGCTCCTTCAATACAAAATCCTTGAGATAGGTAAGGTATAAAGGTCGGAACAAATTTTATGATAGAGATAACGTGACAGAGAGATTTCCCAACTACTTATGTTCTTTACTCTAATATAAAGATGATAATAATAATAATTTAAATTTTATTTCAACAGCCGAGAAAATCACTGTGAGATTGAGCGTCGAAGAAGGAATAAGATGACAGCATACATTACTGAACTTTCCGATATGGTTCCAACATGCTCAACTTTAGCACGGAAACCAGACAAATTAACAATATTAAGGATGGCAGTTGCTCACATGAAAGCTCTCAGAGGTAAATTATTCTTTTTTTTTTTTTTTTATTTATCTTAAATATTTAATAAATTTTAACAGTCTAAATAATTATTTTATCTTTTAATTTTATCCATGCGAGAAATATCTTTTCATATACGTATATACTTTTTAATCAAATATTTATATTTCAGAATAAAAATATTTAACTTCCTGCTTGAAATATCAATTATATTCAAAGTTGAAATTTAGTCGACAATAATCTTTCACAAGCGATAAGTTATCCTCATTGGTTTTGCGATTTGGCACGTAGCCCGTTCACTCACTGAAATCAGTATATATTATAAGAGGAGACAAATACCAATTCGAACTTGACGATTCACTCAATTATGTTAATTAAAAAAAAAAAAAAAAGAAAAAAAAACTTTTTAAATTAAATTTTAGTTGAATAATAATAAAAAAAAAATAAAAAGAAAGCAGAATCACACTGAAAGGCACTAATTTACTTACAAAAAGTAACAGTGGGTGTGAGAGTATATGAATATCGAATGCAAAAGACACAATATATATACTTCCGGTGATGGAATGGGTGGAGTTACCGGTTGTCTTCTTTGGTTGAACATGCGTAACCACGTATATATACATGAACAATTATACATCTGAAGAATAGTGTGTGTAGATGCTTGTAGCTGGTAGCAGGTAGCGAGTAGATTGCTACGCGTATCGGTGAAGCGTCGCATTGTTTATAACCACTTCTCCTTTTTCCCGACAACTGTGCTACTGAATACAAATTGCCCCAAGAGAAGAGCTCTCTCTTACTCTTTATAACTCTTTACCTGATGGTTTCCAAGAGGGATAACCACCACACACATTTTATATGTATCCTAACACACACGTTTTACAATTACTTCAGGGAGAGAGTTTAGGATTGACGATTGCGAAAAGAAATAAAATAAGCATATTTTATTTTTTATTTATTTATTTATTTGCTTTTTGTCTTGTAATTGTGATGAAGACATATAAAAAGTAGATAAAAAAAAAAAAAAAAAAAAAAAATTCAATCATTTATAGGTATGTGTGGTAATGATTGGGATAAAAAAAATAATGTGTATAAAGTGTGATGGTAACGAAGGTCACGATCAGAGCCCTTACTTCCATAGATCTTGTTTCGAAGTCGTTAAAGTTCTTTTTCCTGGAATTTGTTGTATATCAGAGTCAAGATCACATATCGGTTGCGCTTTTGCTGCCTCCCAGGATCCTGTCCGCTTACCAATTCTGATCTTGCACTTAGATATTTTACTTATACAGGGTGTCTCTGAAGTGGCGGGAGTAATTGTTGGGGTCGATAGAGAAAAAAATACTGAATCGAAAGTTCCTGAGCCAAAAATTTTTTTGGGCCATAGAATTTGAGTTATGAATTAAAAACGATAGCCAATCAGAAGCGCGCTATTCGAGAAATGAAAATGAGCGGGGAAGTAGAGGAGACGCGAGAGTGAGATGCTGCAATAGCAGCTTACTCGCTCACACAAAGCCGAGCATGAGAGGGGATTGTGACGCTATGAGCCGAGTACGTAAGTGTGAATGAGTGGATGTATGAGGTCGCAAGCGGACGGCTTAATGTATGAGTGTGTGTCCGTGTATCGCAGCATTATTGGAGGCGTTGTAACGCTGAATTAAAGCTAACCGGGTACTCTAAGACAGAGGAAAAATTTTAATTTTTATTTTTATTCGAAAAAATTTAATAAAAAAATAAAAAGGCCCAAGATTTAACCAGACCCACAGAAACGGAGAGTAAATTTTTAATTCTCATTTATTTTGCTGGGGATTATTTTCAAATACAAAAAAAAAGGCTAAGATTCAACTGGAATCCAAAAAGAGATGGATGAAAAAAATTTTATTTTTATTTTTAATCAGCAAAATTATTTTTCTTTAAAAAAGAGCCCAATCTCGACTGGAGCAAGAAAAAATGATTGAAAAATTTTATTATTAATTTTCAATCAACAAAATTATTATAAAAAAATAAATGGGCCCAAGTCTCAACCGGACCCAAACAAACGGATAAAAATTTTTATTACTTACTTAATTTGCTGGAAATTATCTTTAAAAACGAAAAAATGCCCAAGACTCGATCGGATCCAAAAAAATAACAGTACAAAAATTTTTTCCTTATTTTCAATCAGCAAAATTGTTTCTTTTAAAAAAGGCCCAATCTCGACTGGAGCAAAAAAATGATTAAAAATTTTATTATTAATTTTCAATCAACAAAATTATTTAAAAAAACATAGTCCGCAGACTCAACCGGACCCAAACAAACAGATAGATAGTTTTAATTACTTATTTATTTTGATGGGAATTATTTTAAAAACGAAGAAAATCGCCCAAGACTCGACCGGACCCAAAAAAAAAAAAATAAATTGAAAAATTTTGTTTTCATTTTCAATCAGCCAAATTAATTTCTTTTCGAAACAAGGCCCAATCTCAAACAGACTAAGAGAAACTAATTAAAAAATTTTATTTTTTATTATTAATCAAATATTATTTAAAAAAGAAAATAAGCCACAGACTTAACCGGACTTAAACAAACGGATAGAAAATTTTTATTACTTACTTAATTTGCTGGAAATTATCTTTAAAAACGAAAAAATGCCCAAGACTCCATCAGACCGAAAGGGAGATGAATAAAAAATTTTACTATTCATTTTTAATCATCATAATTAACTTTTTTATAATAAAAGGCTCAATTTCGACCGGACCCAGAAAAAATGATCCAAAAATTTTATTTTTTATTGTTGATCATCAAAACTAATTAAAAAAACAAATGAGGCCCTAGACTCAACTGGACCCAAACAAACGGATAAATAATTTTTATTACTTATTTATTTTGCAGGAAATTATTTTTGAAAACGATAAAAATGCCCTAGACTCGACCAGACCCGAAATAAAATAAATTGAAAATCTTTGTTTTTCTATTTTTAATCAGCAAAATTATTTTCCTTTGAAAAAGGGCCTGATCTCGACTGGAGCAAGAAAAAATAATTGAAAAGTTTTATAATGAATTTTTAATCAACAAAATTTTTTAAAAAAGAAAATAGGCCCCAGACTTAACTGGACCCAAACAAACGGAAAGAAAACTTTTATTCCTGTTTTTTTGTTGGGAATTATTTTTCGAAACAAAAAAATTGCCCAAGACTCGACCGGACCCGAAAAAGATAAATCGAAAAATTTTATTTCTAAATATTAATTAACTAAATTATTAAGAAAAAAAAAAATAGACCCAAGACGCAGCAGGACCCAAATAAACGGATAGAAATTTTTATTACTTGATCACCAAGATTAATTTTCCTTGAAAAGAAAGGCCCAATCTCAAACAGACTTCGAATAACTGATTGAAAAATTTTATTATCAATTATTAATTAACAACATTATTCTTAAAAAAAAATTAATAGGCCCCAGACTCAATCGGACCCAAACAAACGGATCGAAAACTTTTATTTCCCATTCATTTTGCTAGGAATTATTTTTAAAAACGAAAAAATGCCCAAGACTCGACCAGAGCCAAGAATAGAAGAATGCAAAAAAATTTATTTTCTCTTTTCAATAACAAACAAAAATTTATTGAACAAAAATCAGCCTAATCTTGACAAGACGATAAAAACTGATTGAAAAAATTTATTATCAATTATTAATTGACAAAATTATTTCAAAAAAGAAAATAGGCCCCAGACTCAACCGGACCAAAACGAACAGATAGAAAATTTTTATTACTTATTTCTTATGCTCGGAAATAATTTTTGAAAACAGAAGGAATTGCCCAAGACTCAACCGGACCCAACCAAACGGATGGAAAACTTTCATTTCTCATTTATTTTGCTGGGAATTATTCTGTAAAATAATTTTTCAATTAATCGTCAGGTAAAATGTCAAAAATAAATTAAAACAAACATTGAACTCAAGTCCCAATAATTTTGATATTTTAATTAAAATTATTTTTTAATTAATTGACAGGTAAAATGTCAAATAAGGAATTGAAAAAAAAAATCGCTCTCGAGTCCTGATAATTTTGATATTTTTATTAAAATTATTTATCAGTTAATTAACAAGCGAAATGTCAAATGATAAATTAAAAAAAAAAATTGAACTCAAGTCCGAATAATTTTGATATTTTTAATAGAATTATCTATCAGTGAATTAACAGGTAGAATGTCAAATTATAAATTAAGAAAAAAATTGAACTCAAGTCCGAATAATTTTGATATTTTTATTAGAATTATCTATCAGTGAATTAACAGGTAGAGTGTCAAATTATAAATTAAGAAAAAAATTGAACTCAAGTCCGAATAATTTTGATATTTTTATTAGAATTATCTATCGGTGAATTAACAGGTAGAATGTCAAATTATAAATTAAGAAAAAAATTGAACTCAAGTCCGAACAATTTTGATATTTTTATAAAAATTATTTTTAATTAATTGACAGGTAAATAAATAATAAATTAAAAAAAAAAAAATTGAACTCAGGTCCTGATAATTTTGATATTTTAATTAAAGTTGTTTATCAATCAATTGACTGTTAAAATCCTGAATAATAAATTAAAAATAAATCGCACTCATGTTCTCATAATTTTGATCTTATAATTGAAATAAATTTCTAATGAATTGACGGGTAAAATCCCAAGTATCAAATTAAGTAGTAATCGCACCCAAGCCCTGATAATTTTGATATTTTAATTTAAATTATTTATCACTTAATTGATAGGTAAAATGTCAAATGATAAATTAACAAAACATTGAATTCAAGTCCTTATAATTTTGATATTTCAATTTAAATATTCTTTTTATTCACTGACAGGTAAAATGTCGAAGAAAATATGAAAAAGAAATGGCATTCACGTTTTAGTAATTTTGATATTTTAGTTTCCCTTTTTCTTAGCAAAGAAATCATTTCAAAAAAATCTACAGGTGTTTCGGCAGTTCAAGGATAACTTTACTTTAATGTTATTAGTTTGCATTCACATCATTACACTTTACTCCTTTTATTAAGCAATTAAGATTCCAGTTGAATCTTAGCCTTTTTTTTTTTTGTATTTGAAAATAATCCCCAGCAAAATAAATGAGAATTAAAAATTTACTCTCCGTTTCTGTGGGTCTGGTTAAATCTTGGGCCTTTTTATTTTTTTTTATTAAATTTTTTCGAATAAAAATAAAAATTAAAATTTTTCCTCTGTCTTAGAGTACCCGGTTAGCTTTAATTCAGCGTTACAACGCCTCCAATAATGCTGCGATACACGGACACACACTCATACATTAAGCCGTCCGCTTGCGACCTCATACATCCACTCATTCACACTTACGTACTCGGCTCATAGCGTCACAATCCCCTCTCATGCTCGGCTTTGTGTGAGCGAGTAAGCTGCTATTGCAGCATCTCACTCTCGCGTCTCCTCTACTTCCCCGCTCATTTTCATTTCTCGAATAGCGCGCTTCTGATTGGCTATCGTTTTTAATTCATAGCTCAAATTCTATGGCCCAAAAAAATTTTTGGCTCAGGAACTTTCGATTCAGTATTTTTTTCTCTATCGACCCCAACAATTACTCCCGCCACTTCAGAGACACCCTGTATAAGTTTTGTATATGTTATTAATACATCGTATATACATATATAATTAAAAAAAAATTATTTTGTTAATATTATTTTTTTTTTTTTTTTTGCCAACAGGTACAGGTAATACAAGTGCTGATGGAACTTATAAACCTTCATTTCTTACGGATCAAGAATTGAAGCATTTAATATTGGAAGCTGCGGATGGTTTTCTTTTCGTAGTAAGCTGTGATACTGGCCAAATAATTTATGTATCAGACTCTGTTGCACCAGTTTTAAATTATTCCCAAAGTGAATGGTACGGTTCAAGTTTATATTCTCAAGTACATCCGGATGATACGGAAAAGGTTCGTGAACAATTGAGTGCTTCAGAACCTCAACATGCCGGTAGGATACTTGATCTTAAAACTGGAACTGTTAAAAAAGAAGGACATCAATGTACGTATGATTTATTTATTTATTTATTTATTCAATTTATTTCATTTATTGTTTATGTATTATTTTGTTTTATTTTATTTTATTTTGTATAGCTTCTGTGAGACTGAGTATGGGATCGAGAAGAGGCTTTATATGTCGTATGAAGGTTGGTAATCTCCAGACCTCGGGCGATATGGCTGCGGCACAGGGATTACATCGTTTGAAACAGAGAAATTCACTGGGACCACCGGCGAGAGATGGACAAAGTTACGCCGTTGTTCACTGCACGGGGTACATCAAAAATTGGCCCCCCACTGGTGAGTTTCATAAGGGTCTTTCGACCATATTATTCCATTGTTCCTATCGGCATTTTATTAAAAACTTTTATTATTTTTATTATTTTATTTTTTACATATATCATATTTTATAGATACTTGTATTAGTTGTTCATAATTCTGTTTATTGAGTAATTATTTGCGTACAAGTTAATATTGCACTTAGTAATAGTAAAAAATAATAATATTAAAACGAAAAATAACTTAAAAAAAAAATATTGATACATACATAGATACATAAAAGCCAACAGGGAACGGTGGTTAATATATTATTCTACACTGTAGGTGATTTTGTTCCCCCGTGTGTACCAGGTGTGGGTTTAGGTGACAGAGGTGTTCAAGCTAGCGCGGATGGTGTTGTTTCAGAAGATGTTACCTCACGTTGCTGTCTGGTCGCTATTGGACGATTACAAGTTACTAGTACCCCAAATACAAGTGACTTGACTGGTGGTAATAGCAATAATGGTAATAATTAATAATATAAATTGATTAAATTTATTTTTATGTATCGTAGAATAATAATAAATCAATAAATAATTTATTTTTATATTTTTTCAATAGAATTTATTTCACGGCATTCTGCAGAAGGTAAATTTACGTTTGTTGATCAAAGGGTTGGTAATATATTAGGATACGTACCGACAGATCTTTTAGGCCATCAATGTTATGAATTTTTTCATCAAGAAGATTTACCACATATGCGAGAAAGTTTTGATCAAGGTAGTTTTATACTATATTAAATAAATTTAAAAATATAATCATCGTATAATATTATTTTTTGTTTGTTTATTTTACAGTGTTAAAACTCAAAGGACAAGTAATATCTGCTGTATATCGGTTTCGGGCTAAAAATCGAGACTGGGTATGGTTGAGAACATCTGCTTTTGCATTTTTAAATCCTTGCTCACAAGAAGTTGAGTATATCGTCTGCACAAATACAACTGCTAAGTAAGTAATAGAAAAATAGTTGTAAGTAGAAATAATAATAATAATAATAATACCAATGACGATGATGATAATTTCATTATCTACAGATCACTTCATCCTGCCAGTGATACGCAAGTAGCAGCAACAGCACCAGCCCCTGCACCAGAGAGTGAACCGGTAACTCCTTATGGTCATCATAGTTTGGATTATTCATTGCAACGACATCACTCTAGAGAACCAATGTACCCTACCCATCATATGATGCAACAACAACATCCAGTAGCTGTTGCAGCTATTGCTTCAGGACCGCCACAACAGCCTAGACCAGCCAGCAATCAAAATCAAGTTTATCAAGGATATGAAACAACTCATTCGCCAATAACGTATAATTCACCTAATCAACAGAATTCATCATCAGTATTAAACCGGATGCAAAAACCTGCTAATACATCACCATCGCCAATACAACAACCATGGAATATTGGTCGACAGGTAATTAATTAACAAAAAATATTTATCTATTTATTAATTTATTTATTTATTAATTTAATACTTATGTATTTATTTTAAAATAACAGCAGCCAGTAACAGAGGGATATCAATACAGTCAATTGAGTCCGTCTAGATCGCCAAGTGGACCCACTTATACACAATTAAGTAGTGGCGCTAGAACACCTGCCTCACAATACCATTCAGTTACGACAGTGCCTAATAATCCAAGTAATTTTTTTTTTCTAATATAACTCTTTATAATAATGGTAACCGGAGTCTATATTCTCGGACAAAATATCCCCGACAAACTATTCTTAAAACAAAATATCCTCAGGATAAAATATCTTTTGTCAGAATATCTTAAAATTCATTAAAAAAGAAGTTTAAAAAACAAAATATTATAATGTCAAAAAAGATACACAAAAACCATGTTAAAAAGGCGCAACACGATTACCCGCGTCTGTGTTAGTCTAATATCGAATAAACACACACAATTTAATTCTTAAAATTATCCATATTTTGTCCAAGGATTTTCCGTCCATGGATATTATGACTGGAGGATTTTTTGTCATATGGATATTTTGTCCGAGGATATAGAATCATACATAATATATCATAAGTACTATATTGATATTATTATTATTTATTTTAACCAGGTATGTGGGCTTGGCAAGCCCAACAGCATCAAGCACAACAACAAGATGCTGGACAATCTAATCCACAAGTGACAGGTCAACCTCAATCCTCACATGGTCCTCAAGTTGGTCCTGGACCGCATCAACCTCACCAGTCTCACCAACCTCACCAACCTCACCAACCTCATCAACCTCATCAACCACAGGAGCTCTCTGATATGTTACAAATGCTCCAAGAGCAAGGTGGAGCGTCTGGATTTGAAGAATTAAATATGTTTAACACGAATTTTGAGTAGCGATAATTAAAAACTCTATAAATTATCAATAATTATTAATGATATTTAAATTTCGTAGCTTTGTGCTGTCGAGTATTTTTAAGTATTGAATTCAAAAACTTTACTTAATTTATTGTATTTTTATTTTTTTCACCGGGAGAGATACTCTCTAGAATCACTTAATTAATTAATACTCCCGTATCTGTCACACCAAAAGGTCTGTAAGTAGCTTTTAAAAAGTTATATTATGCATTGATTAAATCGTACGACCGTTTAGATGAAAATAATAAACAAATTAAATCAAAAAATTATAAGTTGACTTTAAGACACGCACATTTTCATTCCAATTTATTATAGAATAAATCGAGTATATGATGACAAAAAATAAAATAAAATAAACAAATTTTTTTTAAATTCATTCTGATCTAAGAAGATTAAAAGATTATCATATGAATGATATTATTTTTATTATTACCTTTAATTAAGTAGAAAAACAATTTGTGATGTAAAAATTTTTTTAATTATTTCAAAAGGTATTGCATCAAAAAATATTCCATTTCAAAATAAAAGAATAGTGGTTAATATTATTATCATTTTCTAGAGTATGATATTAGTATAATAATTTTTAAGTTTTAATTTAATAAAAAAAAAAAAATCTCAACGCCTGGTCTCTATGTAATCATAATAATTTAAATTAAAGCTTAAAAATAGCAAAATATGACTAGCTTAAAATAATTATTACTACAATAATAATAATAATAACAATAATAATAATTATAATAATTATGATTTTAATTAGATATTTGTAATTTAAACAGTGCAATCATCTATGACAAATACCTAAAAAAAAAAAAAAAATTGTTTAAATAACAGAAATGTACAAAATTACAAAACTCATTTTGCTTGTCTGTATAACAAAATTTTTAGGTATTATTAATTAAGAATCAAAAATAATATTGACATCAAAAAGAAAAAAAAAACATTTAAAAAACTAAGTATAGATAATGTTACCGCCTATAAGAAATTAACGAATAAGTGATCACGCGTGATTTGTTGCATTTGTACATGTTTAGCAATTTTTCGGATGATATAAAAAAAAAACAAACTAGCATATCATAGTAGTAAAAGAAAAGAAAAATGAAAAAAAGAAATTAAATTAAAAAGAAAAAAAATTTTTTCACCAATGTACGGGTTATGAATATGAGTTGTACTTTTTTTCCAAGTCATCTTGCAGTATTATTTCCACTATACCTTTAGTGACACTATCCTTAATTGTATTGTTTTGAAATAATGTCAAAAAGTTGAAAGCTTTTATTTCGTCAAGATCATCAACAATTTTCTTTATGTCATCAATAATACACTCAATAACTCCATTTTTTTACTATTTACAATTATATAAATTCAAGTTATGGAAAAAAAACGTCAAACGAGAAACAAGACTTTTGAAATAAAATTTTTTTTATTTATAAATTCATTTTATTATTCTAATATTACGATCAGCAGTCAGCTTTTTAATAAGCAAGTTGTCAACTAATTTGCTTTTTTTATTATTTTTAATTATTGTTTTTTCTTTAGCTTCCATAGCTATTCGCTTTAATTTTTGTGATTTCTTTTTTAGTTTTCTGTTTCTATTTTGATCAGTTGTGGTGAGCTCAGATTTTCCTTTCGGATCCCCACGACTTTTCGCTAAAAAAATAAAGAAAAAAATATATAGAAATATTTTCAAATGAAATAAAATAAATAAATTTCATAAGAGTAAGATTCAGTAAACAGCCGTAAAAATATACCTTGAACTTCTTCAGGGGCCAAAAGTGTTCCATCAGCAGTTGCTACTGGGGCTACTTCTTCCATATTTATGGCAGGTACATTGCTGATAATTTTAAGATCTGGTTGAGCCTGTTAAATAAAATAAAAATAAAATAATATGATATTTAAAAAAAAAAGAAAAATTAAAGTATGATAATAAATTACCTGTTTTGGAGTGCAATGATTGTTTGATAAAGCATCCAATTGTCGAAACAAGCACTTGAAATCCTCACGAATAACATCTAATTTTACTAATTCGTCACCGAATTGTACATATTCGTCATCTTGATGCTCTGAATTGTTAGGAGCATTTGATTGCTTTTGTTTTAAATAAGAATCTTCATAAATCTCAGCTAAACTCTTTTTACTCTTTTCTTGATCCATAACCAATTTTTTCTTATACTCCGTTGGAGTTTCAATGGGTTTTAATTTTCTCTGAACATCATCCCAAGCGTTATCTTTAATGCGTTGTTTTATTATGTCTTCAAGTTTGACATTTGTTGTTTCTGTCATTACCGGAGCTGGTCTTGATCCTACATCATAATCAAGATAATCTTCAAGTAACGCATCTGTTGGACGATCGTCGCCTTTTGTTTCACCCTTTAACGACCATGTTTTTTCTTTGATATTTTCTGTTTCGAGTTGTGCTATTTTTTTCTCAGCTCTTTCAGTACGTAAATCAAGTGATGATTTCATATCTGTTTCCATATCTTCGTCTTTCATACGTGAATTGTTATTATCATCATCATCATCGTCATTATCATCATCAGAATTTGAATCCATGCTAAATTTGACTCGTTTATTTTTACCATCAACTTTTTTAGTTATTTTTCTTTTTTCACTTTTAAAATCATCTTCATCTTCAATCTCTTCATTACAATCATCAATACTGTCATCAGTATTGTCAGAGTCATTATCATTATTCGAGGTTATCTTATTTTGAGTTATATCATCATCTTCGCTTTCTGGATTGTCGAAAAAATCTGCATACTTGATATCCTTGGCATTATCGTCGTCGTCGTCATCATCATCATCATCATCCTCATCATCTTCACTAGGATAATTATTAAATAAATCAATAGATTCTTCATCAGAGTCATGATCTAAATTTGAATCTGATTTCTTAGTAAATTCTTTTTTATCTTCATTATTAAGAAATTTATCAAGCTCACTTAATTTAAAAAACTTATCATCAACAATAGATGGTTTATTTTTTTCGCGTTTTCGTTTAGATGTTTTCGTTTTTTCATTATTTGGTAATTTAATTTCAATTTGATTGTTTGAATCAACCTGTTCATCATCTTCAGAAAAGTTTTCATCATAATGAGAAAGTTTTTCCTCTTGATTATCATCATGGTCATCATTGCGGTCATCGTCATCATCATCATCATCATCATCGTTAACGTCATTTTTTTTCTTCGTACCTGATAATTTTAATAAATTATTTTTCGCTGTTATATTACCAATTTCTACGATTAAATCTTGAATAACTGATTCGTTTTGTAATTCCAATTGTTGCCAAATATTTTCTTCATCAACATCTTCGATTACGAGTTTAGGCAATGTGTAAATACAATTGTTTGAATTATTTGTAATTGTATACTCAATTGTTTTTTCCCTCGTAAAATCATATAAAATTTTAAGATTTTTTCGTAATTCCAACTCGACATCATCTTGAACACTATAATAAACTTTTATTATTTCTTTAATATTGACAACTTAAACTAATTTATTGTTGATAAATAATATTTTATAATCATAAAAAAATGCACAGTAACATACCTTAAGAATTTTTCCGGTTTCTCAGTATTTGCATCTACCGTCGACAGAACTTGAGCTATAATGTCACTTTTTTTCATCTTATTTTATTTTTTTTAATTAACTTGGTATAATTTTGTAGCATACAATATTAATACTGTAATATTATTAATTGAGGTGTAAAAACACGTGGTTGTATTTATGATCCAAGATATTTATTGGGATCGTTAGGATTCGGCTAGTGCAGTGATTTAGAAATGACAGTAACAAAATTATCATGCAGATGGCAGTAAGTCTTTATTCTAAAGTAAAACGATGTGTAGTTAATAATCGCTAAATCTTTTAGATGGTGTTGTTCTGCTAAAACTATAAAATCGTAATGACACTGAAGTTAGCAGACATTAAAAATTATTTTAAAATTTTATAATAATGCAATTATTAAAAAAAAAAATTAATTACAAAGTTTCAAATGTGAAAATTAATAAAAATTATAAGTGAAAATTTTTAGAAGCATTTTTTATTGTAATTGATTTATTAAAAAAATTTTTTAAATTAACAGCTGGCTGCTAACTTCAGTATTATAAGTCGTAATAATAATAATATTAATAATAATGGTTGTATAAATTGGAATTTGTGTAGATGTCTATTAACTTATACCTAACCAGATTTAAGCAAATGTAGGTATATATTTGAATGTATGAGTGTATTACTATATTACTAAGTTGTATATAATGTATACGTACATGTGTGAGAGGTAATAATGTATATAGAAGTGAGTAAATGTAAAATAGTGTGGTGAGAGGGTGAATAGGTGTGTTGGAAAAAGATAATTTACGAACTTACACTAGAAATAAACATCATAACTTTAGCACTTTACAAGTGAATATGAGTATGAGTATGAGTTGAGTAGGAATAGGAGAAACAGAAACGGGAGGGACGCGAAGAACTTGAGGGAGTATGAGTATTAAGTTTAATACGGTACAGTAAGGTAGTGTGAGAAGTGTGAGCAAGTGTAAGACGTGTGGGATACGGAGTACGTGAGTACGTTGCTGTTGGTTTGTTCGGTTGTTGGTTCTTGATCGTTCATCTCAGTTTCCATTCTCAGTGTATAGTGTTGAGCAGTTGAGCGCATTTGACCAGTGTTGAATTTAAATAGTTGGTTGAGTTGTTCTTACTGGCCGTTGTACTGGCATCACCAGGCATTGCTGTATTATACTGCTAGCTGTATATACTGGTTGGAGAAACTGATTGGCCCGCTTGTCTCTGGTTCCTCTGGTTCCTCTGATTCTTTTCCTCTTTTACTCTCGTACCCTCTTACTACCAAACCAACTAATAACTACTAACGTTCAGCATTTATTCATTTTTTAGTATTTACATAAACTTTCTTTTTCTTTTTTTTTTTTTTTAATTTTTTTATTCAACCAAATTAATATTAAAAAGTGTATGTCACAGTTAGATCTATGTGTATTAATTTTTCCGACAATTTTATATTTTTTGTGATTATTTACGAGTGTTGTTTTAGTTGTTGAATAATATTAATTGAAATTGTTAACAACTGATTGAACTGACAAAAGTAAAATAAAAAAAGAAACAAAAACATTTCGTACTTTTGGATAATTTTCAAAATCTGAGGAAAGTGAGTATTTTATTAAATACATTTTAATTATTATTTATTGTTAAAACAAAACTCTGTTTTATTTTCTCTGAAATAACTTTTAAATAACAAGTGCACGTGGACAAACATAAACGAAATTTTTTTTTTTTTTTTTTAATCAATTGGAGTCAATAAAAAATAACAGATGTATTTTTTAAATAAACTTTAAAAGATTTTTGCAGATTAAAAAATTACCGCAGGCCGCACCGGTTAGTTAATTGGTGTTATAGTATATGTTATAAGAGATCATGCCACTAAATCTCGAGCAATCTTATGATTTTTCAACGAAACAAGCGAACATACTGATGTGATATAATTTTTAAATTCTGACAATATTTTCAAAAAATTAAAAATTTTAATATATTTATTATATATATTTTGATTTGATCCTTGTATCGTTGATGTAGCTGATTATCATTAAAAACAATTAATTGAAAATAATAAGATAATTGCAATGATAAGATAGTTACAAAACGACGCACCGGGTACCCAGTGTCACAACGTACGACGATGTGTGGCCCGTACCGCGTTCTTTCTTTTTCTTTAATTTTTTTTTTTTTGCTTTTTTATTTAATCCTGCTCTTTTATTTGGTACTTATATATCAAAAGCAAGTTTAGGTCGCTCCAGTCAAGATGAATAATAAAAACTACACATATAAAATGGAAAAAAAATTCCAATATTTGTGTAGTTATCATAAACACGTGGCGCAAAAATAATTTGAATATAAAATTAAAAAAAAAAATATATAAATAAATAAAACTTTTAATGTAAATACGTATATATATAATTGTGACTTTAAGTTATCTTTTAAAACTTTCTTTTTACAAAAAACTCAACTCATAGTACAGTTAAAAAAAAGGAAATTTTAGTGCAATAGAATTTAAACTAGAAAAAACAAATTTTTTTTTCTTCACAAATTCATGGTTTAGGTTACGGATTATTTCAAGGTCTTAAATTCTTGGTATTTCAAAGATGTTTCAGGAAAAATAATGAATAAATTTTTATTACAGTTATATTGATAATTAAAAATTAACTAAAAAAAAAAAAAAAAAAAAAAAATTTAAATCTTTTAATGTTATTAACGTTACTATTCTTCATTCGTGGAATGTTGAATTGTCAGTAACGTTAATGAAACGCGTACTTTGCGGAATGTACTTGTCGATTTTCTTCCTCGTCCTGCAATCCACATAATTTACTATCATATACTACTTGGTTACTTTCTAATATTACTAGGTAGATAATTTCTTCAGCCCTGTGACAATTTAAATAAAATAAATAATTATTATTTTATGATTGTTTTTAAAAATTTTTTTTTATTTTTTAATAAATAAATTAAAAAATTTGAAAAGTGGCTATAGAGATAGATATAATATAATTGAATTGCTGGTTGTAAAAAGAATGCGGATGATGATGATGATGTACTTGATCGATGAGAGCGAGAATATTTTGTACGCGAGATTTTATCTTTTCCGTGGTAATGCCACTTTCACTGTGTACCTTTATATCACTATTCAGCCGTTATTGGAAAATAATAATAAATTTTATTTTCAGTACTTTAATTTTTATTTACTATTATAATATTATATTATACTCATTCATTTATTAGTATCACATTTTATTCTATAAATAACGTAGTTATTTGCTTAAATTTTTTATTGAGCTAAACAATCGAGTTAAAAACAACTCACGGTATAAATGAGGAATTTATGATTTTAAAAAATAAATATTTATTTAACTTTGAACCAGTATCTTCTATATAAAGCAATTTATTTTTAATTACAAAAAGTATAAAAAATACAGTCATGTTTAATTTGAAAGTAAATATATAATAATGTGCATTTAAACACGAAATGGCGGAGGGTCATGTTGTAGAATGTCAAGTTTTAGAAACTCTCAACAACGCACTTTCACAGACATTAACTTGCTAATAAATTTATCTTTTTTTTTTTTATCATAAATTTACCTCTAATTTCATATTTTTTATTTAATAAAATATTTATTGTAAAAATATTAATAATTATTTGTTTATAATATTTTTTAAATTGGCATATTTATAATCAGCGCATCAATATTTGTAACTGTCATTCAATTTTAAATCACAATAAATGAAAGTTAATTTTACAACATTTTTTAGTAATTAAAAAGATAAAAATTATGATGTCATATTGAAAAAATAGTACAGTATTACTATAACTACTAATTACGTCATTGTTTTTTTTTTTATTAAAGTACACAATTGAATAATCACTACTTTTAGAAGTAAAATAAATAATAGTACAGTGCTTCATTCAAGATCTTGATCATATTTTAAGAAAAAAAAAATTCTAATTAATTTTTAGAAACTATCATTAATTATTAATTTATAATTGTAATAATAATTATTATTTATTAAACAAGTAGGTAGTAATCACTTAATAATTACTTTTTATCATAAGATTATACTATCAGTACTACATCAAGATAAATCTTTAAATAAACTGACATTTGAAATATAAAAAGTAATAAAATAATAACGTACAAAATAAAAATAATAATAGTGCAAATTACATTCAAGTATTTGGAGTAAATAATGCTATACACATCATCATCATCATCATTATATGTTAATTTAGGTGTAACACCTGACCGAAGCGCATTAACACACTCCCTATAAATTATATATCATATATTGTATGCTATCTACTCTATACTAATGTATTATCAATTCTAAAAGATAATTAATATATATATATATATATATATATATATATATATATATATATATATATATATATATATATATATATATATATATATATATATGTTTAAACGTGTCACTGTAGTGATAAATGTTGATAAGAGAAGAGCTTCAGTGGGTTTTACTAGCGCTATTTGATCAATCGATCAGTCGCATAAAGTCCTTTAGTCGAGCTCTTACCATTATAATTAAAATTACTCTTTTTATTTTTTTACACTGTCTTTATCTATTAAAAATAAAAAAATAAATAATATTAAGTGGTGAATTTACAGTCATAAATGTTATATATTTTTACGCAAAAACAATGATATATATTTAAGCGAGAAAAGAATATGCCTTATCAGTATGGTAAATATATCATTTATTGTATATATATGATATTACTAAATTTACTATCTTAAAAATAATAAGTTGAGTAAATAGTCTGGAGTATATAATATATAATACATAGTATATAATCTATAACGGATGTTTTATCCTAAAATTTTTATTTTTTCAAATTATTTCAAACTTTTTAAAAATACTCCTAATTTTATAATACTTCAAGTAAGTGATTATAATAGGAGTTACAAAAAATTTTATTGATAATTATATTAATTGCACTTCTGAAATTAATTGGAAGTAATTTTGGTAATTATTTACAAGTGGGGTCCACTCTATTTTTGGCCATATCTACTTATCAAGTTAAAAAATTAATTTGATTCAAGAGAAAAATTCTTGAACCAAGAAAATAATTTTAAAGAGTTTCATTGTCTTGAATCGAGACGGAAAATTTTTGAATTAAGTAAAATTTACTTAAACCAAGAAACAGTTCTTAGTTTAAGAATTTTTTTACTCAAATCAAGAAGATAAAATTCGTCAAAATTATTTACTTGATTCAAATAAATTTTTTTTTCCGTGTAGGTGAAAAATTGACATTTTTTAATTTTTTCATTATTATTATTATTGCCTTCAAAAGTTGGAAATAATTTTGGCTTTTATTTTTTTGGGTAAAATTTATATTTTATCTTTTTTTAATGTTTTTGATATATATTTTTTTGAAACTGTTCATTTTTTTATGTAATTTTCAAAAAAAAAATATATCAATAAAATCATATAGAAATTTCGTTCAAAAAAATGAAAATTAAAACCGTGGACCCCACTTGTAAATAATTACTGTAATTTTTACTAAAGGTCAAATTCTTTAAAACCAAATGTATTTCCATTGTCTCTAGTAAATTGTTTTATTTTTATATACATGTATAACAAATAAAGATTGAATGTCGACAATATTATAACTGAACCTGCGACCAGTATTACGATATCACTGTTAGTAGGATATGTAGACATGGGCGTACATGGTGCAATGTTGTTGTTGTTGTTGTTGTTGTTTCTGGCGAGACTACACCTAACCGTTACGCATCAAAAATTTCGCGCGTGTACAAAAGTTAGATTTACACTCTTAATTTTTCCGTCACCACCAAAGTAATACTTAATAATGATAATTATAATCGTTATTATTGCTATTAAATTTATCTAATGACTTCAACTTTTATTCTTACCAACCAACTGTAATTAATTTCACAACAACTTTATGTGTGAATTGATTTTTTATCAAATTGCTTTATCTAATTTTTTTATTTCATTAATTAATATTTAATTATACTTGGATCAGTTCAATAAAAATCGTTATACTTGCTGACGTGATACATTATTAATTTCAAAAGAATTTGAAAAGATTTACAAATATTACTGGTTATCATTTGTTAGTTTTAACCTTGAGAAATAATTAACTAAATATATAAATGTGATTGTTGTTTTAACGAGTTTATTATTTTAGGGGCACAGTATGAGCCCGGCGCTAGTGAATGCGCCGCACCAGGACCCCAAGCAAGTCAGAATAGACAACAACAACTGCTGGAAGAGTATCCGCCAAGACGGATTGACAAATACCGAGGCGGTCCAAATATACAAAGAAGAATGACTCAGAGAGAGGATGTGCTCAAGTTTGAGCAGGGAAGGATAAAAGCCCTGCAAGAAGAACGTTTACATATACAAAAAAAAACATTTACAAAATGGATCAACTCATTTTTATTGAAGGTACGCTTATTATTATATTTTATATTTAAAAAAAAAATAATTATTTAATTTACTTGATTTAAAAATAGGCGAGAATGGAAGTAGAGGATTTGTTTACCGATCTTGCGGATGGAAAAAAATTGTTAAAACTTTTGGAAATAATATCCGGAGAAAGGTTGGCTAAACCCAACAATGGACGTATGCGAGTTCACAAAATCGAAAATGTCAACAAATCACTGGCATTTCTTCACACTAAGGTAAGAAATTTATTATTATGATTAATAAAATCAGGTATCATTTATTATTTCAAAATATTTTATCGGTTTTTTTTTTTTTTTTTTTTTAAATTATTCTTCAACTGTGAAGAATATTTAAATTGATATTGATATAGATTGAGGTTGACGGGATGAAACCCTTCAAGTGTAAATTTATTATCATGAATGGCCTCTATACTCGGCTGGTAGCTATATGACATTATAGATTTTGTGTATACACATCATAAACATATACGGTACATATGCAACCAACTGTCGGGATAATAACTTGAAAGCGCTGTCGATGCGCTACAATAAATTCAATATAAAGAACAAAATCTGTTCGACCGTGCGACTATATAAAATGTTAATTATATACACACGCAGAGCATTGACCACTGATCCCGATTATATTTATTTATTTATTTATTATGGTTAAATTGACATTATTGTCAGGTTTTAATTTTTATTATGACAAAATACATGTTGATTATATGATAAGATAAAAAAATCCTTACAATAAACTTAATATTATTTTTTAGCTTCTTTTTTATGTCTGACAAGTTAACGGAACATTTAATATAGCTTTCGCTTTTCCCTTATTAGTAAATTTATAAACGACGAAAGCAAGTGATCTATCAAGGTCTTTTTCATTATCAAATTTGTTTAGATAAATTCATTGGGGTTTTATTTTTTGGTGATTCAATTTGTAAATTTTAATTTCGTTAATTACATTGTAAGGTGGTTGTATTATAGATAAAAAAAATATTATACGAGAGACCACTAGTATAGCGAAAAAAAAAATAATAAATAAAATAAAATAAAAAATCGAGAAATATATAAAGAGGTCAGCGACCGTGCTAAACTCGCTAGACCGTGAGTAGTCACCGTATGAAATCAAACCCATACTTGATTTCTGTCTTATTGATTATTGACATTTACTTATTGTAAATTTTTTTTATACAAAATTACTTACTTTCCACAAAAATTTTTATCTTACTTTTTTTTTTTTTTTTAAATAAAATTATGCAATGTAAAATAATTGTTGATGAGCAACTGTTTTCACTTGGAAATTAAAATAAAAAGACCTTAGAAAGGAATGTCAAATTAGTGACAATGCAATTGTTAATTATGTTATTATATACCACGGTATAAATACTTATCATGCAATATACACGTTTATATAATTGATTTTTTGTTGTTGTATACATCATGATTTATTTAAAATGAATATACGTATTTATACATATATGATGATTACTACAGCATAAAAATAAGTGTCATAAGTAATTTTTAGTAGTTATTAAAAAAACAACTATAAATCGGTTTATTAGGTAAACAAATAATGATTTATTTCTTATTAATATTATTACTGAGGGTGACAATTGATTGCTGTTTCACGTCACAAATTAATCATTAATCGGAATATTTCATATCTTAAAAAATGAGTTTTATTGAGTACAAAGATTCCTTCAATATATTATCAATAACGACAAAAAGTATAAGAATTTTTAAAATAATATTTCAAGTAACTATGACCTAAATATATTATAATGTATTGATTATTTATAATTGACAATGATTAGTTTATTAATCATTTATAAAATTTTTAATTATCATGATAATAATGACAACAACAAGATTAATTAATAATTGAATTAACATTAAAAAGAAAAACTACATTCCATCGTTTTAATTCTTTAATTCGTATCAAAATATTAAATTAAATGTTTTACGTCATTTAAAAAGTAGGTATAATTATCATTTAATTGAAAAGAAAAAAAAGAGAACACAATAATTTTTATCGAAAAGATTTAACTAAGAGTAACGCATAACCATTTAACGACTACTTGATACCTACCTAACTCTTATTGAGATAACAGAACAAGCGAACGACTGTTTATGGGCAAGGATGCAGCAAGAAACCATTTACAATCCGTTAGAAATACTCATCTGGATTGTGTTAGTGTATGTATATATATATATATATATATATATATATATATATATATATATATATATATATATATATATATATATATATATATATATATATATAATATCAGAGAATCAAGAACTCTGATATTTTTTTTTCCAATATTCTTTACTACAAACTCACTTCCTTGAGATTAGAAAATTTATTGTGAATTAGGTAAAAAAATATAAATTCTTTATTTGTATTGTTCAATTATTAATTACACTACATACATTTAATTTAAGTTTATTATTTTTTTATTTTATTAAAATTATATAAGAATTACTTAATACATATCAAACAGGAGAGTAATTTTTATTCTAAAAATAGGATAAGCTTTTGTATAAAATTATTAATGTGAGAGGAGATAAAAAAAAAAAACGAATACGTATAATATTTAAAATATTTCATGTGTAGTGAAGAAAATAATAATAACAGTAACGGAATCTTTGTGATCATCAATTAATTTTACATTAACTGAAATTCGAGTAAATAAGTTAAATAGTTGAATGATTGACTGTATCATAAATTAAGATGTCTTATTAATCAATTAAATTGATTTTTTTTTCATCTTCTAACTCTAAAGATTAAAATTACTGCTTAGTCATCAAACATGTATATCGATCATCTTTATAATTTTCTACTTGTAACATAGTATCACTACATAATAATATAATAATGATAATGACTACCAGCTATTATTATTGTTGTTGTTGTTATTATAATTATAATTATTATTATTATTATTATTATTATATTCCACTTATGAGAAGGCACTTGATCATTCAATTCTCACGTTTCACTTCATACCACTCTTGACAATGAGTAAAAGAAAGCATCGACCTCTTTATTTTTTTTTCCTCATTATATTTTACTGGTACCCATTATCTGAATTATTATTATTATTTTTGTATGCTACATAACTATTAACAATAAATAAATCAATAGATTAATTGAATTATTAAAATTACATATTTGATATTATAGTTAAAAATTTTAATTTAACATAATAATTACTAGTTACTAGACACATCAACGCATTAGTGTAACAGTGAAAACGACTTACCGGTTAGATATTAATATCGACACGCGAGAAAAACTTGTCATAAAATTTAACGATAAATTTACTGTTTGCTGTTAGCATTAATTGACCCTATAATGGCGAAGAAGATAATCACTTATTATTCAATATATATTAGTGAAAGATTTTAATATTTGAGCGAAAAAAAATTAAAACAAGAAGAAGAAGAAGAAGAAGAAGAAAAAGAATGTATAATAGCGCATTGAAAAGTTTAAATGACACCAAATAATGGTTGAAAAATAAAAAAATAAAAAATAAATGTGTGTGTATATCCTTGAAGTAGTAGTGTCATTCACATTCCATCGATCGACATTTCCTGGCCTGGCAAGAATGCAAGCCAGCAAGCCAGTACTACAGACTACAGACTATAGACTACAGCAAGAGTAAGAGCAGCAGCAGCAGGAGCAATATACTACACTACTATACTACTAATACTACTACTACTCGTAATATACCATTGGAGAACCGCTACGCATACCTGATACTGAAAAAATAACGCCCCAGGTCCCGGTAATAGTACTATACAGGGTTACCTCGTGAGTACCAAGTCGCGGGAGTTACTCGATGAGAGAGAGAAAGAGATTGTTTATCGTTTATCGTTCATCGTTCATCGTTCATCGTTCATCGCATGACTGGATAACGAATTTCAAGAATTGATAATTACAATACCAATATTCCTACTTGGCTTTATTTTTTAGCTTAATCAATAGTTACTAACTACTTACTATTGTACAATTTACGATCATTTTTTATATTTATACTAAAAGTTCGATGACTTGTATACTTTTTCTATTATCAATGCAGTAATATAAATATCATGTTCTAGTAACTAACTATATTAGTTTTTCTGTATAAAAATTTCTCAATACAACTGTTAAACATTACAGTTCTATTTAGTTTGATTTTTATCATTTTTTTGATAAAAAATCAAGCAATTAATCTTAATATAAAATATTAAATAGTAGCTCAATGACCGGTTAGGAAGACAATTTATCGAAAGAGAACGTACAACCCATATAATAACAATAATAATTATAAATAAAACTACCTTCAATTATAATACAAACATACTGTGCTAATTTTCTTATGAATGCATTTTTTTTCTTTCTGCGAGTACAAACTCATTGTCGAGAAAAACCCGTGAGAATAATTACATAATAAATTCCATTTATTATAAAATATATTACAATGTTATGTTATGAATTATATATTGTAGATTAATTTCTTTAATCAACCCAGAATTAAATAAAAGTATTATACACTAATACAACGCCTTTGCGAACTTAAAATTTATTTGCATATTTACGTATATGCAGTTTAGAGATTGTCAGTAGTTTACTCCATGCTAGTTGGTTATTACGAAGGTCGTAAGATCTAGACATACCGAGTAGAGTAGAGGTAATTGATTAAACTTTTTTTTTCTTGAAATATCTCAACGTGAGAATTTTAAAAAATCTAAAATTACATTTTGACCCAATTATTACCAGTAATAATTATTGTAACCATAATTAAAAATTTATTGAAATGTTAGATTAAAATTTATCAAACTCAGGGTAATTATTGTAATTGTTGTCTTGTTTCAAAGTACAGAGTTGTTATTTTTATATTATTTTTTTCTTTAAAAGCTTCTTATCACATACTGATACTGTTAAATGAAACGTAATCGCTATATTTATCGATGAGTAACGGCAATTTATGACACTGTAAACAGTTTTATTGTTGAAAAGAATGAAATGTTAAACTGCATGAAAAAAAAAAATAAATAAATGAAACTGTCGTATCATCAAGTCTGAATATGGTTAAATAGAATTATTTTTAGCGGCTGAATTAAAAATTATCATAGATAATTTTTTTTTTCGATAAATATGTAATTTTTTTTTTTTTATCTATATGGCTTCTTTAGCTATCATCATTTCAGTTAGAATACATTGGTATAAAAATAATATAACACATAATCTTTTATGATTAAATGAATTGAAAAAAAAAAAAAAAAAAAAAAAAAAAAAAAAAAAAAAAGTCATCATTCAAGTAAGAGAGAATCCTGTTTTGCAATTGTCATTTAATTATGAAGTTATAAAATATCTTGTCTGATGTTTTACTTGTATTTATAACAACTGATAAAACAATTTACATAATATTATAAAATAACAGTTGTTTGTGAGAAATAAAATATAAGAATCTTATAAATAACAATCGAATTTTTTTTTTTTTTTTTAAATAATATATTTTTATACTCAATAAATGTTTAGTCCATGATTTTACCATATAGTAATATTAAACGTAATATAATAAATGAGTACACTGATAAATCCTGACGTGTTTGAGAGACACGAGGTCTAGTTTAACAAAGAGGTAAATAGATACCCTCGGGTGAAGTTTCTTGTTACAAACACGCACATATATAAATAATATTGTTAAATTTACTACTATCTTATATAATACTGTGAGAAATGTAATAAATTTTTGAAGATAATATTAATTTGATATTATTTTATTAATATATATTTTGTTGCTTTGTTTGCTTCAGGTACGATTGGAAAGTATTGGAGCAGAAGATATTGTTGATGGAAATCCAAGATTAATATTAGGTTTGATATGGACAATTATTCTAAGGTTCCAAATTCAAGAAATAGAAATAGATGTTGATGAAGAAAATGAAAGCAGTGAAAAAAAATCAGCCAAAGATGCTCTGTTACTTTGGTGTCAAAGAAAAACAAATGGTTATCCACATGTCAATATCCAAGATTTTACAGGTAATAAATACTAATAATAATAATAATAATAATAATAATAATAATAATAATAATAATAATAATAATAATAATAATAATATTTGTATGTATAATATAGGTTCTTGGAGAAGTGGTCTTGGTTTCAATGCCCTTATCCACGCTCACAGACCAGATTTGGTCAATTGGTCAGAATTACAGCAAACACGACATATTGATAATCTTAATTATGCATTTGATGTGGCAAATACAGAACTTGGTATTCCACGACTTCTTGATGCTGAGGATGTAGATACTGCTAGACCAGATGAAAAATCAATAATGACATATGTTGCCTCATATTATCATACATTTGCACGAATGAAAAATGAAATAAAAAGTGGTAAAAGAATAGCTAATATTGTTGGACAAATGATGGATGCTGATAAAATGAAAATTCATTATGAAAAATTAACGGCTAATTTATTAGAATGGATAAAACTTAAAATAACAGTACTTGAAAATAGAAATTTTCCAAATTCATTGGAGGGTATCCAACGTCAATTATTAGGATTTAAACAGTATAGAACTGTTGAAAAGCCACCAAAATATAAAGAACGTTCTGAAATAGAAGCACTATATTTTCACATAAATACACAATTAAAATCATTAAATCAACCGGCATTTATACCACAAGAGGGACAATTAATTCAGGATATTGAAAGAAATTGGGTTGAATTAGAGCGTGCTGAGCATAGACGTGAAGTAGCATTACGTACTGAATTATTACGACAAGAAAGATTAGAACAGCTTAATTATAAATTTGAAAAAAAAAGTGTATTAAGAGAGGGTTATCTTAAAGAAATGATACAAGTATTATCAGATCCACGTTACGGTAGTAATATTTCTCAAGTAGATGCCACTGTTAAAAAACATGAAGCTATAAGTGCTGATATACTAGCACGTGAAGAACGTTTTCATGATTTAACAAATATGTCTGAAGAACTTGTTAGAGAAAATTATCATGGATTGGAGAGAGTTAAAATACGTGAACAGGAGGTACTTGAAAGATGGAAACAATTATTATCACTTTTAGATAACCACAAATTAAATCTTACAGCATTATCATCACTAATGAGTTTAATGAGAGAAATAGATACAACATTGGCAAGTATACAAGAATTACAAATAAATTTTCAAAGTACAGATGTTGGTCCTCATTTATTAGGTGTTGAAGATTTATTACAAAAGCATAGTCTTCAAGAGCTTCAAGTAACAGCACTTGGTGAAACACAACGACGTCTTGGTAGACAAGCTGGACAATATTTAACATCTCAAAAAAATTTAACTAAAGAATTACCTTTATTAGAAAAAAAATTATCAACATTAAATACTGCATATAATTATTTAATTGAAAATAGTAAAGAACGTAAAGCTAGATTGGAGGATGCAAGAAATTTTTTTCATTTTCTACAAGATCATGAAGATGAAGAATCATGGCTTATTGAAAAACAACGTATATGTAAAGCCGGTATATCTGCTAAAGATTTACGTGCTGTTATATCATTACAACAAAAACATAAAGCATTACAAGATGAAATGAAAGTACGACGACCTAAATCAGAGCAACTTTGTAGTGCTGGTATTAAATTAATTGATGATAATCATCCATCGGCTATTGAAATAAAAAATCGTATTGAATCACTTCAAGAACATTGGAAAGTACTTGAAGAATTAGCTGGATTAAGAAAAAAACAATTAGATGATGCTGCTGAAGCATTTCAATATTATACAGATGCTAATGAAGCTGATTCATGGATTAATGAAAAAATGGCCCTAGTTACATCACAAGATTATGGTGTTGATGAACCAAGTGCACAAGCATTATTACAAAGGCATAAAGATTTACAGGGTGAACTTAATGCTTATAAGGGTGATGTACAATCATTAAATATTCAAGCTGATAAATTAATAAAAGCTGGTATATCAACATTAGAATTATCAACTGATCCAGAGCCAGTAGCTGAACTTGAACAAGATGAATGGAGACAAGAAACACGATTAATACCACAAGATGAATGGGTTGATGAAATTCATGAACGTGTTGAAACACGTACTGTACTTGAAGATAGATTTGTACCACAAGTTAAAAGTTTATATCCATTTAATGGTCAAGGTATGACGATGGCTAAAAATGAAATAATGTTTTTATTAAATAAAACATCTCCTGATTGGTGGAATATTAGAAAATCAGATGGTACTGATGGTTTTGTTCCAGCAAATTATGTACGTGAAATAGAACCTAAAATAATTCAAGTACAAGTAAGAAGACCTGAAAAAGTACGTGTTGTACAGCGTGTTAAAAAAACTAAAATGGTTAATCAAATAGTACCTGTTAGACGAGTTAAATCTATTAAATCAGCAGTTAAACCAATAAAACGTAAAGTAATAACTAATGATAGTGATAATGTTGAAAAACGGCAAAAAAAAATAAATGATACTTATGATGAATTAAATAAATTAGCTAGTAAACGTCATGCATTATTGGAAGACGCTATTAGACTTTATGGTTTTTATCGTGAGTGTGATGATTTTGAAAAATGGATTAAAGATAAAGAAAAAATGTTGAGAGCTGATGATTCACGTGATAATGTTGAAACTGCTAAAAGAAAATATGAAAAATTTTTAACCGATCTATCGGCATCTGGTAAACGCGTTGAGGCTATTGATGCATCAGTTGATGAATTTGTTAGACAGGGTCACAGTAAATTAGATAAAGTTAAATCACGTCAAAAGCATATTCATCAACTTTGGGATCATTTAAATTGGTTAAAAGCACAAAAAGAAAAAAGTTTAGAGGGTGCTTCTAGTGTTGAACTTTTTAATCGTACTTGTGATGAAGCACACGATTGGATGCATGAAAAAATAACACAATTAGATACTGCTGAATTAGGTCCTGATTTAAAAACAGTTCAAGCATTACAGCGTCGTCATCAACATTTAGAACGTGAATTAGCTCCTGTTGAAGAAAAAGTACGTAAAGTTAATTTATTGGCAAATAGTGTTAAAAGTTCATATCCGAATGAACATAAAAATGTTGATGATAGACAAAATCAAATAAAACAATTGTGGAATAAAGTACAATCAAAAGCTAAAGAACGTCGTTCACGTTTAGAAGATGCTGTTGGTCAACAAATATTTATTAATAGCTCGAAAAGTTTAATTAATTGGGCATTAGATGTTAAACAAGCTATTAAAGCTGATGAATCAGTAAGAGACGTTGAAACAGCTGAAAAATTAAAAAAACAACACACTGATCTTGGTGAAGAAATAAAAACACGTAAAGATGAATTTAGTGAAGTTGAACAACTTGGTACACAATTATTACAACGTAATTCTGGTTTAACAGATATTAAAGAACGTTTAGATAAACTTGATGGTTTATATAAAAGTTTAATATCTAATTGGAATACCAAAGATTATTGGCTTAATCAGTGTCTTGATTTACAATTATTTAATCGTGAAGCTGATCAAATAGAAGCAACAACAAGCTCTCATGAAGCATTCCTTGAATTTATTGATCTTGGTGAATCACTTGATGATGTTGAAGCGTTATTAAAACAACATATTAAATTTGAAAATACATTAAATGCTCAAGATGAACGTCTTAAAGCATTTAGTGATACTGCTGATCGTTTAATTCAACAAAATCATTATGATAAAGATTATATTAATGATAAACGTAATCAAGTATTAACACGACGTGCTGCTGTTAAAGATGCTGCACAAATAAGACGAGCTAAATTAAAAGCTTCCGAATATTATCAACAATTTTCAGCTGAAGTTGATGATTTACGTGATTGGCTTGGTGATAAAATGAAAGTTGCTGCTGATGAAAGTTATCGTGATTTAAATAATTTAGAACGTAAACTTCAAAAGCATGAAGCATTTGAACGTGAATTACGGGCTAATGAAGGACAATTACGTGCTGTTAATAAAGCTGGTAAAGTTTTAATATCTGAACAAAATTATCGTTCTAATGATGTTAATCAAACATTAAAAGATCTTAATAATCAATGGAATCGTTTGGTTGAATTGTCATTGGAAAAAGGCCGTAGACTTCGTCAAGCAGCCTCACAACATGGTTATAATAAAACAATGGAAGATGCTAAATTAAAACTTGAAGAAATAGAAACATCACTGCAAAGTAAACAAGTTGGTGTTGATTTAAGAAGTTGTAAAGAATTATTAAAAAAACATCAAATTTTGGAGAGCGATATGTCACAGTGGGAACTTAAAGTTGATGATTTAGTAGCAATGGGTCAAGAAATGGCTCACGAAGGACATTTTGATGCTAAAAATATTTTAAAAACTAGTCAAGCTACACAATTAAAGTTTCGTAGTTTGAAAATACCGGCTAAAAAAAGACGTGAAGCACTAGAAGAAAGTTTACGTTTTCATAAATTTAGATTTGAACTTGACGCTGAATTACACTGGATTAAGGATCATCAACCGCAGGCATCATCATCTATGCTTGGACAAAATCTTCATCAAGCTCAAACACTTCATAAAAAACACAAAAAATTAGAGGCTGAAATAATTGGTCATCAACCAATGATTGATAAAGCACTTGCAACTGGTCAAGGTCTAATTGATCAATCTCATCCAGAAAGAAAAAAGGTTTGTTTATTTTTAATTACTTTTTTTTTTATCATATAATATTTTATTATTATCATTAAATTATATAATAAATTATTTCTCGGTTAAAAATAAAAAAACAAAAAAAATATTGAATTTTTGTATAGTCGGTTCATCGTCAAATAACCTGGGTCATAAGAGGTAAAGTACATTTATAAATGCATGACGTGACGTCGCGATTATTTTCATTTTAATTACATTATTATTTATTTGGGAAAAAAAAAAAAAAAAAAAAAAAAAAAAAAACTAAATATTAATATATTTATATTATTGATAACCAAAATTCATTTTTTTTTTTGGCTGTTTAATAAATATTGATCCTGCAATTTTGTAGTTGTTGTTTTTTTAATTTTTAACAAATTTTTTACATTGATTTAAATTAATTAAAAAAATATTTTTTTAGCTTCTAAGCATGTCTTAACTATATGTTTTTTTTTGTCTATCTATCAATTAATATTACTATTTATATATTATTAGATTTATTTTTTATTTAATAGATTCAAGAACTGTGTGAAAAATTGGATGACGCTTGGAAAGACTTACAAGATAAAGCTAATGAACGCAGTCGTGCATTAGATTTATCATTGAGGGCTCAAGAATTTTTCTTTGAAGCTGGAGAAGTTGAAAGTTGGTTGTGTGAAAAGAATGATGTTTTAAGTTCAACTGATTATGGTAGAGATCGTGATGCAGCAACAAAACTTCTCACCAAACATAAAGTAATAAAAACTTTTTTTTATCAATATTATTTTAAACTTGAAACTGTTTCATAATTTATTTTATTATTTTTTTAGACGGTAGAACTTGAATTAGATTCTTACAACGGAATAGTTACGGAAATGGGTCACACAGCAGCGGCAATGGTTAACGCAAAGCATCCAGACAGTAAAGCTATTGCTGTGAAACAACAAGCAATCGCACAGCAAATGCGTGCACTTCAAAGATTAGCAATAACAAGACAACAAAGACTGATGGAGAGTATGTATCGTCATGAATATTTCCTTGAAAGTCGTGAATTAGAGCAGTGGATTAAAGAACAAGAACAAGCTGCTGGTTCTGAAGACTATGGACACGATTATGAGCATTTATTAATTTTACAAACTAAATTTAATGATTTTAAACATCGTATTGAAGCTGGTTCTGAAAGATTTAATCAGTGTGAAGAATTAGCTAAAAAATTAATTAGTAATGAAAGTCCCTATATACAAGATATAGAAAAACGTCAAGAGCAACTTGGGTAACTATTTTGTTTAATATTTTTTAATAATTTAAAGAAAAAAATAGGTGATGGCTTTTGTAGTAAATTTTTTATTTATTTATTTTATTTACTCTGTAGATATTTAAAAATTTGCATCTTAATTTTGTATTTTATTTGGAATGATATTAATATGATAGTTTTTATATTAACGTAGGTTGTTCTAGTAGATGGGTAATGGCTTTACTATTAACTTTAATAAATTTTGTATAGAGGTGATGAGGATGATCCTGTAGCACAAGTACGCAGAAAACATAAACATATGTGGTGAGTTTGTATATACTTGGTGCAGTGTGATACTAATATTCTCCACATTTATAATACTAAATTCATGATATAATACTCACAATTGCATGAGTATGCTGTTTATGCATCTTACCTATCATCTGAATTAATCCTTATACAATATAATAATAATAATAATTATAATGATGATGATGATTAAAATAAGAAGATATATATCTTGTATCAATAATTATAATTTTATTTAGGGAATCATGGCAACACTTGTTGGGATTAATACGTCATCGTGAACAACGACTTCAAGCTGCTGGTGAAATTCATCGTTTTCATCGCGATGTTGCTGAAGTTTTATCACGAATTCAAGAAAAAGAAGCAGCCCTTCCAGAAGATTTAGGGCGTGATTTAAATTCAGTATTGGCACTTATAAGGCGTCATGAAGGATTTGAAAATGATTTAGTAGCGTTGGAAGCACAACTTCAAGTTTTGGTTGAAGATGCATCTAGATTACAAACTTTATATCCAGGTAATAATGCATCTCACATTGATCAACAGCAGCAAATAGTATTATCTAATTGGGAAGAATTAAAAGAAAAATCAGCAAATCGTCGAGATCAATTACAAGCTAGTTGTGATTTACAACGATTTTTAACTCAAGTACGTGATTTAATGAATTGGGCAGCTGGATTACGTGCTGCATTATCAACAGAAGACAAAGTACGTGATGCTGCTAGTGCTCAAATTCTTAAAGCTGAACATGAAGCATTAAAAGGTGAAATAGAAGCCAGAGAAGATAGTTTTAGTTCTGTTCTTGATCTTGGTGAAGCAATGATAAAAAATGGTCATTATGCTGTTAATGAAGTTGAAGAAAAATGTAATCAATTATTGGAAGAACGAGAAAAACTTCATACTGCTTGGCAGGGAAAAAAAATTCATCTTGATCAGCTTATTGATTTACACTTTTTCTTACGTGACGCTAAACAATTAGATAATTTATCAGCAACGCAAGAGGCTGCATTGAGTGGTGATAATTTTGGTGTTTCTGTTGAAGAAATAGATGGACAAGTTAAAAAACATAATGAATTTGAAAAATTACTTGTTACACAAGAAGAAAAATTATTATCTCTTAAAGAACAGGGTAATAAACTTATACAACAAAAACATTTTGATTCACAAACAATATCTAAACGTTTACAGGAGGTATCTGATAAACGTGCTAAAATTCATCAATTGTGTAATACACGTCGTAATAAATTAGAAGCAAGTCTTCTTCATGTACAATTTATTCGTGATGTTGGTGAGGCTGAATCTTGGATCGGTGAAAAACAAAAAAAATTAGAAGCTGAAGCATCTAAAGGTCAAGTATTGAGTTTAGAGGATAAAATAAAAAAATTACAAAAACATCAAGCATTTCAAGCTGAATTGGCTGCTAATCAAAGTAGAATTGAAGAAATAAAAAATAAAGGTGAAACATTAATAACACAAAATCATCCATCTAGTAATGAAATTCGTAATCAATTGGAGCAATTACAAGGAACATGGCGTAAATTATTAGTTGTATCTGGTAATCGTGGTAGAGGTTTAGAAGAAGCACAAGATATACTTGAATTTAATAATCAAGTTGAAAAAATAGAATCATGGATTCGTGATAAAGAAATGATGGTACAAGCTGGTGATACTGGTAAAGATTATGAACACTGTTTAAGTTTACAACGTAAATTAGATGATGTTGACAGTGATATGAGAGTTGATGATACTAGAATAAAATCAATAAATTCATTAGCTGATAAACTTATTAAACAAGGACATGATGATGAATCTAAAGCAATACAACAGCGACGTGATAATGTTAATAAAAAATGGAAAAATCTTCAGGGTGCATTAACCAATTATAGATCAATATTAGCTGGTGCTTTGGAAATTCATTTATTTAATCGTGATATTGATGATACAAGTCAACGTGTTATTGAAAAATCACTTGCTATGAATACTAATGATGTTGGTAAAGATTTAGCTGCTGTTGAACATTTACAACGTAAACAAGAAGCTATGGAACGTGATATGACTGCTATTGAAGGTAAATTAAAAGAACATAAAGCAGAGGCTATTAAATTATCATCTAAATACAATGATAATGCACCACAAATAAATGCTATATTTCATAATCTTGAATCTAATTGGGATGAATTACAATATTTAACTAAACATAGACGTGATGTTTTAAATCAAGCTTATACTTTACACAAATTTCAAGCTGATTTACATGAAGTTGAAATATGGATTAAAGATACTATTAAACGTATGAATGAATCTGGTGCTCCAACAACTATTTCTGAAGCTGAAGCACTTTTAGAACTTCATCAAGAAAGAAAAGCTGAAATAGATGGTCGTCAAGATATGATTAAAGCTCTTGATGATCATGGTCAAAAATTAATAAATATTGATCCACAAGTTAAACAAAGTCTTGAACATTTAAAGAATATTAATTCTGGATTAGTTGACGCTTGGAGTGAAAGAAGAGAAAAATTAATGCAAGCCTATCATTTACAACAATTTAAAGAACAAGCTGATCAAGCAGATAGTTGGTTAGCAACTAAAGAAGCATTTCTTAATAATGATGATTTAGGTGAATCATTATCTGGAGTTGAAACTTTAATACGTAAACATAGTGAATTTGAAAAAATGTTATTATCACAATTAGGACGTATTGATGAATTAGAAACATTTGCTAATAAAATAATTAATGAAAATTCAATTGACGCTGATATTATAAAAACAACATTAACATCTGTATGTTTAAGACGTGATAAATTAAAAGATAATTCAACAATAAGAATGAAAAAATTAGTAGAAAGTCGTCAATTGCATAAATTTTTAAGAAATATTTATGAAGTTGAAGGTTGGTTACATCAAAAACAACAAGTTGCTGGTGATGAAAATTATCGTGATTCAACAAATTTACAAAGTAAAATTCAAAAACATTTAGCTTTTGAGAGTGAATTAATAGCTAATCGTGGACGTATAAGTGGTATTATAACTGAAGGTGAAAATTTAATTGAAAATAATCATTATGCTTGTAAAGAAATTCAAGATCGTTTAGAGGATTTAGAATCTGAATGGAGAATTTTACAAGAAACTAGTCAACTTAAAAAAAATCGTCTCAATGATGCTTATCAAGCATTATTATTTGGTCGTACATTGGATGAATTTGAAACATGGATGGATGATATTGAAACACAATTACAATCTGAAGATCATGGTAAAGATTTATCAAGTGTTGCTAATTTATTAAAAAGACATACTAATTTAGAGAATGACGTTCTTGGTCATAATGAAGCATCTGAATCTATTAAAGAAACTGCTAATAATTTTAAAAAAACAAAACACTTTATGTGTGATGAAATAAGTGAAAGAGCACAAGCTTGTGTTAATAGATATCATGGACTTCAAGAGCCTATTCAAATAAGACGTGATAATTTAGAGGATGCTAAATTACTTAATCAATTTTTAAGAGACGTTGAGGATGAACTTCATTGGTTATCGGAAAAAGAACCATTGGCTGCTAGTAATGATTTAGGTAATTCATTGATGACTGTACAAAGATTACAAAAAAAACATCAAGCTCTTGAAGCAGAACTTATTTCACGTGAACCTGTTGTTGCTTCATTGGCAGCTCGTGCTGCTGGTATGGTAAGAAGTGGTCATTTTGCATCTGATAAAATAGATTCATCAATACAAGAATTACAAAAAAAATTAATTAATATACGAGATTATGCCAGTGTTAGAAAATTACGGCTTCTCGATGCTGTTGAATCACAAATGTTTTATGCTGAAGCTGGTGAAGCTGAACAATGGATTAAAGAAAAGCATCCTCAATTAACATCCAGTGATTATGGTAAAGATGAAGATTCAGTAGAATCTTTATTAAAAAAATTAGAGGGTCTTGAACGTGATTTATCATCTTTTGAAACAACTATTGATAATTTAAATAAATTATCACAAGGTTTAATAAATCGTAATCATTTTGATAGTAAAAATATTCAACAAAAACAAAATGATATTAAACAAAAATTTACAGAATTACAAAAATTACGTGATTTTAGATTACATAGATTACTTGAAAGTGAAAAATTATTTTTATTTATACGTCAAGCTGATGAAGTTATTGAATGGATTGGTGATCAAACAACAGTTGCTGCATCTGAAGATTATGGACGTGATGTTGAACACGTTGAATTATTAATTCAAATATTTGATAACTTTTTAGCTGGTTTAACTGCCAGTGAAAGCCGTGTATTTATGGTTATAGAAGCTGGTGAAAAATTAATTCAAGAAAAAAATCCAGAAAATATTAAAATACGTAATAAAATAGATGAAACTAAACAACAGTGGGATGATTTAAAAGAATTAGCCCATGCTAGACAAGAAGCACTAGCTGGTGCTAAACAAGTTCATATGTTTGATAGAACAGCCGATGAAACAATATCATGGATTCAAGAAAAAGAGGCCAGTTTGAGTGCTGATGGTTATGGACATGATCTTGAAACAATTCAAGCTCTTGTACGTAAACATAAAGGATTTGAAACAGATTTAGCGGCCGTTAAAGAGCAAGTTGAATCTGTTATGGCTGAAGCATCAAGACTTGCTGAATTATTTCCTGATGCACGTGAACATATTGCCGTTAAACATGAAGAAGTTGATGAAAGTTGGAATGAATTATTGGAAAAGGCAGCACAAAGACAAAATAAACTTACACAAGCTGAACAGCTTGAGGCTTATTTTGATGAATACAGAGATTTATCATTTTGGATTAATGAAATGATTGCTAAAGTAACAGCACCAGAATTAGCACGTGATGTTCCTGGTGCTGAAATATTAATATCTCGACACAATGAATATAAAGTTGAAATAGATTCTCGACAGGATGAATTTGCTAAATTTAATAAAACAGGTAATGCTTTAATTCAACAGGGTCACTTTTTATCAAAAGAAATAAAAGATAAAATTTCTGTTCTTGAAAATAAAAAACAAACATTGATAGATACATGGGATAAACGTAAATTAATATATGAACAGAATTTAGATACACAAATATTTAAACGCGAAGCTGAAACACTTGAAAATTGGATAATAAGCCGTGAACCAATGCTTAATGATAGTAATCTTGGTGATACAATACCACAAGTTGAAGATTTAATACGAAAGCATGAAGATTTTGAAAAAACAATTGAAGCACAGGAGGATAAATTTAAAGCTCTTAAACGTATAACATTGTTAGAACGTCAATTCCAAAAACAACAACAAGCTGAATTAGTAGCACGTCAAGCTGAAAAAGAACGCATTGAACGTGTACGTATTGAAGAACGTAAGAAAAAAGAAGTACAACGTATTACTGAAGAACGTAAACGGGAAGAAGAAAGACGTAAATTAGACAATAACTCTCATAATCATAATCGTAGTGGTGGTGGTGCTCCTACCAATGATATTGTTAATGGTAATGCTCAATCATCTACTGATAATAACAATACTCAAAACAACAATCATAATGAATCGGTTAATCGTTTATCACCATTAAAAACAACCCAAGAATCATTGTCGTCATCATCAACTTCAGGTAATCCTTCATCAAAATTACACGGTATTTCTCATGTATTTGGTGATCGTTTAAAACGTACAACACTTGACATTAAACGTGCCGAGAGTATGAAAATTGATACTAAAAAACCTAAACGAACACCTAGCTTTACAACTAGACGACGAACCCAGAGTTTCCGTAAACATCAACGTATGGAAAATATGGATCCATTAAGCCCTGTTGAAATTCAAGGTATACTTGAACGTAAACATGAATTACAAAGTGGTGGTAAAAAAGCAGCTATAAGATCATGGAAACAATATTTTACTGTACTTTGTGGACAATTGTTGTGTTTCTTTAAGGATTACAGTGATTTTTCATTGAGTAAAGCTGCTACTGCTCCAATAACTATTTACAATGCCACTTGTGAAAAAGCTGATGATTATACAAAACGTAAACATGTATTTCGTCTTAGATGTACTGATGGTTCTGAATTTTTATTCCTTGCTGCTAATCAACAAGAAATGGAAGACTGGGTTAATAAAATTTTATTCCACGCTAGATTACCACCAAGTATGCAGCTATTAAAGTATGATGAATCACAAAAAGATGATTTAGATAGATTAAAAACTATAACACCTGATCAAGTTATTGGTGGCGATGATAATGCTTCTACTGGAAGTAGTCATGTATCAACTCCTGAATTTGAACGTAAAAATTCAGTTATTCGTCGAGATATACAACCAACTACTCAAGATTTATCCACTGTTGCTTCGACTCATTCTTTGTCATCCTCCTCATCATCCAGTAATGTTCAAATTGAATTTTTACAAAAACACCGGCAAGCTCAACAAATGCGCGGCAATAGAAATTATTCAGAATTAATGCCTGGTGAATCTATTTCACAACCGCAAACTGAATTTTTACAAAAACATAAAAACCAACAGCAACATCTTTTGGCCCAACAACAGCAACAGTTAATTCACCACGAACAATTGGCAAGTCAAAGAGATCAATATCAAACTCCACCAGTTCCACCTAGAGGAGCACCACCCCCAATTCCTGTAAGATCACCCAGTACAGATAATTTTACTCCATTAAGACGTAATGGTAATTATTAATTATATATACATATTATTTTTTTTTATAAAACTAATAATTAATTTATTTATTTATTTATTTATTTATTGCTTTTTTAAGATGTCGAGCAGTATGTTCCACCAACAAGACCACAGTCTTATCAGCATAAAAGTTCATCGTTAAATCACAATGGTTCAGAGGGATATACTAATGATAATACAACACGGCACCGACCAGGAAGTATGGATTTCACTTCACAACCACAAGGTATAAAACATTTTTTATTTAGTTTTATTACCCAGTAATAATAATAATTATTGTTTATTTGTGATTGGTAAATTTAAATTGACAATTTTGTAGAAATAGTACCTCCCTTACCATCGAGTGCACCACCGACCAACATAGATAAACAGAGTATTCAAGATCCTGGTCAGTTTTAAAGATTTGAATGCGTGACTTTTTTTTTTTTTTTTAATAATAATTATAATAATTAAGGTGTTTAATATATATATATATATATACATATTTATATATATTTGACTCGAAGATCGGTGTTATTAATTAATAAAGATAGATAGTTATTATTCTAAGCCAAGCTACCCGATCCAAATTCTTGAAAGAGAAAGATGTAATTTTAAAGTCCTGGTCTGGGGTGTCCGAATTATTTTTTCGGTTACTGAAAAAAGTTATACTGAGTAAAAAATTACATCTTTCTCTAACAAAAATTGTCAAAACAAAATTTTAATTGTTATTTTCACCTAAATTTTCTCTGATGGTATTATGAGACCTCATACCGATAAAATACTATGGTGAAGGAATAATAATCAAAAATTATTTAGTCTTCAAGAATTTGGATCGGGTAGTTCGGCTTAGAATAATAACTATCTATCTTTATCAAATAATAATAATAATAATAATAATAATAGTAATTGTATGTTTGTATCGCATGAATTTTTTCTCTCTTAAATATTTTATTGATTTATTATTTTTAGCCGAGCATGTATCAATTGTTTGATTTTTTTTTAATTGACTTAAATAAATTTATACTATTTTATTATTTCTTCTTGTTGCAGTTTATGGAAATACAGTTAATCTGAGACAGGTAATTTATTAATTTAATAATAAAAATAAAAAATTAAAACTTGAAATTATTTATTAATAAAAATAATTTTTTTATTTTTTGTTTGGTTTAGAGTGGACAACAAACGACGAATTCGTTTAGTAATAGACCAACATCGTTACCACCTTATGTAGCACCACCTCCAGCTGTTTCACCTACTGCGCCAACAGTATCAGTAGTTGACGGTAGACGAGCATCAGAAAGTGGTTCAGAAAGTGAACAAAGTTCTGGGGGCTCTCGTAAAGATCGAGATTATAAACGTAGTTCTGTATTGAGTAATTTCTTCGGCAGAAGAAAAAAGCCATCGCAATCGTAGTACCATATAAGAAAACAATATTTTTTATAAGAAAAAAAAAGAAATAAAAAAAAATAGTTTACATATTTATTTAAAATAATACAAATATAAATATTTTTAATAATTTATTATTACAAAAAATAGATTTGGAAAAAAATATACGAATCAATTATTTCTATGTTTACTAAGTATCAAGACAAAACGAGATTCACTTTTTATTTTATTTAATGAATTTATTTTATTATTTTTTTTTCTTTTTTTTGTAGTTTATAGTTTAAAAAATCTTTGATGAATGTTAAGTAATTTTCAAAGTAATCAATAAATTTATATTAAATAATGATATAATGAATTTCTTTTTCTTTTTTTGTTCTAGAGCAATAAATTTTCATTATTTTTATTGAATAATTTAATTTTCGAAAAGATTAAGTCAATGTAATTATTATTGAAATGTTTAGCTTAAAATGTACCTGACTCTTTGGAATTAAATTCAGTTTATGTCATTCAAATCAATTGAAAAAGAAAAATTAAATTTTCTATATCTATAAATATATCAAAAGTATTTAATCTTCATATATATTTTGAACCAATGAGCCACTTGTATTTTATCAATTTAATATTTTAGATAAGTAGTTCTGATTATTTTTTTTCTTTTGTTTTTTAAATAATATATCAAGTTTGTAATAACTTGCTAAGTACTTGTACTTATTTTTAAATTAAAATAATCTGTATAAAATACCTTAAGATTTGATAAATATAAATTATCAAATAAATAAACACCGCTGCTGTTACTTATTTTAAATGATACTGAAATTGAGAGACATCTGATCATTTTTAGAATTTTTTTAAGAAACAAATTATAGCAAAAAAATTTTTTTGATAAATTTCAAATGATTAAATTTGAAAAATTATAAATGAAATTTTTATATATAATTTTCCATGTCTAGTTTATTTTTCAAGCAAAATCAAAAGATTGTCAAGTGTCTGCTAACTTCAGCTTCATCAAAAATCTTATGCTCAAGCAAATTATTTTTTTCATAATACTTAAATTATCAGGCATGATACCCAAATTGGCAAACAATTTTCTAATCTCAAAAAAATAAATTAATTGTAACAATATATATTCCAAATAATTCCATTTAAAGTTTTTTTTTCGAATTTCCACTTGTCGACCTTTTTTCAAATATTTTTTAAAATTCTTTTTTTATTGAACACCTAAAACGTATTGAAAAACTGAAATTATTTGCAAATATCTTACAACTGTTTTTATTTTTCATACTTACAAATTATTACCTAAAAAAAATGATACTGAAGTTGATAAACATTAAAATTTTTTTCTAAATTTTATAACAATTAAATTATTAAAAAAAAAATTTCTCATGTTAAAATTTATAAAAATTATGAGTGAAAATTTTTAGAAGCATTTTTTTTATTGTAATTGATTTGTTATTAAAATTTTCAAAATTGGCAGCTGACGGCGAACTTCAATAGTATAAAAAAAACTTCTTTAAAGTTAGATCAATCATTTTTAAAAATATCTACAAGTGAATTTTTTTAAATTTTCTTTATTATAATCTCTGTTAATCCCAGACTCTTAAAATTATTAAAAGTATGTTAATTTTAGTATTACTATATGATATTGAAGTTAGCCGTTAGCTGTAAATTTTAAAAATTTGTATAACAAGTCAATTACAATAGAAAAATGCTTCGAAAAATTTTCACTTGTAATTTTTATTAATTTTCACATGTGAAATTTTTTAATTAAATTTTTTTTATAATAATTTGATTGCCGGAATGACAAGAGATTTTTAATGTGGCGGGCGTTTTTGAAACTATATTTACTCCAATAAAATTCACTATTTCTGGCTTTTATTTTATAAAAAAATTCATAAATAATTGCTGACGGCAAATTTATTTGCTTAAATCTAATTATTTAATTGAATTTTGTTTTAAGAAATATGAGTAACGAGTAATGAGTGCGATGCACTCTCGTATTACATCGTCTCAATGGCGCTGACGTCTTATTTTGTTTTTTATTATTATCAATAATACTGAAGTCAGCAGTCAGCTGTTAATTTTAAAAATTTTTTTAATAAATAAATTACATTAAAAAAATGCTTCTAAAAATTTTCACTTGCAATCTTTATTAATTTTTACATGTGAAACTTTTTAATTTGATTTTTTTAATAATAATTTAATTGCTATAAATATCTAAAAAAATGTTTACATCTGTCAACTTCAGTGTCATTTATTATTATTATTATTTTTATTCCAAGTTTATTGCTGTTGTCATCTTGCTTTGATGGTTTATCAATGGATCAATGGAAGCCTCTAGCACTCCCTCACGATCTGCACACCAACTAGGAGCGTCGGAGAGAGAGGAACTGCAAAAATATGAGACATCTAATTTTCACGAATGTAACTATTTAATTTGGTATTTATCATTCGCGACGTTCCGCGCGCTGGCGGGAATTATTTATGACATTAAAGTTAACTGTCAGTTGAAAATTTTTTAATTTTCTTTAACAAAAAAATTTGTTCTAAAAAATTACATTTTTAATTTATTAAAATTTCTGCAAGTCCATTTTTTTAATAATTTATTTATTAAAGAAAATTAAAAAAATTGTCAAGTGACAGCTAAATTCAATGTCATAAATTTTTTTAGAATTTTATAGCAATTAAATTATTAAAAAAAAAAGTAATTAAAAAGTTTCACACGTGAAAATTAATAAAAATTACAAGTGAAAATTTTTAGAAGCATTTTTTTGTTGTAATTAATTTGTTAAAAAAATTTTTTAAATTGACAGCTAACCTCTAATTTCAGTATCATAAAAGGTAACACAACTTTTCATGATCTTCAAAATGCATTGCTAATATTAAAATATAAATAAATATCCAAGAAACTCTAGCGAATTATAAAATTTTTTGAAATGATAGATATCTGCTAACTTCAGTGTGAGGTTGCCAATAAAACAGTTACTTTGATTGCGCGCTACTGTTGCCAACAATAAAACACCATTTCAATGTTATCTTTTTAGTTTGCAGATGGATAAAGAAAGATAAAGATAGCCTAATGTCAACTTGATTTGTTTGAAAGGTGTCACACGATTGATTATTTCTCGTATCAGTTAGGTGACTAGTTTTCGGACTGTTGTTATGTTGGGATGAGAAGCCTACACGTGATTTTATAAATAATATTGTATTTTACGGTATTTATTTAATAACATGTAAGTATTTATCAATAATAATAATGAATAACTAAATGTGTATACAAATAGAACAAGACACATTAATAATGTAATGACAAATGTAATTTATTAAAAATGCGTGGGCTTCAAGGTTTCACGTGACAGCTCAAAAAAATACTAAAATCTTGAAAATCGTTCATGTTACGAGTTAATAACATTACAGTTTATTATTTCATTTATATTTATATTCATATTGTTTTCATTTAATTGAGTTTAATTAATTTTTGTTTTTTTTTTTTTCTAGATTTAGAATAATGGCAGATGTAAGATTATTAATTCGTGAAGAAGGTAGAACAGCTAGAAATCTGGTTGCATTTAATGTACCCGTAGGTACTAATAATAATGAAAGAGTTACCAAAAAACCACCAAGTGTTCCACGAATAATTTCGTCTACAAATATGAAAAGGAATATTAAAACTTCAACACGAGTACGATCAGCGTCAACTGGTCGTGATAAAAAATCTGGTAATTTTATGTATTTTTTTTTTTATAACATTGACAACTGCTGCACTGATGAAAGAATTAAATAAAACATTTAGAAGAAAACAATTTTTTTGAGTCAAAAAGAAAAATTCTTGAATTGAGAATAATTTCTTGACTTGAGAATTTTTTCTCTTGACTCAAGAAAATTATTTTCTTAAAAATGGTACTCTTGATTCAAGATCTTTTTTTTTTAATCAAGTTAAATTTTTTATCAGTGTATATATTATTATTAATAAATGCAGTAGAGTGTATTCAAAATCTATAGAGTGTTTGCTCATTTTATTATTATCTTTTACTGTGGTTATATATTTAAAATAATTTTTTTTTCTTGAATTTAGAACTACAAGCAAGATATTGGGCTTTTTTATTTGGAAATTTACAAAGAGCTGTTGATGGTATTTATCAAACTTGTGAAGAAGATGAAAACATATCAGAGTGTAAAGAAGTTATTTTAGTATTAGAAAATTATACCCGTGACTTTCATAATCTTATCGAGTGGTTTAAAGTTAAATGGGCGTATGAAAATTCACCACCTCCATTAAGACAAGCGCCATTGGCTTGGGAAGTTAGAAAAACGTCACCCTGTCGAATGTGGAATTCTTCAGTAGCGAAATGCTCTAGTCCGCCTCAAAGATTGAGTCCAACGTGTCAAAGTCCAGATGATCAGATTGTTGAGAATAAAATTTCAAGTAACACAGAAAAATTACTAAATTCTATACGCGATGCTTGTGATTACAGAAAAATTAAAGACAACAAAAATGTATCGAGAAAAGATGCGATTAACCTGAAAGATACGCGAAGAAGTTCTGTCGATCGTGAGAGTGATAGAATATGCAGAGAATTCTCGTCAGTTAGTAAAGTCGTTGGAAGAAATTTTATTAAATCGTCGACGGCAAATAGAATAATTAGTAATGTTACTAGTAAAAAATCTAATGAAATAATAAATTGCGATGCTAAAAATACTAGTGTCAATAAAGAGAATAAAAGTAATGAAACTGGAGCACTTAAAAGGATTCACAGTGTAGCTGATATAGAGAGGATTAAAAATAAAACCAATGGAACATTAACTGAATTATCTAGAGTTGAGAATGACAGAATTTCAGTAGACAGTAAAAATGTAAGTAAAAATACCTCAAATAGTTCTGCAAGACCTAGATCTACTCCGAATCCTTCTAGACCGTATGCTGCTGTTTCGCAAACCCAAAGATCGACGAATCAACTACCTGAGACACCGAAAATAATCAGAAGCAAGACAAGCTTGAACGTACGAGAAGTGTCGAGTGTCAGCAAAGCCAGACCAGGTTCTTCGGTGATGGTTAGAAGACGGCTACAGCGGTTGAGAAACGATCGAACGTTAGAAGAATCCAGTGATATAAGTGGATCCGTCGAGGTGCTGTCCAAACAAACAGCTAAGAGCAGAAAATCTTCGGAAGACAGCGATGGCTGGCAGACAGTACGCGGTAGATGTCGACGAGGAAGTTCTCATAGTATGAGTATGTCTACGAGATTTCATCGACCAACCACTGCAACTTCTTTGCCCGCACTGTCGATTGAAAGCCCTAATGAGAAAAGAAAGAAGAATGTTGTTTCTGTGTCTAATGCAACGTCTAACAAAGATTTTGCTGGTGAAAAAATGAGCATGATTAAATTCGATGATAAAGGTAAAAATATATTTGCAATTAATGGCAAACAAAAATCATTTGATGACGAATCTAGAAAAGAAAATTTAGTGCCAAATGTTGACTGTGAGACCAATTCAACGTCTGTGATCGCAGCGATTTTTAAGAGTGAAGCTGAGTTACTGGAAAAAAGAATTCACCAGTTTATGACCGCTCAAGCTGAACGAGAAAGAATTATTTTAGAGGAGGAAAGAAGGACAGAAGAAGCTGATTCTAAGAGATCTCAACAATTATCTGATGAAGAAGCGTCTCTTCAAAGGCAGATTAAAGAGTTAGAGTCTACGGAAATTGACATTGATACTGAAACGGACGAAACAGATGGAGAGATGATGTTGGAAATTGAAGAAGATGAAATTCCTGAAACTATAAATGAAGTTGTTGATGACATTAGTCTTGAGGATCGCTACGAGAATATGTTAGAAGGCATGTCTTGGGCTGAGCGAGTTGATACTTTGGCGCAACTACAAGCTCTCGTGGCCAGGCATCCTGGTAGAGCTCTAGAACTTCATCAAAAACTTTCTTCACCATCTCGGAAGCGATCTTTGCCAGAAACTTTGAGAAGATATCAAGCCAAACAGGCTTGTGCTCAACACAAACGCTTGAAACTTCTCTCAGAGAAGTCGCAGCGTCTTCGTGAACTACTCAACAAGGTTGAAGATGTGAAGAGGGCCAAAGATCAGTTAACAGAAGACAAGAGGCTGCGAATGGAATTGAAGCTTAAGAGAGCTGAAGAGAACCGGACCCAACATTTGTTAGAAGTTGTACGAAAAGCTCATGACGAAGACTCCAAGCTGAAGGAAATAGCTTTTATAAATGAACTGGAGGCACAAAATAAGCGTCACGATTTTATGGCGCTTTGTCAAGAACAGGAGGAACGTCTTCAGGGTATTCAAGAGGAGCGACAAAGACGGCAAGAAGAAAAAGCGGCTAAAGAAGCTGCTGCTGAAGAGCGAAGACGTGCATTAGAAGCTGAACGACTCTTGAGGATCCAGAAGATGCGACAGACGAGACGTGAGCGTGAGGAACGAGTGGGTAAAATGCAGCTAGAGAAGGAAAAAGAGCGACTGGAATTGGCTAGAGAGAAAGCTAGAGATCGTGAGGAACGTCTGAGTGCGCTTCACGCTGCTCAGCTGGCCAATCAAGAGGAATTGCAGAAGAAAATAGCGCAAAAACAACAGGAGTCAGCTAGGCGGCATGGCGAAAATATTGAACACATAAGACAGCGTGCTGTTGAATTGTCCATTTTAAGGATGGAAGAAATACCACCGACTTTAAAATTTTACCCAGCTCAGAAGCAATGTTCGCTTTGTGGCACTCAGATACTCAATGAGGTCTGTTTAGTTAGTCACTTGAAGGGAAAACAACACTTGGAGGCCGTTAAAAAAATGCATGATGGTAGAGAACCGTCCCGAGATGATTTACACAAGTTTAATATTGCTCAGATCAAAGACATCCAGGTGTCAAGTGCCGGAGCTGACGATAAGGCTGCTAAAGAGAAGCAAAAAGCCTTGAAGAGGAGAAGTAGGAAACTCAAACAGCGTATGACAGCTCGAGGACAAGAGTGGAAAAATTCACAGACTGGTGAAAACGGACAAAATCTCGAGTCAACTAATAAAACAAAATTGAGGAGAAACTTGAAGGAATTGGATCGATTGTGTAGTAGTCATGGTAAAACTACATGGTCAAGTGTTGCAGTTGCTGGGCTTGAGAGATGCTTAGGCGAAATTGGAAGGACCTTCAATAAATCTGTAAGTTAAATTTATGTTAATAATTAAATTGATAAGATAAAAAGTTTACAAGAGTTGAAGTTATAAATGTAAAAATTTGTTTTTGATTTTTAGAGTTCCGTTGATCAAGATGTCTTTCAATCGTTAAATGGATTTGAGACTTTGACTAATTTATTAAATCTCGGTGTTAATATTCAGAATAATTCTCACACTCTGCCGAATAAGTAAGTAGAGGCCTTAACATTACTAGCTGTAGAACGTTTGTGAATTATAAAATTCATGAATAAGAAGAATATGATTAAATTTTTTTAAATAAATTTCAGGAGTATCATGTCAATTTGCCGAATCTACAAAGCCAGTGTCAACGATCATTCAAGTAACATCGAAGCTGTTTTACTTAGCAATAAAATTCTTACGATTCTGGATCTTCTGTTGCAGAGATTTGAGGTAATTTTATTTAAATAAAATAATAGGCGATATTACCTACTAGGTTCTTGTCCCAATACTCTACAAGTATCGTATGAGGTCATGAGATGTCGCTAAGAGCACTATCAGTGGTCGAAAGCGGGATGTTTTTATTCTGATATTTTAATCAGTAAAAAAAATGATCAACAAGAAGAGCCAAATTAGAGAACAGCCAAATAACGCATAAATCAAAGTTAAAATAAAAAAATGATGAAAAAAAAAGTAAAAATTATGTTAATGCTTCCAGATAGACGTAAAGATACGTTGTCTTCCTTTTTATCTCATTAGTATGTATAAGTCGGTGACGCCAGGGCAGGCTTGTTGTCTTGTCAAAATAAGGATTAAGCATTTTAAGAAGACCTAGAACTGGAGCAATCTCTTTACTTGTCAGAAAGACTATCGAGTCCCTTGATTTTATAAAAAATAAATAAAACTCTTGGACATAAGATGACACACACATAGACACACTGATACATTGATCTGGATGGCGGTGACTGGTCCACCAGTTGCTTCTTTATTTCACATTTGTGTCTGATAAAAAACCTATAGATCACTCGCTCAAAAATTTATCGTGAATTCATAAATATGAGCGGCCACAAATCAGTAAATGCGACAAAAGCGAGACAACAATTACTCATCCTGGATATTCATGCTAGTGCGTGATTTCTCTTGCCTTATTTCTTTTCTCCAGTCTCTTTATCTACAACTATCCTTCTCTTTCTTCTCTTGTTGCTCTTACTCTTACGTCTGCTATCTCAATTTTAGTATTTGTCTGTCTTTTTCATTTATATATCTATCACTGGTTGTGCTCTCAACTCTAACTCCGACGGCTGCGATTTCCCCTCAGCAAATGCATTAGCGGTGAGAGAGCTTTTAGCGACGTCACGCACACCATCACATTGCTCAGACTTCTCGACTGTGGTTCTTGGGAAGACAAGGGGCCAGAGGAAGAAAGAAAGAAACTGAATATCGAGAGTGCATATAGAGAAGAAGTAGAAAAATAAAAAGAGAGAACAGAAAAATAAGTAATAAAGACGAGTAGTCATCATCCTCGACAACATTGTCGTCGTCCTCGTGGTCGTTCTAGTATGTAGTATGTCACATGTGGATATATATATGCCATTACATGTACACATTTCATCCACTGGACTCTTTTTCACTACTCGTGGTACTTTCGAGTGGTCGTCATACGAATCGACCTAATCTTTTGTCTCGTAGCTCTCTTTTCAACGACCTATTCACACTCGTGTCGTCGACTATTCTATATCCAATCGTCTCCTGCACTTTAATTTATCTTTCTCTCTAACATTTACTTTATTTTCTGTCTCAACTTTACTCTCGTGTGTGATGACACTCGAGAACAACGAAATGGCCGAGTTGTTATTCAACAACGACTCTTGCTTTCACTTCTCTCATAATGCTACCAATGTCCTTTTACAAGCAGTCAATTTCCTCCTTCAAGAGTAGTAATGACTCCATTACCATTCCTAAAATTAAATTACCGAAATCTTTTACAGATTTATTTTATTGCCAGTAATCAATTGTTGAAAATCTGTAAAATATTTATTTATTATTTAATTTCAATGCCAAGACAGTATAGCCAAATAGCAAAACTATATAAGAAAAATAGTATAATAAAGTACACGTATCAAATTTTTCATTTTAGATATTAAAAAAATCTTTTCTTAAATTTGGAATGTAATTGTGATAGATAAAAAATATAAGAATTAAAGAATTAACATCAGTAACACAAATACATAAAGATGATAAAACTCATGTAACAAAATTGAGTAAATAAATATCAATAGTTTAAAATTAATATTCATTGTCTCGTTCATGCTTCGTGAAGAATTCAAAAGTACTCATCTTGAATGAGTTTATTTTTTATTTTACAGTATTTTAAGCAACAAAAAAATAAAATAAAAACTCATTTATTGTTCTAACAGATAATAATAATTTAAATAATTTAATGCTCAATTAAATTTTTGAAGCATGTTTTCATAAAAATTGTTCAAAGCAAATGATGAGTGATAGTGATAGTAATAGCAACGATAATAGTGGTAGTTTTAATCCGAGTGCTTGGACACAATGAGCAATAATGTCTGAGCAATTGGACCTGGACATATTGTCAAAGGGGTTTTTTTTTTTTTTCATTTTTATTTATTAGCATCTTTTTTCCCAAATATACAGAAGAGCAAAACTTGAAATTTGTGATAAAACCTAGTGAAAACGTCCCTTTGTAACATCACCGCTGTCCCCTTTATAGTTTTTTTTCTCTTATTTTTTATTTGTCCATTTTTTTCATTCCATTCACTCTAATGAAAGAGTTTGCTCGAGCGTCAAAAAATACGGAAATAAAAGTAGAATGAAATGTCCACATACTGATTTTTTTTCTCATTTAAATATTACAGGCGGTTGCTAGTTTGGATGACGCTGCACAGACTCAGGAATCGACGATGAACACCAGTAATGCCGGCGTTGCAACTGCGGCTATTCAATTACTCTGCAGTCTTGTACCAGAAGTGCCTTCCAATAAATCAGTCATACAGAGTCGTCTCAACGACATCATCGGGTGAGTAGCTAGATCAATAAAAACATTCATCAATATTTCTCATAGACAAAATAATTAAACACAGACATTTGTTTTGTCATTTATCAGATTGCTTTTTTATTTTATTTCGTTAAAAATATATCAATGAGACATAAATAGTGAGGACTGTGAGGAATCTAACGGTCTATTATCGTTTCTTACCCCAATATTTTGACATGAAAAGAGCCATAGGCTGTGTTAGTAAGACCACCCTCGTTCCAACATCATGAATCCGTTGGAAAGACCACCGCGAGTTGACCGACAGTAATATAATACTCTTCACTCAGTCAAATTGACGAGACGCAATCTGTTTTAACTGCTGCATTACTACTACACTGTCTAATAGTAGTTGATCCTCATGGCGCCGTTCAACGAAAGACACCTGGGTCAACTTCCTCTTCTTCAGACCCTCCAGCTCTCCCATGAACCCTTTGACTTCATCATGTCAATCTTCTTTATTTTTATTTCCCGAGTTTTTTTTTTCTTTATTATTATTATTATTTTCATTTTTATTATTTTTTGTCATCTTTTCTATCTATTTTCACTCCTTTCAATATTCATTGTACGATTATTATCATGCTATGTATATGTGTATACATTTCTCCCCTTTCTTTTTTATGAAACCAGCGACGCTATGCAACAGGAAGGGGGTTGATGTATTATGATTAATTCTCCTGATGCAAAACGACCAGTCATGGCTTTTACTTAGCACGATTGCGTTTTATAAATTAACGAATAAATTTTTCTTGTTACTTAATTTTAGAATTTTTAATTTGTACAAAGAATTTTTGAGTAAAATTTTTAGGAAAATTTTAAAAAGAAATCTTTTTCAATTTATTGTAAAAATTTATTTTCAAACTTTAAATTTACAATAGACGGATTAAAAATTTGGTAATTATTTACAAGTGAAGTCAACCCCATTTTGGGTGGTAACTAGGTGAAAAATTTACATTTTCAAATTTTTTTTTTTTTTATTTTGCTTGATTTTACAGCTCATTTATGGTAAAAAATGTCGTGAAAGAAAAAAACAAAGATTTCGATAGTTTTTTTGCCTTCAAAAGTTGGAAAAAATTTTGGCTCTCATGTTTTTAGATAAAATTTCTATTTTATCTTTTTTTGATAAATTTTTTTTTTTTTTTGAAAAGTACATAAAAAAAAAAAAGTAAAATTTGTTAAAATTGTGATACTCAACTTTTTTTTTAATTGTTCATTTTTTTATGTATTTTTCAAAAAAAATATATTTATATCAATAAAATAAAATAGAAATTTCATTAAAAAAATGAAAATTAAAGTGGTTGACTCCACTTGTAAATACTTACCAAAAATTTTACTCCAAAAAAATGTAATAAAAAAATTTCATAGGCCGTACAAACTATCACAATTATCTGGATAGCGACTATGTTAAAAGTGGATCCGGCTTGAGTGTCATTCACCGAGTTCATGGAATATTATGTGAATCGGTGGTTTTGATAAGGTAGATAATGCACTTCGGAGGCACTTGAGACTGGAATTTCAAAGAGAATCAACACTCAAGTGTCTACATGTCCCTGTTTTATCAAGTTAACGCACTTATCGCCCATGATTTTTTACCCTTATTTATTGTTCAATTTTGTTAAACAAAATCTTTAATAGTTTGTTTCAAACAAGGTCATTACAAGTATTTTTTATCTTCTGGATTTTATGGGTGTTCTCAATTCCCGTATTTATACGATTTATTTCTCAATACCATTATTTTTCATAAACAAAAATCTGTTGACAACTAAAACTACTTAACCGTAGTACAGTAATAAAATACGCATTAACAATAAATTGAAAACCACTAGTTGATTTAACTTCTATACATTAACTTTATTCCGCTTACCAAAGTTATGGTGACACATAAATTAACATTAATTGAAGTGTCTAATGTCAGTGTTGCTTAATTTCATTCTAAGCGTCACGCTTGACTAAAAATACTTTTTATAATAATGTATTGATATACGTACTTCACTTGACGATCGATGCTTAACTGCAACTATGTTTAATGTCAATAAAACAACTGCAAATTTAACTATGCAATTAAGTTTATCTTAACTCGATTAATTGAAACTCTTTTATGTCTTCATCACTCTGTTAAGATACATTGTAGGTTTATAAATTGGCAGTTATATTACTGCAAAAGGCATTTAATTTACATTCAATTTAAATAAATTTATTATACTCTCTTAATCATTTATAGAAACAATAAAATTAATTGAAAACTTGGTACGCACTCTATTAAATTTTATGGCCTCATATAATATTTTTAATTAACTATTCCAGAGTTTTGCGCTCAACACACATTTTATTTACCGTAACATTAAATAAGTCGCTGTAAATTCTTGTTATATATTTCTCTTAAAGATTTTGATTAACAGAAGGATCAACTGAGCTTTGGTTTGATAATTTTTGAAATAATAAACAAAATATCAAAGTCTTGGTACGAAAATCAAAAGGGTCTTTCCTCATAACTCGTCTGCGAAACGTGATACAATTAAAATTTGTTATAAAACGATTAAATAAGTAAACATAGCAAACTTGTATATAATTACATTAAAAAATTATTTTTTCTAAAGAGTAAAAATCTTTTTAAAACAAAGACACGTGTAGAGCACGAGGGTTTGGATGAGAAAAAGATAGCGATGGGAGTAAGTAAAAAATAATAAAAAAAGTAAAACATTGAGGGGGTGAATGAGCTAGGCGGGTTGGGTACGTAATCTGCTAATGGACTCTCTCTATTCCAAATTCACCCTCACTTCGGTACGGGTGTGCCATCACCCTCTGCCAAACTTCCTCTTATCCCTCCGATAACTTCCCTCATCCTTTACTTTGTAGCCTTTCTTCCTATTTCATACCGATTCTGTCTTTATCGACTCTGTCACTCGAATTTCAAATCCAGATCTCTAATAATTTAACAATATATATTATAAAAAATATAAACACTCATCATCATCATCAAAAAGTAACTAACACTCAAATCAAAGTTTTATTTTACCCAAAAATTTTTTTTTCCGTATTATATTCTCAACGCTGACGCATCGTGGGCGTAATTTGCCTGGTCTTGTCTGACCGGTGATCACTGGCATATAAGTATATATTATATATATATAGGGTTGGACTTAATAAAAGCAGATGCTCTTTGAACATATCAGCTGTCTTCTATACATTCACTTCCATATAGTTTTGTTGTAAAATAAAAATATCACATCGACAGTGATTCGATGACTCACTTTTGTTTATTAGTCATTAAAATTTTTGTAGTAATAATTTATTTCAACTGACCAGCTGGATTTGTTTTCAAACTAAATAATCATTATTATTGTTATTAATATTATAATTAATGTCATTGCAATGGTCTTATTTTGAATTTGTGCCTTTTCAAGATTTCATATCATTCTCACCGATAATCAATTTTCGATGATAAGTATTTAGGCTGCATTCGAAAATTCTCTATCTCTAGATACATAATTAAGAAATGACCTTGTATCTTAAGAACTATTGACATTTTTAAAAATATAAGTCCATCCTGATGTTACACTCATCAAGACCTTTCATTCAAGGACCAACATCATTTTTTCATATATTTATATATGTCATATATATGTATATATGAAAAATATATCAAAATGCATGTGGGTACTCAAATGAAAGCTCTTGATGAATGTAACATCGGGATGAGCTTATATCTTTAAAAACATCAGTAGCTAAAAACGTACAGTGCAATTTAACAAAAGTCATTATTTAATAAAGCAAAATTTTATTTATTTATAGCTCACAAGTCACGGCAGTCACATAGTGACTGCAAGGTTGCTAGTATATTATTATTAAATTTTTTATTTATAATTGAATATTTAAATATCAACATGGACATGTGATAGTTATTTTTTGATAACTTCTAAAGTACATCGGTTGATGACCTAATTCTTAGACATCGTAAGCCATAAAACCAAAGACATTAATTTTTTTACTACGACTAATTCATGATCGAACATAAATTATAATTTACAATTATTGAAAATTAAATAATTTAAAAATAAGCTTTTAATATATTAAGTTTGTGAAAAAATTATTTTAAAAATTTTTTTATGATTTTCTTTTTAATTATATTGAAAAAAAATTTTTTTAATATATATAATTTATAATAAATAACAGAAACAAACAAGCGGTGAAAATAATTCGAAAGATGCAAAGTTTGTTATAGAAAATGTAGGAGCACAACCAACTATTTGATCAGGCGTCGCAATATTCAAGGGGATCGTGTGCCAGAATACATCCCGGGTGTTGATATTCCCAGTCCTTTATAACAATCGGACTTTCTCCTTGAACACTTTTGGCAAACTATTATCCAGATTAAACCTGGGACTGACACCGAGCGCTTCATCATGTTCTTGTCCGTCATTTTGATCAGCACCCGGCGACCTGCAGGGAGCGTGTAAAATAGCTTGTAAACTCGAACATAAGCGCAAAATTTGAAAAAGTGTTTATTTACTTGGTCTGGTGTCATGTCCATGCCGCGTGATGTGATTTAAACAATGGATTATTATTTAATAGACACAGAGACATAATCTGGAGTCTAGAGCTCTATTCCGAATTTATCCATTTGTATTCAATCGATTGCTTTATTTACAATCCGGAGTGCAAACTCACGTTTATGGTGTACAGTCACCCCTAAATCTCTCATCCTCGTATACAGTTCGGAAACGCAACCCCATCCAGCTTCCTATATATAGTGGCTATATATAGATTAGTAGTGAGCACTCGTAGCGGCAGTAAGGTCGTCTGTTTGGGCCGTTTCGCCACCCCAAATCCCGTCGTGAATGCATTACGCGTCAACGAACGCGGAGTAGCAATATCCTGAGCCAGTTTCTCTCCTCTATGGCCTAGCGCACCGACAAGAGCTGTGAAATAGACGGATCAAGATAGATATATATATGTTGTAAGAGTATTCGAAAATAGATGAGTTATTCGGGCTACATCGAGTTATAGCCAAGGGATTATAATACATTACCAATTCGACGAGGTATTCTAGTTCGTAACACCTTCGAATATCCTGCTTTGTGGTAATGGTCCAATGTGGAAAAATTTTTCAGTCGGATAATCTCCTCAGACTATACGCTTTGCTTTCTACTCTGGATTCGTGTAGAATTTTGTCAATTCAGAAACACTTTTTCTATTATATTTTTGGTAAAAAAATTTTGGAACATTCTAATTTGCAAATAAGATCTAAAATAAAAATAATTTTATTGTAAATTACTAGCAACCTTGTTGTCACTATGTAACTGTCGTGACTTGTCAACTATAAATAAATAAAATTTGGCTTTATTAAATAATGACTTTTGTTAAATTCCATTGTACTTTCTTAAATATTGAAGTTTTTCAAGATATAAGCTCATCCCGATGTAACACTCATCAAGAGCTTTCATTTAAGTACCCACATGCATTTTTATATATTTTTCATATATACATATATATAATATATATAAATATATAAAATATTGACGTGAGTACTCAAATGAAAGGTCTTGATGAGTGTAACATCGGAATGAGCTTATATCTTTAAAAATGTCAATAGTTCTTAAGATACAAGGTCATTTCTTAATTATTTATCTAGAGATAGAGAATTTTCGAATGCAGCCTAAATACTTATCATCGAAAATTGATTATCGGTGAGAATAATATGAAATCTTCAAAAGGCACAAATTCAAATCAAGACCTTTGCAATGACACTAAATTTCACTAAAAAAAAAAATCGATTTTATCACATGGCTATCCTGGAGATAAAATTTTTCTTATTCTCTTAATAATATAAATAATTAAAAAAGGATTTTTTAATTATTTAAAAAATTAACTTACCGGTTTTTAAAAATTTCTTACATTGTTTTAGATTGCAATTGTGCTAATTAGCTAATAGCAAAGTTGTCTCGACGAAATTTAAAACTGAAAATTAAACTATGAAAATTTATTCCCATTGTCTTTTCCAGAGCTGATGTATTGTAAGAAAATACGGAATAATGCGAACGAAGGAAGAAGTAGGTAAGAAAAAAAACTTGGGGAAGCTAGGGGACACTTGTCAGTGTCGCAAACTGTAGGGCTCGAGAAAGAGGAGACTGTAAATATTGTAACAAGTGTGGCTCAGCCGGATAGAAGCATGCTTGTGACGATGTCCTTCTTGCCCCCCTTATCTTCTTTAATCGATAGTCCTTGTTAATTTCACAATTGGAGTTGTCATTCACTATATTGTACAAGGAATATATTCTTCGTTATATAAGTTAAAATTTTTCTAACCATTCTTCAAGCTAGTGAAAATTGTGCAAGAGTAATAAATCTTATCTCTTAATAATCTATTTAATTTTTTTAAAATAAAGATTATGATATCAAATGTAAACTACTTTCTCCATTATCAACAGTATTATTAGTTTTTCGTTTAGGACTTAAAAAAAATAGCACAAATACTTTTGGGAACTTGAATCTAACTCAAATATTTGGTAAAAAATAAAATTTCAGCAAAGTGTTGACGTTAGTTTTATAAGTCTTGATAAGTAATACTTATCTCGTGTGTGTAATGTATAAGAAGAAATACTTAAAATGTCAAATTGTAATTCTATACGTTTGAAAAATCAGGCTAAGACGGTCTTAGTGGGACATCGGATATCTCCAAGGTCAGAGTCAGAATGTCACTGAGGTTTAAAGTATAACACAAAAAATAGTTGTTCTTCTTTTTAAATTATCTTTACTTTATAGTATCTAATATTAATCTTATGATAAATTCCAGATCGATCTGGTGATTTGAAAAAATTTTTCTTTTTTTGGTTAATCAAGAATTCCGGAAGAAAATAAATGAAAAAGTCTGCATCTCATCGGCCTGAGATTGCGATCTATCATTGAATGTTTGCGGGACCCCAAGTAAATATATTGAATTTATTTATTACTCCGGTCCGCCGTCATGGATCGTTCTCTGACGTACAGTATACTGAGTATAAGTATAAGTATAAGTATAAATCCAAAGTGTAGGATGTCAGAGAGAGTGGGGTGGACTGGCAATCACAACCCCGGACCACCATTAGCTAACCATATGATTATTTCATAGTGCCCCCAGTGTTGTAGGGGCACCCCCGGGTTCTTACGCTAGCTATCGTGGGGTGCATATCTTTGCGCTTCGTGGGCACAAATAGTGACTACACTAGTACAACTATCATTTTATTTCATTTCATTAATTTAGGATCTCCCTTTCTCACTTACTCTATTATCATCTTCATTTTATTGTCACGCTTATGTAACATAGATACAGCAGACGAGGACGAAGCCGTGACTTTGCTCCAATTCAAGCATAATAATTTGGAAGTAGACCAGTGGAAACATTGAAATGACGACCTGTCACTGGTCATACCGGCGTCACGGATTTCCGACTGCCTGATTGATTATAACCTAATGAATAAAAAATATTTATATATATCAAAGTCATTCACAATATTAAAAGATTATAAAAGGTAAACCCTAATACCAATATTAATACTTTTATACTTAATCTAAATCCACTGATTAAAAAAAATTAATTTTAATATTATATTATTATGAAATATTTCTTCTTTGATGAATTTTTTAATTTTAATTTTGTTTTATTATGAACTAGCAACCTTGCAGTCACTATATGACTGCCGTGACTTGTCAACTATAAATAATCAAAAATTTTGCTTCATTAAATAATGAATTTTGTTAAATTGCACTTTACTTTCATAATTATTGACGTTTTTCAAGATATAAACTCATCCCGATGTTACATTCATCAAGAACTTTCATTTGAGTACCCACATGCATTTTCATATATTTTTCATATATACATATATGTAGTATCAGAAATACTGGATAGGATATTGATGTTGTTAATATCTAAAAAGGATATCACAGGTCAGATAATTTAAGTGTTGTGTTTATTAGGAAATAATACAGAGGTCTTTCTACAATGAATAGTTCTTCAGGACTGTCTTCTCAAGTCCTTTTTCTTAATTACTCTATCTACTACTTGGGCCTCTCATCCCACTCAGTCATACTTTTACAATACGCAAAACTAACTTAAACTTATAGTTCCCACGCCTTTCCAAAATACTTTTAAAATTCACTCTCACACTTTTACTTACAACAATCTTACCTATCTGTCAAAACATCTGCAAACAGCATGTTCGACGTACTTACTTAAATCTTATAATTTACGATATCCTAAACCCTTGGTTACAAAAGTGAAAACTCTACACTGATCATAAAACTAAAAAAAATAATTTACAGTCTAATTTTACAACTCTACATATATATAACATATATAAATATATGAAAAATTGATGTGGGTACTTAAATGAAAGGTCTTGATGAGTGTAACATCAGGATGAGCTTATATCTTTGAAAATATCAATAGTTCTCAAGATACAAGGTCATTTCTTAACTATGTATCTAGAGACAGAGAATTTTGAATGCAGTCTATAAATACTTATCATAAATTGACTATCGGTGAGAATGATATGAAACCTTGAAAAGGTATAAATTCAAGTCAAGACCTTTGCAATGTCACTCATTTTCACTAAAAACCGATTTTATCATATGGTTATCCTGGAGACAAAATTTTTCTTATTCTTTTAATATTATAGATTATTTTAGAAGACGAACCTTCTACTGACACGTGGCACTTGATTATGATTAAACTGTAGTTTATCGAGTGTCGGATATCGAGAGCTGGATCACCATTAACACTCGGGACAATTGATACTAGGATTATAGTATTCGACAAATTCTCTAATAAAATGCACTGCAGTGTGTTGCCTGGATTAACATCTCTTCTGATTATTTCTTGCTGTATCTCCCTAAAATTTGTGTACCAAGATTAATTTATTCTCTGTTATGTAATATATAAATACATATACATACATATTACTATCGATGACGAGCAGAGGCGGTATAATATAACATATAACATGAATAATATTTCAAAGTAAGCAATAATATATCCTTGTAGGGGAAAAGAGTAAGAAGAATTGTTTATACATGTGTATATATGTGGTGTGTATACAACTGTATGCATTGTCATTCATCGTAATATCTATAATAGTAATATTCCAGCCGGCCGACTCGATTCGTAATGCTGATGTATTGATAGGGTCACTTGGGTGTATCAATGTCCCTTTGAGATTTGCGTTTCTAAATCCGATTCGATAATTCTATGGTATTATTGTTGTTATCAGTTATTTTTTTTTGGGTTATTAAACCCATATTTTGCCAACGGATTTGTATCATGGTTTTTTATTAAGTCTTTGTTATTATTTTGAGTTCTAATTTATTGCAAAAATTAAGAGAAAAAATTTATTTTTTAAAAAATTGCCAAGGTGGTGACAAGAAATTAATTTGTTGAAAATTTTTAACTTTTTTTCTGAACTAAAGAAATAAAAATTTTTTTACAGTAACTTTATTGTTGAAAAAAAAAGTATTTTTGATGAGGAAAAAAAAAACAATTTTTATCCCAAATTTATAAAACTTTTTTTCAACAAGAAAAATACTGTGAAAAAAATATTTATTTCTTCAACGAAGAAATAAAATTTTTAACAAATTAATTTCTTATTACAACATTGCTCATTTTTTTCAAAATAATTTTTTTTTCTCAGAGCATAATGCTAAAAATTTAAAAATATATTAATTAATTTATATATTGCTTCTTTAAATTTTTATTTTGCATGGAAAAAATTCATCAAATTTATATATTTATTTTATTTTTTAGATAATCACTTCGATCAACTTCAAAGAAGAAATATATATATTCGGGTGTGCCAAAATGTAATTTCCGTGAAGAACCTTTTAAAATTGGAATTTTGAATTCCGCTTTCAATAGCAGCTGTGTTTAGGCATTTCCTGAAATATTTCGGGGTAAGAGAATTTATTTGATTTTCACAGAATTTTTAACAGGAGATTCAATTTGGCACTTCTGGCCAAATTTTGAATTTTCAGCGGAAATGCCCAAACTAAGCTCCTGTTAAAAAATTCTATGAAAATCAAATTTATCGTCTCACCTCAAAATATCTCAGGAAATGCCCAAACACATCCCCTGTTAAAAGCGGAACTCAAAATTCCAATTTTAAAAGGTTCTTAACGGAAATTACATTTTGGCACACCCTAATATATATATATATATATATATATATATATATATATATATATATATATATATATATATATATATATATATAAGTCAATTAGTTGAGAAATGGTGTATAAAACTTTAAAAATAATGGAAAACGCTATTTTTACAATTCTCTCCAAAAAACTTAAAAATGGAAATACTTAACCTATTTCTGTAATTATCTTCTTAACGTTACAAGATTTAATAGTTATTTAAAGCAAGCTGCTATAAAATAGATATTAATTATAAAAATCAAATATTCTTCTTGAATTTTTAATGATCAAATCAGTGAAAGAGTTTCTAAAAGAACTGTCATATCCTAAAAGCAATATTCCAACGTTAAAAAAAAAAAAAAAAAATTAAATCTAAACAAAAATTGTTTAATATAAAAATATGAGGACTAAAATCCTAGGATCGCTTACCTCATCTCGTAGCTGATTAGACGCGACAGTTGGTCGCGTCGTTGCACTTGCGATAGGGTGTGTATTATATATATTTTCTATTCTTCTTCCATAGATCGAGGCGAGAGTACGTCGCGCGGCATTTCACGGGGGTCTGTACTCAACTCTCCATACACTAGTATGTAATCTGTTGTCCTTGCCACTGATGTATATGTATATGTACATCGATATATATATATATATATATATATATATATATATATATATATATATTAGCAGCGCTTGGTTGCCGTATGTGCTGCATAGGATAAAAAGAGATGCTGGGCGATAATACTTACTGACAGGCCGGTCTTGGTCCCCTTGAGTTCTCCATTGGGGTCGTCCGACCCCGAACCTCCACTCGAAGGTTCAGGGTTCGTAGACGAGACGATTATCGCGTCCCGTTAGAATTATTTTAGCAAGAGTGAAACAGAAAATGATAAGTTTCGGAAGGGGCTCGGAAGAAGAAAAACATACACACAATTCAGCGTACCTAGTTACCCAGGATCCTAGAATGAGCAACTAAACTCGAAATATTGAGTCGAGTGTGTTGCAAGAGCGAGAGAGAAGTTAAACATGGCAGGGGTTGCAAAGCTCTACACAGAATTACCCACTGATGTTATAATCCTCTCGTGTTACGCCGTCACACATGCTTCGTTGTAAGCAATAGTATTTTTTGTCCATCTCACCCTCTTATGCTTTACTTGTCTTCTTTATACTACTGTATACTCTGCTCATTCAATTTCAATCAACCATCACTGGCGACACTTGTCAGCCAGATAATCATCCTCTATCTAAAAATCATATCAAAAGTCATTCACATTTACACTTGAATTAATTATTAACAAACCTCTATGTTGATTTTATTTTATATATTTTATTTACTTAATGCTTGCAGATTCCTGGTAACTGGAGGCCTGGTGGACCGCGTGACTCGTCACAACCGGGCGCTCATTGAAACTGATTACCTGCTGGAGCAAGAACACGAATCTCCGCTCCTCCTGGCATCTTATGACCTTCTGCGTCGGCTTACTTGTCACCTGAAACGTGTCAATAATCATGATAGCAATAATTATAATGTAAATCATGAGTCTGAGCAAACTAGTGCAGAATCTCACCTGTTGGGATGTCTCGAGTCAACTGAAGCCGCCGGAGCTATTGGGTGTCTTTACGCAACGTTTGCTTTGGCTCATCAGAAATGTACTTCACCCACACCTGGACAAACTGGCTCATCCTCCTCTTCTGCGAAACTCATGGCTTTGCGGACTCTCAAATTGTTGAAGTCTATTGGTCAAGTGGATCTACTAACTCTTCAGGTATAAATCAATATTATAAGACTACATATTTTTGGATATTTCGTTATAAATCAACTATTTTTAAACTACCTTTGATTTTTCAGTGGGTTTAAAATAGTCTTTGTGATTTTTATTTCCGCTTTATGATTATTTCATGAAAATTTATTTCTTCTTTGCAAAGTATTTTTTTTGGGAAGAAATTTTTTTAAAAATTCATCAACATTAATTTAAGTTGAAAAAATAAAGCTTTAAAAATTTCGAGTTAATATGGAATATCTCAAAGATATGTTTAAATAATTTATTTATTTATTTATACGCCAATCAGAATTATACATTTATTAACTAATATTTTATACTTTAAATTATAAATAATTATTTTTAATGTAATTATTACATTAAATTATAAATTGTTAACATATATATAAGTATGTATATAATAATATTGCACAGAAAAAAAAAATTAACTTGAATCAAATAAATAATTATGACAAATTTCATCTTCTTAATTTGAGTAAAAAAATTCTTAAACTAAGAAATTTTTCTTGGCTTAAACAAATTTTACTTGATTCAAGAATTTTTCTCTTCAATCAAGTTAATTTTTTTTCACATAAATGATTTAAAAAGATTGAATAAAACAATCTAACTGATATGACTTGACTAGAAAAAGCAAGCAAACTCAGAAGTAATAAGATCAAGTATTTAGGGTCGTAGGCAGTAACCCTTTTATTTAGATCTCAATTGGCTCTGGACTGAGAGTCCATATTGTGTAGATCATTGAAAGCCAAACTAAAGCCCTCATCCTCTGGGTGGATAATTTTTCTACGACAAAAATGTATTATACTTAGTGAATTATTTATATACATTAGTGTACTTGATACACCCATAAAGGTAGTCCATCAAAAAATAATCAATCGTCTACTCCCTTGGGCATATTGAGTCGCGCCTACTGATATATATTTTTTTTTGGCATTAGCCATTTACGAACCCACGGGGTTTCCGAAAGAAAACGAGCGAGAGGGAGAAGAATTGAGTGTACGATAGAGACATTATCCCAGCAGGAGACGTCAAGCATATCAACATCACCAGGGAGAAATTCAGTATCCCAATATACTTTAGTGGTAGCAGCATTATTGCTTGACAGCCGGGTAGGTTGTGGCGATCAAACCACGAATTAAATCTGAACTGAAGCAGTAGCACACCTCGCGCCCACCGTATGTACACACCAGCTAAAAATAAAGTATGTACCCTAAAGTATTATTTAGTACAGAGTACAGAGTGGGTTAGTTTACTCTTTACAGGAACAAGAGCGAGCTAGGAAGTTTTACAGACATCTAGCGTACTTGGACCCCTTGTTTCCCGACGGGATGCCCCCTGTTGTTGTCCCGCGGGAGATCACTCGATTATCCCTCGTTGAGGCCGGCTGCCGCAAGAAAATTCGATTGCTGAAAGACCACCTTTATTATCTATTCTTTCTGCTGTCTTATTTAATATGACACACACGCCTTCTATTGGCTTGTTAATTATTAAAACAAATTTATTTTACCCAGAAAAAAATCTTGTTTGAATAGATTGATTTTTTTATAAAATAAATTTGTTAAACAAAACTTATGAATGAATTAAAAATTTTTCTAATTATTTAATTAGTAAGCTTATATATCTTTAAAAATGTCAATAGTTAAAAAAGTACAGTGCAATTAAACAAAAGTCATTATTTAATAAAGTAAAATGATAAGAAATTTTTTTTATTTATTTCAACTACAGCTTAATAAAAAAAAATTTTTTTAAAATAGTAAACTTTGTTAAATTAAAAAAAAAATGGATAAAATAAAATAAACCATTTTTTTTAATTATTAAAATAAAAACTCTATAGTAATTAAATAATTAAATTTTACTCATTTTTAAATCAATTTTCTGACATGCATTTCATTTAATTGATAATCTTAATACTTTAATAATCCGAAAAAAAAAATTGTAACAATAATTATTAATAAATAAAAATTGTATAATTTTTTTTCTGAGTATTACAAAAAACTGAACTTTTTTTGTCGTGTACCAATTTTCATATAAATGCTAATAAAAGCCATAACAATAACAATGATAATAATAAAAGTTGAGTACAATAACGGTTATGTTAAGTGTTCAGTAAAGCCACAAGTTCTTAAACTTTAGCGGGTTATTTATTATGTATTAAAACCACAAATGGTGGTTGTACTTGTTGCAGAAATTGCTGGGAGCTGAGGGTACTAGTTTGCAGTGGCGGTTAATAGCGAGCCACCTGATCACCAAGTTTCTGAGGGAGGAACCTCTTGAAGAAATAAAGGACACTTGTGCGGCCACCCAGAGCTCACCAACGGCAGTCCTGATTCTTACCGAGCTGTTTACTGTTCTCGGTTACTTTGCCGTCAATAATATCGATAATCAGGTATGTAGAAATTTCGATCTGAAAAAATATTCATCATTAACTATTATCACAAATATGTTCGACAATAAAACTCCCAGAATCTTTTTTAGTATTTTAAGTATAAAAAACAATAAAATAAAACTAAAGACTAACATCTACAGGCTTAGCAACAGCGTAACACACGGTAATTATAATCTAAAAGCTACGGTATACGGAGATGAGTCAAGGTTCCAAGTAGTAAATTTTTTTTTTAGCTGATAACGCAGGTATTGCTGGAATGTCCGTGTCTTGGCCTTGTTGATGCTTCACGGTAGCGATAGGACCTAGGATACATCAATTCGTCCCAGTTATCTTGGCTCCAGGTCCACAGTTTTGATTATAAAGACGCCACTACAATTCTACAAATATAATAATTTTATTTTTTTTATACGATCAGTTTTTTATGAAGGAAAAAAAAATTATTTACTTGATTCAAATTAATTTTTTTTTTTTCAGTGTATAATTTAAGGGGGATAACCACTGTGAAATTAAAAAAAAAAATTTAATTCAAAGTTTATACATTAAAAAATATGTATCTAGAGTTTTATATGAAAATACTGAATATTTTTCGAGTTATAGTCATTTTTGTAACCGCGTGTTAAATGACCATTACACGTGCGGCGCTCCAACGAAAATTACTTGTTTTGAACTGGTGGGATCTGTAATTTGCATAAATATGAACCGAGTTTTTTTTTCCGTATTCGTCTATTCAGTAGCTATAGTTGCGGATAGGAGATTTTGAAAATTTTTATTTTTAAGATTTTTTAGGGCTGTTTGAATCCAAAAAAATAAGAAAAAAAAACGAAAAAATTTTTAATATGTCGCGATTTTGTTTTAAATCCAAATTTTCAAAATCCCCTACGTGGAACATTAACCACTTGCATGTAGATTACAATGCAGATTAATTTTTTTATATTAGATAATCCGTTTTTGAGTTAGAAATCCCACCGTGGTGAGGGAAATTTTTTTAGAGTTCCACAAAAATGCTTATAAGTTTGTTACAGCATGATATTTTTAATCAAAATTCAAGAGAATATTCTTTAATGTATATTTTATAAAAGAAAAAAAATCCGATCCCCAAATTCCTTTATTATCCCAGTCAAAAAAATTCCCGAAAATCACCGATTTTTTCGATCCTCACAGTGGCTCTCCCCCTTAACTTTGTCACTTTTTGAATAAAAAATTAGTAAAAAAAGAAATTAAGCTTAAAAAAAATAAAAACCCAATGATCTTACTTTTGCCGACAAATTAGTGGCTCGTGGAGAGGCTGAAGGTCTTTGGAAGTGATTGTTGATGGTTCGTAAATCACCGTGTAAGTGAGATGATAGTACGATGAGGTAAAAGTAACATAAGTGAAAAGGATGCCAGACAAGAGTGTGGAAAGAGCCCACTTAAGAGGATGAGAGACGAATGCGTTGACGTGGAACGATGCACTCAGCATGTATTTCGACGCGTGCCGGGTCACAAATGCCTAGAATGTACGTAGAATGTATAGATATATATAAGTCGCGCGGATGATGGCTGTAAGAACCACCACCGACGAGGAATGGTAAAAAGCTTTATGTTACTATACGTCTTACGTCTAATATAATATATATATATATATATATATAATATCTTAACGGCATTTGGTCGCGCATATTGATGGGAGGTCCGTTGAGTGTGTTGTGTCTAACAGCTTCTCTGCACTCATTCGTTCTTTCTTCGTCATCCGTATTACATACTATGTCTATAGATACCTATAAAATATATAATAATGTCTCATATGCTTTTACTTATAAATCTATCTACACATATACACACAAATACATATCTATCCATACTTTACTGACACATACCGCATATAATACTAAAACTCCATATAATAATTTTGGTCTTTTACTCTTTGCCGATATATATGACTCGTAGACGCTCGACCCTAAAACCTGGACCATAGACGCCTCCGAACTCTGGTATTACATATATATATATATATATATATATATATATATATATATATATATATATATATATATATATATATATATATATATATATATATATATATATATATATATATATATATATATATATATATATATATAGATAGCACTAGCATTGCTTCTATCTTGTTCTTAAAGTTCCGATTCGATGGCAATTGCGAGACACACTTTCCGGGTACTTCCCGGGTGGTGCATTTATGACATTAAAGTTACCAGTCACTTGATAATTTTTTAATTTTATTTAACAAACAAATTTGTTCCGAAAAATTATTTTTAAAAAATTGCATTTTCAATTTTTTTAAATTTCTACATGTCAACTTTTTTTTTTACCATAATTCATTTGTCAACAAAAGTTCTAAAAATGATTAAATATCTGTTAAATTAATTTTCATAATATTTTTTTAAGATTGTACTTGAAGTTTTTAAAATTTTTTACAAATGAAAAATTTTTTTGTAATAATTTTTTCAATAAAAAAATTCTTAAAATTTTTAGATGTCGGCTAACTTAATTTTCATATTTTTTTTTGCCATAATTTATTTTTTACAAAAATTATCAAATATCGGCTAAATAAATTCTCGTGAAAATTAAGTTAGCCGACATCTAAAAATTTTAAGAATTTTTTTTTTTGTTGGAAAAATTATTACACAAAAGTGAAAGAAAATTTTCATTTTCTTTAATTTTCATTGTAAAAAACTTGAAAAATTATAAGTGCAATTTTTTTTAAATATTTTTTTAGTTCTAATTTAATAAATTAAAAATAATCAAAAAATTAAAAACGTCGGCTAACTTTATTATTTATTAAATTTTCATGGTGTATTTTGTAACAAAAAAAATGACACGTAGGAATTTGAGGAAGAAAAAAAAATGCTATTTTTTAAAAACAATTTTTTGGAAAAAAAAATGTGGTTGTTAAAAAAAATTAAAGAATTGTCAAGTGACAGCTAACTTAAATATTATTGGTGCATTACTTACGAGACCCAAATAAGGGTTTAGTGCGTACAATGTACATCTTTAGGTTATGTTATTGTACTGGCATGGCGCCTGCTACTGCTCTGGTGTGTTGTATGTGTTTGGAGTGAGCCGAGAGATAAATAAGGAACGGCTGTCACGAGGAAGAGCTCTGGAAAAAAAAAAAAAATAAATAAAATAAAATATAAAGTGAAAAATAAAAAAACAGAGACATTTTAAAAACGAGATTAATTTGAGATGATTCATTGAAGAGTATTTTTATAATTTTTTTTATTTTTTTCCTAAATCTTATTCCACGGTAAATTTAAAGAGTTGATTATTTTTATACTTTACTTGTTCGTCGTATATTATTATTTTTTATTTTATTTTATAATGTATTAAGAATTTTGTTTTTCTTTTCAGAGTTTTTTTAAATGCAACGAGGGTTACAGATCGTGGATTTGTTTAGGCGATGAATTCGTGAATTGTTTTCATTAATTATACACATGTAGGAGATGAGTCGGATTGACATTTGCATACAGACGAGTTTTTTGGAGGTTATAAACAAAGGCTTACCACAGACTTCTTTGTTTTCTCAACGAACATCTTTTTGTTTTCTATTATACTTAATACTTATTCTTATTTTATCCAGTGTAGGTATATATTTATGTACTCACTTTTTGACACATCAATGACTGTTTTATTTCGCTATTCCATCAGTAATTACTGATATTATTATTTTATTGTTGTTAATAGTTAATCCAAAGGCGAACAATATGCGGGTATATTCAAATTCTTAATTATTTAGCGTTTACTGCAGGTGAATACAAGTAACTTCCTCTACACTTGTTTTAAACTGTCACAGGTGAATTTGTCTTTTTAGAATTAGCGTTTTTTACAAGTGTGTTATTGTTCTACTAAAGATATTTCCGTCTCACCTGGTTACCACCGTTTCTCACGGCTATTTGGCCAGTTTATTAATAAGTAATATTCTTGTTTATGATACATTATTCATAGTTTTTATTTTTTTTTTACTCTAAGCCTTTGTTATATATTTATTGTGTTAATAAAAAAAAAAAAAAAAAAGATATTTATTTTTTATCCTTGCTGCATATAAATAAAACAGAGACATTTATTTTTTGTGTTACAGTTAGTTCTTCAGACCGCTGGCGCCGGGTCTAGTGTTCTTCAACAACTTTGTACATTACCTTTTCCATTTTATGGTGATCCTAGACTAGCGCCGTTTACTCTTCCGACACTTCTTGCGGCGACACATAAAAATTCTGAAGCTACTGCCGTCCTTTCATGTGAAATGTCCTACCAGGTAATCACACTGCATTTATTATTAAAAATGTATTTTATATTTCACAGAGAGCAAAAATTGCTTCTATAATAATAATTATTTTTTTTATACATTGACAGAAGGATTTGTTTATATTTAACAAACTTTATTAATTGTTAATAAATGATTTCTTAACATCACAGGATTTAATAAATATTTTTTAACAGTTGACAAATATTTGTGACTGATATTATTTAATAAGAATATTTAAAAAAAAAAAGAACTTAATGTTTAATTCTTGCATTTTTTATTTTAGAAAAATAACTTTATTCTACTCATCCGTTTACTGTATAAATAAAGCCAACCTATTTATTAACGGTTAATGAATATTTGTTAACTTTTAACAAATATTTATTTAAGATAAAAAGCAAAAATAGCAATTTTCTTTTGACATTTTATAACCCTATATGTGGAATACATTATAATAATTCAATTCACTAAATAAATTAACGTTTTTAATACTTAAAAATCTTGAAGATAACAATGAGCTGTGACAGAATTTATTATTTTATAATAAACGTTATTGTAATGTAATATAATTAATCCAAATAATTTATAAAGGTGGTTTTTGTTTATAAGCAATCTTCGTAGTATGAACTGTTAATAAACATTTGTTAACTATTAATAAATAGTTATTAACTATCGATAAATGTACACAGAAGAAAAAAATTTCTTGACTGGAGAACAAAATTTTTCGTTAAAGAAAATTTTCGGGTACTTTAGGGAAGCAGTGCCACCCACTTTAGTTGAGATAAAAAATTTCTCACCTTAAGAAAATTTTTCTCTTGAATATTTGATACCCATTTCATACTATTTTGGCGTACAATTATACATATTGAATGAAAAAAAATCATTCAATATTATTTGATTTTCCCATTTGACATTTAATCAATAATAATATTTATAAAAATTTACCATCGAGATATTTAATTTTTTGGAGCAAGAGAGAAATTTTCTCAAGACAAGAAAATTTACTTCTGTCAAGAATTAAATTTTTTGGAGCAAGCGGCTGAATTTTCTCAAAACAAGATGATTTTCTTGACTTAAATAAATTTTCTTGGATCAATATACGTATTTCTTAAAGCAAGAGAATTAATTTTGTTGGAATAAGTGAAATTTCTCGAGTCAAAAAAAAATTTTTTTCTCGTTCAAGAAAATAATTAGGAAGAAAAATATTTTCTTGGCTCAATTGAACTTTTTTTCCGTGTACTTTGTTCCCAAATAGATGTTTATTGAATTTTAAAAAATTTTATTAAAATTTAATAAATTAAATAATTGTCTTAAAATAAATAAAATTATTAATAGTTAATAAATCCTTCTATCAGTGTACGGAAAATACTTAGAAAGAAATAATTAACTTTTAATAAAAACATACTTAATAATTAAATTTACAGCTTTTAGAAGAATATAGAGACTCGGAAGAAGGTAAACGACATCCTTTGATTCGCTTGATGAAGGAAACAAACTCTCCATAAGCTCCAACTCACCAGCAATTGTGGATTCTCTTTATCACACAATTATAAAATAATTCCAAATAGTTATTAGATTAGTAATTCTGGTTCTATATTGTTGATATTTTCTAAGTTACCTTTTCATTGTGATCTTTAATTTATTATTACAATTTTTTTTTTTTTTTTTTTTTGTTAAACTTTCACTGCTTTGACACTATATATTATTTATTACACGGCGAAAATGTTAAAGTTATATTTTTAATTATCATTATTATTTATTTAAAAGTAACTAACATGTTTTTTGTTGTAAGCAAAAAGCATTAAGTGCAATGTCCGGCCAATGCAATTGATAGTCTATTATTTATCAATTATACTTAAATAGAAAGGTACATTAGGTTGAATATTGAGTCTAATCATTGCGATAAGGTATAATTAATAAATAAATATAATAACTGATAATAATTAGCAGTAAAACAAGTTTACATAAATAAAAGTGTCATTGGTAGTTAGCTTGTTATGACGTTAATTTAATTGCGAGAAGATATTTTTGTAATTTATGAATCAATTATTAATATATGCATATACAAATGGTATTAAAATAATTAGCAATTAACTGTTTGATATATTTTATGAAATAATAACTGTCTAAACTATTATTAATTTTTTGCTATTGAAAATTAAAATTTAACAATTAACTTTTAATATTAATTATCAATAATAATTATTCTTAAGGGACTGCGACAGCTAAATAATTTAACTGTTTACATTTATATCTATATATGTGAGTAACATTATAAAATTTTTATTTTATCGCCTCTTACTTAAATTTTAATTTACAGCATGTGAATAATCTTATTATTTACATTTTAAAGTTTCACCACTCTCAGCGTAGCTTTGATTTAATGGTCTCAAGAACCAAATTGAAAATTACACATTTGCTAGTAAAGTTTATACACAAGACAACATAACATACACCCTACTTGGTACTCTTGTGAATTGCCACGTTTTTATCCACAACAAACTCAAACATATTAAATATATTATATACAGAAAAATACATTATAATATATTTATTCTAGTCTCCATTTTCCCTAAGGGTTTTTAAGAAATTGGAGAAGCTAGTCAGCGATGAAAATGAAAATTAAATGTACTGTCCGCAAAAAAAGTTTATGCTTAGTTATTTTCATTTCCTCATATATCCTAAGTTATTAAATTTAAAAATTCTAATTTATTTTACAACTGATATTTATTTTAAGAAAGTTTATTTAAAGAAAAATTTGTGGATCAAATGGATATTACCAGATTTATATAATTTGATGAATGTAAATTGATTTATTCAATTTCAGCCAATTGCTAATCTATATTATTGAGAGAATAAGAAGAATTTTGTCTCCAAGATAGTCATATGATAAAATCGGTTTTTTCACTAAAATTTAGTATCATTGCAAAGGTCTTAATTTGAATTTGTGCCTTTTCAAGATTTCATATCATTCTCGACGATAGTCAATTTATGATGATAAGTATTTAGACTGCATTCGAAAATTTTCTATCTCTAGATACATAATTAAGAAATTACCTTGTATCTTGAAAAGCTATTGACATTTCTAAAGATATAAGCTCACCCTAATATTACACTCATCGAGACCTTTCATTTGAGTACCCACATCATTTTTTTATATACTAGAATTCAAATTTGCGCGCGCAAGCGCGCGCATGAATTTAAGATTTGCATATATTTTTATGCTTTGATATATTTGACCAATCACGTTACGAAAAGTTTGATGCCACATACATTTCATCTCAATTTTATTATGGGATTTATATATGTATATATGAAAAATATATCAAAATGCATGTGGGTACTCAAATGAAAGCTCTTGATGAGTGTTACATCGGGATGAGCTTATATCTTGAAAAACTTCAATATTTAAGAAAGTACAATGGAATTTAACAAAAGTCATTATTTAATAAAGCCAAATTTTTGATTATTTATAGTTGACAACTCACGGCAGTCATATAGTGACTGCAAGGTTGCTAGTTGGAAAATAACCAAATAAGTATTTCTATTTCTACTTAGATAATAAAAAAATTTTCATTATTTCTTCCTTTATTCAATCAAAGTTTCGTTTTATTTTGAAAATTAATTTATAAATATTAATATTTTAAAATCTTTCAATACAATATCCATAAAATATATACACAACAATATCCATTAATATTTGTTTCATGTTTTAATAAAAATACACGGTGTATTAATCTATGTAGGTAGTGTTTTTGGTTATTATAAAAAAGCAAACATTATTGAAATCAATTTCATGAGTGAGTTCAACGGTGATAAAAACAAAAATGTGTAGCATTGAGTTACCTGGCGAGAAAGGCCAGTGATGATGGATTTTATACTCTCTATATATATAATATATATATATATATAAGTATGTATACATGTCTACATAAACGTGATACCGGACTCTGTCGATCGATGTTCATCCCCGTAAAAGGGTGGGTGGTACCGGGTGCCAGTGGACGCGAAGGCTGAAAAGTAACAGAGAAAGCAGAGACTGAAAGCGGAATTATCATTGAAGTAAAGAGAGATATAACAGTAAAGAGGAAGAAGAAAGTAATAAAGGGTACACTACACTAGTCGACGTTGTGTAATAAGCGTAATGGATATGGTATCCCTGCCGCGGGCATACTCATCAGTTGCTCGCACGAGCCTGATACTATGGCTGTTACAATTAACACGAGTTATAATTACGTGACTCGCTTATCAGCCAAAGGCTCGGTACCAATTATATCCTGGAATATGCATGTATAATTGAACGTTTTAAAAAATTATTTTTTTTTTTCAGATTCAGATCTAGAAGGGATAAAAATATTTGTAAAAAGTGGAAAATTAGAATAATTTCAAGGTAAAATTTAATCAAAACTGCATTAAGAAAAAAATTTTATTTTTAAAAAAAATGAGCAATGTTGTAATAAGAAATTAATTTGTTGAAAATTTTTTAGCTGAAGAAACAAAAATTTTTCTCACATGGTAACTTTTCTTTGTTAAAAAAAAGTTTTTCAGATTTGTTTATCTAAAATTTTTTTTTCCTTTTTTCCTAAATCTAGAAAACTTTTTTTTTAAAATAAAGTTACTGAAAGAAAAATTTTTATTTCTTCAGCTATGAAATAAAATTTTCAACAAATTAATTTATTTTTACAACATTGCTTTTTTGTTTAAGGTAAATTTTAAGTCTTTAGTGTAGCAACCTGTAGCTACTATGACTTTCAAGATTTAAGGATGATAAATAAGAAAACTTTGGTTTAACAATTTTTTGATATTTCTAATAACACTATACATTGTTTGGGTATTTTTTAAATAAATTTTAAAAATACCAGTTTTATCCCAGGATCAATTACAAATAATTTAATTGATAAATGTGACGGAACAAATTTATAGAACTACTAAACTATTAAAAACTCGGTAAATAACAGCGTAAAAAATTGATTGTCACTGAAAAATATCAAACTCAATTTACGATAAAGATAATACCCGTAAAAAAATTTTTCTTAGTCTCTAAATAATATAAATTAACTAGCTGTTACCCGCCCGCTTTGTTAAGCATTTTATAGAATTGTATTTTTAGATCTAAACTTGAAATTTAATTGGAATATTATTTCGAATTTCACAAATTCCAAATTTCATTGAATTAGCACATACCTTTTATCCATGTAATTATTCCAGCTAATATTTATTGTAACTTCCAATGTGCTATCATTATAATGTTTGTATGGCTTTTTTTCAAAAATGAATAATAATTGACAGGGAGAAAAAAATTTGAAATGAGAATTTGGAGTCTATAGGAGCTATAGCTTGGAAATTAAAAATTTTTAATGTTAACACCCACCTTCACAAACCCCTGTGAGATGATGAGCTATCTTAAAATTTGCGCATAAACTTTTTCTACATCTCTTACAGAAGATTCCTACCAAATTTGGAATCGATAGGAGCTATATAGTTTAAAAACGGGAATTTTTCATTGTTAACGCCCCCGCAACCCCCCTTGTGGGTGGAATTTTGTAAAATCGGATCTTAGCTGACCTCTAATCGGCGAAAAGAATATTCCTGCCAAATTTCAAGTCTCTAGGTCTTATACTTCCAGAGATATCGTGATGAGTGACTATATCTATAGAAAATCACCTATATATATATATATATATATATATATATATATATATATATATATAGATTTTTGACTGAAATAAATTTTTTTTTCAGTGAAGAAAAATTAAAATTCTATTCTTTCCTTTTAGGAACATTTTAGGGATATCAATTTTGAAGAAAAAAAAAAGAAAAAATCTTTTTTTGTCAACACTCTAATGTAAACATATTTAGATAATTTAAAGTTCAGTGGTGAGGTAAAATTTATATAGAAACGACACGTGGCTTTTGGGATAGATGTGCCTATCCCGGTGTTTACTTGCTGTCGTCGGGCAAAATGACTTTTAAAGTTTCAGATAGTACACACTTAGATTCTACATGTGTGTACAAAGATACAGATAAATATAAATATATAACAGAATTTATAAAGTCACACATAGAGCCCAGAGAGCTTGCAGCCGACATTAACCCGAGGTCTTTTAAGAAGCTTGTTCGCGAAGAGAAATGAGGAAACCCGGTGGAAGAACCGGAGGATCCATGAGTGGTAGACGGGTGTGGGTTTTAGGTGTAAGTGTGACATATATTATGCAGTCACTTTAAGTGGTATTTCTCGAAAGCAAGAACCAAGTAAAAGACAAGAGAGTAAAAGCGCATCCGAGTAACAGACGATCTGGAATATATGTAGGAAGAATATAGAAGTAAAGGGAGAGCAGCTGTATTAAGTGCGTCCATAGATAACGCGTGACGTTTCGTTATATTATTATATGGAAAAGTCTGATGTTGATGTTAGTAGTATTATATATTAGTTATGCGGGACCTTTTAAGCGGCCCGAAAATCATCCATCGCTGCTTATACGTCATCCAACCAAGACGTATGTTTGAAAATCTGTTTATACACTATTATTTATTTTTATTTTTATTTTTATTGTCTACTCCAGATTATCTCTTCTTTCACATTAACATTTATTCAACGGTTGGCTCTCAATCGTCTTTTCGTGTTTAGTTGCTTGACAGATCATTTCAACTAAGATGCTTTTTTATATTACACATCCAAGGCACACCGGCGGTAATAATTCTTCCCTCTTCGGCGTGTGCTATACATCGTTTTCTTCTTTATAGATTTTTTAAATTTTACGAAAATAGTAAACAACTTTCATTATTTTAGTGGGACATGGCGCCTCCCCTCTCTACTTACTTTTTTATAAACTATATTTATTTTCATCTCAGGATTTTATTCATTTCACATATGTCTCAAGTTTTTAAATTTAGACCAAGAAATTCTTTTTTACCGTTAATTATTTTATAATTTTTAGTTTTAAAGTGTACAAAAGTCTTCAGAGTAATTGTTTATGCTCGAGTTGTTCTTTTCTTCATTTTAATCGTCGTTTTGGTGAATTTATGAATATGATTTGATAGTTAAAAAAATATATTTTTCATTTAAATTTTTAAACTACCATATTGTTGTTTTTTTTTTACTGATCACAAAAACTAAATAAATAAATAAAATGTTTTGCGCTTCAATCCACGATTTTGAGGTAACAAAATAATTTTTTAATATTTTTAACTTCCCACTAAGAAAATCGAAGATGGTTGGTGCCATTCGAAATGACTTGACTAAACTTAGATTTTGAATAATACTTTGGACCGATTCGGGCTAGTAGATTTTGAGAAATATCAAAAAAACTATAAAAAAATTTTTTTTCAAATGTGGTTTTTTTGAAATAACTTTTAACCACTTTTAACCACTTTTCGAATTACACCGAAATTTCTGGTCTGATCAATTTTTATTTGAAATATATAATAGAATTTGAAAAACTGCGCCGAATGCCGCCAACCGCGTAAAAATCGGTTCATTCATTCAAAAGTTATTGCGGTTTGAAAATTAGAAAAATAGTGTTTTATTAAACTTTCATATCAGACTTTTCAGCTCAGAGAGCTCAAAACTATACGAAAACTAAATTTTTGAGCTCTAAGAGCTCAAAAACGTAATAAGTAAAATTTTGATTGCTTAATTACGAAAGTAGCGGGAAGTTGCAGGGATGGCCTTCAGGGTCAACCATTTTCCTAATTTTTTTTATCGCATTTGCAGAAGAATTAAAGAACAAAAAAATTTTATCAATTCTAAAAAATTGTAAAAATTGAAAAAAAAAAAAAAATGAAATTTTATTCAAATAAAAAAATTTTCACGAAAGACTTTTCAGCTCAGCTAACAAGACATAAGAATAGGGCGTGTTATTATTCGGTTTTTATTTACCAATTTTGAATGTACGGTTGACCTATTGTCTCTTGGGTTTAATTTCACCGAGCAATAGTAAAGTTCCCTTAGAAAATTAACGGGAACCTCCCACGTAATTTGTCGCGAAATAACAAAAAAGAAAATAAGAAATAAATAAACACGGTGGGGTCTTTACTTTCCATTCATTCGTCCTCTTTTTCGATCACTACACTACGACAATACTCAGTAGAACATTGCTTGGTTGGTACATCCTCGTCGACGTAGAATCGTCGTGGAAACGACAATGCGACAGCAATCATGCGCCTCGCCCCTGTCAGCGGGACACGAATATATCCAATGTACCAACAAACCAGCACACATACAGTTCTAAAAGCAGCTGAAGCAAGTTTAATTGTTTTTTTTTTGCTTTTGCTTCGCTTATTGCTTAAATTTTTCTTCATTCCACCTCTTTATTTTTTTATTCAGTCAAATATATGTACTCATTTTTTTTTTATTAAACTTTGTTATAATATGTTTTATTTGATCTAATTATGCCGAAAAATAGCATTGGATCAAAAGTTTGTATATATATTTTTGATATAACGCGCCATGTCCGCAAGATTGCGCCCACACAAAAAAAAAAAAATTAACTTGAATGAAGAAAAAAAATTTTGAACCAAAAAAATAGTTTTGAAAAGTCTTATTGTCTTGAATCAAGACAAAAAATTCTTGAATCAAGTAAAATTTACTTAAACCAAGAAAAATTTCTTAGTTTCAGAATTTTTCTCAAATCAAGAAATTGAAATTCTTCAAAATTATTTACTTGGTTCAAATAGAATTTTTTTTTCTGTGTCGTTTCAGAGTTGTGGGTGTTTGAAAGCTTTTTTCATTTTTGGAAAATTTCTAGTTTTGTCTAAATAAAATTTTTATCTAAAAGTTCACTTAACGATCTTTAATTTAAGCTATCATTTTTCAATTTTTGACAATTTTTGAAATTTACTTCATGCCAAAAAATTTTGAAAATTTATCTATAAACATGTTTTTAGATTTTATTGTTCTACAATTTGTCAGCCGTATATGGTAATTAAAGCGCTAGAATTTAATCATCAAATTTACATAATTATTTTTAATTAAATCTATAATTCGTTGACTTTTGATCTTTTTTTTTATTTCTTCAGTGGCTTTGAAAATTTGAAAAATATTGGTTTTTTTTCTTTTAAATTTTATATAAGCTTACTTGAAGCGAAGACTTTTGATTGATCCAACTTAGCTAAGCCGAACCATGATAATGATCATATTATCATGATTAATAAATCTCTATGATAGATTATCAGACCGTAGGACAAGTGTGTCTCTAGAGGGTGATCCGGTTTATTAAAACAACTAAAATAAACCTATTAATTGTCACACAGCGGAGCAAACACAGGTTCGTTTAAATGTTTGGCATCATATATTTATATTTATATTTAAATATTTTATTTGTCGGGGTAGATTTGTGTGTATGCATCAGTAAAAGGTCAAAGAATAAAAAAGGAGCCAGCGGTGTCTCGTGTCTGCATCTGCACATCGACATTAGCATTATCCAGCGAGAGAGAAAGAACAAGATAAAACATTAACCACCCCGGTGCGGATAAATCCCACGGGGAGTTAGATATAGAGTTTATGTATAAAGATGGAATGGAAGGCGGTGTTTACTTGAGGATAGATGATTCGGTTACGCAGGGGATGAACTGCAAACACCGATCGGGTTTCAAGTGTTCCACATCAGCCTCGCGAGACAAACCAAATGGCTAGGGCTGTGTCTATCACGATGAGGATGTTCCATTCAACCTAGGAACAAGAACAACCAAGATGATGATATTGAGAGCTAAACTATCAGAAGGCACACACGCCACAGGGAGAGTTAAAGGGTAAGTGTATATAAGTTAGAGAAATGGATCCGATTTCTATTCCTCTAGTGGATATCGAGTAGATAACCATTCACGATAGGATCTATAAATGTTAATATCAATAACTATCAAGTGACATTAAAGGCATCAGCGTTTTGAGATCGATAGAACCAGATAGAAAAAAAAATTAATTTAAATCAAGTAAATAATTTCAAAGAGTTTCATTTTCTTGATTTGAGTAAAAAATTGTTAGGGGTAGGTAGTCTAAGTCTAAAGCGGGTAAGTACTAGTGATGTGAAATGACCGTCATATTTTACTTCGGTCAAATCACGAGCAATTGATGAGTAAATGCTCGTCAATTGACGTCATTTTATTTCTGGTCAGTCAGAAATATTTTTGAGCATTTATGAAGAAAAATAACAAAAATTTTTCGAATTTTAATTAAATAACCATTAACAATAGTTTTTAACAATCTTCAGCTGTTAAGGCACTTGTAAACTTTAATTTTTTTGTCAAATCGAGAGGTTTTAGAAAACAAACCCACCTGGAACATCAAATTAGATGTGAATTGACCGTCAAAAAATTTTTGATCATTTTTTGGTCAAGTTTCATTCAGCGGGAACCGTCATTACTTTTAAAAAATGACCAACGCTCATTTTTCGAGTTGGTCAATTGACGTCAAATGACGAGCAATTGACGAGAATATTCTTGGCTTCACATCACTAGTAAGTACTGTTTTATTGTGACATTGAGTGCGAATGTCAAAGTATGCATTTGTAGTGATCATGGGAACACTCCTGAATATTTGAAAGTTCTGATTGGGTGTTTGAATTTTAACAGAAAGTAACACATTACAAAATAAAGAAATTGCTAAATTTGTTAAAATTACGAATGGAATGTGTCATCAGATAATTCGAACACTATTAGATTTATGATAATATTAGTAAAACCATATTATTTTGGTACTATTTAACTCTAAAGGATGATACAAGTTCGGACGGTTCTCTTTGTATTTTTGATTTTACAATTGTTTAGCAAAAAAACGTGTACTGGGGCAAAGTGGGTACCTTCTTGCGCTGCTCTGATTCAATTCTATATTTATTTTGTCATAAAATATTATCAAGTAAAACGTAAATATAAAAGAAAAGCAAAAATACATTCTTGATTGAAAACTTATTATCAATTTCAATAGAAAAATGCTTATTTTGTTTAAAATTAATGAAATAAAAATAAGATCATTATTTGAATGATTGCAATGCCTAAAAATATTTTTTTTATGTTAGCTAAATACACAATTTTATTATCAAAATTAGTTTTATCATTAAATTCATCTATTTGTAGTAATTATCCGCTTTGGGCTAAGGAGTAGGGCAAAGCGAGTTTTCAAACAGTTTTTATTTTTTAGTGAAAAAAAATTCTTAGATCCAAACTAAGACAATATTTCTATCTAATATTGAAGTTTGATCACTACTAGGTCGGATAGAATAATATTGGTTAGTAAGTCGAAGAAAAACTGAAACTTCTAGGCCTTTTTCGTTAACTTACCCGCTTTAGGTCACCTTCCCCTAAACTAAAAAATTTTTCTTGGTTTAAGACCGGTTGATAGTTAATTATCAAACGTGTTTTGCTCATTTACAAAACAAAATTTCGATAAAGACAATTCAATTATCTATCGAAGAGCAAAGTGCTTTTTTGGAAAATTTTCATTTATTTATGCACAAAATGCGTTTTAAGATTGCATTTTTTGTGCAAGTATGACAAAGATACTTCCGTTTGAACAATAGAGGGCGAGAGACAAAAAAGTGTAAACCATTCTTGTTAAGTAAATTTTACTTAATTCAAAAATTTTTCATCTTGATTAAAAACAATGAAACTCTTCAAAATAATTTTCTTGGTTCAAGAATTTTTCTTCTGATTTAAGTTAATTTTTTTTACAGTGCAGGTCTTATGGCAAAACGAGTAATTGCACAGAAAAAAAAAATAAACTTTAATCAAATAAAAATTTCTTAGTTTAGGAATGTCGATTTGGAAAAGTCGGGAAATTTTTAATTTTTGGAGTAGAGAATTTCGTTTAAAAAAAAATAAATTATAAAATTTGCAGAAATTCTTGTTAATTTTTGAAATAGTAATTCTGGCTCCGAAGTAAAATTTTTTCTTGATTTTTACATAGCTGATATTTATTGTTTTGAATGGTAATTTTAGCTACACAATTGTTCGAAAAATAAATATAAATTAAATATAATTTATTATTATTTATTAATTTCAGCCTGACGGCCTCGAAATTGAACTTGGTTCCTTACATTAGTTTTACAATGTACTTTGTGCTTATATACTAATATCTTTACTATTTATTACTGTTATTAGAAACTTGAGTGTCCATTGATTCTTAGTTTTATCTTAAACTTATTACCTGAAAATTTTATTAATTAAATTAAATAAAATAAAATAAAATAAACTCAATTAAATTAATTAAATCAAGTTAAATTAAATTAAATCAAATGAAATTAAGTTAAGTTAAACCTATGGTTTGACCAGATAGCAATAGAGATAATGGTAATATAATATAATCTTTTATAATATAATCTTAATCGGTGTCAATAAATATATATAATCTAACAGTATTGATAATAGATCACATATATGAAGTTTGGCTGACATTAACTTGAGTTATTAGCTTATTTATCTATTAATTGACTATTCTTTCATTCTTTTGGTTATAAATTCATTTTAAGACTAATTGTTTATCTTTTAATTTTTCTTTTTGCTTTATCAATCTTTTTTAGCCACTCCACTATCACTTTTTCACCTGTGTGAGACAAAATCTCCTCTGTTGACAATTCCAGTCCTTCAATTGCACTACAGTCTTTACTCCAATGCTCGAAAGCATCTTCACTTTCTCCGCATAATGAACATGTTTTCTCTTCGTCGGGCAACCAATACTTATTCGCATTTTCAAAGCTTCCGCATCTGGCTCGCGCTAAAAGCTTTTGATCGCCTCCACTCGTCCATACTTCAAGGTATCTTGGTAACTCACTTGTCACAACATTCTTATATTTGCAATTGTACCTTGATGAGTCGATCTTGCTGATTTGTAGCTGGGACTGTACTTCTCTTCCTCTATTTTTTAGGGTGGCTCCAACATTTGATCCTTCAGCACTTAGCTCTTCTATTCCTTCTTGACTGTATCCACAGTTGTTTAAGAATGCTTGTCTTTCTAATAACCTTTCCTTATTACCTTTACCTTTTCTTCTTTCCTGAATACATTCTTTTACAATACCTACTTCTCTTGAACTTAGAATACGTTCTTCATAGTCTATCGCTCTTTTTGCGAATTTAAGCTGCATTTTTTCCCTCTTTGTTTCTTCAAAAAGAATGTGATCAGGCGTACATCTATCCAAACCTAGAGTCCACTTGAGATACTTTTTTTGGATTCTTTCTAACTCCAAAATTTCTGCCCATCCCCAGATTTCTGCGCCGTAAGACATAATCCCTCCAACCAAACTGTCAAAAATTTTAGCTCTTCTATTAAAATTATTTCTGAATAATCTCTCTCCAATTCCCCACGTATGCCTCATTGCAATATTTCCTTTTTTCACCAGGTTTTTTACGTGTTCTCTCATCTTCCCGCTGCTTGTAAAGTGATAACCCAGATAAGTGAATTCTTTTACTTCTTCGATGGGAAGACCTTTCCACAACCAGTCCGCTTTTCGTCTTCTACCACCTCCTTTCTTGAATACCATGTAAATTAAATATAATTAAAAAAAAAGTATTGTAGAAATAATTAATGAAACAGGTTATTGATTTTTATACAATACTTGTTATAGTTCGAAAAGTAGTAGATAGTTTATATAATTTTTTAATTATAAGAAATTTTTAAAAGAATTGACTCTTTAAATCATAATCACAAAAACTTGATGCAATTTTTTTATAATTAAAATTTTGAATTTTCCAACAAGGAAGTGAGGATTAAAAATAAATATAAGAAAATGAAGAATTTTTATTTAAAAATTACCTGAAAAATTTAAGACATTCCATGAGCTTGACGTCATTCTTATCTGGTCTGCATTCCACCTTGCGAGACGGAAATAATGTCACGGTTAAAAAAGATTTTTAAAATTAAAGATCTCGAGAAGGAAAAGGAGACATAACTGAGAAGACTAGTATTCGCGGGTTTCCGGGACAACTTGTCGGTAACAAGGGTCGACTTTATGGAGAGTGCCCATGAGAAGAAAAGAGACAAAGATGAATCAGTGATGGGTGATGGGCGATGGTTAACACTGGTGACTAGTGTGCCGTAGTAAAAGGACCGAGGTTAGATGTCCCCTTACTCTTTACTCTGTTCTTCTCTTTTTCAATCTTCAATCTTAAATGTCTACCCGATCTTACTTGCTCACTTTTGAGAGTCAGTCTCTCTTTACTTGATATTATTCATCATAGTCACCCGCCCCACCCCTGTTCCTCCTCGTCGCATCGCTTCTTGCCCAGTAAACTTGTAAAACAATAAAAGCTTCCGGTGATTCGCTGTCGTCTATCCGTCCAACCGTTCTTTCAACTGGTACATTGGGTCCTCATTATAATCATTTTCTTCTTTACTCTAACTTACAGTCACTGTGACACTTTTTCTTCCTGGGAAAAAAAAAAAAAAAAAAAAAAACCGTAATTTTGATTGAATTTCTTCTTTTCTTCATTTAAATTAAAAATTCTTTAAATTATAAATAAAAAAAAACTCTGGCTAAATAAGTTTTTGATAATTATAAATAATTTCAGTACTTTCAAAATAAATTTTAAAAATAATATTGTTATGACTTAATAATTTGATTTAAATTATTAAAAAGTTGATGTGACGTTTTTATTGTTGTCGCTTTTTGTTGCTATGGTAATCACTTAATTAAGCAACGGTTAATAATTAATGAATAAAATGTGTAAAAATATTGATTAATTAAATTGTCGAAAATAAAAATTTTGACAGAAGCGCGCAAAGTGCGCTCGATTTTTTAGTTAAAGTCAAAATTTCATGGACATAAATTTATGAAACCAATAAACTATTAAAAACTCCTCCGAAAACTTAACACAAAAAATTGACTATCACCAAAAAATATATAAAATCTTCAAAAAAGCATAAATTTAAATTAGAAATTTCTTCCCCTTCTTCCCAAGATCAGAAATTTCTTCCCAACATTTACTGTTGATGCGATGAGAGAAGCTAATGGGATCTTCTTCAGCGCAACACCGGCTCTCTGAATATAATATACTAGCGACCCGCCCCGGCTTCGCACGGGTGCAATGCAAAATATACCTACTACAGAATGTCCTTATACACAACGTTCACAGCTTTTTTGTCATTAGCCAATACAAACATGTTTTGCTTAGACGTTACTCTTGACAGCGCGACATATAATTGGCCATGTGAAAAACACTCAACACTCAAGTCTAATCCTGCAACGTTAAAAGTTTGACCCTGCGATTTATTAATGGTCATTGCAAAAGATATCTTTACCGGAAATTGTAGGCGTTTAAATTGGAACGGTAAATCTGATGGTATCAGAGGAATTCGGGGAATTAGTACATCTTCTCCGGTACCACATCCGGTGAGTATTGTGCACTCTATTATGAATTTTTTTAGTGTAACCATTTTTTAGTAAAGAATAAAAATGGTTATGCTGGGTTATCCCTAAGAGATAGACATATACCATCGCGGACTTTTTTGTTGAACTTTTTAAGGTGAACAATACTGTAGTACATTATTTTGGTCTATCTCGTAGGGTTCAGCCAGCGTTTGCAATATAAGCGCAAAAAAACGTGCTTATTTACGACATCACATTAGAAACCTTTAAATTTATCAGTGTTTCTCTACTATATTATGCATTTATTATACATACAAACCTTCCTTAAGAATCACTCTATCTATTAAAAAAAACCGCGTCAAAATCCGTTGCGTAGTTTTAAAGATCTAAGCATACATACGGACATACAGCGAAAGCGACTTTGTTTTATACTATGTATTGATTAGTACTATTTATTAGACAATAGAGTAAACACTTAGAGCTGATTAAACTTGAATTTTACGACTACTGTGTGTCTTTTATGTTAAAACGCTCCGCTGAATGGAGATGGAGATGGAGAATGGCCAGAGTAATCGGTGATGGGCATTTAACATTTCCAGCATATATATATAAAACTCCATAGAATATAAAGTTTAAAAGATTTGGCATTGGTATGCCCTATAAAAGCTAAAAGACACGCGGACTTCCTCTTTCACTCGACTGACTTCCGATTCAATCGAATTCTAGATTCTGTCCTAACACAACGTCATTGTGGAAATAAAATCGTTGGACTTTAAACCACCGGATATGTATTTCGAGGACTCTACTCTGATAATGGAGATGGGCCATCCGCAATCCATTGAAGGATATACATAGGGGAAGAAAGCCAAGGATTGGGGTGAGAATTTCTGTGTCTACAGAAGTAAAGAAAAGGAGAGACAGAGATGAGACTATACCCAAGACTTTATCGAAATTAACACGACGACACGGGACACGGGACACGGGGTCGCTCTTGTTTCATTGTCATCCTCCTCTTCTTCTTATTTTTTTTCCTCGCGAGTAGAGCGGGGCGAAAAAATCAAAAAAATTCAGATGTAAAATCTCGATTTGAATCCCTCACTGCGGCCCATCGATTCGGAAGAAATACTTCCGGCAATAGGGAATGCACCAGACCCTTTTTTTTTTTACTTACAATAATATTCTTCTTTGTTATTAATTCACTGTTGTGTACAGTTAATTTCGTATCGTGTCATTACTTATTATTCATTACTCGTATTATCTAAAATTACTTTTTGTGATTGTGACATTTTCTTTTATTCTTGCTACCAATGTTACTAAATCCCGATAATTATAATCCTAATGACCGATAATACACGATAAGATTATACCAAATCTCTTTTTAAATTTTTGTCTACAGCGTTTTTGATTAGACTGCAGATAAACAAATAAATATTTCAATTTTCATGGATTATTTTATTATATTTTAAATTATATATCGTATGATGAATACACAATTCTAGGAAAATAAATTGTACTATGACCTTTTTTGACGATAGATTTATATTTAATTATCGGAAGAATGGCGCCGATGAGACTCTGATTAACGTCGGAAAAATATATTTTTTTTTACATATCTATAATCTCATCAACTACATCTACACGTGTATTTAGATATCTAATGACTAATTAGTGATTGTTTTTTCATTGAACTTATTTTTTATTGAGAAATAAGCTGATCGTTCTACGTACTTTAAACATTAAATCGACATTATTAGAATAATTATCCTTGATTATTTCTTGCGAATCCATTAATGACGAAAATTTTTTGTCATTGTAGATAATTAAAACGTCATTTACTCACTTAGTCTTATCATAAATATATTTAATGTCGTTTATCATTTTTTTTTTTTTTTTTTTTTTTTTTTTTATTAACTCAAAAGTATAATTAATAAATGGCTATTTAGGAAATTGAAACTGCAAACTATAAATATTTTTTTAGCTTAATGATTTTATGTTAGTTGATTATTAAAATTTTTTACTGTTAGATGAATTTAACTACACTTATAAAAAAATTAACTTTAAATTTATTAATTAAAATTAGTTAAAAAAAAAATTAAATTTAAAAGAAAAAATTTTAGAATAAAAAAATATTATTGTACTAAGTAAAACTTACTTAAAAAAAATTTCTTCAAGAACAATTTTGCTTGATGTAAAATAATAAAATTCTTCAAAATTCTAGTTCCTTGGTTCAAAAAAATTTTTTTTTCTAATCAAGTTGATTTTTTTGTAAGTAGTTACATGATTAAATTAGATTTTTACGATTATATTGTTTAAACCGTATAGAAATACTGTTGGAAAGTTAGAATTCGAATAAATTTTTCAATTAGATAAAAGACCCCAGGAAATATCTGATGCTCAAATAGAATATACTTTGAACAAGTGAATCATTGGACATATGTTCAAAATACAGGCATACCACAGGACCAGGATTCAAAATACAAGATCAAGGGTCACGATATAATTCTTCTTTTTTTATCAGTTTTTTTAAATCTTTTTTTTTTTACTAAAATCTCGATGCTTGTAGTAAAAACTAACTGACTTACAAATATAAACATTGCTTACTTATTTTCACTTAATATGGGGTCCTTTACAACCAGCACAAGGTTTATGTTAAAAAAATCCCAAGTAGGAAATTGTCTTCCTCGTTATTTCTTTTAAATAAATCATATTTTGAAAAATTAAAAGTTTTTATAATTTTTTTATAAATTAAATCATTAAAAATTATAAAAATAGTTTTTGTGAAGAATTATAATTTATATATATTTTTTAAAATTCTTTCCTTTTTTTTATTAATATTTATTTTTTTACATAATATTTATCATATTTTTTGTGATTAGTATTCATGAAATTAAATGAGATAAAAAATTTTTCCAAATAAAAAAATAGTAATATAATTACTTTTCTAATAAGGGAATTTTTGAAAAATGAAGAAAGTAATTTAATTCAAGTACCCAAATTTTTTTTTAACATTAAATATTTAAAATAAAAAATTAAATTGTCTAACATCTAACTTGAATCATCAAGTTAACATTCCCAATCCATCTCTTTGGTCTTTCGATTAAACCATAAATATTGATAGAGATCCTCAGCATACCCTGCATGGTACTACAGCATGTGTACACATAATATTATATAGATAGAGATACGTGTGGTGTGTGGTGTATGGTGTGTCTACAGATAATACGCTGGTGAAAGCGGACGTGGCCGCGTGCCACCGCCTCCCATGGGAGTATCTAGGTTTTGCTCATCCAGGCGCTACTGTTTTGCCATCACAGCGCGTCTGTTTGTTTTTGGATGATTGTGGTTAATTACAACGCTGTTGCAATAACAAAACATACTCCAACTTGTATGTGCAAAAATCCCATGGGATAAGGACCTACGATAAATAAATTCGATAATTTATAGAAAATTTTTACTTTTTACTATAAATACAAATATTAAATCTACAAAGGAAGATATGTAAATAATATGAGAAAATAGTTAAAAATTTTTTTTAGTAAAAATTTAAATATGACGTCCTTAAAAGAAGAAATGTAACAAATATAAGAAATTTTAATGATTATTAAATTTTTTAAGAGAAGATATATAAGAAAAGCATGAAAAATGATTGAAAAATTTTATTTTTTATCCAAAATCTCATTATTAAATTCTCAAAGGAAGAAATGAAAACAATATGAAAAATCAATAAAAGAATTTAATTTTTATTAAAAATTCGAATAATCAAGTCTTAAAAAAATAATAAAAAGTTTTATTTATTTTCAAAAATACAAATATTAAAATCTCAAAAGAAGAAATATGAAAAATTAATAAAAATTTTAATTTATTATCAAGAATTAAATTATTAAGTTTTTAAAAGAATAAATATATAAAATTATTAAAATGTTTCAATTTTTATTTAAAATTCAACTAAATAAGTTTTCAAAAGAAGAAATGAAAAAAAAATATTGAAAATTAATAAAAAAATTTTATTCTACATAAAAAATTCAAAGATTAAGTCCTCAAAAGAAAAAATATGAAAAATGTTATAATGATGAACAAATAGTTACCTGTATTAATAATTTCTACAAGCTTCTGTCCTGCACATGGTGTTTAAAAGGCCCGTTTATCTCAACGGGTATCTCGTGTCTCACCACCATTTCCTATCCCGGTCCCGGTGGACATGAAGAAGAGCTTCTGACGATGATACCCCTAAATAGTCGACCCCCCGGCAGGAGAGGCAATCAATCAGCTGGTCACTGGGCCTTGACTGTGTCCACATCGCGCACCCGTAGTCTCAATTGTCTTTATCTCATCCTCATCCTCATCCCTTATTTCCTGCTCCCGCTTTCTCTCTTTCGCCCTGACGAAAGAAGAAATACAATAATGGAGGATATATATACAACTTTGTGGAGTTGAAGTACATCGAGCAAATTCAACCCAGGACAAGGATGATCATACTTATTCATTGCTTCGTATGTTTTTTTTATTACTGTATACATGTAGGCTCCATTCACTTGCATTTCATGGTGACATCTCACATTGAAGGGCGCGAGAGAATAAAATATCCATGCCCCTGTCCCTGCTTCAGCTCTTTAGGACAATTTTGTGTTCATTTCACCCTGTGTCTTCTTCTCGAGCGAAACGTAACGCATCTGGTGACTCTGGAGCGTCATATCAACAACCAGTGCCCACTTTTATGATCTAGTGCTCAACTGTGCTCTTTTTAGTCGACTATTCTCGAATAATTAAATATTAATTAAAGTATACTGTACTTAGTCACGCGACAAGGGTAGTTTGGTTTTTTATTAATACAAGTAATGGTTTACTTGTAAATACAACAAATTCTACGTTGATAAAAAAAAATTAATATATTCAAGAAAAAAAATTTTTAAATGATAAAAATTATTCGATTGTTTTTAATCGAGTAGAAAAAAATTTGAACCAATGAATTTTTCTTTTAATAAATTAATTTTAATTGAAGAAATAAAATGTTTACTTAATCTAAGATAATCAAATTCTTTAAAATGATTTTCTTGGATAAAGATATTTTTCTTTGGATGAAAAATACTCAATTTAACCAAGTTTTCGTGTTAATGATTATTCAAAAAATTTTTCTTCAATTACGAATAAAAATAAAATTAAATTCTTTTTGAAGCTTCAAAATTGGGCCTTATTTTACTGGAGCTTAAGATAATTAAATATTTAAACTTACGTTTAGTATTTAAGCAAATAAAATATCACTGTTTTTGTAGTAATAAAAAAAGTATCGAGAAAAAAATTGAAAAAACTACAGCTTCGGACTACATTTTTTAAAAATAAAATCTTAAGTATTGATTTTTACCGTTTCGATTATAATTTCAATTTTAAAAGGTTTTTATTACATAGTTGATAAAAATTTAATTTTTAAACTAACTTTACCAGCATTTCTATCTTATATAAATTGTATTTTGAATTATAATTTTCCGACGGTTCCTTCTTTCCATAATAATCGATTTCAAATACTAAATGCATTAAGTAAAAAGAAAAATATATTGATACAAATATCTTTTATTTACTGATAAAATGAAAAAATGAGTTTGTGAAATTTACAGAAGAAAGATGTAATTTTTACAGATGAGAATTTATAAAAACTACATTTTTTTTTCTGTAAATTTCACAGAATATTTTCTGTAGATTTTACATATAAATTCTGATATAATTACACATAAAACTCACAAATTTAAATCCACAGAATTCACCATGCCAAAAAAAATATTGAGTTCTGTAAATTTTACATAAATCGATTTAAAAAGATAATTCTGTAAATTTTCCAAACTTTTCTGAAAAATTTAAAGAATAAATTTTTCCGTATGGAATTCTTATCACTTAATCAATCAAAACTCTTAATCAACTCTTATTTTTATAAAATCATAAACTAAGCGCTTTATAGAATTAAAAATAAGAGTAAAAAAAATATCGGTTAATCCATTGAAAGTTTGATTTTTAGGTGGCAGAAATGACATAAGGTTGGCTGAGCTCCCGGGTGGCCGCGAAAATATACCAAAATATCGAATAGAAGGAAAGTATAAAAAGAGAAAAATGTACGAGAAGTTGCCGAGTAAGAAGATTCGAGGGTGGCCGCACCGCTACACGTTATATACAGAAAATGATGGGCAGGAAAGAGAAAGAGATGAGGAAAAGAGCGTTGCTTACTCTTTCGCTCGCACACTCGAGCGGGTAGTCGCCGGGTGAACCCTCCTCCTGTGACCGGCGCGACACAGATATGCTTTTAGCAGACGAGGTGGTGTTCTCTTCCATGCACTGTACAGGGGATGAAAAGCGTCGAGTTTCCGCACACACACGGTCCTCATCCTCACGTTCACCCATCCACCGATTTACTCAGCTCTCTTTTACTCTCTTTTACTCCCTCCTACATATATTTTGTATATAGTATATATATTTACACTCAAGTACCAAACTCGCCCTTACTCTACTTTGCGCATCAAGGGCTTTCCCGCCTCCAGAGGCGATATGCTGAATTTTTTTCTTTTACTCTCTAAAAAAATACAAAGCATTTGAGGATACACTTTTAGTTTTTTATTTCAGTACCATGCACTTTTTTGTTTCACCCAGAGTGTCTTTAGGTTTTCATGTTGTACGATATCAGACAATTTTCCTTTGATTTTGGTTCCAACAAAAAAAAAAATATTTCCAAGCATTATGGATACTTAAAATACGGCTTTCAAATTCAGCAAGCTCAATTTCAAATATATAAAAGCTTTTTTTTCAATTATTTATTTTACTTATTTTTAAATTCTGAATTAAAATAAAGATATGAGTTTTTATTTAAAATACTGTATACAATTAAGGATCTACTTTTGCATGATTTATGATGCGAAGCATCAGAGAGTGCTTTAAGATCGAAAAATTTTTTTCGCCTTATTATTTTATTATTATAGCCTTGTTAGTTCACGGAATCAAGATATTTTGCATACTATTTTCTAGAAATTAATTCCATACTTTTCAAAAATTAATCAAGTGCAATAGAAACTGAAAAAAACATCGAAATAGGTTAAAAAATTTTCCTGTTCGTAACTTGCAAAAAAATCCATTGATTAAGTCAATTTTAATTCTTTGAAAGAATTGCAAGTCACTGAATTCGAATGGCTAGGTAACTCAGAGTCATTAATTTGCAATTAATAAAATAAAAAAAAATTTTTTATTTGTTTTTTTTTTCACATTCGCTTTTGCACGACTCATAGTGCGAAGCATCAAAAAGTACTATACTACGTCTAAAAACTTTATTTTATTATTATTTTATAATTAAACGAGCTGTTGCCCGCCCGCTCCACTGGGCACTTTATAGAATTATAGTCTTAGATTTAGACTTGAAATTAAATTGGAGTATTATTTTGACTTGCACAGGTTTCACATTCTATCGAATCGGAAGTATAATTTATTGAAATCCGTATTGAGATGATCTCTACATGACAAACAAAAGATCCTTTTCAAATTTGCAGCTTTTTAAAGCTATAGTTTAAAAATTAAGATTTTTTATTGTTAACACCCACCCCCGCGATCTTTATTGGAGGTGATTCAGTGTAAAATCCGTTCTTAGATTATTTTTGTATCACATGTAGACGACTCCTATTAAATTTGGAGTCTATAGGAGCTATAGCTTGAAAATTAAAAATTTTCATTGTTAATACCTACCCCCGCAACCCTCTGTGGGGTGAGATATCGTAAAATTCATTAATAGATTAATTCTACGTCTCTTACAGAAGATTCCTTCCAAATTTGAAGTCGATAGGAGCTATAGTTTAAAAACGGGGATTTTTCATTGTTAACGCCCCCGCAACCCCCCTTGTGAGTGGAGTTTCGTAAAATCCGTTCTTAGCTGACCTGTACTCGGCGAAAGGAATATTCCTGCCAAATTTCAAGTCTCTAGGCCTTATAGTTCCAGAGATATCGTGATGAGTGACTATATCTATAGAAAGTCTCCTATATATATATATATATATATATATATATATATATATATATATATATATATATATATATATATATATATATATATATATATATATATATATATATATATATATAGATAAGCATTATGAGTCGTGCACTTTTAGATTTTCCAATTTTTTTAAGAATTCAATTGTACTGTCAAAAATTTGTGTTTTTGTCGTGATTATTTAAAAAATTGTTTTAATCAGAAATACATATACTGTAATTGATACTAATAATAAATGAGCTATAAAAGTTTTATAGAAGTTTTAAGAAAAAAATTTAAAAAAAAAAAAAAAAAAAAAAAAACATTTGGAAAAAAAATTCGTTAGTTGTTTATCTGAAATTATTTATCAGTATATTTTTATTCTTATGATTAATAACTACGCTGATAAAAAAGTTAACTTGATTCACGAGAAAAAATCTTTAACCAAGAATACAATTAAAAAAAAATTATTTTCTCGTTTCAAGAAAAAAAATATTGAGTCAAGAAATCATTTTCTTCGAAATGGTATTGTTGATTAAAGATTTCTTCTCTTGACTCATATTAACTTTGTTGTCAGTGTAAAAAAAAATGTAATAATTAAATTTTATAAGCTTAAAATTTATAAAACAAAGTAAAAGAAAGAAAAAGCGGGTTTTTGTTAAAAAAATTGGAAATAAATAATAATAAAACAAATTTTTAGCAAAATCAGGTTTGATTACCGTCAAACGAATTCACTTATACATTTGCTGGAGGGAAAACGCACATTCTCTGCGACGGGTGACGGGTGACGGGCGAATACATAGATATATACATCAAGAGAGCTTGGTTCAAAGTAATGTAAGGGACAGTGTGCTTTGTGCTATATGCTGCTGGTTAGGTGTAATTCTGGGCGAATGGCGCGGAAAGTGAAAGAGAAGGACAGAGAGAAAGGGCGTCCCTTGGTGCTCGCGATAATGAATTCGATTTGGGCGTCTCGCAAAAGCGCAACGAGATGCATCACGGCGTCTACGTCCAACCTCATATATAGTAATATCCAAGTTATTGCTATTGCTGTAGTTATTGACATATCGCTGTGAGGAACAGAGATCAATGTACCGAAATGTGTGAATATGAAGAAGAAAGCTTCTGCACATACTCGGTTTAGTCCCCTTTCATTATTATTCTTAGGCCTACATACGTAATGTAATAATCGGCGGTGTATACATGCCATATGGCTCCTTACGGAAGATTCTATGTAACAAGTGTGTACAGGCGTACCCGATACCCAGAGCACAGGCCGGGGGAGCTCATGACTGATTAAATCAGCATTAGAGCAGGAGAGAAAACCTTTTCAGGATCCTCGACAATGACACCAAATGTCGAGTCGCCAATATATTTTATTATACATTTGCGTCGAGCCTTTAATCACAATCTTCAGTGTCCTTTGAACCTGTACTGATCCTGATTCTGGCTGATATATATTGCTATTGAAGTGTGGAGAGTTTGTTTAAGTACAGTCTATCGTCGCACAATCACTTTGAGGTATTACTCCCTAAGTAATTTTTTTTTTTTTTTTGTAATTAATTATACCTTTCCCTTTTTTAGAACGGTGACTTTGCTCACAGATTGATTTACTAATTCGTGTTTAATTTATTCAGATTGAGAAACTAAAATTTTTTTTGTTTATAAATCATACACGCACAAAAAAAATAATTCGATCTTGAACCGAAAAAATTGTAAGGAAGACCGAAGTTATTTTGGAGCAAGAAAAAAATTTAACTTCGTTCAAGAAATTTTCAATCTTTCTTAAGATTTTCTTGACTTAAGAAAATTTACGCTTGACTCAAGACTTTCTTTTTTTCTGTGTAGAAAAAAAAATCGTAGTAAAAAAGCTTTGTATACCCATACAAAGTTCGAAAACCGGCCCTCGGATGGCCCATCGACGGGCGAAGGATACTGATTGACGGCCGATCATTGGCGACTTTTAATGGCCCACGGACGGCTGAATGTCTAAATGATAACAACGGCCCATTAACGGCAGTTGATTATCAGCCGATTGTAAAAAAAGTTATCGGGCCGTTAATGGCTGATCATCGGCTGAGTATGTTAAAATGAAAAAAAAAAAAAAAACTAAAAATTTAGCCGATATGCCATAGAATTTTTTATTCCTATAATAGCATTGGCGTTATGAAGTCAAGTAGTAGAAGATGTAGCACAGGAGCATCGATCCCAGTCGGATATTCTGAAAAATATTTTAATGGTTAAGTCGAAGCGGGAATCGAACCTGGTTCGTCTGCGTGAAAGTCTCGATCATTACCGGCTGCGCTGCATGCTGGAATCTATCTGAAAAATTCAACTTCGCTATTTGAATGATCTTTTTAAATCTCTTTTTCTAATAAGGGATAGTTGATCCTTTCAATAGTTATATGTTTGTTTCAAAAATTATGCCATCCTTTTCTCAAGTCAAACTTCGAAATCATATTTAAAATTTTTATTGTCTTGTTTTATTTACTCATTATTTTTGTTTAGATCTACGATAATCTTGTATAAAAGTTTATATATTTTTTTTTATTTATTTATATAAGTTTATATATAACTTCTATTTAGATCAATAATAATCTTAAATAAAGATTACAATATCTTTTTTAATTTTTTAAATATTATACTTCGCGTAATGCATCTCCGAAAACCCAAATTTGTGTTATTATAAAATAACAAATTGGCTAAGAACAGCCAGACTTTGGGCGATAAATGGATATTAATTGCAGAACATTAATGTCCGCAATAGACGGCGACCAGCGTTTAACCAAGTATGGCCCGTTGACATATCCCTATAACTGGCCAATCGTTGGCTGCCAGATATCGGCCGATGGTTGGGATTGTTTCCATTAACGGCAACTTTGTTTATATATATATAAAACTGGACGCAATTTCGGTAATTTTCAACGATTCTGTAAGAATTTCATTGTAAAATGTAAATATTACATTTAAAGCTGTAAAAATTAATATTCAACTTTTCAATTTTAAAAATTTTATTTCAAACTGCAATTTTTCTAGTTTTTAATTTGTAGTGACACTTATTACTTTTTTCCGTGTAGAATTTATTTTCTAGCTTAAAAAATAAACATTTTTCTCACGATGACTTTCTTATTGAAAAAAAATTTTTTTTAATTTGAAAAGAATAGAAAAACAATTATAGATAGACGACTTGCGTATTTTTCATGTAAATTTTTTTTCTCAAATCTCGAAAACTCTTTTTTAACAAAAAAGTTGTGAAATAATTTTTTGTTTCTTTAGCTAAGAAATAAAATTGTTTAAAATTCAAACATTGCTGATTAAAAAAAAAAAAATTTCTTCTCTCAGTGTAATTATAAAGATCTACAAAAATGAAGTAAAATTTTTTTTCAGTATTTCTTGCTTTGTTTTATTGCCATTACTCGATAATTATTATTAAATTAAATTCGTCATTTATAATTAAAAAATTTATTTTTTTTTGGTGAAGCTATAGTTACAGCTATAGTTAATTTGATCATCAAAATCTTAAAAATTTTATTATACAATTTTAAATGTCAAAATATAATTATATATTTTCGTAAAGAAAAACTGATGACTTGAAATTATTTTAAAGTTTATTAATATTTTATTTCATAAATGTATATATTTATTTAAGAAAAGATTAGATAATGATATTGTCATAAATACATTGATAAACTTTGATTGATTTTACAGTAAAATTTCAAAATTGAAAATTTAATAAAATAATAAAACTAAAAGTTTTAATTATTTTTGTAGAAGAATATTATTCAATTTGCTACGTCACTTTTTTTAGTGAAACTTTTCCGTATTGCTCTGACTCGTTCAACCCGACAGAATTCTCGGTCCGAGCTAATCTGTTTGAACATCTCCAACAACTATACAAGTCGTCTTCAATGCGTTATCTCTACATCAGGTGGACACGCCGAGGCTACTAATTCGTCGAGACTCATCGGTAAAACCCGAGTAAATCCAAAGGGCTTTGGAAAACATACATCGGTATGCAGCCAAGTTGCTGTTAAATTTACAGAATTTTTTTGTTTTCGTCTGACCGAAATTTTTTGAATTACAATCCATAACATGTCCAATAAATGAATTAAATATCAAAATAAAATTATTTAAAATGATAAAAAATTTTCTGAATATCTTTAAATAACATTTAATATTTCTTCTTTAAAATTATAAATTATAAATACCGCCGTATATCTTCTCGATATTTTATTGCATACATTAATAATTAAGTAATAACATTAATAATGAAATAATTTTTAAAATTAAAAAGCGCTATCCGGTTTTACCGAGAATAAAGAGGTAAAATGATAAAAAATTTTAATTTGATATAAAATTAATGAAAATTATTAATGGATTTATGTATTGAATTTAAAATATTTTTTTTTTGTTGTATATAAAAATATGTAAAACTTGCCGTTATTTTTGACAGGTAAGTATCTACACCCACATGTTTTGAAAGCTGAAAATGCAGTAGCATATTATCCCTTGTAGATTATGTCAAAAAATTTTACTCCGGCATGATAACACTGGAAACACTAATTGATGAGCTCACACGAGATCCACGTCACCTCGTCTTGCTGTCACTAATGGATATCAGATGGATGAACAGACGGGATGAAAAGTAGAGTGGATTCATTTTTTTACTCCTTATTTCTATACCTGTCGACTCACTGCCCCGCATTTATCATCATCAGCACCCTAAAAAACAAGATAACAATAAATAATAAATAATAAATAATAAAAAAATAAATGATACCAAACCACTAAACTACATTCTATAATGCAAAGTGTAAATCACACTTTTAAATCAATCGTGAGTAAACAAAAATTGTTACTCAAATATTGGACATCAATTTTAGTCTTTTTACGTTTTTACTCTTTGCATTTTTTTAACTTCCCGCTAAAAAAATTGAAAATTTTCAAAAATCGGGAAGTTATTGGTTTCACCCCGTTTTTCGAAAATCGAGTTCTCATTAGATCTTCCCGTTTTGAGGTCCTAGGAAGCTTCCCTGACTATTCCCGCGATGATGTCCGTATGTCCGTATGTCTGTGTGTGCGTGTGCGTGTGCGTGTGCGTGCGTGCGCGCGCGCGCGTGTGTGTGTGTGTGTGTAACCCTTTTATAACTTTTGAACGGTTTGACCGATTTCATCGCGGTTAGTGCCATTCGAAAGGGCTTAACCAAACTTAGATTTCCTGAAAATTTGAACCGATTCGGACCAGTAGATTTTGAGAAATTGTAAAAAAATTACAAAAAAAATTTTTTTGAAACGTAGTTTTTTTGGAATAACTTTTAAACGGCTCTATCGATAAATTCCAAAAACTAATCAGCTCTTAACATAAAAAAACTATGTCGATTGCCGCCAGTCCGGTCAAAATCGGTTGATTCGTTCGTGAGTTATCGTGAACGAAAGAAAACCGAAAAAAGTGTTTTTTCGAGGTTACTCTGAAATTTTCGGTTTAATCAATTAAAATCTGAAAATAACTTATGAGGATGATGAAACTGCGTCGAATGCCGCCAACCGCGTGGAAATCGGATGATCCATTCAAAAGTTATCACGATTTGAAAATTCCAAAAATATTGATTTAATAAACTCCTATCAAACTTTTGAGCTCGGAGAGCTCAAAACTACACGAAAATTATATTTTTGAGCTGGAAGAGCTCAAAAACACAATAAGTGCAATATCGAGTGCTTAATTACGAAAGTAGCGGGAAGTTGCAGGGATGGCCGTCAGGGTCAACCGTTTTCCTAATTTTTTTATTTTCAGAACGTTTTACCTGCTATTGAATAAAAAAATCTATATCGATTGGGGTTGAATGTTTTTATCGTGAAAAATTTTATCTGATAAAAATAATAATACAAATGTGTGTCATTGGCGGTAATATTTTTATTGACATGTCTCTTGAAACTACCGCAGAACCACGTACACGAGTATCAATGACAATAGGCACGTTGACGGAGAGGAATCGCCCATCCCGATTCTCGATGGGAAACCATGAGGGTTCCAAGTACACATCCCAGGACATGGAAGAAGAAATAAATATAAATTTATTTGGTATAGGTATTAGTAGAGATACAGATACTGTTACATATAAACTATCACGCGGGGGTGGTATTGAAGGGTGCATTATTGGTATAATAATAGCGTGACATATTATGTGGTGTAACGCGTACCAAGTTCCGTTCAATTCTACTGGCTGCCAGGAGCAGGGTGAAGAGTTCAAATTCAAGCGTGGGATTCTTCATAGATTGTTTTAGACTCTTACTTTTGTACATAGAAAAAAAAAATTTCTTGAACCAAGAAAATTGTAAGTAAGACCGAAGTTATTTTTGGAGCAAAAATAAATTTTCTTGGCTTAAAAAAATTTAATTTCGTTCAAGAAATTTTCAATTTTCCTTAAAATTTTCTTGATTTAAGAAAATTTACGCTTGACTCAAGACTTTCTTTCTTTTTGTGTACTATATTGTCTGCATAATAATCGTCAATTTTCTTGTTAATTAATCACGAAAAATCATGAAATATTTTTTTTTTATTTTACTTCTATGAACTTTTTCTGAATTTTCACTTAATAATTAAGTAAATCTGTAATTTATCAAAAAACTTCATTATTAATAATAATTACTTTCATCCTAAAAAGTATTAAATCAAAAATTTTTTGTACACAGAAAAAGTAATTAACTTGAATCAAGAGAAAAATTCTTGAACCAAGAAAATAATTTTGGGAAGTTTAATTTTCTTGAATCAAGTAAAATTTACCTAAGCCAAGAAAAATTTCTTGGTTTAAGATTTTTTAGAGATCAAAATTATTTACATGATTCAAGAACATTTTTTGATCTGTATAGCATTTTATATCATTTTTTAAGTAATGGTAAAAATATTATTATTTTCATTCTTAAAAATAAAGTAATTACACTTTTAAATAAACATGATATTGAAATGCACTACTGAAGAAAATTTAGGATTGACAAAAGTTCCGAAACTCTACATTGCAAAAAAATTTCTTTCAAGTGTATACGCAAAAAAGAAAAATGTAAAAATTGCATTATAAATAGTAATAAGTGTCACTTTGTTTAAAAAATTAGAAAAATAGCAGTTTGAAATAACATTTTTGTAAATTCAAACTTTGAATGTTAATTTTTAGAGCTTTCAATGTAATATTTACATTTTACAATGTAATTATTACAAAATCTATAATAATTACGATCTGAAACTGTTATTTTTCCCTTTTTCTTTTTTGCGTGTATAATTCTTAAACAAAAAAAAAATAAATTTTAAAGAATGTTATTATCTTGACAGAAAAATTGAATTAAGAAATTTTTACGGTCTTAAATAAATATGACTTAGTTAAAAAATTTTTTTTTTAATTTAAAAACAATAAAACTCTTCCAAATAATTTTTTAGATCAAAATTTTTTCATCTTAAAATAAGTTAATTTTTTAATTATTTATTTATCACTTAATTTATAATAATACTGACTTTAATCTCAGTAAAAACGGATTTTATCCAAGTAAAAAATAATATTTCACAGCTTAAAGTTTCTTGTTTGAGATTTTTCACTGAAAAGATGAAAAATAGTCATAAAAAAATATATGGAACGTATATATAGGCTCTATGACTTGGAACATATGTATTTTCATTTATATTCTATCTATGCGATATATATGTGAGTATTTAGATAATTCATACCCCAGAAAATCAAGCAAGCGAGGTATTTAATCATTAATCAGTAATCTTGCTAATGGCTCGAAGATAATAATCGATTGATTTGGTGACGGGTAAGCGACTATGACAAATATAAAAGATGGAAATCACAAAAATAGGAGAGTAAAGAATAAAGAATAAAGCTAACATTGATTTTCCGTATGACCATTTATGTTTTTCTTTATAACACATTATCGATGGCGCCCACCCTCTTCCATCTAATGTGTAATGTGTATAAGGAATAAAAAAAGCGCAAAAAGTAAACGACCGCAGTGGGTGTGGTTCGGGAACGAATAACGAAAATATTGATAATAAAGTTCCGGGGATGGTGACAGGACAATCAGCTAATTATTCACCAAGCACGCGTTTAACCGGAAACCGTCTCCATCCAAGCATCGCCGGAACACAAACAAGAACCCCTGGTTCGTATATAAAATATATAAAAAGAGAATTCTGTTCATAGACAGAAAGAAGAAATAGCATGCCGATCGTGTAAGATAAGTTTGCTGTGCGAAAAGTAGGAAAAAACTCAATAGATGATAATGAAAAAAAATTTTATGGCAACCACTAAGTACCTCGGTGGGTTTGGTTGGTTTTATGCAAGATGTTAGATATTAGTGGTAATAACACCACCAATATTGTATCGCAAAAAAAAAAAAAAATAATAAAATGTGAAAAGATGTGGAACACATTTCCGTATAAATGTAAGTTTATCGCCAGGGTTACATCCGTATCCGTGCAAATCGACACGTGACGTCACGGTAACGTCAATTAGGCGTCGCGTGCCGTCCAACTACGCCACGTGTCATTTGTCAGTTTTCAGTTTTCAGTTTAAAGTTTGCTACTGCTGTTCAATGCACAATTGACAATAGCCTTTTAAAATGGTTAATTGTCAAAAATAAAATTCACAGGCTTGTTTTATTATCGTTTACTCTTTTTGGAACCTATGGAAAAAAATTTTAATTTTGGTAATTAATAATTATCAAATTTTTATTACTACACAGAATAAAAAGTTCACTTGAGCCAAGAAAATATTTTTCTTCCTAATTATTTTCTTGAACGAGAAAAAAAATTTTTTTTTTGACACGAAAAATTTCACTTATTCCAACAAAATTAATTCTCTTGCTTTAAGAAATACGTATATTGATCCAAAAAAATTTATTTAAGTCAAGAAAATCATCTTGTTTTGAGAAAATTCAGCCTCTTGCTCCAAAAAATTTAGTTCTTGATAGAAGTAAATAATTAATTAAATAATTAACCAAATAATTAAATATCTCGATGGTAAATTTTTATAAATATTATTATTGATTAAATGTCAAATGGGAAGATCAAATAATATTGAATCATTTTTTTTCATTCAATATGTATAATTGTACGCCAAAATAGTATAAAATGGGTATCAAATATTCAAGAGAAAAATTTTTTCAAGATGAGAAATTTTTTATCTAAGCTGAAGTAGGTCACACTGCTTCTCTAAAGTATCTAAAAATCTTGATCAAATATAAAAATTTATTGTATCAAGTATTTATGATAATTTGAATTAAGAAAAAATTATCTCCAATAACACAACTTCGGTCTTCCTCAGGCACCTGAAAATTTTCTTGAGCGAAGAATTTTGTTCTCCAGTCAAGAAATTTTTTTCTCTGAGTCTAATTGTAATGTTCGTAATCGATAATTATTTAAATTTCTAAATCGAAAATTATTCCATCCATTGTGTGTTATGAATCTAGAGTTATGTTTTAAGTAAGTTAATTTTATCGGAAATTAAGATTGTTATTTTGTCTAAAATAAAATAATGTTCAATAATTATTAATTTAATTTTTAATATAAAAATAAATAAATAAATAATAAAAATAATTTTGAGGTCTCATGAGACTATTGCTATTTTTCATATAACTTGACACTTCCCAAGAGCGTAGTGCGGTGCACCAAAAAGTCATGCATGCATGGATCGTGTACCGCCGTCGGCAACAATATAAGTTGATTGGAAGTCACGTGCCAGCGACAATGAATTTTATGCGAGTCATACACGTGACCGCGGATAGAAAAGTCGCGGATACATTATTTGACGGCAGCCAAAAGTCGACTGTTATGTTCTCTATATAACGTATCTCACCCCTTAATTATTATTATTTTCGTCTGACGTGGAAGTCTAGATGAGTTTGTTCTTCAGCTCAACTTTTTTATTTGTCAGTTTTATTTATATTGTGATTAACTATTTTAGCTGACCCTTGAGAGCAATAGCTTCTCTCTTCCATATTCTTATTGACAAATTTTTTTACTCCAATCTAATTTTTCCTCTTCAATTAATCATTAACCCGCTTTTCAATATAATAGCTTTTACTCGGAAAAAAAAAATTCAGTTTAACATTTAACATTTAAATCTGTTATTAGCAGTCCAAAAATGTATTTAATATTAATAAAAAAAATAATACCGACATTATGTGGAAGATAATGAATTAACAGAGCGATGTCGCGTGGCCGGATGCTACTGGAACTTCCGCTTGGGATTTATAGAAATAAAGTGACCGCTCCGTGACAATACAAGATACAAGATACAAATAAAATTTAATTTTCTGTTCTGTTGTCTTGTGTGTCATTGAGTTTATATATAACAACCAGATTGAAATGAAAGAAACAGCTTGCGAAGTTTATAGCTATTGTGCTGCACTGGAAAATATATATTCCATTATTATTTATTTCTCGTACGAGCATTGCCAGCTCGCGATTGTCGGAACATAAAAGTCATGATGAAAATTTAATTGACCCTTCCGATACCGATTAAAGCTGCGTCCGGTTTCTTCTTTGATTTATTCCCTCATTTAATTCGTACCGTCGTTTTCTTTAGTATTTATGCCTGCAATAATGTAAAGTAGAATTATTAAAAGATATTTTCATCAAAAATAAAAAAAATAAAAATTGTGTTATTTTGAATAATTTAATTCGCGTTACTAATCCCAAACTAACTTAAAAATGTTTATAACATTTAGATCTGTAAGAAAAGTGAATAAAAATTTTTTTTTATACGCCTTTTTGGCTCTAAGAAAAAAAAAATTCTAAAATCAAAAGGACGTAACATTTTTTTTAATCACAATTAATTATTAGCCTTAAAAAAAAAAGAAAAGTTATAACACTGGTAAAAATAACGTCTCTTCTACTCATTTTATTTGAAGAAAATATGTACACAGTAAAAAATTTTTTTTGTGTTAATTTAACACAATAAATGTTAAATTGGCACATAAAAGTGTTAAAAGTTTAACACAAAATTTTTTGACGGAATGACTCAAAATTTTTTACTGTGTATTTGATTAAAGAAGAAACTAAAATATCAATTTAGCTAGGCGCTATTCCGATGTCGTCTCTATTATAATTATCTTTTGCTTCTGAAAGTAAAAAATAATAAATATATATGGCTTGTAAATCTAAATTCTGAAAAAATACTTTAATCTAATATGATTTTGTAATTTGTACAATTAAATATAATTTATTATACTTTATCAGTGAAGACATGATTATTGGGTCAATAGAAATGAAAATTTTGTAATTGAGTCAAATCCATTTTTCTTCAAATAGAATTTTACTGTTATTTTGGTTTTTTTTTATTCAAATCCATTTTTTTTTCTTTTTTAAATAAAATAAGTTGAAAATGTTATAACTTTTTTTTTTTTAAGGCTAATAATTAATTATGATTTAAAAAAATGATATGCCCTTTTGGTTTTAAAATTTTTTGTCTTTGTATGCAAAAAAAATTTTTTTTATCTACTTTTCTTACAGATCTAAATGTTATAAATATTTTTAAGTTAGCTTGAGGAAAAAAAAATTTTTTTTCTACGCCCTTTTGGCATTAATAACGCAAATAATTAAATATAAATAAGCAGTAAACTAATTCGTAGCTCGTAGCGTAAAATTATACGTATCGACACATATCAGCAATATGTATACTAATATAATACCAAATAAAAGGGGACACACGCATCAAAGATCTAGAGATCTGATGGGTAAGCTGAGGGGCGTTTTGCGTACGGATTTAATGTTTCATCCTGCTCGGCATATTATCCAACAAAGCTAAAACTAAACTATAAATAAGAGCAAGCAAGATAGCTGGTTATCGCCGTGAGAATCTCTGTTATCGGATGCGCGGGGGTGGCTTACAAGGGAGCTACTTATTTTATTATAGAGGTGAGTTAGCTTGCTGCTTAGATACTCGAAAGCCATATGGTCGAAGTGGCCAGCTGTTGGCTAACTCACGTGCCCCAGAGTACATCATGCTCTTCCTCATTCTCTTCCTCGACTCAATATTTTTTCTTACATTCAGTTAAATTAACTAAACTGCTTTCCTCTGCTCTGGCGTTACGTACTACTCTTCGACGATATTACTTTTAACTTTAACTCACTCGACCTCCAGAGTTATTATATCTTCGTCTGTGTCGTGTGCTAGCTATTTCTACTTGATGTACGATCATCTTGAAGCATGGGCCGGCGGATGATATAACAAGCTGCTTCTTTATTTTTAGGTTCACCAGATATCAAATTTTTTATTTTATTTCTAAAAATAACTAACGTTTTTTATTTTATCTTTAATATTGATTGAAAAGTTTTATGGACTTATTTTTAAAATATTATTTATACTCACGCGCTTTTAGACTATTTATTATTTTCTTATATTTGTTTATATACCATGAAGATGAGTTACTTTAATAATATATTAAATTTTGTAAATATTTAAACCATTCGCTATATTTAATTTTATACTTTTATGTTTAATTTTAATGTCTTCTATACTCCATCAGCATCACCACCGACAACCTGTAAACTATAAATCAATTTAAAAATACATTTTTAATATTATATGTATTAAACAGCATAAATTATTTTGTAACAGTGAAATGCTAACTAATTATAAAATTACATTTTATTATTCTATTAACATCAATTTTCATAAAAAATTTTAAATAATAAAACTTTACAATGTATTTAAATTATTATCTGATAAATCTTGAAGAATTTCTTCCCTTGATCTGTATCGGTATAAATATAATCTTGATTAAAAATGAAAAAAAAAAAAAGGCCATTCGACAGCCGAAGTGGAAGTAGATTTTCCTAATAAATAAAACCTAGTTTTTATTAAATAATATGTAACTTAATAATTAATCTAAAACTTTTTAAAACTAATTTTCTTCGAAAATTTGTTTTGTTAAGAAAATAGTTTCTCCAATATTTATCAGATAACAGTTTCTTTAATTACAAGATTTTATTTATCAATATGTCCAAATTTAAGGTGGTTGTTTGGAAACATAAGTTTTCGATTTAATCTAAATTATGAAACTCTAAAAATTTAGAAAATTAAAGAACACAGTAAAAAATTTTACGTCGGTGAGTCAAAAAAATTTTGTATTAAAAAGTTTTATATTCAATTTTGTATTAATTTAATTTATTGTGTTAAATTAACACAAAGAAGTGTTAAATTTAGACATAAAAGTGTTAAATATTTAACATAAAAATTTTTAACACAAAATTTTTTGACGCGATGACAAAAAATTTTTTACTCTAAACACAATGCTTACAACTAATGTTATTTAAAAAATTTTTTGTAAATTAAATAGTTTCTAAAAATATATATAAAACAATTTTTAAGATAATGAGATTTTCTTCGCCAATATCTTAATTTTTAGTGGCTGTTTAGAAACGACAGTTTCCAAGTTACACAGTAAAAAATTTTGCATCAATGCATCAAGAAATTTTGTGTTAAAAATTTTTATGTTAAATATTTAACACTTTTTTGTGTTAATTCAACACAGCAAATGTTAAATTTATACACCAAAGTGTTAAATATTTAACACAAAATTTTTTGACGCAATGACGCAAAATTTTTTGCTGTGTAATCTAAATTTTGAATTTTAATGAAATATCAGTTAAAGACAAAAATATTTAGAAGTAATTTTTAAACAAATAAAAAATATAAAATCAGGCTTTTATATTTTGATGATAAGCTGATGGAATTGGCTTTTTCACAAACTATAAATATTAACAGTTGGTACATCAATATGAAGATAAACGCAGTGTATGCTGGCACGTGCCAGTTTTAAAAATAAATGCATAGCAAGAGAAAGGTATATACTGTGTAATGTGATAATGAACAACTCGTGCAATGTTTACGTTAAAATGACTCTCTCTTTCTCGTTCTCTTGATCCCTCTTCCTCTCGCATAGCATATCAACCTTATATTTTCATTCGCTGATGGTTGCTTGTGTCCGTGGCTTTTTTTTTTCCCGTGTGCACTTGAAATAGAGTACTGTACAGCACAGTATATAGAATAAAATAAAAAAACATGTATGTACGTTTCACAGATAAAGGCAACAATGTATTAGCATTTCATAGCACAATCTTATCTGACTATTAGAGCTGATAAATGTTTTTGTTTCGCGGGTAAAAAAAATTTAAGTCAAAAAGTTAAAAAGGCATTGCCGGCTGTTTATTACATATATGCTATGGTTAATGATAATATAGTGTTTTGCGTGACATTAGCTCGTACCCGTTTAGATTTCTTTATCATATATATGTATGTATATTATTATTATTATTATTATTATATACTTGCATACATGTGTGTGTGTGTGTATATACCTTTCAATTGACAGCCACCCCCTGTTCCGTGGCCGTTGATCGTGATCACCCCCTCGCGTTACTCGGGCTGCGGTCAATTAGTCATTCATGCACGCGATATAAGCATTGACTTGGCATTCACTAGCGTCACGTTCCTTCCACACTGAACATTTATTTAAATTATTCGACGCATCCGTGCGTTCTACATGCTCACTCCTGTTATAATAAAAATCATAATCATAATAAGTACAATGTGTATATTAAGGTTTTTAAATTATTTAGGGTGTGACAATGACTGTGAAACGTATAATAAAATCCTGGCACCCTTGGGATTCATCACTCTAATTGACTGACTTTTTTTTTTTAATTTTTAATGCCTTCAAGCTTTTCTTCTTGCCTGAAAAAAAATTTTATAATTAATTCCATAATTTTTAGTAGATTTTATAGAAATTGCATTTGTTTAATACCACTGGTCAAGAAGTTTATATACAGTCGAGTCGCGTGATAAGCCCTCTTAATGTCACTCTCTTATTAAGGCAAGTCTGGTTAGAAGAAGAAGACAACTAGCCGGGCTCATAACGCAACTCGACTGTATAAGGTAAAAAATCCCATTAGTGGCACTTTTTCTTTCAATAAAAAATGTTCTACTTGAAATAAACATTTTTTTGATCTTAAAGTCTTAAAGATTAGAAATAATATATTCATTACTAGCTATTGCCCACCCGCTCCACTGGGCACTTTATAGAATTATAGTTTTAGATTTAGACTTGAAATTAAATTGGAGTATTATTTTGACTTGCACAGGTTTCACATTCCATCGAATCGGAAGTAGAATTTATTGAAATCCGTATTGAGATGATCTCTACATGACAAACAAAAGATCCTTTTCAAATTTGCAGCTTTTTAAAGCTATAGTTTAAAAATTAAGATTTTTTATTGTTAACACCCACCCCCGCGATCTTTATTGGAGGTGATTCGGTGTAAAATCCGTTCTTAGATTATTTTTGTATCACATGTAGACGACTCCTATTAAATTTGGAGTCTATAGGAGCTATAGCTTGAAAATTAAAAATTTTCATTGTTAATACCTACCCCCGCAACCCTCTGTGGGGTGAGATATCATAAAATTCATTGATAGATTATTTCTACATTTCTTACAGAAGATTCCTACCAAATTTGAAGTCAATAGGAGCTTTAGTTTAAAAACGGGGATTTTTCATTGTCAACGCCCCCGCAACCCCCCTTGTGGGTGGAATTTCGTAAAATCCGTTCTTAGCTGACCTCTACTCGGTGAGAGAAATATTCCTGCCAAATTTTAAGTCTCTAGGTCTTATAATTTCAGAGATAACGTGATGAGTGACTATATCTATAGAAAGTCTCCTATATATATATATATATATATATATAGATTGAAATTAATTTAATTAAATATTTTAATTATTGTATAAGTGCACAGTAAAAAAATTTGCGTCATTGCGGCAAAAAAATTTTGTGTTAAATATTTAACACTTTTATGTATCAAGTTAACATTTACTGTCTTAGATTAACACAAAAAAGTATTAAATAATTAACACAAAATTTTTTGACGTATTGACGCAAAATTTTTTACTGTGTACCAAAATCAAAGAAAGTGTCAGTAATGGGGTCTTTTAGCCTATATATGTTTTTAAATAGTTAAATCTTCATACGATATAACGCGGCTTATCATGACAATAGCGTCTACAATTCGTAAGGTGTCTTAATAAAATTCAACATACTTAAACTTACAATACAATTACGAAGATCAAATTCGAAAATCAGCTAAATCGCCATACAGCAGAAATTTCTGTCTGAAAAATTTTTATGTTAAATATTTAACACTTTTTTGTGTTAATTTACACAATAAATTCTAAATTCACACATAAAAGTGTTAAATATTTGACACAAAAATTTTTAACACTCAATTTTTTGAAGAAATGACGCAAAATTTTTTACCGTGCAATAAATTCAGAAATTACAACTTTTGATTAGGACAAGTTATTGCCTTTCTGTAAATTTCATATTAAAGCCTATTAAATGAGCTTTAATTTGCATAAATTACTATTAACATCAGCCTAAAATCACCAAATCTATGTGGTGATTGAATAAAATTTTACTTTTCAATTTTTGTTTTTAATTATAACTTTTTTTTATTCAAGTCAATAATTTTTCCATTCTTTAAATTACTGTAAATTAATTCAAACTAAAATCTACTTCCATTTCGGCATTTTTTTTTTTTTAGATAATTTGAATATTATTTCATTAATTTATTTACCTGATTGTTCTAAGAATAAAACAAGCGCTCAAGTCTTGATATTTGGATTTCAGATCTCATTTTAATAATAGTTTTCACAATGCGAGAGAAAAAAAAATCCCGGATGACCTTTAAATGGTCAACGGTAGAAACAAGAACAAATATTGACAGTCCGAAGTAAACAGCGCGATGAGCTGAGTAGAGAGTATAGTACATATAGATTTTTATGAGAAATCATAAAAAAAGTCAGCAAAAATGGTCATGTGATTTTTGGTTTTTGTAAAATATTATATGCTTGACGATGACTCTCCTCGTTTCGTTTTTATTGGAAGATTTAAAAAACAGAACAGAAATCGGTGTATGCTCTTTAACTTTTTTTACCATCTTTGGGTTTTTCAACTGGCCGTATTTATTTTTTCTCTCAGATGAAATGGTTATAGATATATAAATCCAGAGGTAGACCTCTAACTCAGAAGACTCCGGAGAGAAGTAAAAGAGTATAAAGATGCGAAATGGAGGTGTGGTCCACATGGATCTCTCAGATGTATACACTCTCTCCTTTATTCCCTAAGTGGTCTCGCTTCGGCCCGTTTATAATGACAGGCTACAGGGCATGATTCAATGCCCACGAATCAGCTACTGGATCTTCTCTGAGCTTTTGACCGCACTGAATTTTACAGCTTTCTTTTTATTTTATTTAACTCCACTCGTTTCTTCTTCTTCTTCTTATCTTATTCTTTTCTTTTATTCCAGACCTTCTTTTAACGCTCCCTACACATCACCTTTGTTTTACTTTTTGTCTTACACGACCGCAGGACAGCCCTACGCCCAATGACAAGGCAAATTTTTCGGCTCATCAACTCTATTTTTGAATATTTCAATCTGTTGAACAAACATAATTTTATTGTATCATTTAATATTAATACTCGATAATTATTTTATTTAATACTTACAAATATAATTTTAATACTTTAAAAATTATTTAAAATTTTTATTAACTTATTTTTGAATTAATTGAATTTTTACACTCAATACTTTAAATAACGAAGTATATAATTATTAATCCAGAAGAAATTGTTTTTACTTCATGATTTTTTCTTCTGAATAAACATTTCTTCTTTATTTTTAAAGATTTTAATAATAATAAATAATTTTAATATTAAATAACCTATGAATTATTAAAAATTACTATTAAAAAGGATAAAATATTAAGAACTTTTATAAATTATAAATTGATTTCCATTAGCTTGAGTAGATATGATAAAAAATGGATATAAAAATAAGTATTTCTATAAAATATATAAATACTGATAGATTTATTTGCTCAGTATTTTACATAATTTAAATAAATATATTTTTTATGTAATAATAACAATAATAAAGTAAATTTTTATAATCTAAAGTCATGAATAAAAAATCTCAAAGTTTCAATCTATCGTTCTGAATTGTAAAAAATAAAATGGAGGCTTGATCCTTCGGTAAGACATATCTCGAGTTAAATAGACACATTGTATTAGAGATTCTGTCAAGACATGTCTCTTAAAACTAACCCTGAAGACGCTAAATGCAGGTGTTCACGTCGGCTTGTAGTCGCTTTACTCGTTGGACTTTTGGACTTGAATAACGCGAGGAGCGAGTTCGTCAGCAGATCAAAGATTCACGCCGCATTCTTGTCTTCCTTTTATACATAATAATATTAATAATATATATATTCTCTCGCCTACTATACTACCTTATCTCAACTTCTTGCTCTTACTCTTTTTATACTTAATATATATTCTTATTATATTAAATTCTTTATTCTCGATTTGTGTTGCCTCTCAAAAGATGAAAATAAAATCGTTTTCAAACACCACTACGTCAGCTAACTGACTTTCATTCTGACATATCACTAAAAATATATATATATATATATATATATATATATATATATATATATATATATATATATATATATATATATATATGAATAATACAGTAATTTTTTATTTAAATAATTGTCAACGTCAAACTGTTGCTCGAAATTAATACATAGCTTGAATTAAATACTCCTCTTATTTCCTCTTTTTATTGTAAATTTTCAACTTCAACAGACCCAAATACGTCAAACGTTGAATATTAATTCCTCATATAACATGGAGATTAGATTAACATCTGATTTTTATTACTTTCTACATCATGTGCAGAATATTGATAATAATGGTGATAATGATGATCACGATAATGATAATGAAGAAGAAAAAATACATAAACATTCGTATAAATGTAGGAGTAGGCTCGCAGACTTGCGCGGATGAATCGTATTGATCCTGAAGGCCTTCCCAGGCAGGCTCACACCCTTTAAATATGCCATTGGAGTAACAAGTCAAGATTCAAAATGCCCTGACTCTGTTCCAGGAATTTTTTTAATCCTATAAATTATATTATACACAGAAAAAAAAATTTGCTTGAATCAAGTAAATAATTTTGAAGAACTTTATTTTCTTGATTTTAATAGAAAAATTCTTAAACTAAGAAATTTTTCTGGGCTTAACAATTAAGTAAATTTTACTAGATTCAATTGGGTTAAGTAAATTTTACTAGATTCAAGAATTTTTCTTCTTGATTCAAGACAATGAAACTTTTCAAAATTATTTTCTTGGTTCAAGAATTTTCATCTTGATTCAAAATAAATTTTTTTTCAGTGTACAAAATAAATACACACACATCTCAAATCGTCTAGAAAAAAAAAAGAATAAATTTTCTTAATTCAAGAAGACTATAATTATTTTTAACAGAATTTTCTTACCTCAAAAAAATGTTTATTTCACAAGAAGACTATGTAGCTTAAAAGACATTCTAGGATAAATTTATCATCATTACTTGCTTTATAATATAATAAATACATATAATTTATATATATACTTTCAAGTAAATTTCCACCATAATATAAATAAATAAGACAAACGGAAACAAAAAACAGTAAATTTTATTCAGAAGCTCAGCCACCTTATTTTAAAAGAACAAAATATCAGCAGCAAGTTAAACATCGTGTTAACCAGTTTTAGGCTGCTTCTAAATAACAATTAGGACTCTTGACATTAGAATAAAAGTGTAAAAAATGAAGATGAGAGGCATAATAGCCTGTAGCCCTGAAGAATAAGATATCGAAGATGATGATGATGATGATGATGATGAGAAATAGGAATTCGAAGAAATATATCCAACATTCGTAGCCTTCATCATTATCAATAATAAATAGAGACAGAAAATATAATAACATGGATAGAGTTGTGAGGAAGAGTGAAGAAAAGAAAAGTATCGAGATATATAGATGTGTATATATAAAGAGAGAATGGACAAGATGAGGAGAGTACAGGAGGGGTTGATGGGGAGAAGCTTTTAGCCCGGCTAGATGGTGCCGAGATAACGGCGCAACCGAGTGCAGAGTGCGCCGTCGCGATATTACACACCGTCATGGCGGCTACCTACACCTTTTTACATTTTACATATATTTAGGTATATATATTATATATTATACGTATAAAGAACAGCAACATACTCGTGTCGATTCTCCTTTGAATTCAACGCACGATTTCTCCGTTACGCCTGAGGTCCTGCCTCTATCGTGTTCCTATACTCGCTGGTAGGGATAAAAAAAGAGTAAAAGGGCTTATCCCAGCAAAACTATGGAACCATAAGCATATACCAATATACCAAGCAGAAAGCTTGATACGAAGAACGCAGAAATATGGCACGAGATCACGAAGACTGCTACCACGTGACTTAGACATACTGACGCTGGAAAAAATATAAATAAAGTTTTATATTTAGGATTGTTTTTTTTATTTTTTTTTTTTTATTTTTATTTTATATGATTTGATATATGTATACCTGCTAGGTGGTTGGTGTTAGCTATTATTGGTGCACAGACGCATGTAGAATTTTTATGCGTGTAGGCAATTGAGAGGCGTTTGCGCCAATATGCTTCCAGAAGCTCATGTATCCAGTAAATGGTGTACTATTGCGAAAAAGTATAAAGTCTACGTCATATAAATTCTTCCAGAGTACTTACTCCAAACTCCAATATAAAATAAATGGGTGAAGCATTCTACCGACTGCCGACGGCTTTTAAAAACGTTTTCGCAAGCTTTTATTCTAGATTTTATAAATTTATTTCCACATCTAAGACTTGCGGATCTTGATGTAAAGCGGTCTATTGATTTAAAACTTGTTGAATTCACTTGCGTTTACATGTATACACAGAGAAACGTTTATTTGAGAAACTTGATAAGTTTTAACTCATTTTTTCCTGACAAAAATTTTAATAATTTATATTATACATGTAATACACTGTAAGTTAATTAGTAAATTTAATAGAAATTTTAGGTGTTATTTAACTCATTCATTTACCTTCATTTATCTTCAATATTGCCAATTTGTAGTTTTAATAATTGCTGTACAAATATGATGTTGAAATATCGATCGTTGAATAAAAAATGACACTTTCATGATCGTTTTATTAACTAATAGCACAGTAAATTGAGAGGTAGTTTTAAATATTCGAAAATATCCATACTATAAAATTTTAATTTTTAATTTTGACCAATAAAAATTTTTAAATTTTCCCAAATAAATGACTTTCTAAAAATAATATTACTTTTTGATTATTTCTTACCTCAAAAAAATTTTTATTAATATAAAAACTCATCCAAAAATTTTATAAATTGCTTACATATAAAAATACTTAATTACAGTACCTGTCTTCTGAACTTCTCTATATATTGCAGTGGTATTATTCCAAAGTATTTTGTTCAGCCTTCCAACTTTAGCATTACTCAAAACACTTTGGATTGCGGGATGTTCTTGGATACCTCCGTTCTGTCCGCTAGGATAATTTACACAAGCACAAGTTTCTGTTCTTATAATATTCTGGCATCACATTCCAAGCTCGACACTAATATAGTAGATGTACTGTACTAATGTAAAGTACAACAGCAAGCAATTCTCCTTCTTCTTTCTATTATATTCTACAATAATACTCGTTCAACAACAAAGTTTAAAGGACAAAGTTACCCTCATTAGTTGAAGCCTTGTATTAGAGTAAATTTCCCATCGATGTGTTGTCTACTGGATTTTTTCAATGATGAGCTTATCGAAGGACAGAAAATCTCGGGAAATACCTTGAAGATTTAAAATTATGATCCGTCTAGTTGTATTCGTATAATATTTCTTATTCCCTGAGCTGAGAATAGCTCGTGTATGAATCAGAGCAAAAGCTTAAGGTTTTTGACGATGGCTGCCAAGGATTAGGACTGAGAATATGCAGGTGCATGGATTATCCCCCATTGTAGTCGTATCGACCTTATTTTTTTTCTTTCGTACTTTAACGACAAAGACAATAACAGAAAAACTAAATCTTGGGATTTTTACGCTCCATCTTCACGTAATTCTTATCAGTATTTAGTTTATCTTAAGCAGTACATCGCATTATTATTATCAAGAAAATAATACAGTTGCTCTGAATGGAATTATTTGTTCAAGAACTTAAATAAACTTTAAGTTTATGACTTTTTAAATAGGGATTTTAATTTAAATCCGAGTGATTCTACAAAATTCTTATCTGAAAATTTAAATGACAACAATATTAAATAAGTACATTATAAATATAGATAATGACTATTTTCTAAAATAAATTAAGGAGATTAATTAAATAAATCTCGAATGTTTGTACCTCACACCAATACAGAAAAAATCCGGCGCTTGAAAAATCCAAGCAGAGTAGAGTAGAGATCGATTTCTTACTGTAATTTTTAACTTATATATATATATATATATATATATATATATATATATATATATATATATATATATATATATATATATATATATATATGCAAAGAAGCCTAGTATCGTATTGTCTTTCACCCGCTTATAAGAATAAGTCTGCGAATCTTATTTTACTTATTTACTTTTTTCTTCCCCAACTTTTGAGTCTAAAAACTAAAAATACATTACCTTAAATTTAAATTAAAATTTTTTTTTTATCTAAAATCAATAAATATTTCTTCATAATTATCGATAATTATAATTATTATATTCCACAAATAATTTTACCTCAATACGAGCATACAAATGACACATTAGACATTTAAAGTCTCATAAATCTGAAGTATCAGGATCCGGTACTTGATCCCAGAGCATCTGGATGTTTTATAAAAGTATTAAGGATATATATATATATATATATATATATATATATAAACGAAGATGGAGAGTATAGATGTATATAAAACATAAAATCTCGTGGTACTCTCTGGTGATAGCTTTGTCGGCACTTTTTCCGGGTGCATACTCAACTTGTACCCTCAATGAACTAAATATAAGTAACATACAAGAGGTCTTCTCCGGTCTGAAGCTTTACGAAGTTTTTTGCCACTTCTTGCAAACGCTTGTGCATTATTTTTTAGGCGTGTTACATGCTTGAGCAATAACGCTTGTCTAAGTACGTCGGGTCTATTGAGAGGCATCATAGAGTGGCGTCAATGCGTTCAATGAGGCGCTGAAATAAAAAAAAATGAATAGTATTATACACTATATATATTATATGTTATATGTTATATATTATACAGTCCACACACATACCATATGAAATGAAGAGTCGAGGCGTGAAAAAAATGACGCTTTACTTCCCGGATTAGATGAAAAAGAGCAGTCTCCAGTCTCGATCGAGAGTATTATCTTTTCTTATTGCTACTGATGATGACAGTTGATGGACATGATGAGATTTAGCTTCAATGTTAATGTCTACGGCTTAAGAATAAAATAATATCAAGGTGTGCAGTAGCTTACTCTTGGTCTGTGCTTTCTCGGTGGGTTGCGTAACCCGGATTAGGATTCTCCAGCGCTTTAGTCAACCGTACATCATTTTAAAAGTATCTTTAATAATAGTTTCTTTTGCTAGCAAGTTTATAATGTCCTTGGAGTTTCTTGTTTTTTCTGAAGACGATATTTTTGCAGTACACAGTAAAAAAATTTTCGTCATTGTGTAGAGTGTTGAAATTTCTGTGTACACACAAAGAAAAAAAAGTCTTGAGTCAAGCGTAAATTTTCTTAAATCAAGAAAATATTAAGGAAGACTGAAAATTTTTTGAACGAAGTTAAATTTTTTTAAGCCAAGAAAATTTCTTCGTGCTCCAAAATAATTTCAGTCTTCCTTTTAATTTTTTTTTCTGTGTACACAGAAAAAAATTTTGCGTCAATGCGTCAAAAAATTTTGTGTTAATTATTTAACACGTTTTTGTGTTAAATATTTATCACTTTTTTGTGTTAAATATTTAACACTTTTTTGTGTTAAATTTTTAACACTTTTTTGTATTAAAATTTTAACACTTTTATATGTTAACTTAACAAAATAAATGTTAAATTTACACATGAAAGTGTTAAATATTTAACACAAAATCTTTTGACACAAAATTTTTTACTGTGTAAAATATTACACTCTAGTGTGTAGAATTTAACATTCTCGTGTGTTAAAACATTAAATATTAAATTTTACACACAAATTTTAACACAACACAATGACGAAAAATTTTTTACTGTATAGTTTCTATACCCAGAAAAATAAACTTCTTGCACCAAAAAAATTTTAAGGACGACAAAAATTTTTTTGGAGCAAGAAGAAATTTTTTTGGCTCAAAAAACTTTGAATTGATTCAAAAACTTTTAAATCTTCCTTAATATTTTCTTGAGCCAAGAAAATTTACCCTCCAGTCAAGAATTTTTTTTTTCAGTGTAATGATGATGATGATGATGGAAACTTTTGCTCTTGATATTGAATCTGAAATACAGCTGATAAATCATTAGTTTATATAAAAAGTTTGAAGATAAATTTTCTGGCCTTGGTAACTCTTAAAAATAAAAGTACCGGCTCTCAGAATAGAGAGAGAGTGTGGAAAACAATGACTTGAATGTGATTTTAGTTTGAAAAAGTAAGTAAAATGGTATAACGTATGAGTGTAAAAAGGGTATTGCGAAGGGGTTGTAGCACATTTTAAGTTTTAGAACAGTAGAAATGTTTGAAGGCAAGCCCAGTAGTAGGTAGCGTATAAAATGTAGTAGGAGTAGAGAGGACTACGACTACGAGAGGACTACGAGTTGGTGGTGGAATCGATTAAGGTGTCGGCCATTTTGTTGGCGTATGTCCCAACTGATCCAATGGGGAGCCGAGGAGGCGTGGAAGTAACATCATCACCGAGAACTCAAAGTGTAAGCGAGAAAGCTAACGTTGATAGAGAGTAGAGGGGCTAAATCGCCGAGGGTAAAACATCAAGTGTACTTCCCGAGACTGGTGGGGACTGCTGCGCGACAGCTGAATATTGTCAAGTCAAGACTCGATAGAAATCGTCAGTCTTCAGTTCGGTCGGACACCGTCAACATCATTGTCGGGCTCGTTACACCATCTATCTTATCTGTATTTAATTCTTCTTTAAATATTTTTTACATTTCAACATTGTTTTTCCTTATTTTCCTTATTATTTTATATATTCTATCTAAAATATTGTAATTAATATTTTTGACAAATGTGATTGTGTGAGTTTGATCAAAACAGATGGACCTAGAAAATTTTTTAAAATTTTATAAATTTAAATTTTGTAAATTAAATAGATAAATTATTTTTACCTGTGAGCTACTGAATTTAGTGAGTCATCAAGTGTGATGAAATGTGAAAAAGGTGAAGACTGCCAGTAGGTTTAAGTGAGAGAGAAAGTAACATAACATAACACTGGACTGTCTTCACATATATTGTATACACTTAAATATCAATATATATATATATATATATATATATATATATGTTCATATATTTTGTTGATGGATCATGGCGAGGTCAAGGTGACACCAGAGACAAAGTTTGCACGACAAGTTATTAAAATTACCAATGTTCATCCCTGACATAATTTATTTCTTCTCAAGTGTCATTGACTGTTGTTTTATTAATTCTTAATAATTCTTCATTGATGATTTTAGTTTCAAAATTTTTTTGGCTTGCTCCAAAATTTTTGTATTAATCTAAAAAAAAAAAAAAAATTATTTAAAAGTGACAATAAAACATGGAAGACAGATTTAAATAATGCATAATTGCAAACCAACCTTGACAGAGTGATACCTTTTGCCCAGGGTGAAGGGTTGACGTTTGGAGCAGACGCCGGCGTCAAGTCGGCAGGCCTTAAAAAAATAGGGGGTTCAAGCGTGATGCAGCGGGCGGGTCCTATCGGAGGGCCCGGTCATCTAGGGCTTCAAGGACCGCCTAGGAGTCTAAAGATTTCGTCGGCCAAGATCCAGGATGAGTCTGGTGATCCTATTTCTCAGAGTACGTATCCTCTATCACTTTATAAAAATATATATATTGAGAGTAACAACATTTTCTTCTGAAGAAGTCTATATGCATACACACTTATAAATCTTGTTTAAAATTAATTGGCTTTTAATTAGCTCCGATGATTTGTAAAACTATAAAATACAATATCAGTTAAAATCATAATTGACGTTTAATTAAGCGGCGGTTTGTTATCAATTTATATGAAATTATAACGTTATACGTTATGATATATTGATTTAATAATATTTTATTAAAACTTGCTAATACTACTAGTTAATTTGTTTTTTAATATTTAATTATTTTAAATGTATCTAATTAATTTTGTAAAATTACAATTTTACTTTTGAAATATTTAAATTTATCACAATTCTTAAAAAAATGAATTAAAAAAAAATTGTATAATTATAATTATTAAAAAATTAGATTAGATTACATAATAAAAAAATTTCCAAGGTAATATTTTATAAAATAACAATAATATTATAGTGATATCACAAAATAACTTGATAGTAAAAAATTAATTAATTAACAGATGAAATTTTACGAGCAAAGAACGTATTAATACCTCAAAGTGATTTATTTAATAATACTGATAGCGACAATAATAACAATCCGAGCGCTTTGGTTTAGAACAAGGGGATGATAAGTCTCTCATCTGGCGATTACGCCGCAGATGTTCTTATAGTAAAATTACCAGCAAATAACTTACGGAGTCTCGGTTTTTAAGTCACATAACATAAACGTTATATACAATCTTCTATTATATATATTATTTTATGTAATGTATTATATATATTACATTACAGATTGTTGATTGAGGGTGAATTAAAGAGAGACAGAAAAATACAGTATGAAGGTAAAGAGACCGTCGGTATGACGAGGGTTGCTCCTGTGGACAGGATCTTTATAGTTTGTATTAGTACGGTTATATATATACTACGTAAAATAACTACGGGTTGCGCAACTCGATTGAATTATCATGAATGTTTGCGGAGCGGCGGTTTGCAATTGAATTAGGCTTACGGATTCCTTTCCTTTCCGGTTCGATCCACATCAGTTAGCAGTCCGCCTTCTCGACCACTCGACTACGTCGTTCCGTCTTTTTCCCCTAATTCTAATCTTCTCCTTGTTATGTATGGTACTGTACGCTGCGATGTTAGTATATACCACTGCCTTGTCTGATAATAGTAGAAAAGTTTGTTGAGTTACTGTCAGAGGACACACGATGCTCCTAAAAACATTAGTGTGATTAGATTTTCTCTTTGGTAGCCCATTTGTTTCCATAAGATAAAATAATATATTGTTATTAAATTTTTTTGTTAATCCAAATACATGTCTTGAGTACTTACTTCACAGTCAAAATAATTTATTGAAAAAATTTAAAATTTTTGCCAAAATTCAAAATTTTTTATTTTTGCCACAATTCCATTCTGGAGAGAACTATCACAGAAAGAAAAATTTCTTGACTGGAAAACAAAATTCTTGGCTCAAGAAAATTTTTGGGTGAATGAAGGAAGACCGAAATTGTATTGCTCGAAGTTAAAATTTTTCTTAAAAATCTATTCTTGGTAGGAGTAATTTTTTCTTAATTCAAATTATCATAAATACTTGATACAATAAATTTTTATATTTGATCAAGATTTTTAGATACTTTAGGAAAGTAGCGCCATCTATTTCAGCTAAGAAAAAAATTTTCTCACCTTGAGAAAATTTTTCTCTTGAATATTTAATACCCATTTTATCCTATTTTAGCGTGCAATTTTAAATATTGAATAAGAAAATGATTTAATATTATTTGATCTTCTATAATTTGACATGTTAGTCAATAAAAATATTAATGAAAATTTACTATTGAGATATTTAATTTTTTGGAGCAAGAGAGAAATTTTCTCAAAACAAGAAGAATTAATTTTGTTGGAATAAGTGAAATTTCTTGTCAAAAAAACTTTTCTGAAATGTTCTCTTTCTTATCATTAGTATTATTAATATAAAATCATTTCTAATTACAAAGTTTCTTAAATTTGATCCTGTCAGTTTTTTATATTCAATATTGATACACGTGTAATTTATTATAAATCTTATGAATACTTTTGCCATTCGGCTATTTGCCTTGGCATAGAAATTGAATAAATAAATTAAAAAAAAAAAAAAATTTTATTAAAAAAACTTTTTCATCAGCTGTTATCTGAAAAAAATTAAAAATTTTATTATTAAGTTTTTTTTTTTTTTTTTTTTCTAATATTCAGGTATATTAATTGTATAAATTTATCCATATATAATAGCTAAATTTGTCATTAAAGACAAATTTTTGGGAACTGGGGGAAATAAAGGATAAAGGGGGAAGGGGAGGACCTTTACTCAGTTATTTAAAAATTAAAATATTGAGTATATATACTTCATATTTTTTAATATTTTCTTTAAAAAGAAAAAAAAATACTCTATTTTAAACTAACCAATTAATTTCTGGCATGAAAATAATGACACTCTCATATGAATATTGAACACGAGTAATGATAAATTTTCACAGCTTGTTGCTCCTACAAAGAATATTATTAACGGATTCACTAAAATTTACGACGAATCATAGAAGAAGGCAATCGGTTATATCTCCTTGAGTAAAACTGAGCAAACGTTGTTAAATCTACTGTCGGAGACCAAAATCCCAGATTTCTCTTTTTTTTACCCTAACTTCCGAGACATGATTGTGAAGATAACAGGACCGATGGTTGAAACATTGATACCTATCCGGTAAATAATCCTGGCGCCAGCGATTTAGTTCCTTAAAAATAAAACTGTTTGTTAAGTTTAAATCAAAGTAATACAAGTACAGAATAGAAATAGGTATGTAGGCTATCGTACGGTGATCAAATCAGACGCGCTTTGGGGGTTTAAAATTCGGCACAGAAGGTAACGCCAGTTAAACACCTTTTGAGTTTTTTTTTTCAGACCCTCCAAATTACCAAACAGTCCGTCAACAGCTTACTATTGTCATTGTTGCCTGCACTCAGGTATATATGCTCGTAAAATCGACAAGAATACATTTCTGTCCCCTTACATTACGTTAAAACTACATAAACCTCAACTGGACATGATCCTCAAAGTGTAAAGTTTTAGACACTGCGTAGACAGACAGTCTTTAGAACTAGACATTTAATGAACTTTAATGACATTATAATATCTCAAGTGTCGGGTTTTTTTTTTTCGTCTGTGTATTTCCAGTCGTTATATAGGTCCTGTTTCTTATTTTTGTCTGTTCAACTCCAAAATAAAATCTTTACAAATAAATAAGTTTTAACTGCTGACTACTCTTGTTCATACAAAAAAAAAACATTTTTTTAAATCAATTTAATTGCCCAGAACAAATTTTGAATCAAGAGAGTTTTTACTTTATCCAAAATCATTTTTGTCTTCTTAAATTCTTCTGAGTCCAAGTAGAATAAATATAAAAAATCTGAGTTTATTGAGATGATTATTTTCTATAAATAATAAATAATAAATTTCTTAAACCAAGAAAGTTTTTTGTAAACTGTCCACACAGAAAAAAAAATTACTTAAATTTAAATAACTTCATTTTTTCGATTTGAGTAAAAAATTCTTAAACTAAGAAATTTTTCTTGGTTTAAATAAATTTTATTTGATTCAAGATTTTTTTGTCTTGAATCAAGACAATGAAACTCTTCAAAATTATTTTCTTGGTTCAAAAATTTATCTCTTGATTCAATTAAATTTTTTTCAATAAATATTTAAAATATAACACTGTTGTTGCCTGAAATTAAAATGTAATAACAATAATTAGTTAATCGTTGTAATAAATTACAGCAACTTTAAATATTATAAATTCTCACCTGTTGATACTTTATTTACAATGACATTTAGAGGCGTGCATTTCGGCATTCGTCGGAATAATTTAAAAGCAACGTAATAAATTATTATCCTTTTTGTGGCGGCAATTACAGTCAGGATTTTGGAGTCTAGATTTTGGTTAATATTTTATTAACATAAACTACTCCGACGGCATAGCACTGGAAGTATTATATCGGAAGCGTCAAGATTCAGCCGCCGGATTGAGACGACTAAGTAAGACAAGAGACAAAGAATATTTGATGTGTGTATAATATATCTACATATAAGGAGTATGGTAGATATATAAGAGAGGGTCGCCGGTCCAGCGTTAACTTGAAAACTGTTGATCTGAGTCACACACGAATTAGAACCTGATCTTTGGCGACGCCAGGGCGCCGGCTTCGAGGCAGAGGAATGCCGGTCGCTGATAAAAGCCACGGCCAACACCTACATAAATTTCGACCTGGGATAACGGACGGGTGGCGGAGACGCGGGGTGACCAGGGCACAAAATCCGCTCTCTCTTTCTGTTTCTCTACTCTTGAGCTCATCGATGAGACACTTGTATGTCCTAAACTTAGATCCAGGTCTTGGTTTTTATTTAAGCTTTTTTCTTCATCAGCATCCATCTGCGATCTGAGCTCCAAGTTTGCCCAATTACTTTGCTTATATACATATTTAATATGCTTTAATTTGTGCCCACAAATTATTTATTTCTTCCATAGTCTACCGTCACCGTTCACCGGATTTAGATCTAATATAAAAAATATTTTATAAATCAAATATATATCCTCGAAGACATAATATACATTATATAATAATATACAAATTTTTATTTTATCTTACCGTGAATCTAAAGAACCAACAGTAGTCCACAGGTTCTCGCCGATCGTGTTGTTGATACCATCGGTCTCATCTTGATCTCATTGGGAGGCCACGATATCATTCAGCTAATAAAGCGACTCCAAAATCATCTGAATAAAATTAAGAAGAAATTAATAGATAAATTGGAAGAAATTAATGACTATAAAATCCCCGATTAACACTTATTTTGAAAAATAAAAAAATAAATAATTAACACTAATAAAAAATTTACCTTGACTCAAAAGCAAGAATCTTGAGCCAAGAAAAAAAATTTTAGAGTCAAGATATAATTTTTGGTTAAAAAAAAAAATTTTTCCTCTTCGCTCAAAAAATTAATTTATGAAAATTAATTTAGGAGACATTTGATTGTTTTTAAAACTTTTGTTAATACATAAATTATGGCAAAAAAAAATTGACATCTAGAAATTAAAAAAATTAAAAAATTCAATTTTTTAAAATTAATTTAATTGTTAAATAACATTGAAAATTAATCATATTAATTTTCTTCAAATTGGTGTTCTTGGTTCAAGATTCCTACTCTTGAGTAAAATGAAATTTTTTATCAGTGTATCTTTTAATTTTAAAAAACCAAAAGATAAAAAATGAAAATAGAATTTAAAACTACGCTTACCTTTTATGAGAATAATAAGTGCCACGGCGGCTGTTTCATGGGGACAAAATTCACGGTCCGGATGTGCCTGAAGAAAAAGGATGAAAATAATTAGCCAAGGTGTTAATGAAATACCAAAGGAACGCGCGGGACACCAGGTCGGTGCCTCTGAACTGCCAACCAGACAACCCTGACACGCGGCCCGGCGCCGTTCACTGTAACCATACCCCATCATTGTGCCTTATACGTATCTGTACATATTCATATGTATATACATATATGTGTATTTGTCGTTTTCTTTTTCTTATCGGCAACGTGCTTGCCTTTATTATTCCTTTTTGAATCTACTAACTTGCCGAACAAGCTTCGAATACTCAACCACTGAGATAATTATAAGGACATCCGTTTTTAATATTATGGGAATCGAGCGAATGAAGTTTAAATATTGATTGTCTATTATCTTAATTAATAATAATTAATTACTGCAGCTGACATTATTCTTTTGATAATCGATATAAAACTGATTATTATCATTGTTCGTCTAAAAACTCTGACAACTATTGTCTTAAAAGAAAGCTGTCACTGGACAAAAACGTGTCACTGACAGAAATTCATTCAATAAAATTCAAGAATAAAAGTGGATATATATAAATATTACATGTAGTAATTAATGTTACTATTTCTAAATTAAACAAATAAAATTAGCTTGATTGAAAAAAAAAAAAAAATCTTTAAAAAAATTAAAATTCACTTTAATTAAAAATAATTTCTTAATAAATGCACAGAAAGAAAAATTTCTTGACTGGAGAACAAAATTCCTGGTTCAAGAAAATTTTCGGGTGAATGAAAGAAGACCGAAATTGTGTTGACCGAAGTAAAAATTTTTCTTGAAATTCTATTCTTGGTGGAAGTAATTTTTTATTAATTCAAATTATCGTAAATACTTGATACAATAACTTTTTATATTTGTTCAAGATTTTTAGATACTTTAAAAAAGTAGCGGCACCTATTTAAGCTAAGGAAATAATTTTCTCACCTTGAAAAAATTTTTCTCTTGAATATTTAATACCCATTTTATCCTATTTTAGCGTGCAATTTTAAATATTGTGTTCGAACCGATCACTCACCTAACATAATACCTCTAGAAATACTTAAGCTTAAATAATTTATAGTTAACTAATTTTAAAATAATTTATCTTGTACAAACTAGATTGTTTGTTGATTGCCAGATGTCAAATTTCCTTGATTGTAAACTCATAAATCTAAGTGAACAATAACTTAAATAGTAGAAAAAACTAAGACCTTTGAATATTTTTTAGATTGTTGGGATTTTCTCGCAGCCCAGATGTATCAGCATTTTTACAATTAAGTACAATGTTATCCATCCCAGAATTTTCCCATCCTTTCTCCTTTGTTACTTAATCCGGTCAAACAGAGTAATTACACTCTAGGGTGATTTTTTATAATATTAGTCCGACCAACATTTGCCCATCATAAATCTTGTTCTCAAGCCCATACCTGGCTGGACCCAACCATCTACCCTTCCTATCGCCCACAGGCCTTCTCAATCATACATCCACAACCAATCATCTCTACCAATAGAATTTTCCATGTTCATTTTTCCATCCGCAACTTCGCCAAAACCCCTATCGTTGGTCCACTAACCCTCCTTCCCTTAATTTTAACTAAACATCACACTCCTCTTTCGCTTAGGTATAGATACCCATAATTTATCTATACACATACTTGCCAATTACCTTAACTCACAACTTACAACTAACTTATCGTTATTATTTTGGCAACAAAAATTCTCGGTAAACTAATCGAGAATCAACATATTGAATGAAAAAAATGATGTAATATTATTTGATCTCCCAATTTGACATGTTAGTCAATAAAAATATTAATGAAAATTTACTTCTATTAAGAACTAAATTTTTAGGAGCAAGAGGCTGAATTTTCTTAAAACAAGAAGATTTTCTTGACTTAGATAAATTTTCTTGGATCAAGATACGTATTTCTTAAAGTAAGAGAATTAATTTTGTTGGAATAAGTGAAATTTTTTGTGTCAAAAAATAATTTGTTTTTCACTCAAGTGAACCTTTTTTTCTGTGTGGAGTTGAAGAATTTTTTTGCTTGTCTCAAGTTAGTTTTTTTCCTCAACGCATTAATTACCAATAATAATTATTTTTTTATAACTTAATTGTTACAAAGTAATTACCATGCCTTTAAATATATTCTTAGAAGTAATTTTGTAAAATAAAAAAAAAAAACTTTTCCTTTTAATTCCGGAAAGCCCAACAGAGATCCTCACCTGAAACACAAATAGAATTAGTATTTTTTATTCTTCCTTTAATATACATATACTTATCGTAAGACCTAACACGGTTTTCTTCTATTAAATTCCCTCAACCCAATCTTACAGAGCCACAGCTCCTCTTATATACTGTACGGTCTTTCCTCTTTATCCTCTCACACCTCGGCGTCTTTTTCTCATCCTCGATCCGGACTCTCATCTAGGATCTGGATACAAGACAACGTGGTAGAGTAAGAATAAGAACATATAACACATCTCTTATTATTCTGTGTTATATGTGGTGGTCGTAGTCAGTGGAAGCTAATGGGACGCCGCTAACACTCACCCGTCCGATTCGGTTCTTTGATCCTCACCGACCTTGCCCTCTCTCACTCTGTTGACGCGCGCGCGCCTGGATGCTGATCCTGTATCACACCACACAGCCTCTCTCTCTTTCTTCTTCTGGTACTCGAACTCTTACTCTTTATTTCGCGTATACTTGTACGTCCGAGGATGTAGTACGTGCTTTGTAAGACTTTGCGACCGAAAAATCCTCAGTCTTCTTCTCGACTTTGGTGGTATACTTGTCTCATTCCACAACATATATGTGTATATATATATATATATATATATATATATATATATATATATAATCCTCGGCTATGTACTATGTACTCCATTGCTTTGTATATATACTTGATTCAAAGTGTACGACCTGCAAAAGATTTTAAACTGTATATATAAGTAGATCTTTAGATAGCTGACTTTTTATTTTTATTTTTTTTATAATTTATAATCAAAAATTAAATCTCTTTCCGAGTAAATTTTTATTATGAAAATAAAAATTTGTAAATATAAATAAAAAAAATTTTATTACACAATAAAAAAAAAAAAATTTCAATATAAAAAATTTTTATCTCGAATAGAATTTTTTTTTTTTTCATCCGAGTATCAGAGAAATAAAAATTTTTTTTTTTTTTTTTTTTTTTTTTTTTTGTATACCTACTAGAGTATCCGGCTGTTGATTTAATTAGCTCGAAAATTGCTACTCAAATCAAATTACAGTTTTAAAAAATTTTTTTTATTACATCACTAATAACGGCTTTCACCTTTGATTAACGTGAATCAGCAATTCTGCTACTGTTTAAAGGTGAAGTCGCGCAAAAAATAGTTGAATTAATACACAATATTAATTGTGATAAAATTTTCTATACGTTCATCAAATTAATCTGTAATTGAAGATATATACGCACCGGATAATCAATATTAAAATATTGAAAAGAAGATGATGGAAGTTTATTGGAGATTAGATCGAAATCTTGAGTTTGTATGTTACATGTGTGATGTTGACACCGTGCGATGTATATGTACGTGTTTATTTTTTGTATTGGATATAGGTATATATATGGATATATAATATATACATATGGATTGTGTATCCTCGTGCGCTCGCGCCAATTTCATAAAATCTCGGTGTTGGGATACTGGGCGGAGCTACATTCTCTCAAAGACAACAGAACCGCCTTTGGTTCCACCCATTTGATACTGTACAAAAGGGAATTATTCTTCAGTAAAGATTTGTATTCAATAAAACATTTAATACAATTCAATACAATATACTTCATATGCTGATTCCTTGAAACAAATTTTAGTTTAATTATTTGAGTTAATGCCAACTACTGTTAGAATTTAATATTCAAATTTTACCTTAAGATTTATTGAACCTTCCGATTGTTTTGAAAATTTTTTTGTCATTAATTTCTATACCTTTAAATAATTTTAAACGTTAGTTGATCTTTTTTTTATTCTATTTCTGATTTTTTTTATTCTTCAAGCAATGGTTCTCTAATTCATAGTCGTAATTTTTTTAAAAGAAGAAATCATACTTTACAAATAAATAAATAATGATAACACTGAAGTTGACGGATATTAAAAATTTTTTTGGAATTTTATAACAATTAAATTATTAAGAAAAAATTAAATTAAAAAGTATCACATGTAAAAATTTATAAAAATTACAAGTGAAAATTTTTAGAAGCACTTTTTTATTGTAATTAATTTGTTAAAAAAACTAACTTCAGTATTATAAATAATTGCAACAAATAAGAATTGATAAACATTTTTTCTGAAATTTTCTGCTCTTCATTAACTCTGGGAAATGTTTAAAAAATTTTGTTAAATATTACTTTTATGTTAAAAATTTAATTAAAAAGTATTTACTGTTAACTTAAAAAATTAATAGTGTTCAATTTAACTGAAGAAGAAATGTTGCTCTAAAATAAATTAATCATAAGCAGTCACTTGAAAATTTATTAATTTTTTTAACAAACAAATTAGTTCAGAAAAAATTTCATTTTCAATTTTTTAAAATTTCTACATGTCAATTTTTTTGTCATAATTTATTTGTTAAAAAAATTATTAAATATCTGCTAAATTAATTTTAATAATAAATTATGATATTAGAGTTATGACATTAAACTAAAAAAGTTTTTTTTTTAAATTGCACTTATAGTTTTTCAAGTTTTTTACAACTGAAAAATTTTTTTTATTTACTTGTAATAATTTTTTCAATGAAAAAAAAATTATAAAAATTTTTAAATGTAAGCTAACTTAAATTTCATAATTACTAAAACTTTGAAAAAAAAAAAAAAAAAATAGTTAATAATATTTAATGAAAATTGTGATTATTTCAGAAGCCAAAAGTTCATTGTGTGTTGGCTGTGGTGGTTGGATACACGACCAATGGATCTTGAGGGTAGCACCAGACCTTGAATGGCATGCAGCATGTTTGAAATGTGCCGAATGTCAACAATTTTTGGACGAAAGATGTACTTGCTTCGTTAGAGATGGAAAAACTTATTGCAAACGTGATTACATAAGGTAAAAAAATTACTTTGATTTAAAAAACTTCAATTATTATTTCTGGTAATGAAAATAGTCGAAAGATGGCGCTAGGTTACTTTTTGCGCGCCAATTTATTTTTAAACAAACATTTTCTTCTTTAGATTGTTTGTACAACAATCGTGATGATTAATGATGATACTGACGCATTGTTTACGCACAATAATTATTTAGTCAGTTAAATGATAAATACTCACAATTATGTATCATTTAATTTTTTTTAATGCAAACATTTTTTTTCTGTCAAAAAAGTACCCACATAAACGCTGTGAATGTTTATTTAGATCGAAACGTCACACGTTGTCGAGACTCGACAAGAGACGTTTGTATCCGGCGTTAAAAAATAGTATATTGAAAAAAATAAAATATGAAGAGGAAAAATAATAAAGAATAAAATGTAGTGAGAAAATGTAAAATATATCTCACTGCAGCAACTTGGGTGTCTATCATCAAGACAGCAGTTTATTGTTCTTGTCTACACGTTGTTTCAGTGTCGAGTAAAAAATACAGAAATAGAATATACATACATATAGATATCTGTTGAATAAAATAAAAAATAAATTGTCGATTTACCTTTCACAGAGAGTTTGTATGTGTAACTATTTCATATCATCATAATAGTTTATTCATTTACGTTTGTGAGAATTTTTTTCCTCAATTTTGTCGTCGATTAATATAATATCACAAGTAAACAATTCGCGCTCCAACGTCCATTGACAGGATTATTTATTTTATTTTACAACCTATTCATTATTCGCGTAAACTAATATTAACTTACTTATTTTATTTATTTATTTTAAACGACCAACAATTATTAATTATCGCTTTAATTACAAACCAACAGTTTTGCGACTTTAATTACGTTTAAAAACAAACAAATTTAAATTTTTGCATAATTTTTTTTTATCACTTCAATTTAAAATACTTTACATTAATTATAAATTTATTTTTATTATAATTAAATTCTTAGATATATTTATTTATATATTTAACGCCAATCGGCTTTGTACACATTGGTAATAGAGAAGTTTTGAAAGAAATTGATATAAAAAAAATTTTTTTTAAATTAAAATAAAATAGAAGACAGACTAATATACTAATATACAAAAAAATTTATTTAAGTCGAGAAAATCTTCTTGTTTTGAGAAAATTTAACCTTTTCCTCCAAAAAATTTAGTTCTTGATAGAAGTAAATTTTCTTGCCTTGAGAAAATTTCTCTCTTGCTCCAAAAAATTAAATATCTCGATGGTAAATTTATATTAATATTATTATTGATTAAATGTCAAATTGGAAGATCAACTAATATTGAATCATTTTTTTTTTTTTTTTCATTCAATATGTATACTTGCACGCTAAAATAATATAAAATGGGTATCAAATATAAAAATTTATTGTTTCAAGTATTTATGATAATTTAAATTGAGAAAAAATTATTTCCACCAAGAATAGAATTTCAAGAAAAATTTTTGAATCAAGTAAAATTTACTTAGACTCTGAATAATTTCTTAGTTTAAGAATTTTTTTACTCAAATCAAGAAGATGAAATTCTTTAAAACTATTCACTTGATTCAAGTAAATTTTTTTTCTTTGTATTTATAAAAAGTCATCCAATAATTTTATAAAGAGTTCCTAGATTATTTCAATCGATTACCTGAAACATTAAAAAAAATTAATGATATTTAAAAAGTTTTAATAAGAAGATACAATACTAAACATTAATAAATAAATTGCTTACTTTTAGATTATTTGGGGCCAAGTGCGATAAATGTAATCTATTATTCAACAAAAACGAGCTTGTGATGAGAGCAAAAACGAAAATATACCACAAAGAATGTTTTCGTTGTTCAGCGTGTATGAGGAAGTTGGAAACGGGTGATCAATTTGCCCTGAGACAAGACGGGCTCTTCTGTCGTCACGATCACGACATGCTGGAGAGTGGAAAATATTGTACAGGTGCTGTAGATACTGCTGGAAATGAAAATAACAACAATGCTTCATTAACAAACAATAATCACCATCTTCAACCAAACGACGGTTCCATGTCCGGTAATTTCAAATTATTTATTAATGACTAATAACTATGATTGCTATCCAACAGAAAAGCCCACTCATGTAATCATGTAATATCTATCTATTACTATATTCATACGCTCAATTATTCTCAAAAGAACCAGACTTACCGGCTATTATTAATATTAGACGTAAAAAACGTCTCTATCCAGTTCGCTGGACATATTATTGTTGGATTATAGCCGTTTGATGCCTAGAGTTTAGGTTTGAGTAGCAAGTCAATTTGTATGAGGGTACGCAAAATGAAAGGGTCAATATACAAAAGGGGTCAGTGTTGAAGTTAGGATTAGATCGGCGTAATTACGTGTTGATAATTGAAGCTGTTAAGATGGCTTCATCGTGTGGATACCGGGATTAACTGTAAAGCTTTATAAGTTTACCCTTTACATACATGTATTTTATATTCATGTATTACTCTGTTCACACTTTGGGAATTTATCACACATCAACGATGGTTTATCCTCTCTTCTCAGAAAATTACCCACGGATCACCAAAAAATTTATAATATCTATAAAGAACGTAAAAATTTTTAACGTTAAAGTGGAATTTTTTATTTTATTATTTTTCTTCGAGGTGCTAATTATCAAATAAATTGTTTGTGCACGCGTTAAGTGCTAAAAAAAATACAGTAGCTATTCTGTATGTTATTATATTTATTTGCAGATGTAATATTCTTTACTCCTACGTGTTTTTTTAAATATTTATAATTTATGTATAAATATATACATACATATTTATCAAGTTAATATGGTTGTACAGATATTTAGTACATAAATGTGTCCGTCAACGTAAAAATATTACATATAAATATGTTCAAAATTTTTTTAATGTCTTGAAGTGAGCCTGGTGATGACACTACCATATAGGACTCCTTAGAACTGCTACAGGTGTCAAATATAACACCAACTTGTCAACTACCGTAGCACACTCTGACGCGTGACTTTATCTTCTATAGAATTTCAAAATGTATATATATATATATATTTTTTTTTTTTTAATTTGTAAGATTGGTATTTTACGTCTCAGTACTATTTTTTATTATTTTATTAAAGATTCCGTTATCTCGGGGTTTTACCAAAAGTCATATGAAACATTTCGTAAAATGCCCAAACTGTAATATTTTTTTTCATCGATAAGTTATCGTTAATTCAAACTTAAGTTGAACAATTTTAATAACTCAGTAGGGCTGTGACAATGCATTAATATAAATATAAGTACTTAAAGTAAATTAGCTTTCTAATTATTTAATGATTTTCTAAACCAATAACCGATATCGCAGGCAAAAATATATATATATATATATATATATATATATATATATATATATATATATATATATATATATATATATATATATATATATATATATATATATATCTTAAAGTAAATATAGACTTTATGTTCTTATGATATTATGTATATATGATGAATGATGATAATCTACGATAAATCTATCAGATATAGATAGATATTGATATTAGACTTAAAAATTCATATTATTTTATAAACAATAGCGCAGTGGGAAAAAATGAGATTGTGTTTTTGTATAAAAATTAAAAAAAATAAAAATAAATCGGCGAGATCGGTAATAAGATTACGAATTACGATTAACTTGACATATCGAGTACCTCGGCTGTGTGATATCTTGGAATCCGCGTTTGCTAAGTTGTGTACTATACTCCATTGGATATCTGTTTGACCGAGATGCCTATACATGCCATACAGGTTGTGTTAACTTCAAAGACAATCCACCGCGGTTTCTTTTTAACCGCCGACACACGTTTAACGGCAACCTCTTCTCTATACATATACGTATCTAGATTTTTTTATTCATATAAATATACGTATGTGTGTGTATACTTAACATTTCTTCTCGAACTTTGAGTGTCGATTGGAGAGCCGAGAATCCACTTGTGAGCATCGAGTTCAGCGTAAGAGCTTTTCCAATCGCTATACATATACATCCCACACGCAAATTCTGTGAAGATTTTTTGAAAAGTCTTTGTGGTTACATGGCCGAGTTGAATACTTTTGTTTTTTCGCGATAAGCCGGAGAGTTTGTTGGAAAAAATTGAATAAATTAGGATAATGATAACTAGCAACCTTACAGTCACTATGTAACTGCCGTGACTTGTGAACTATAAATAATCAAAATTTTAGTAAATAATGACTTCTGTTAAATTACACTGTACTTTCTTAACTATTGACGTTTTCAAAGACATAAGCTCATCCCGATGTTACACTTATCAAGAGCTTTCATTTGAGTACCCACATGCATTTTCATATATTTTTCATATATACATATATATAATATATATAAATATATGAAAAATTGATGTGGGTACTCAAATGAAAGGTCTTGATGAGTGTAACATCGGGATGAGTTTATATCTTTAAAAATGTCAATGGTTCTCAAGATACAAGGTAATTTTTCAATTATGTATCTCGAGATAGAAAATTTTCGAATGCAGCCTAAATACTTACCATCATACATTGACTATCGTCGAGATCGATATGAAATTTTGAATAGGCACAAATTGAAGTCAAGACCTTTGCAATGACTCTAAATTTTATTTTATTATGAGACTATGCTGGAGACAAAATTTTTCTTATTTGCTTAATAATATAGATAGCCACATGCTGTTAAATTAATTTTTTTCAATTTTTGATGAAAAACTTTTACATCTACAATTTCACTTTAAGATAAGACTGATTTTATCATAAAAATAAAGTAATTCGGATGCTAATGCAATAAAATTATCGCGTATTAAATAAAATTATTATACAATTTATTGATAAATGTGTTTTTCAAAAAACTCATACTTTTCTATTATCGAAGACAGTTTATTAAAAATTAAGATTACTTAAATGGCTTTATATCTTAATTGAAGTGTTTTTCTGATCCGATAAAATCTTGTTGTGAATGGTTTAATGGATTAACTAGAATTAGAATAAAAAATACAATTACGAAGTTGAAAAGCTTCATTATTGTTTGACAGGAGTCGAGATATCTCGTGCAATGGATGTATTTAGTAAAATAGAGATAGCAGAGGATTAAGACTAGCTGATTACGTTGTATATTACTGAGAATTATTTTTCCAGCAAATAATTTAAATTTAACGCTTCAGTGATTTCAACTTATTTAAAATAAAGAAAATAAAAAAAATTATTAAATAAATGAAATGACACTCCGAGTTATCAAAAATTCACTAAGTTTAAATTGAATTATAAAATTTCCGTATACTTGAGGTTAAACTCTTGATGGAATGTACTTGATTTCAATTTCTTATTAACATTCAAGATCATTAAAAAATAATTGTGCTCTGACAGAGACAGCACGGATCTTGAATTCACTGAATTAATAATAAGTACCTGGAAAATCAATAATACGAATAAATTATTAGTTTTCAATATTGAATCCATCAGATATCAACAAATTCATCACATTGTGGATTGTGAAGACATCATGAACTTATTAACTCATTAACTCATAAAAAAAGAGGAGCGTCTTATTTTTTTATTTAAACCGCTTCGGTCTGTCCACGATTTTACCGAATACGAAAACTTGAGACATTCGAGAAGAGATGGTGATGATCGTGTGTCCCTGAAAGTTCACCTCGTCCACATACGGACGGTTATTTGGTTAGGACGTACGGTTGAGAGATAAGCCGCCGGATTTCATTTGCTCTTGGTTTAGTATTTTTTCTGTTGGCCATCAGCGAAGCGGTGTTAGCTGGTAGTTATCCTTACCTGTTTCTCGTCTGGTCTCACCTCTTCACTCTCCACTTCCCAACTAAAATCTCCTTCTGTTTTTACCAAAGGTAATTAGTTTAACATAAACTTTTTCCGCGGTTGCATGCAAACCTGCTGGCCGAATCGAAGAAAAGAGCAAGGTGACACTTGCTTTGGTATCGGTTAGCTCTCCAATCTCCATTAGAATAATATACCTGTACTGGGAATATAATACAAAACAAGATATAAGCTATTTTCGCAGTTGTCTTTCTTTTTTTCGTTTATAAAATATACTTATCTCTTTAATATTCTTCTCAGTTAATTTTCCGATGGTTACTCACTGGCCAATCTCTATAAGTTTGCATTAAAAGTGTGCCAAGACAAGAGAAGAGATGCGCTCTCATCTTAAAATTAAACTCGTTAGCATATGTCGCGTTACTAATGCTAAAAGGGCGCATCTCAACATCTACGCGCTTTTGGCTCTGCAGAGCCAAAAAAGCGTATAAAAATATTTTTTTCACTTCAACTATGCTAAAAATATTTATAACATTTAGATCTGTAATAAAAGTGAATAAAAAAATTTCTTTTGTATACGCCCTTTTGGCTTTACACAGTAAAAAATTTTGTGTTAAATATTTAACACTTTTATGTGTAAATTTAACATTTGTTGTATTAAATTAACACAAAAAAGTGTTAAATATTTAACATAAAAATTTTTTGACGCATTGACGAAAAATTTTTTACTGTGTAAGACAAAAAAATTTTAAAACCAAAAAGGCGTATCATTTTTTTTAATCATAATTAATTATTGGCCTTAATTAAAAAGAAAAACAAAAGAAAAATTATAACACAGGTAAAAATAATGACTCTTCTACTCATTTTATTTGAAGAGAATATGTATTTGATTAAAAAAGAAACTGAAATATCAATTTAGCTAGGCATTACTCCGATAATTATCTTTGGCTTCTGAAAGTAAAACATAATAAATATATATTGCTTGTAAATCTAAACTTTGAAAAAATACTTTAATCTGATATGATTTTCTAATTTGTACAATTAAACATAATTCATTACCGTTTATCAGTGAAGACATGATTATTGAGTCAGTAGAAATGAAAACTTTGTAATTGAGTCAAATCAATTTTTCTTTAAATAGAATTTTACTGTTATTTTGGGTTTTTTTTTTTTTTTTAATTTAAATTCATATTCTTTTAAAATAAAATGAGTTGAAAATTCATTATTTTTACCGGTGTTATAACTTTTTTTTTTAAGGTTAATAATAATTAATTATGATTAAAAAAATGATACGCTTTTTTGGCTTTAAAATTATAGTCTTAAAGCCAAAAGTAAATGTACATCACTTGCACTATAAAGTGTCCCTGTTATTGGCCAGTAGGCTGTTGGGACTTAAATAAATAAATAAATAAATAAATAAAAGGTTGTAGATATTGAGATGTGCCCTTTAGGCATCAGTAATGCAATATTGTCATGTTTAAGCACTTGAAAAATATTATTATTTTAAAATACTGATAGACTATGACAAAACTAAATAATGCACACGGCTTTGTCTGTTTTAACTAATGTATCTCACTTATTTATTAATTTTTCTATTTACTTACTTGCAGACTCTGGCTCGGAAAGCGGATCCCACAAAGCGGCTAGTAATACGCGAGTGCCCGGTAGCCACAAAAGCGGAGGTGGTTCTGATGGCAAACCAACTCGAGTACGTACTGTGCTGAATGAAAAGCAGCTCCATACGCTGAGAACTTGTTACGCAGCGAATCCCAGGCCAGATGCGTTGATGAAGGAACAACTTGTGGAGATGACTTCCCTCAGTCCTCGTGTCATAAGAGTCTGGTTCCAGAATAAACGGTGTAAAGACAAGAAGAAAACAATTGCTATGAAACAACAAATGCAACAAGAAAAGGTAATTATTAATTTAATCACTTATTAATTATTTTTGGCTTGATAATTAAATTTAAAATTTACTTACAGGATGGACGGAAGTTGGGATTCGGCGGTATGCATGGAATTCCTATGGTTGCCAGCAGTCCGGTGAGACATGAGAGTCCTATTGGAATAACTCCTCTGGAAGTTCAAGCTTACCAACCACCATGGAAGTCACTTTCTGATTTTGTTATGCACACAGATCTTGATAGGATGGATCCAAACACTCCGTCGTTTCATCATTTAGTGTCTCAGGTAGACATTTTGCTTGCCCTTTGTTCATGATACTCAAACTAAAATTACTTATAGATAATTTTTAGAATTTTTTTAACAAATAAATTGTAGCAAAACAAATTAATCTAAAAATTCCATAATTAGAAGTTTTAAAAAATTATAAATGCAACTTTTTTAAAATTATTTTTAAGACTTAGTTTATTTTTCAAACAAAATAAAAAAAATTGTCAAGTGTCGGCTAATTTCAGCGTCGTCTTTGTTTTCCGTTTTTACCGTTTGATGCTTTGAATCTTTAAATAAAAATAAAAAGACAATCTGCGTTTAAATACTGAGCTTCCTAAATCAAAGTAAATTATTCTGCTGAAACGAAACAAAACTGTTTCTCGTAAAAGCTCTAAGTATATTGCTATCAAGTACTACAACAAACTACCATATGACCTTAAAAAACTGGATGGCAGCAAAAAGTCAATAAAAAATAAATTTAAAAAATTGATAATACAAATTAATATACAATATAAAACTGTTTATGATCGTTGAATAAGTATCTCTATGTAATTTACTCATACGTTTTCTTGGATTTATGCACTGATAAAAAAATTGACTTGACTCAAGAGTCAAACTCTTGAACCAAGAATTCCATTTTGAAGAAAATCATTTTCTTGAGTCAAGAGAATAAATTGTTGAAACAAGAAAATTTTCTTAGCTCAAGAAAATAATTTTCTTTGAAATGGGATTCTTGGTTCAAGATTTTGGTTCTTGAGCCAAGTCAATTTTTTTGTCAGTGTGTATACTGTTCCAGTCCTATGTACAGATATAAATCATCTCTATGGGACAGATATTAAAGCGTGCTTTCTTTTTGTTGCTACACAGAAAAAACAAGATGATACTGGATATCATCCCAGATTATACTCAGTGATATTTGTTGTGAAAAAAAATTTCAGATAGTAGCTAAAAAATCCAGATTATACTGCGTGATATCTGGATTATACTCATTATAATCCAGATTATACAGCGTAATATCTGGGATTATACTCATTATAATCTGGATTATACTAGCTACTATCTGAATTTTTTTTCACTCAATATCATCTAGGATGATATCCAGTGTAATCTTGTTCTTACCGTGTACACAAAAAAATAAATTAATTTGAATCAAGAGAAAAATTTTTAAACCAAAAAAATAATTTTGAAGAGTTTCATTGTCTTGGATCAAAACAAAAAATTCTTGAACCAAGTAAAATTTACTTGAACAAAGAAAAATTTCTTAGTTTAAGAATTTTTTTACTTGATTCAAGCTAATTTTTTTTTTCTGTGTATGTATTTTATTTATCTGTTTTTACTGGTAATAAATATTATTATTATTAATATAAATTGATTTTTATTAATTTTCAGATGCATGGATATGATATGCACGGTGGACCTCCTCAATTATCGCAACCAGGAATGATGGGATCCATGAATGATGGGACAGTTCCAGGTGGTGGACCTCTACCGCCACCAGGGCATCTTCATCCTGGTGCTGGTTCGGGTCCAGATATGGGCCAACACCCTGACAGTACAGACAGCTATGTTACTTATCTAGAAAGTGACAGTGATTCTTTACATCACGACACCGGCAGTCCGTAGTGCCATCTTCTTAATAGACATTGTACATAATAATAATAATTATTATTATTTAGAAAATTCTCACTCTTTTATTATTTTTATCATTATTATTGCTATTATGATTATTATTATTATTATTGTAATTTAATTTTTTAAGTAATACTTAATCAATAATTAACATTATTTTTCTGTTACTAAATTTGTTAAATAATTATTTATTTATTGTTTTTGAGTTTACAAAAACGTTTTTGGTGCTTTTACGAGCTAAATTAATAGCTAAAAGGTCTTATTTGTTTTTTAATTTTAATTCACGATGAAAGAATAAGAATGTAATATGTAAATTAACGGTGAAAAATTGTATCTAACATGGTAATGTGAGATAAGAAGACGCCGTCTTGGTTCAGCTTCGGTAGATACCATAATTGCAAGAATGGTAAATAACGTTGTAATATAATTAATGCTACATGGCGGCTGTTAATGAGCGTAACAGGAATTACAATGAGAAAAAGGTTTATAATAACGTACTACTGCTCTGGTAAAGATGCTGATGAGTATATGAAAGAAAGGGTTTTTTTAAGATCCTGCGAAAGAGAGAGTAAGAATTAATTTGTTTTTAATTTAATATACCAAAGCACGCGAGAAAATAAAAAAGAGGTGAAGATTAATTATTATTCAAATAAAATTGTAAATATTAATTAATGAAGTAATCAGTTTTTACGTATACATAAGATTAATTATGTTATAAAAGCGAAAATAAAAAAAAATTAAGTATAGCTGTCGTACTGTAAAACGATTTGCGTATTTTGGATGTTTGTATAAATTGAATTCGTTATACATACACATTATTATTATTATATATATTATTATAAATATAAATAAATATATATTATAAATATCTTGCATCCTACTTTTGTGTATGTATATGTTAATTGTGAATAAGAAAATTAACGAAAAAAAGAAGAAAAATAATTAAAAATAAAATACGAAATGTGATTGATTTGTGTTAGTCATGAAACCTAAATTAATTTTTAAAAATCCCATAAAAATTTCTATGATATTTCTATACAAACATGAGTGTACGTAATAAAATAATATGAAAATATTTAAATAAAATTTGATTATTTGTTTTGTTTTATTATAATAAGTTGTTTTTATTATTTCTTCTTTTTATACTTATAATTTTAAGTCTATTTATGATATCAGAACCGTCGTAAGGTTCATTATCGAACAAAATTGAATTTCAAATTTTTATGCCTATGAATTAATGTAAATTTTCCACTAATTGGTTACCTGGTTCAACGATTATGAATCAAAGTCGATTTACCTATTCACTCGATCGAAGAATATTTTTTATATTTCAGAATGCGAAGGACAGGAAATTTAATTTTTTTCTCTAGAAAACTTAAAAAAGTTATTCAACAGGTAAAATCAAAATTTAAGATATACTTTTAATATTTTTTATTTTAATAACATTAAAATTAGCTGTCAGCTGACGATTATTTAATTTTATTAAGCAAAAAAAATTTTTTTTTTAAAATTGCATTTTGAATTTTTTAAAATTTTGACGTGTAAATTTTTTTTTTTGCTAAAATTTATTTTTTTTTATTTTTCAATTATCAAACATCTGTTATATTAATTTTCATTTTACTTTATTGTAATTGATTTGTTGTAAAATAAAAAAAAAAAAAATTGACAGCTATCAGCTAACTTCAATATCATAATTAATGACAAAAATTAAATTTTGTATTTCAATGTAAAGATTTATAAGTAATGTTACCAGGAAATGAAGAAATTACAGCTTGTTCCGTCATTTGATTAGATAAATACAATAAATTAAAATAATTAAAAAAAAAGTACCATTCGGCAGTAGAAATGGTAGTAGATTTCATAATAATTGAATAAATTTTTTTTTTTTTTTTATAAGTTATTCAATTATTTTAGTGGAGTACAGTATGTCACTGAGTTGAGTAATGTGGAGTAAAGGTGTGTTACTGCCCAAGATTTTATAAAAATTAAATTAGCCGACATCTGAAAATTTTTATAATTATTTTTATTGAAAAAATTGTTACACTAAAATTGAAAGAAAAAATTTCACATGTAGAAAATTTGAAAAATTATACGTGCAATTTTTATGAGTGTGAATTTAGCAGACATCTGATCATTTTTTAATAATTTATAAACTATTTATTTGTTACATAAGAAATAGTATAAAAAAATGGATACGGAAATTTTAACAAGTTTTTTCTATGCAATTTTTTAGATTTTTTTTACAACCATTAAGTTTTAAAATTAATCTAAAAATTCTCGAAAATTAGCTGTCTGCTGAATTCACTCAAATCAGTTTTATTAATGATATTAAAGTTAACTGTTACTTGACAATTTTATAATTTTTTTTAACAAATAAATTTACTCCAAAAAATTATTTTAAAAAAATTGCATTTTGTAGTTTTTAAAATTTCCGTGTGTTAATTTTTTTTTGCCATAATTTATTTGTCACAAAAATTCATAAAATTATCAACTATCTGCAAAGTTAATTTTCATATTTTTTAAAAAATTTTTTTACTTGCAATTTAATTGTTGAAAAAAATAGAAAAATTTTTGAACGTCGGCTAACTTCAGTATCATCAAGATTCTAACTCTCCAATAACTGATCACAATAATTTTGACATAAAATGTAAAGGACTTTTGATGGTAATGCGTCGCTTCTTTATTTGACATTAGATGGCAGCATCTTCTGGAACAAACACATTCCCCTTCCACGCTAATAAATAATAACTCCACATGTCTAAAGTTATACTGTCACCATTTATTTAAGTTTTTATAAATATCAATAAGACAACGAATAACAATTATTATTTAAAATCAATAAGACTAAACAGCTGATTTTTAATTAATGACAATTACATTATAAGAAAATAAAATGCCACCAAAATTTAAGCCGGTAATTATTTTTATTTTTATTTATTAGGTTATATACTGTATGTTTATTTATGACACTGAAGTTAACAGATATAAAATTTTTTTTAGATATTTATAACAATTAAATTATTATAAAAAAAAATTAAATTAAAAAGTTTCACATGTAAAAATTAATAAAAATTACAAGTGAAAATTTTTAGAAGCATTTTTTTATTGCAGTTGATTTATTAAAAAAATTTTTTAAATTAACAGCTGACTGCTGACTTCAGTATTATGTTTATTTATATAAAATTTAATTTTTACGTTACTGATTGACAGGGAGGAAAAAGATTTCCACCAAAGGTAACCCCTAAGTCTTATCCACCACAAATCTTCCCTGGAGATCCAGCACCAAGCAGCTCATCAAGCGGTCTAGATGAAGAATCTGAAAACAAGTTTGAGCTCGAACTTTGCTGGTGTATACAGCAGCTAGAATTAGGGATCCACAGCGGAAAATTAAAAGAAAAGCAGCTGAAAGATGGTCAAAAAAATTTAAACTTATTAAAAAGCAGCAGTGTCGCTTTGGTACAAAAAAGACAGCTCATGAGAAATATTTTTGGAGATTACCGTGCAAAGATGGTTGAGGAAGAGAAAAAACTCGGAAGATCCGTAGCTAAAGTTAAATTTTCAGCTGCTAAAGCGACAGAAAACAAGTCAGTCTTCTTGAGAAAGTCTCATTGCTCAGATCAAGGACCGGCGACGTCATCTATCAGTCAAAATGGAGCACAAGTTAACGAGTCTGGTCCTAGCCTATCGTCTTTATTCAGTAAAAAAACAGACAATCAGCCTTTTACATTTAATTTCCAAAACTCTGAAACTTGAAAATAAAATTTAATCGTTTTCACATTTATAAATCAAGTTATATTTTTTTTACATATGTTTTTTAATATGAAAATAGAGGACATCTGACAGATGTCTTAATTATTTATCGATTGAATAAAACATAAATAAATAATTATAAAAAAAAAAAATGACATTAAAGTTAGCTGTTACTTGACAATTTTTTAATTTTCTTTAACAAGAAAATTTGTCGTAAAAATTTATTTTTTAAAAATTGCATTTTTAATTTATTAAAATTTCTACAAGTCCATTTTTTTAATAATTTTTTTTGCTATAATTTATTTGTTAAAAAAAATTAAAACAATTGTGAAGTGACAGCTCAATTTAATGTGATAGAAAAAAATATGATAATTTCATTTCAGAAAAATTATTAAACAAGTAAGTATTTTTTTAAATATTTATAAGAATTTTTTTTAAACAAAAAAATTAATTTTTTAATTTACAAAAATGGTCAGATGTCAGCTACTTTCAGTTTTATTTTATTTTACAGGATCAAGATTTTTTATTTCTGAAATATTACTAACCAAAAAATTTTTCTGGCTGAAAAATTTATTAAATTAAATATTTCATTCTAAGACAATAAAGATACAAACTGGTACAATATGTTCACATATTTTCACCTAGAAGCATTTTAAAAAGGAGTGGAAGTTAACGGTAGAGCATGAGGGTCCTGTGGCGCAACGGATAACGCGTCTGACTACGGATCAGAAGATTCCAGGTTCGAATCCTGGCAGGATCGATTTATTTTTTAGTTTTTATCATCATAAAATCATAATTATTATTTATTTATACAGGTTTAAACTTTTAACTTTTACAGCTCTAAAGAAATAAATGACACATGTTAAACAAATATTTTATTTATTGGTAAAGTTGTACACATACGTGTACTTTCACTGGAGACTAGTGGAGACATCATGTACGAGGGATAGAAATATTAAGACCTTACCAACGCATAGCTCAATATTACATTGTGAGTTGTGATATTCTGACGCAACATTTTTTTGTCAAAATCACAAGAAACTAGCAGTTAAAAAATTCATAATGACCGACGTAATAGCCGGCGTTGAAAATCTTAACATAAAGGGTGAAAAGGCATGAGTTAAAAATTTTTTTAATATTTAAGTATTTATTTTGATGGAAATACTGTGTACGCAGTACACAAATGTTGAGCATATTGCGGTATCGAGGTTTTATTCAGCGGGGTGTTAAGTACTCCAACTATTGGGTTCGTTCTAATAGTTTATTATTTATTCAGCTTCCTGTGAATTTTACAAATAAATTCCGGTGATTTGTTTATTTTTTTTTCACCAGTTTTTGTTGATTTAATTAATTTCGAATAATAATCTTAGATCAATAGTCTGACGTAACCTCAAACGTAATTGCCGCCTGTAAACGAACATGTGACTTTTGTTATAGAAAATAAATTTTAAAAAAATGTATACTTTTTAATTAATTTTAATTTTATTTTTTTAGGCCAAAATGAAAGCTAAGAAGGAAAAAACTGCAGAGAAGAGTAACCTTTCGGAGCTCAATCCATGGCCCTCATACATTCAGGTACATATACAATTATTAGCATTGTTAATCATTATAATAATAAAATTAAATGTTTAATAGACGTTTTAGCTTTGTTTTTTAAAATAAAAGTCATTTAAAAAAGAATTATTTAAAAATATAGAGTGAAAAAAATATATTACTCTGAAATTAGCAAACATTTGACGATTTTTTTATTTTTCTTTAAAATTAACCTAAGTACAGAAAATTAATTTTAGAAAGTCACACTTTTAATTTTTTAGAGCGTCTAAATATGAAATTTTTCAAATAAATTTTTGCTTGCTGTAATTTATTTGCTAAAAAATTCTCTGTCAATTTCAGTATCATAAAAATAATGGATGAAAATTAATTTAGCAGATATTTAAGAATTTTTTTTAACAAATAAATTATGGCAAAAAAAAATTGACATGTAGAAATTTTAAAAAATTAAAAATAAAATTTTTTAAAAATTATTTTTGGGAAGAAATTTTTTAAATGGTCATATGATTGCTGATTTAAATGTCATAAATATTTGAATGGGAATTTTTACAGAATTTAAGTAATTTACCGAAAAAAATGTTACGTTATTATATTTTCTAATTAAGAATTTTTTTCTATGTTTTTATTAAATTTTTACTTATTTCTGTTAATAATTCAGGATCGTATTAAATTGTGGGATGAATTAAAAGCTAAATATGAAGCAGAATTAGCATCCAAGCCAATTGAGGACATAACGGTAACACTTCCTGATGGTAAACAAGTAACAGCCCAATCTTGGCGTACTAGTCCATATGACATTGCAAAGGGAATCAGCCAAGGACTTGCAGACAACACAGTAATAGCAAAGGTTAATAATGAACTGTGGGATCTTGACAGACCTCTGGAAGGCGATTGCAAGTTGGAATTATTAAAATTTGACAGCCCAGATGGTCAACAAGTATTTTGGCATTCCAGCGCTCACATATTGGGCGAAGCTATGGAACGTGTCTACGGAGGTTGTCTCTGTTATGGTCCGCCAATCGAGAACGGTTTTTACTACGACATGCATCTCGGTGAGAAGGGAATTTCCAACCTCGATTTTCCATTCCTGGAATCTTTGTACAAGAACATTGTAAAGGAAAAGCAACCTTTTGAGCGTCTGGAGATGTCTAAGGAAGACCTGTTAAAGATGTTTGAGTACAACGAGTTCAAAGTCAGAATACTAAAGGAAAAAGTTCAGAGTCCTACCACCACAGTCTACAGATGCGGACCGTTGATTGATTTGTGTCGTGGTCCTCACATCAGGCACACGGGTAAAGTCAAGGCGATTAAAGTAACGAAGAATTCATCAACTTACTGGGAAGGTAACGCCAACGCAGAGACTCTTCAGCGTGTTTATGGTATCAGTTTTCCGGACCCTAAGCAGATGAAAGAGTGGGAAAAGTTCCAAGAAGAAGCCGCTAAAAGGGATCATCGTAAGATTGGTAAAGAGCAAGAATTGTTCTTTTTCCACGAGCTATCACCAGGTTCGTGTTTCTTCCAACCTCGAGGTGCTCATATTTACAATACTCTTGTTGAATTTATAAGATCAGAGTATAAGAAACGAGGATTTCAAGAAGTTGTTACGCCTAATATTTATAACAGCAAGCTGTGGCAAACTTCTGGACATTGGGAGCACTATGCAGACAATATGTTTTCCTTTGAAGTAGAAAAGGAAACATTTGCATTGAAACCAATGAACTGTCCAGGACACTGTATGATTTTTGACGTTCGTAATCGCTCATGGAGGGAACTTCCTCTGCGAATGGCTGACTTCGGCGTTCTTCATCGCAATGAACTGTCTGGAGCTCTTACGGGACTTACCAGAGTTCGCAGATTTCAGCAAGACGATGCGCATATCTTCTGCACCCATGAGCAAATTAGAGACGAAGTACTAGGAGCTCTTGAATTCTTGAGATGCGTTTACACGGTCTTTGGATTCACTTTCAATCTATGCCTGTCTACGCGTCCAGAGAAGTACCTGGGGGAAATTAAAGTATGGGAACAAGCTGAAAAAGCATTGTCAGACAGTTTAGATACTTTTGGAGAACCTTGGACGATTAATCCTCAAGACGGCGCGTTCTATGGACCGAAAATAGACATTACCATCATGGATGCTTTGAAGAGATCGCACCAGTGTGCTACGATTCAGTTAGATTTTCAACTACCCATTCGTTTTGACTTATCCTATGTAAAGTAAGTTGTTAGCATAATTTTTTGGGTAATTATTTACAAGAGGGGTCAACCCCATTTTGGGCCATAACTAGGTGAAAAATTAACATTTTCAATTTTTTTTTTATTCTGCTTGTTTTTATTTATTTTTTAATTTTTTTTTATTTATTTATATCCCAAGGCCAAAGCCGAATGGCAAAAATACAAGACAAAGGAAATATATTTGCATACATTTGTAATAAATTTTTAGTTGATATCGTAAGTAATAAGAACATAACAATTTAAGATTTACAAATCTACTGCTTACAAGATTTTTAACTCCTACTAATTCCTGCAAATTACAAACTATTTACAACCAAGTTTTTACAGCGCATTTATGATAAAAAATGTTGTGAAAGAAAAAAATAAAGACTTCGAAAGCTTTTTTGCCTTCAAAAGTTGGAAAAAATTTTGGCTCTCATGTTTTTGGATCAAATTTCTATTTTATCTTTTTTTGATGTTTTTGATATATTTTTTTTTTTTTTTTTGAAAAGCAGATGAAAAAACGAATAATTAAGGGGTTACATGAATTTCTTCCTGGAAAAAATGGTCTATTTTCAACAATTTTTTTTTTAATAGAAAAAATGAAACATTTTATTCAAACTTACTATTATCTTGAAGATACATGTTTAATAAGGGATTACTGAAATTTTGAAAAAAAAAAAAAAAAAATTAAAAATACTGCTAATTTTTTTCCAAAAAAAAATATATCAATTAAATCAAATAGAAATTTGGTTCAAAAAAATGAAAATTAAAATGGTTGATCCCACTTGTAAATATTTACCGTTTTTTGGTCAGTTGTAAAAATAAATGTTGATGTTAATTGTTTATTCTATTTTTCAGCGAACGTGGAGAGAAAACCAAGCCAGTAATCATCCACAGAGCGATTCTGGGTTCCGTTGAACGGATGATCGCTATTCTTACTGAAAGTTATGCTGGAAAATGGCCATTCTGGTTATCACCAAGACAAGTAATGGTTGTCCCAGTGGGCCCACAGTTTGATGAGTATGCGGGTGAAGTAAAACAAAAGATTTGGGACGCTGGGTTTATGACTGAAGTTGACATTGATCATAGCGACACGTTGAACAAAAAAATTCGTAACGCTCAAATAGCACAATTCAACTTTATTCTCGGTAATAAAAATTTTTTTAATAATTTAAAATAATAAAAGATTGTTTACAGAGATTTGATACGATAATTTTTTTTTTTTATAGTTGTTGGAGAAAAAGAACGTGCTGCTGAGACAGTAAATGTCAGAACGAGAGATAACAAAGTACACGGGGAAATATCAGTTCAAGACCTCATCAACAAATTTGAAACTTTCAAAGAAACGAAAGACCGTAACTGCGAAGAACATTTTTAATGTTTTTATATTTATTATACAGGTTATTTTGCTTATATGCACTAGGGTATAATGATAATTCATTTATTTATTTGATGCATTTTTAATATTTTTGATTTACATCAAGAATATATATGACATTCAAGAATAGATTATTAATCGAATACTGTATGAATAACACTTTTTCATAACTTACTGTTGGATAAAAAATAAATCATCAGATTAGAAAATAATTTCACTTCTTTTTTGGCATTTACTTACGTATTTTTTAATCTTATATTATTATGGATATTTGAAGAAAAATATAAATAAATAAACACTACAAATGATTAAGGATATAACAAGTATCTATAATTTGTCTTTTTTTCCGTATTCATTTCATGATTAGATTTAATTTTCTCTATCAGTATTGTAAGCCGATAAATAAGATCTTAAAAATGTTTATTTTTTATGAAAATTAATTTATCAGATATTTAATCATTTTCATAACTAATAAATTATAGAAAAAAAAAAATAATATGAATAAATTGAAAAAAATTAAAAATACAATTTTTGCTAAATAATTTTTTGGAACAAATTTGTTTATTAAATTAAAAGTAATTGAAAAATGGTCAAGTGACTGCTAACTTTAATGTCAGTATTTTTTGTATTAATTATGATGATGATGATGATGATATAATTTTTAAATTACGAATAATAGTAATAATATTTACTGGAAATTTAAATGGTGCGCTTTGCGCGCGTTCTCATTCTAACCAATAAGAAATCATAGTCCATTTTTTTCGATTATTATCGAGAATTTCGCTACTAAACTAACTTCACTTTAGTCATCAATTTTGTATTATAGGATTTTAGAAGAAAAAAGAAAAATTATGAACATGTGAGTACATGCGCGAGATATAACTGTGTCTGAATTTGAAAAAAGTTACACTTAGTGAAACTGACTTAGGAGACATTTAAAAATTATGACACTGAAGTTGATAGACATTAAAATTTTTTTTAGAATTTTATAGCAATTAAATTATTATTAAAAAAAAAGTTTTACATGTGAAAATTAATAAAAATTACAAATGAAAATTTTTAGAAGCTTTTTTTTATTGTAATTAAGTTGTTAAAAAAATTTTTTAAATTGACAGCTGATCGCTAACTTCAGTATGATTAAAAATTTTTTATTTAAACAAACTTAGTCTAGAAAATTAGGTAGATAGATTTGTTACATTATACAGCAGTAAGAACTGCCTTTTACAATTTTTTCTTCGCAATTGTCCTGCCTCTCTCTATTTCACTGCGTTCGAATTTCATTCAAATTTTTCACTGCGTTCAAGATTTTCTGCCTTTTTTCAATTTTTGCACATAGATATCACAACCTGCTCTTTTCAAATTGTTATAATTACTGCGTTATTATCTTTTGCGGCTGTGGACCGACTTGTGCTTTCTGTACTGTATTCACCCTACTCCTAACCTCTTTCGAATGGCTTGTTGGAATAGTGGCGATGGGGAAACCACAGAGAAAACCCATGCCAGTACAAGTCGGCTACCGGAGCGACCCCCGACGGTTGGTTTGAAACTATTCTAATAACCGTCGGGGCTCGAACCCTCGCCTGACGGCATCATGTACGAACGAACTAAAGATATAATGACTTAGCCCGCTCGGCCATTCTGCCGCTTTAGTCTAGAAAATTATTTAAAAAAAATTGCATTTATAATTTTTAAAAATTAAATAATTCTAATAAAATTTTCTTGCTATAATTTATTAGTAAAAAAAAATTATTATTATTATTATTGCAATTGGCTCTGGGAAAAAAAACAATATATAAATTATCAGATGTCTCTCAATTTCTATATTCATAAAAAATGAATAATAGCAGCGTTCGGATGTATTCGGAGCGTGCTGAGTTTGCGCATTCAAACTTTTAGTATTGATCAGCACCGTTCGTGGATTCTCGGCGCTAGTTGTCGGCTTACTTTCCAGCTCCTTGCTTTCCAGCAGTCATTTTGTGGTTGTACATAGTGTGATAAAAACTGCCGTCAAGACGTTCCTCAAAAACCCGAGAACGCTTGGGCGAGCCAAAATGACGGCGGTTGCAGCAATACCGTCAGCCCACTCCATTATCCAGGTGGTTAATGAAGCTAATTTGAATAAAATCGAGAGGTTCGTCATTTTAGATTTTTTACAATACCATCAATGTCCTTCATATATATATATATATATATATATATATATATATATATATATATATATATATATATATATATATATATATCATCAATTACTCCACAGCTTTCTCAACGATACGGCGTACAGGGAAGCCATTGAAAATTCTTCAACGTACAACAGTAGATTATGCAGAGAACGAAGACTCCGTATGCCTTTTCTTGACTCTCAAACAGGTAATTTAAAAATTTCATTTTTTTCTTTTATTTATTTTATTCAAATCAACGTGGGTAAGAAAATCAGCTTGGTGGTATTTGAAGTCACCTAATTAGTTATTGTCATCTAGAACGATGGGTATTTCACCATAGATGGAGTTAAAAGCTCACGATTCTGAAATAAACGTGAAAATTAAGTTACTAGACATCTGACAATTTTTAGAATTTTTTTTATAAAAGTAATTATTATAAAAAAAATTTCACTTGTCAAAAATTTAAGTACAATTTTTAAAGAATATTTTTTAGTTCTAATTTAATAAATTAAAAATTAAAAACGTCGACTAATTTTAGTATTATAAATAAACAGACACCTAATGGTTTTTAATTTCTTTTTTTTTCATGAAAATTAAGTTAGCCGATATTTAAAAAGTTTTGTAATTTTTCTATTGAAAAAATTATTTTAAAAAAATTAATAGAAAAAATTTTACATATAAAAGATTTGAAAAATTACACATGCTATTTTTTTAAAGTATTATTTTACTTGTAATTTAACCCTCGGAGTACACACCTTCGAACAGAACTAGAGTGCACACGGGGTCAAATTAACCCTACTTGAGTTTATTGTTTCGGCTATCAGGTTCTGGCAAGATTTACCACCTGAAATTCCAAACTCTCTTAGCTTAGAATCATTTAAATCCAAGCTATGCGATTTCCTTTTAAGTTTAGATTAGCTAGATTTCTATTTATATTACTGAGAAATATTGGTAAAGTGTAAAAATGTATATATTAATATATTTAAAATTGAAACCATGCTAGTCTTTCTGAATGTACTAAATTTTTTATTTACTTCAGCTATATTTCAAATTTCAATTATATTATTTATAAATAATACAAAATTTTTATACTTACGCTAATGCTTCTAATCTTAATGTTATTACTTATGTCAAATAAAATTCTATGTATTTACTTATTGCTATTTAAAGCTTTATGCCTTGGCATTTAAATTCAATAAATAAATAAATAAATTATTTATTTATAAAATGAAGAAAATAATTTGCTAATTACTTTTTACTCATAGGAGTCGCACAGAACCATTCGGCTCTGTTTATGTGTTCACGAGAACGTATGCCAGGTTTATTACACGGCCAAATTTATACATATCCTAGTAAAAGATGGAGAAAAAAACGCCGTCAGTACCTGATGCATTATTTACATCCCAAACGGGGAGTAAGAGGTGACATGGATGACGGGGTCGAGGGAGCTGATGGAATAATAGCGGGTATGAACGATGATTCCAAAGAATCTGCTGCTCTTAAAGGTAACTAATCATAATCAATTTACTAATAAAATATTATGATTATATAAATATTAATTTATTGAAAAATAATAATAATGATAATATTATACTCCAATAGACGAGCACAGTAAAGACGGGTGGTATTACGACGAACAAGACATGTTGGATATGGATGCCTTCGAGGAACCAGACCCAGACAGTGATTACGACTACGAGGAAAGTTACAGCAGCAAGAGGAAACGAAGAAGACATCGAGGGAGTGGACACCATCCTGCAAGAAGTCATCCACCTGCCACCGACAGCCCTGGGACCAAAAGAACAAAAGTAAGAATTTTTATAAATAATTAATATTTATAAAATATTATTATTTTTTAATTCAAATAAAATAAAATAATTATTTTTTTAGGGTGGTGGACGTGGAAGAAAAAAAGCCAACTACGATGTTACTGATTCCGATAAGCCATTCGTATGTGACCGTAAGTTCAACCATCGATATAACAAATGACCACTTTTTTCTTACTTGTTCCATTTTTTTTTTTTGCAAATACTGTTCACTTACCACTTATTATTTCCACTAAGCCACACAACAATAACGCGCGTTGCGTTTTTAAAGATATTAATTAATTTATCGTAAAAGTAATGTTACTATTACTACTACAACTATTACTACTATATATTTTTTTTTCATAACTACAATCAACCGCGTAAAGGTACACTGATTATTTAAGTAGGTATATATAAAGATATACAGAGGCTCGATCAAATATTTTTATAAATAATGATAATATCTAATATTATTATTAATATAATCATTATCATTATTAATCATGAATTAATTAAATGACTGTAGTGTGAATAGAAGATATAAAACAGAGTGATACAAAATATTACGACAGGAAGCGGTCATCCACTTGCGTAATGACACGAGGAGCTTTTTATCCTCTTATTTATTATTATAGGTTTTCCATTAACTTGCATTCCGTATTATTTATCTTTTCTCTCTTTTATTTATTTATTTATTTTTTTTTTATTATTTCATTCGTATCAAGTGGCTGCAATTTTTCTTCGAGCTTAAACAGCCAAATCATTACCAAAGTTCATGTCAAAATACATTTTAATTCATTAGACAAACACTAATTTCACAACTTTAATACCAAAAAAAAAAAAAAAAAAAAAAAAGATAATTAATTATCTCTGTTAAGTTTTAAAAAAGTCTATGATCAGCCAATTTAGGTTTATTTTAATCATTTAATTACAAATGTATATTTTTATTAAAATTATAATTAAAAATAATTACTGAAGTTATTTATTTTTTTTTGTAAAATTATCTCGAAGAACAGTGACAGTCACAAAGTAATTTACTTTTTAATTAATTAAATTAACGTTTCTTCCCTTTAAAAATAAATATATAAAACAAAAGTCCTTATAGATTAACTCGTATGTTGCTTGCAATCTGTTTAATTCTTCGTACAAGTCTTGTTATTATTTCATATATATATTTATTTATTATATAATACTAGCAGAGCATCTAAAGACATTTGGTCTAAAAACAATAAGCTCTTAAATAATTTTATTTTCTCACAACGTAACGGATTATTTATTATTTTTATTATTCAGTTTTTTTTTATTTTAATTTCTTTAATTAATTACTAGTCAAATATATAGCCATTAGATAAATTGATATAATAAATTAAAGTGTCACATCTTTAATATCAGCTTATGGACATGGGCCAAATATCTTCGGACTTGAATTTATCTTTTTTATTTTAAAATAACAACTAGTTAATATTAAACAAACGGTTAAATTAAATAATACTAAATGAAATAATTAAATTACCTAAAATAAAAATCTAAAATCTTAAAATAAAAAAAGAATGTAATAGGTTCACTCTGTAGCGAACTGATATACATTATATAATTTAAAGTAGGTGTATTACAAAGCATCTCAAGCCTTGCATTGTATTAGTTTTGCTTTTTGGGCTGACAATTTCCTTCACTGCTTGTCCACATATAGACATATATATTTTACATTAGGAGGATAGGGCGAATCAAAAAAAAAAAAAAATACGTACCAAAAAAAAATAAATAAACAAAGATAGAAAAGAAAAAGATTTTATTAAAAAAATAATTAAATGCTCAATAATTCGAGCAGTAGTAAAAGTAGAAAAAAAAACGGTGTGCAAACGCTCTCTTCGTACCTTCGAGCTTTGTCCCCTTAATTAAATCCCCCGCCCTTATTTCTATTAATTAATTATTTACTATTACTATTACAATAATTTTATTTTCCGAAAAAAACCCGTTAATTTAAAAAAAAAAATTATTTTTTCTTTTGATCAGTTTTTAAAATAATTCCTTGATAAAAAAGGAAAACAAATAACAAAAACAAAAAAGACAAAAAATTTTTTTTGCATTGGATGGTTTGGGGGAAAATAGTATTTGCACTTTTGCAGTATGCAGCGCACGGTATAAAACCAGACCTGGTCTGGTCTACCATTACGGTCATTCCCACTCTACTTCCTCTGGTGATCCTGCTAAGGAACTAAGTCCCAGTCCTGCCGAAGTCGAATCACGGAGCGTTGCAGACACCGCTGCTTCGGACCAGCCAGGTTGGACCCAAAATCAGCTCAGTTATCGCAGTTTCCTTTAATAAGACATTTCTCTCTAAAACAAACATTTTTAAAAATAACTAAAACAAATCATTTAAAAAAGATTTAAAAAAAAAAACAAGTAACAAGTAATTCCCATCTCTCTTCCTTACTTTTAGTCCAACAGTCCGATTAAATAATTTACATTTGTTTGATTTAAAATTTTATTTTCAACGTTTCATGCTTAGCCATCCGTATAGATTTTTTTAAATTGATTAATTATTCAATAAATATTTACTTACTACTTTATTAAATTGAATTTAAATTTGAATTTTAATTGGAATTAACATTAAAATTAAATTTATTAGTAAAGACTTGATCATTTTTTTACTAATTAGTATTTTTTGTTATAGTATTTAAATTATCAAATTGGAAGCTAAAGAACGAGAGAGAGAGAGGGAAATAGAAAAAAAAAAGAGAATATGTAAAACGTGTGCATTGCAAAACAATAATATACTGTCTAATTTTTATTGTTCTATACATGTATACTACTTTTTAAATCTTTGTGTTCATAAGATTGTCTCTATATTTCTTTAGTTCTTTTTTTGATTTGTCTTTTTTTTATTTAACTTTTGTTTTTTATTTATTTTATATATTATCTATATATAAAACAAAATTATTTTTTTTTAATTTTCATATTATATATATATAATATAATTAGACGCTTGTTACTAAGTATCACGTTGCATTCACTGACCAAAGAGTTAACGAGTTATGTTTTTTTGCACTCCCTCAAAATAATTGTTTGAAGTAGATTTTATTGACTAAGATAGTTAAATATATATATATATATATATATATATATATATATATATATATATATATATATATATATATATATATATATATATATATATATATATATATATATATATATATATATATATATATATATATATTTAAATAATATTTAAAATTAACCAAAAAGAAAAAAACAAAAAATCCATATTTTTTGTTATTTCTCGTGTACTTCCGCAGAATATAATCGAGACGCCTTCGATATCTGGAAGTCTTCTTACCAGATAACAAGATACGAATGAGGGGATTATCTCGCGATTAATAATGAAAAAACCACTCGGCCAGTCTTTGAGCATACACATTATATATTGTGAGAAATAAATTAATGCGTTGTCATTTATTTTTTATTTTTCATTTTTAAATTATGTCATTTAGTTTGCAATGGCATGCATTTATTATTATAACAATTACTATTATCATTATTATTTTTATTATTCTTATTCTTATTCTTATTATTACTATTATTATTATTATCATCATTATAATATTATGATTATATTATTATAACTATATTATATATAATTATATATTAAATTTCTAATTTCAATTAAATAATTAAAATAAAATAATACATAGAAATGATAAAAAATTTTTTTATAAAGCGTTAAAAAAGTATGTGTTTTTCATTATTACAATAATTATATAATTTTATTAATTATTTTGTCGAAATAAAAAAAAAAAAATAAATAAAATTATTTTAAAGCATGTATTTAGTAACTGATCAATGGATGCAACGAGAATAGATATTAAGACTAAGATTTTACAGAATATGGATTTAAAAAAAAAAAAAAAAAAAAGAATTATTAAATTAAATAATCAATGCTTCGTTTGCTTTTACGTAACTCCATTTTATTAGAAGCGAGTTGTTTTTTTTTTTTATTTTTGCACGCGAATGCTGAATGCTTCGAGCACGTTAAACACACGAAATTAAACGACTTTTATTGCAAGTCGCCTGTCTGACTCACGCATTTTTTTTTTTTAAATATATACATATATATATTAATATTTACATTAGATTAAATATATCAGATCTATAAATAATTATTTTAAAAAAAATGAAAAAAAAAAAAAAACAAAAATCAAAACAAATATTTACGTATTCTTTTGAACACTGGATTTGGGAATTTTTTTAAAATTTATACACTATTAACATTGGTGTTGGTGATGGAATGCTCTTTGAATTTATTAATGCAACTTACTATTATTTATCGTGTCAGTGGGGTCGTTCCTGCTTGTAAAAAAATTGATTCCGTTGCCAGTTAATTTTTCGAATTAAAATAATTGAAATTTCATAAAAATATTTAAAAAAAATTTTTGCTACTGTTGTTTTTAAATAAAAAATTTTTGAAATCAACGGAATCAATTGTTAATAAATATTAAAAAAAAAAAAAAAAAAAAAAATGAGAGTGCGTAAGGGAAATCAGAGAATGTAAGAGCAAAAAAAAATTAATGGTTTGTTGTGGAGCCGAGTGCATGGTTGTTGGATAGTGACAAAAAGCGCAACTGGGTATGTGGTCGGTTTGTGATTAGGTGGTACACGTCGGGGTCGACAGAGCACAACTGCCTCGTCGAGTACCTCAAGTCCCTCCCCTGTGGCAAGTACGACCCCGGCTGCCGGGGCACCGCCTCAGCCGCAGCAGCAGCAGCAACAGCTGCCGCCAGCGGTTCAGACGAGTGCCGCTCCAGCCTCACCTACTGTCTCAGCTCCTAAGGAAGATCAGCACCAGCAACAGCAGCAGAATCAGCACCAGCATCAGCCGCAGCATCAGATGCCAGTTACTTCGCCTGGTACCATTTCTTCATCACCGTCATCGCTCAGGCCAGACATCATCGCGAGTGGTATCGGCACTGGTGGTGGAATGGGACTCATCGGTGGTGGTGGTGGTGGTGCTGCGAGCACTGGAGTTATGGGTGGTAATCTTCCCGCACCTGGACAAGTCCTTGACAAGAAGTCCGGAAAAGCTGTTCAACCATCCCCCTACTGCGATTTCTGTCTCGGTGACGCGAGGGAGAATAAAAAAACAGGCGGTTCCGAGGAATTGGTCTCTTGCAGTGATTGCGGTAGATCAGGTAAGACTGAGACTCTGGAGAAAATTCAAAAGCGCAAGTACACGAGAAGGGCCAATCACTATTAGTTTCATTTTTATATGTGCTTATTAGATAGTTTTTATTTTATTTTATTATTTATTATTATTATTATTATTATTATTAATATAGAGGCTATTTATCTTTCTGTTTAACTGTTTATAATATACTCTGCATTGTTACAGGTTTTTGACCACTTAAAAATTTAAAAAGGTACCTGATTCCATTAAAAAATATCTCACGAAAAAATTTCCGGATAATAAAATTCAGTTTCATGATACTTAAATTAGCATTTAAACGGTAAGCTTGAAATTTTTCACGCTAATTGTGAGCAATTCCACAAACCGTTATTGACAGTAAAATTTTTTTCACTTTTAGTTTTTAAATAATTTTTATTTGCATATGTTTAATAATTGCTTTTAAAATCTGTCAATTTATGCTAACTTTAGTATCTTTTTTAAAAATTAAAATATTTAAAATTAATATAAAAAATTTTTTTTAAATTAAAATATTTGAAATCAATATAAAAAATTTTTTTAAGTCGTGGTTATTTTTTTTTCACCAAGGTACTCAAAGTATTATTAAGCCAGTGTTAGTTTGGTTTGAAACATTGCACAGATTTAAGTGTAACAATGCATAGTTTATCATAAGGCATAGACAAACTGTAGTTGTTTTTAGAAACCGCGATTTCGTTTGCTAATAATTAACCAGGCTGTGGTTTAAGTAAAATGATATAATATTTTATTTTTATAATTTAGAGAATTGCTTAAATTTTTTTTTTTTTGTTTAGCAATTGATTTTATTTAAAATTAAAAATATAGATCAAAATGAGCTTTATGCAACTAAAAATAGTTACGTAAATTTATAAATGATACACTAGTCATGGCAGCAAGATCAAAAACATTGTCAATGGTGCAATTATGTTTTTTTTTTATTTTATTAAAACAATACATACGTAATGATAAAATTTTTATAAATGAAAAAATAATACTGTGATTTCAACACAATTTTTTAAATATTGTAATATAGAAATTTTTTATACCTTTAAATTTATAAGCGTACAAAATTTTTAAATATGATACAAGTATCATTTCATTGACAAAAAAAAATTGATAAAAATTAAAAAAATAATTTCTTTTTTGAATTGTCATTTATAAGAGAAAAAATATTATTTAATATTCATCAGCGCATTAACTCAAATATTTAAAATATTAAGTAATATAATTTTATTTCATTTACGCCAAGTATTATCTATTATTGGGCATTAATTTACAATTATTTTATTTAATCATTCTTTAAAAAAAAAAAAAAAAAAAAAAAAAAGTCTAATCTGTTGAAATATGTGACGATTAGATTTGATAGTTTTATTTTTATAAGCTTTGATATTTTAAATATTTAAAATTGTTTTACAATTCAATATAATGTTTCTAATTACTTTTTATTCGCACATGTGTTAATGTTTATTATTATTATTAATATTATAATTAATTTTCATAAAAGTGATAACGATTATATTTCTTGAAATATCTCCATGGCCTTACTAAAAAAAAAGGTCATACAGTTACCGCCGAAATAAAGATAAAACTTAAAAACGATAATAATATCAATGCGAGATTTGATGTATCTAAATAAATGTAATGGGAATCAAATATAAATTTTAATTGTATCATAACGATGAGCTTGCCTGATAATGTTGTATACTGTACACGCAAACTACTCTCGGATTTTAACGAGAGATATTAATTAATATATGATTAAAAAAAAATAATGAACCAAGTAATCATAACATAATAATAATAATAATAATAATAATAATAATAATAATAAATAATAAAAAATAGTTTTTAATATCAATTAAAACAAAAGTATTTTCCTCATTGGAAAATTAGTTCCTTCTTGTTATAGAAACAAAAAAAGAAATACTAGAAAAAAAAAAATAGTTAATTTAAAGAAAAATTATAAATTAAAGACTTGTTGTTAGGTAATTTTTATTGAACAATATTTAAGATGCTTAGCGAGAATATTTGTAACTTGTGAGTAGATTAATTAGGATAATTAATTTATACATTAAGCAATCTATTGAAAGTGAGTGTGTGAGACTTTGACTTGTAAGAGAGATAAAAAAAAAAAAATTACATTGATAATTTTTTTTTGTATGCTAAAGAGAGAGTGTGATTTGCGACGTTTATATTGTGCTGCGCAAGAAAGAACGTGAACTATTCCAAGGTACGCCCTGCTAATTATTTTAACCATCTATATCTCGAAATGAAATACGCAACGTCGACGAATTTTAAAAATAATAAATGAATTAATTTAAAATAATTTATCAACATGAAAAAGAAAAAAATAAAAATACTTTGTGCGGAAATATGATAGCGTTTCATTATTCCGGACGTTTAGTGCTGAGGAAAGGTGAAATACATAGTTAATCGCGATAATTATTGTTGCTAATTATTTAATGAAACACAAGGATAAATGTCTGTGTTTGAGTTTTAAATAAAAGTAATAACATTTTTATGACAACCGGTTTGAGTTTAGTTAAAAATTTTAAATTGAATTGAAAGTATTTTTGAAAATAAAAAAAAAAAAAAAAAAATGCGAAAATAGCTTGGAGTTCACTGTTCTTCGGCACAAGATAAATGTCCTGGCACCTTTCTGCTCTGGCCCTCCAGTCAAGTCTCCTGCTCCAGTAATCCTACACTTTATCCTGACCATGTGAAATTATTGTTGTAGGACATCCAACTTGTTTGCAATTTACTGCAAATATGATTGTATCTGTACGTAAGTACAGGTGGCAGTGTATCGAGTGCAAATGTTGCTCCATTTGTGGTACTTCTGATAATGACGTGAGTATTTATATTTAATATAACTTAAAAGAAGAAAAAAAATTTTTTTTTGAAATTTTTTAATTTAGAATTTAAAAATTTCTGATTAATTGTTAATTTATAACAATTAAAAAATTAAATCTCAAATTTTAATAGTAGAAAATTATAATTAAAAAAAGTATTTATGTTTAATATAAACTAGCAACCTTGCAGTCACTTTGTGAACTACAAATAAATAAAATTTTGCTTTATTAAATAATGACTTTTGTTAAATTGCACTATACTTTCTTAAATATTGAAGTTTTTAAAGATATAAGCTCATCCCGATGTTACACTCATCAAGAGCTTTCATTTGAGTACCCACATGCATTTTCATATGTTTTTCATATATACAAGTATATAAATATATAAAATATATGAAAAATTGATGTGGGTACTCAAATGAAAGGTCTCGATGAGTGTAACGTCAGGGTGAGTTTATATCTTAAAAAATGTCAATAGTTCAAAAGATACAAGGTCATTTCTTAATCATGTATCTGAAGATAGAGCATTTTTTAATCATCATAATAAATTAACTATCGGTGTGAATGATATGAAATTTTGAAAAGGCATCAATTCAAATCAGGACCTTTGCAATGACACTAAATTTCACAAAAAAAAAACCAATTTTATCATATGACAATCCTGGAGACAAAATTTTTCTTATTTTCTTAATAATATAAATTAAATGAAGAAAAAAAATTTTTTTGAATAAAAATTTCATTTAAATATTTTTTTTTAATTTAAAATTTTAAAATTTCTTATCAATTATTAATTTATAAAAATTAAATCTTAAATTTGAACAGTAGAAAATGATAATTAAAAAACTTATTTTAAAATAAAAAAAATTAGGACCAACTGCTGTTCTGTGATGACTGTGATCGTGGATATCACATGTATTGCCTGTCTCCACCTCTTGCATCTCCACCAGAAGGTTCCTGGTCCTGTCGGCTATGTTTAGCTGAGTTTCATCGGCGAGATTGAGCGACAAGATTCACTACTATCTTGTTGATACCCAATAACTCAAAAATCACACATAAAAGTCATGTAGGTGCTGAAGATGGCCATACTTATGAACGCGTGTTTAAACTTTACCAATAAACTTCTGACGCAGCTGTTTTCGTCGCACAAGTAAAGCAAAGGGCCTCGCTCTCTTATTTCCGTCTGCGGAAGATCGGGTAACCCGTGGAAAGAAAGAGCACTTTTTTTATTATTTTATCGGCTAATTTTATTATTCCACTATCAATTAAATTATTTGAAATATTTAATAACGCGTGTTCATATTTTATTTTGATTTATTATTCAGTTTTTTTTTTTCTATTTTTTAACAATGAGTTTTTACCGATAAATTTTTAACATTTTTTTAATTAATAATAATTATTATTTTTACTGTATTATGAGAGAAGTAATTGATTAATAATAATAAAAAAATAATAAAAAAAAAAAAAAAAAAAAAAATATTAAAACAAAGTATGTAATAGTTGTCAGTTTCACACTCTCGTTAATTTATAATTACGACTCAGGCGACGGTGATCTCACAATTAATAAGTAATCTATGTATCTAATTAATCTTGATATTGTAAAGTTTTATAAATGACAATGCTACCAGAGTTCGGATTAATTAATTCAAGGCAGTTCCTAATTAAGAAATGATAAATAATTAAATAAATAAATTAATTAATTAATGAGTAAATAAATGAATACAAACGAAAGTGTCCATTAAAATTGTAACCATGTAATTGAAAGTCTTTGATCAATAGCCAAACTTGTTAGATTTTTTTTATGTGTAATAATTATGTAGCCAGAGATGGAGACTGATTCGCAAATCAATCGAAACCGTTGAAACGTCTTTCAAGATTTGTCGTAACATAACATAATATGTAATTATTAATTAATTATTATAATATATAATACATATTTGAAGAAAAAAAAAATTTCGATTAATTAATAACAAATATGGTCTAAAAAAAATATGGACAATATAGTGAAACTGAAAATAGAATATTGTATTATAGATACGACAATACCTTCTAATTGAAAATAAATCAGAGATTAAAATTAAATTAATTTTTTTTATATTGCTTTTAATAATTGACAACGCAGATTTTTTTTTCTTTTAAAATTATTTTTTTATCTACGATAAAGATGTTTTAACTTGTAATAGCAATCAACTTATATTCATACTGTAATTATTTAATTAATTTAAAAGAAAATTATTGAAAAAAAAAAAAACGAATAATAATTAATAATTATAATTATTGTCTTAAATAAACATAAACAGATAATTATAAATAATAATAAATGAGCCAAAATAGAAGGTTGTCTTTATCTGTATAATTATGATACTCAGCTTTTTAAAATTTTTAAAATAAAAACTAAAACAGAAATAAATATTGTGCAGCTCGATAGCACACTCGAAAACAAGGCAACTTGGCTTGAAATAACTTGAGAGTGAAAGCGAGAGAAAGGAAGAAAAAGTTTAAGAAAAAAAAGTGACAAAATATATAATAATAATAATTACATTTATTGAAATAATTTTTTTTTTAATTCGTTTTTTTATTTTTAATTGAAAAATTGTTATTTAGCTCAGTATTTTTGTATTTTATACACAAATTGTACTTAATTTAAGTCACTGGTCCCTCAATACTCCAAGAAATTGATGATAAATTGCATGGAATTGTATATTATTATAAAATCTAAATAATTGATTAATTGACAATTAAATCACCACAGATATAAAAATTATAAAATCATCTTAAATGAATTTATTGTCTCTTTAATAATTATTTTTTGGTGATTCGATTTTTATACCGCTTATTTAAAATAATAATTGTACGCAAATTGCTAATAAATATTAGTTTCTAAAATAAGGATTATATAATTTAACCGTTTAAAAAATAATTTCATTTTTATTATTATTATTATTTTATACTTCAACGCAAAACTCTATAGAATTTAATGGAAGAGTTTTAGTGCTTCAATAATATTTTATGCAAAAAATAATATTAAATCTCAATTAAAATATCTTCCAAAGGTTTGCGCTCAAGTTTAGGTACCGTTGCATCGTCAGCCGGATACCCGACAGGTAAAAGAAGGCACAATTTCTCGTTGGAAGGACGTCCCAAAAGAGTTCTGAGTGCAGGTCCACAGTTCAAGGGCGTCGAAGTGAGTGTAACAAGTCCAGCAAACTGCAATGTGAATACCCAAAAAAAGCTCTTTAGTACACTGAAAAAAGTAAACTGTAATAAATCGCGTTACTGATCCTATAAGGGCGTATTCCCAAAAAAATACCCTTGAAATGGCTTAAGGGCATACCAAAAAATTTTTTTTTTTCGGGAAACAACGGATTTTTAGTTGAAACGCGTAGAAATAACGAAAAAAAAATTTTTTCAAATTTGAAATTTTTTGGTACGCCTTTATGGCACCCGGGGTACCAACTGGGGGCCATAAGGGCGTACAAAAAAAAATTTTTTTTCGGGAAACAACGTATTTTTACTTTAAATACATAGAAATGATAAAAAATTTTTTTTTTCAAATTCGAAATTAACTTTGATCAAAATTTTTTTGAATTTGAAATTTTGTGATAATTTCTTTATTTAGTTAAAAAAAATTTTTCATCATTTCTATGGATTTAAAGTGAAAATACGTTGTTTCCCGAAAAAAAATTTTTTTGTACGCCCTTATGGCCCTCAGTGGGTGCCCCGAGTGTCATAAGGGCGTACCAAAAAATTTTAAATTTGAAAAAAATTTTTTTTCATTTCTACGCGTTTCAAGTAAAAATGCGTTGTTTCCCTAAAAAAAAAATTTTTTTGATATTAAATTATAAATTGTGGCTTTTACACTTTTTATCTACATTAACTTCTGTAATATTAAAATTTTTGCCACCCCAATGTCCGCTTTACTGTTTGAAACTATAAAAAAATGAACCGCAATCCGAGTGAATTTTACAGTTTACTTTTTTCCGTGTAACGAAACGTAAAATATAATGTGTACAAAATGTAATCTGGAAATAATCACCAGCTAATATTCCTTTACAGATTACCTGAATAGCCGTAATGAGAATCCCGCAGGCTATCGAGACACTCATGTCGCAGTAGTAATGAATCTTAGGTCTTCCATTAGCCAGCATACCGTACTTCTGCTTAAACACAATTATTAAGTACGGTGCTTGCGTGAGATACTCTTTAATCCAATTTGTCTTCAACGGCTTCAAGTCTGTCGTCCACTTTTTACCCATGCGTTTTTTATAGTTTATCTCTTCCTCTTGTTCGATTATCTCCCTTATCCTCGTCTTGGTCATTTTATCAGACACCACCACAAAAGTCCAAGGCTCTGTGTGGGCACCACTCGGTGCTGTCCCTGATTAAACAGGTCACCTTTAATAATTATTTTTATTTATAATTTATAATCTATATATACATATATAGGAGATTTTCTATAGATATAGTCACTCATCACGATATCTCTGGAAGTATAAGACCTAGAGACTTGAAATTTGGCAGGAATATTCTTTTCGCCGATTAGAGGTCAGCTAAAATCCGATTTTACAAAATTCCACCCACAAGGGGGGTTGCGGGGGCGTTAACAATGAAAAATTCCCGTTTTTAAACTATAGCTCCTATCGACTCCAAATTTATTGGTAGGAATCTTCTGTAAGAGATGTAGAAAAAGTCTATGGGCAAATTTTACGATAGCTCATCTCACAGGGGTTTGCGAAGGTGGGTGTTAACATTAAAAATTTTTAATTTCCAAGCTATAGCTCCTATAGACTCCAAATTCGCATTTCAAATTTTTTTCTTCGTGTCAATTATTATTCATTTAAAAAAAAAAAGCCACGCAAACATTATAATGATTGCACATTGAAAGTTACAATGAATATTAGCTGGAATAATAACATGGATAAAAGGTGTATGCTAATTCGATGAAATTTGGAATTTGTGAAAGTCAAGACAATACTCTAATTAAATTTCAAGTTTAGATCTAAAAATACAATTCTATAAAATGTCCAGCGAAGCGGGCGGGTAACAGCTAGTTTATAATAAAAACATAAATACCTGCTGCTTTAATGATATCATGGATAACGTTGCGAGGAACAGGCTCTGAGCTAAAAAATCTTATTGTTCTCCGTGCGTTAGCAATTTTATAAAATTCTTTAGCACGATTTTTCAGCTCTTCGACACTTGGCTTTTCATAAACATAAGGAATGTGTTCCAAGTCTATTGATAAAGCCGGTTTATCATCATCCGACTCATTTTCAATGTACTCCGTTGAATAACTATCTTTTAAATTTTTATTCTCTTCAGCACTTTCACAACGCAACTGTTTGTATTTTGATATGATGTTTATAATACCGTAAAAAATGGGGACAATTATTAAGCAATAACCGTAATTTGTCCAGAAAGGAAATAGTTCTGCTAACATTTTATTATTTAATTTTTACCATTAATTAATAAAACTTTATGTTATTTACTGTTATCAGTTATCAATTAAATTTGTTTTACTTTTGTTTATATTGAGTTTTTCCTCAAAAGAAATCACTCGTCTTATAAGACTTGTTAGTTGTCAATGATCAACTCTGTGTGATCCAATATCATGCATTCGTTTTTCCCTTTCCTTTTTAAAACTCAACCGTATCATTAAATTCAAAGGACAGTAACATTACTTTTTACTCAATACACTGTACGATTATTTCATTATAATTTTCTACATTCCACTATCTGTGTATTGTACGCTTTTTACACATATAGTTATGTTTATATACAAATCCATATAATGTGAGGGGAGAATAATGATAAGTGCCACCAGACTCGAGAATTATTGCCATCAGTTTAACATATGTTTTTCATTTATTTTAATTATTCAAAGGCCTCTGTAATCTTGCATTGATTAGAGGGAATTGTCATCAGTTTATGTACATTCATGAATATGTTATTTTCATTCTATATAATCAATAGTTTAATAAAATAAATTTAAAGTTCATCTATTAATATAAATTTATTATATTTATAGCTTTAAGATTTTTTTTTAAATAATAATCATTTTTTTTAATAAATAAATTAAAAATAATATATAGGAAATTTATGCAAATTAAACAACTGGAACTTTAAAATAGATAGTTATTAAAATAACAGGCAAAAATTATTTGATTATTGATTTTTTTTATTTTTGATTTTACAAAATTTTTATGAGAATCAATTTAGCAGATAATAATTAATTAAAAAAATTTTTTAACAAATAAATTATGGCAAAAAAAAATTGATATTTAGAAAATGAAAAAGTAAAATATACAATTTTTCAGAAATAATTTTTTGGAGCAAATTTATTCACTAAAAAAAATAAAAAAATTATAACTTTAATGTCATAAATTTTCAATTAAAATCTGAAAAAAAAAAAAAAAATTATTTTCTATCAATATTTTATTTATAAACAAAAGTTTTCACTTACAAAAAAAATTTAGTGACATTATAATTTTCAAAAATCAGCTGATTAAATAAAAAAAACTTTTGACACTGAAGTGGACAGATATTACAAACTTTTTTACAATTTTATAGTAATTAAATTATTATGAAAAAATTCCACAAATGAAAATTGAAAAAAAAAATGTTAATGAAAATTTTTAGAATTTTTTTAATTGTATCTAATTGACTTTTTATAAAAATTGACAGTTGTCAGCTAAATTCAGTATCATAAAAATAAAAATAAATTCAGCAGATATTTGATAATTTTAAGAATTTTTTTTACAAATAAATTATTTTTTTTAAATTTTCACAACAAAATAAAAAAAATTTTATTTTTAAAAAACTTAAAAAAAGATAGGTGCAATTTTTAATAAATATTTTTTAATTCTAGTTTAATAAATGAAAAAAAAATCAAAAAATTAAAAAATGGCTTTTTTTTTTCAACTTTAGTATTATAAATTAAAAATGCAATTTTTTAGAAATAATTTTTTGTAACAAATTTGTTGGTTAAAAAAAAATTAAAAAATGACGAAGTGATTGCTAATTTTAATTATGATACTAAAGTTAGACGACGTTTTTAATTTTTTGACTTTCTTTTAATTATTAAATTAGAACTAAAAAATTTCACACATTGTTTTTCAAGTTTTTTCCATATGAAATTTTTTTTTATTTTTTTGTAATCGTTTTTTTAGTAAAAAAAATTCTAAACATTTTTAAATATCAGCGAACTTAATTTTTATATTTTAATTTCATAAATAAAAAAAAAAAAATGAAACTTAAATTAGCCGACAGCAAAAAATTTTTATTTTTTTTTTTTTTTATTAATTGAATTAGCAATAAAAAAATTTTTTTTAAAAATCGCGCGTGTAGTTTTTCAAATTTTTTCCATTTGCAATTTTTCCTTATAATTTTTCTGTAATAATTTTATCAATAAAAAAAATTCTAAAAAATTTTAGATGTCGACTAACTTGATTTTCATAAAAAAAATATTTTTGTAGTGATTAACTTGTGGCGCCGCCAGATAACCAAGTGGTACGATGAGAAAATCTCGTAACAGTATTGTAAAGACCTAGAATAATTTCAACACACATTCATAATCCGTGTATGAGATAATACCTAAAAACGGTGGCGTATATACTATGCGGATGAAATGAACATGTGTGGAGTCTGTAAAACAGTGCTTACACAGATAGACAGAATAAATATGCAACCGCGACCCTGATACGACGAAGAAGGCAATGGATTGTCCATATAGTAGTGTTTTAAAAGTAACTAACATAACCGGCCAATTGCGTCGTACACCAGGCGCGACAAATCCAAATAAAAATAATAATACAAAAACGCTGTATTAAGTTTAAGGATTGTTTATTTAAGTATGTACTATATTATTATTTTATTAATCTTCAACATAATCAGGTTATTGATATATGTTACTCATTTATTCAATAGATTCACTGTATTCACCGAGATAGAGAATCAAGACAAATATCAAGTTATGAAGGCAAGCATGTATCAGGTGAAAGAATTACTACGACACAAATCCAATAATTGACATAAAAAAATTATTTAAATTAATAAATAATTCGAGTGACATTTATATTTATTTAAAGTTTTAGTAGTTTGATAAGTTGGCATTATCGTGGTCGTGTTAAAAAATGTAAAATAGAATTTTAAAATAGACGAGAAAGAAAAAGAGAGATGGAGATGATGATGTTAATTTTAAATACAAGTGAAATGTCATTTAGTCACTTGAGAGTAATTCTAAAAATTCAATAGTTCAGCTAGTGGGAGAGGTTAAAAACGTTTTATTTTATTTATTTGGTGTAATCAAGAGCAAGTCCGGCAGGTGATCCATCGACAACCGGACGTGTAAAAAGTGTCGGTAGTGACACTTGATAGCCGGGTTAAAATCTCATATTTTACCAGTTACAGTGTAGCTCCACCGAGAGCCAACAGAGATAGAAAATAGAAGGTGCACTCAGAAGAGAATACGATGGAGAATATCATGCAGCCACCCCTTTTACCAGCTAGAGCAGCACCAACACATCAAAATTCAGCTGCTGACAGTGACAATGCCAATGAAACTGTCACACATGTTTTGACATTTGGTAAACTTTTAATAACATTACTAAATTGTTTTTATTTTTAACGAGGGTTTACACTTTTTTCTCTCTCACCCTCTATTGGTCAAACGAAAGTATCTCTGTCATACTTGTACAACAAATGGAATCTTAAAAACCATTTTATACATAAATAAATGAAAATTAAAAAAAAAAAAGCTCTTTGATAGATAATTAAATTAAACATGTTAAAATAAATCAATATTCGGGCTTTTTTTTACTTGGTAAAATTACTCACTACTCATTACTTAATCTTTATAATGCTACGGTATACAAATATAATACTTGTACTTTCGTTTTAGAAAATTTATTTTATTACATAAATTTACCAGCTAGGTCACTAGGGCACTATCTACCAAACTTCAAGATCTAAAGTAGAATCACATTATCGATAAATTTTTATCTGGAACTAAAAATATTGATAATTGTACTCTGAGTTCACAACAGAAGTTGGCTTTTTAAATATTTATACAACTCAATAATTATGAAGTGGTATTTAAAAAGATATACTGATAAATTTGAAACATTCTATTTAGTAATTTATTATTTTTAAGTAGATTTGTAAGAGAAATCTAACTACTATAAGCTGTAATTTTTCTTACGCAACCTTTCAACATTATTTTTACTGAAATATGCTTTGTTTTCTTCACTTGGTCTGAGAAAATTTAATAATTGATAGTTATAAGTAATAAAGAATAAATGTTTTTTAAGAGATTATTCTGGTTTAGAAGCATGAAATTTCTTGTACCTGAAGTTCTGAACGTTTTTTTGTGAACGAAAATCAAAAAAAAAAATTTTTTTGCTTTTGAGACCAAAAGTGATTTTTCAGTTTCAAAATAAGTCAAAGAGCCCGGGAAATAGTATATTGGATTCTCAAAATACCAAAACTACCCCTTCAGCCACCCCTAAGATTTAGACATCTAAAAGAAAAAATTCAAGAAAAATAGTTCAACGGGTCGTTTGAAGCTGCGATTTTTTCTAAACACTCCTTTTACACCCCCACAGAATATAAAAAATAATTGAGACAATAACTCCCCCGGAACAACCCTTCGAGCCACCCCAAAGACTTAAAAATTTGAAAAAAAATTCAAAGAAAATAGTTCAAAGGGTCGTTTGAAACTGGGATTTTTTTTAAACACTCCTTTTACACCTCCACAGACTACAAAAAATAATCAAGCCAATAACTCTCCCGGGACTACCCCTTCAGCCACCTTAAAGACTGAAGAATTTGGAAAAAAATGATTTAAAAATAGTTTAAAAGGTCGTTTGACGCTACGATTTGAATTTTAAAAAAAATTTTTAAGTCTTAAGGGTGGCTGAAGGGGTAGTTTTGGTATTTTGAGAATCCAATATACTATTTCCCGAGCTCTTTGACTTATTTTGAAACTGAAAAATCATTTTCAGTCTTAAAAGCAAAAAAATTTTTTTTTTGATTTTCGTTCATAAGAAAACGTTCAGAACTTCAGGTACATTTCCAACCTTCCTAGCAATCGAAAACAAAAAAATAAAAAAGATTATTAATCTAGAGTAATGTCGTTATGGTTGGAACTACGGAAAAGTTAAAAGAAAATTTTTTCACATACTGGCGACTGCCTTGAAAAAAAAAAAAAAAAAAAAAAAATCATCTTTTTACCACTTTTTTTTTTTTTTTTTTTTTTTTGACTTTTTTGAATTTCTTAAAAATAGTAAAAATTAAAATTTGGGGATGACTGTGAAGTAGGAAGTGGTAATTCGTAGTAAATTTGTTACTCGCTTGTTGTAATTTATCACAAATTTGAGATTAAATAAATTATAAATATACTTTTTTGGAATCTATGCAAGTCAAAAAAATAATACTCCAATTTAATTTCAAGTCTAGATTCAAAAATACCACTCTATTTAATTCTAAATACAATGCTAAGTGACCAGCGGAGCGGGCGGGTAACAGCTAGTAACTTATAAAAAAATGGATGGTAAGAATATTGATTGGCTTTTTTTTTTTGTGGCACTTCAAAAATTACCTGAAATTTTATGCTTCTAAACTCAAATATTCTTAGAAACATCAACTTGATTTAAATTAAAAAAAATTCTAGTAAGCATATTAAAAAAAAAATACAATTTTTTTTTGACTTGTAGAAATTACTAGATAAAATTAAAATTCGAAACTTCTCGAAGACTAAATTAACCATATGTTTATTAGTTAGGGCCAAAAATTACCCTAAGTGACACGCTAACATAATCTTTTAGCTATTCAAATTTAAAACTTGAACCTGGACATTGAAATACAAATACTTCATTCAATGTAAGTAGTGCGTCATGCTGATAACTGTAAAGCTGGGTATTTATCGAGCATAATTATATTTTAATAATTATTTACAACCAGATTTAAACCCTGAAGTTTAAAATTAAAATTGAGCCTTGGGTTGGGTCTGACTTTTATATAAAATGGCTAAGACATTTTAATATTATCAGAGTTGAGATCTTTAACAAACTATTATATATCTATGTCGCCAGAGGAATATTTTGTGATCTGTGACTAAAAGCTCAGCCGAAATAGAGGTCTATGCTCTTTACATTTCTTTGTGGGGAAATTTTTCAGGTATATCCCTAAAGCTGAGAAGCATGACAACAGTAGACATAGGAATTTACCACAAGTGTTCATGGGTATAAATTTTCCTGAAAGGTCTATAAATTATAACAAAACTAAACACAGCGCACGTAAAAGAAAGCCGAACAGATTAATCCTCATGAAAGCTTGCTATACTCTGCCGTATGGCACGCTGTGTCATGATGTAGATTGCATACAATCGGTCGAAGCCAGGATGATAGGGATTGTTGGTATTGTCCACTTTTTGGGACACGGGTTTGTTATGTGAATCACCTGGTCTTAACAAACTCTCTGGGTCTGTCCTGTAACTACCAAATATTCGCAATACAAGTTAACTCCCTGCACTGCTGTATGTATCATGTACTCCTACTCCTACTTGTTCCGGTGGGTTGTTGGTCAATGCGTCATAAGATAGCCCATGGTTGCAAAAAATAATTCAATATCAGTATCTAGTAAGTCAGCTGCTAATAATAAAAATATTATTAATTAATTTTTTACATATTTTGTTAATGACATTAAAATTAGCAGACACTTGATCATTTTTTTTTTTTTTTTCATAATAGACTAGGTATAAAAAATTGCATTTACAATTTTTTAGAGCTTCTAAATATGAAATTTTTAAAAGAAATTTATTTGTTAAAAAATTATGAGATGTCTTAATTTCAGTAAAATTTTTATTAATAAATTTAAGTATGATAATTAAGTTTGCCGGCATCAAAAATTTTTAGAATTTTTTTTATTCAAAAAATTATTATAAAAAAATTGAAAAAAATTTTTGTTTGTAAAAACTATGAACGCAATTTTTTTGAAATAGTTTTTAGTACTAATTTAATAAATAAAAAAAAATTTTAATTTATAATTTAAATACTTTTGAAAATTGAGTTAGCTGACATCTAAAAATTTTTCGAATTTTTTTGAATTAAAAAAATTATTACAAAAAAATAAAAAAAAATTTCATTTGTAAAAAACATGAAAATGTTAAAAAAATATTTTTTTGTTTTAATTTAATTATTGAAAAAAAAAAAACCGAAAATTAAAAACGTCGGCTAACTTTAGTATTATTAAATACTTACAGATTTTTTAAAAATAATCGACTGCCGGAAGAAGTAAGCGATATTTTGAAGAAAGACAAATGCGAGAAGAAAAAAAATATTTGAAAAACCCAGGGCATATGTAGGATGTCAGGCGTTCCTGTGAAAGACCCCCGCCGTGTGCTTTTAAAATCAGCTGTTATTCCCCGAGCCGATACGATACGAGAAACCTCTACTTACACTACTCACAAGTGAAGCCAAGCCGGTGTAGGATACAACACCAACGAGGATTAAATAGTAGGGGTATTTCAGTTACTCGGGACAGCTCTTTTCTTACTCCCACTTTGTAGGACACTCTCATCTGACTACATTGAAAGCGGTACAAAGTGGGGGTAAAAAAATCGCACGATCTGGCCACACTGCGGGACAGGCGATCAGTCGGCATCGAGCCTTCATGTTACTTCGTGTTCTTTCTGCGGTACTAGCACAGACATCTGTGTGTATCGGTATAGAGTAGTATCAATATATAATACTGGCAGTACCTCAATCGTCTCTTCTCTTTTTATCCTACATCAAAATTGTGTTATTAAATATTTTTTCTCCGTCTGCTGCTTGTACACTTGGCCAAACTACTCCAATCTGATCCTTAGTGTTAAAATATTAACATTTAAAAATAATTATCAGCCGAAGTTAAGTGTAATATTTTATTTAACAGGAGTTATATCGTGTCAAGTGTCATTAATCAACACTATCAGCTGTCGATTATCAATTAATATTCAAACAGAGATTCTGGTTATTATCAAGTGAAAGTATTTCAATGGTTAACTTGCTCGATTAACTTTTAACTGTTTGGTTTATAAATCAAATCAAAAAAGTAAAAAGTAAATAATTGTTTATCAAGTGATTGAGATTTTAGGAGCAGTGTTGAAGGGTCTTTTGCGTGTGACACCTGTCTTCCGGCAGACACCAATTGACCAGAGGATAACACGAACATATGCCACCGTGGTTGTTCAATTCCAGTGGAAAGTTTCATGATTAAAAACTCTTGCAGTAAAGATGGCATTACATTAGCGTGCCGATAAGTGTTTGTTATACTTACTTAACAAGTTTAAGCATTTCAAAATAATATATCTCTGTTTATTATTCAGCGTTAAGTGATCAGACACACAACAGACTAGTGTCTTAAAGAGTGTTAAAATAATTACTTAAATCTTTTACTTACTTTTAGATAAATCTTAAAATTTTGGAACAAGTTAATTTAAAAAAAAAATAAATTACACTAGTGAGCTAAAAAGAAGAGAGTAGCTGGTGAATAAATGAGGACATGAAACAAGAGGAGGAAAAAATAACTTTGGATAAAAATTAAAAAAGTATTAAAGTGCATTACGAAACGTGATTTTCGTGTTTTGTATTACACAAAGAGGTCTTGCTCAAAGCACGAAAGAATCAGCTTCGTACAAGCAGGGAGTCAATAAGTGTGTCAGTAGAGCTCAGTCAGCCATCGAAGGCTGACTATTTATCAGTTTGAGTCTAAGCAAAAAAGTTAATAGTTATTTAACTGTTATAGATTATTATTATAATTATAATAATATTTTACCGACTGTGATTAGTTTATTTAAATCCACGGAAGTAATTGTCCTTCAATCACGTTTCGGTTAAATCAATTTGTATTCCAAGGTAAAAGCTGCTGGCCCACGTGTCAACACTTTCATCACGTTCCTGTTCCAAGGCACGTGGTCACAAACCAATACATCTGAACGCTACACCATACTACACCAATAGTACAGTTGTATATCATTACTTGCATATAGATATACAATCATCCAGGTAGTATAGGTAGATAGATAGAGAGAGAAGAAAACTACCACTACCAATACTACATTGATGTACAGTGCCTTGAAAAGTGGTCATGCGCTGCTGTTACTACTGCCTATAACTTGGATTATTCTTGCTGTTGCTGCTGCTGCTGCTGCTTGAACTCCCACTAATGCAGTATGTATATCAGATACAAGTTTTAAGTGTGTAAATTATTTTAACAAGAAAAATTATTTTTAAATATTTTTATTAACATTTAATTTACTTTGTTTGGTAAAACAATATTCAAAGTTAATAATTATTTGGTGTCATTGAAAATAATTCGAAGAATAAACTAAAATAAAAAAAAAACAATACTCGTACCGACGAAAAATAATTATACTGTTATTATCATTGTTGGTAAAAATAAGTAGAAGCCAAATGGAGGTGACTAAAAAATATTGTGCCGAGTTAAAGTGTAAAGAAGAATAATTTTAAAAGAAGAAGATATATGTATTGTATGTTAATATATACGCATTACGAAGAAGTATAACGTCAAGATGCCAAGGTCCTAGCAAATGCACGCACCAAATAATATATTTGTGATTTTATTATTTATTTATTTATTTATATTATTTGGATTGATACTAAATAATTAGTATCAATAGTTTCATTATTTTTATTCCGTTAAATTAATTACCGGATAAATGAAGTCAACCAGCCAGAAAAAAATTTCGGAGCACGAGAGCGGTTACTTCGAGGACGGCAGTGACGTTGAAATTGTTTTTGAAGATACTTCTATCGGGGATGGAAGAAAATGGGGCTCTGGTTCCTCTGGACTGTCTAAGGCCATACGGAAACTCGACGTCACCGATTCGCCCGCATCTCCAGACCCGGTATCACAGGAAAAAACTGATGATGGAGGTAAATTATCTATTTCTTCACAACTTAATTATTTTTTTACTCAGTGTTAAATCTATTAACCTTACTCTGATACTCCAGTAACCATGAATTTTATTTGTACATATTTAGTATTAGGAAAAAAAAACATGTACTTGAATTATTTACTCCATTATTGATCTGTTATTTTATTTATATAAAACAAATTTTTTAAAAATAATTTGAAAAAAAAAAATGATTTTTTTTTAAATTTATAAATAATTTAATGTATTTTTAAAAAACACACATTTATTTTCTTTATCAGAAGCATAATAATGAGTATCACCTTGCGATAAAAAAAATTATTGAATTTAAAAATAGAATTATAAGAAAGAAGCGCAAAAAAAGAACAAGAAGAATAAAAAAAAAAAAAAAACTTTTTAGTGGGTTTAATTTTAAGAACGTAATAAAAGAGCATTTACTATTACTAGCTGTAGCAATCGATTATAAATTATCCACTTTTAAATCGATAGTTCATATCATGTAATAGTAAATATGTTTACTTATCATTTTTTTTATTTTCAAATGTTACGCATGTAATGAATAATCTGTCAATAACATCGCTTGTTATTTACCATTTCGAGCAATGACGTTGGTCTATTGTATTAGTTTGCGTCAATGATTATCACCAGTGTCAACTATTTAAGTAATTAACTCCAATATTGATTGTGAAAGTTTTGATTTTATAGTTTGTAAGCTTTAAATCTTTAGTTTACACAGAAAAAAAAATTAACTTGAAGTAAGAGAAAAATTCTTTAGCCAAGAAAATAATTTTGAAGAGTTTCATTAAAATGAATCAAAAAAAATTTCTTATTTTAAAAATTTTTTTTACTTAAATCAAAAATATGAAATTCTTCATGAAAATTAAAAAAAAAAAAATTCTACATGTAAAAAATTTGAAAAACTATACTTGCAATTTTTTAAAAATATTTTTTTGTTACTAATTCAATTAATAAAAAAAAAAAATAAAAATTTTTCGCTGTAGGTTAATTTTAGTTTCATAAATTCTTCATATTTATTTACTTGATTCAAGTAAATTTTTTTTCTGTGTACTAATCGAAACTTTTATTCTGTACACCAGATAGTTGGAGTATTGAATCAGTTAGGAGGTTTCGTATTACCGGCTGGATGAAAAAATAAGTAGATAAAATTAATGGAGCAATTGTTGAGCTATTGAATTAAATTTTTTTATTCAAATTAATGATAGATATTATGTGTAATAATTATATAGGAATTTAAAGTAAAAGTTTTATATAAATAGAGATTAACTGGTGGATAATGGATTAAAAATGTGTGCAACGTCTTTTATCAGTTGTCAAGCCGGTTACTAAATAGAACACCGAGGAGAATCGATAGGCCAGATATATGTGTTGCTAAACCGCTAGATAGAAAGAAGGAAAGACTAGACTAGAGCCTAGACCACGTGGGGAGAGATACTGAAGTAGTATACGACCTAGTGATGATTATAGGTTCTAGTAGTCCATCAGCATTGGCACCAGCTTCATCCTCATCGTTATTTCCTTTACGATTATTTTCGTTCTTCCCCTCGTAGCGTTTTCCCCTTTATAACACACCCTGTTTATCCTATACCCTCCTATCCATTATGTGTCCGTAACTCAGCTGATACCCAACGTGCTCTATATTAATATATCTGCTCAGCACACAACGTGTCCTATCACACAGCACACCAACTTAACTTAAATACATTGATATAATGGATTATTATTATTATTATTATTATTATTATTATTATTATTATTATTATTATTATTATTATTATTATTATTATTGTTATTATTATTATGTATATAGGGATGGGAAAATAAAAAATATTCCGGGGACTGAAGCTAGAGAACGTTGAGGCTCTTGATGATAATCGATCCCGACTGATTGAACTACTGCCCTATTAGAAATTTTAACAACTTTATAATTTATCGTGTTGCTGAGTGATTTTAATAGATTGTATGTTGTATATTGTATTAGGTGAGCTTTGTAGAATAATAGAGAAGAAAGTTTGTGGACGAATTTTTAAAAGGCAAGTCAAGTAGAGCCTGACAATTTTTTATGAATAAATTATATTAAATTTTATTTTTTAATTTTATTCATGACACTGAAAATAGATGAAACTGAAATTGAGAGACATCTGACAATTTTTATTAATTTTTTAATTAATAAATTATAGCAAAAAAAATTCATTTCAAAAATTCCATCTTTAGAAACTCTGAAAAATTATAGGTGCAATTTTTTATAAAATATTTTCTAAACCTAATTTATTATTTAAAAAAAATAAAAAAATTACCAATTTCAATATCATGAAAATAACACACTTTAAAATTTTTTTTTGTTTTTGAAAAATAAACGAGGTTTAATTACTTTTTAAAATTGCTTTCATAATTTTTTAGAGCTGCTGTGGAATTTTTTAAATACATTTTTTATGCTGTAATTTATTTATTAAAAAAATTCTAAAATTTATCAGATTTCTCTCAATTTTATTCCTGTAAAATTAAATATTTTATTTTATAATTGGAGTCAAAAATAAAAAAAATTTTTTGAGACAAAAATTAAAATACAAAGTAAAAACTAATGAAGGTATAATTTAAAATTTTGACATAAAATTTAAAAATTTTAAATAAAATAAATTGTTTATTTTAATTTAAAAATCAGAATGCAAAAACTCTGCTAAATAATAACGCAATACATATGTTTTAAAACTTATCACTTCCTATGTAACATTGCAAAAAAATAACCTTCAACAACTTTATTATGTATGTATATTTAAAATACGAGTCAATCAATTATCAACTAAAAATTTTAATTCAATTATCAAAAAAAAAAATTCTTCAAACTTTCTGATCATTAACTTGATAATTAAAATAAAATTTTCAAGGATTTTGCCAAAATTTAAATAAAAAATTTCTGCAGTCTTTGTTTCTTTGAAATATATATCAATCTAATGTATATTAATATTATACATTATAGTCATTGCAGCTTCAGCTGCGGCAGTCTTAAGAAGACAAAAAAACATAACAAGTGTGTACTTACGTATGTGTACATTACTACTGACAACATACTATTGGTTGTATTACCGCTACCGTACTATACTGAGCCTCACGTGATATGATGTAGATGAGCGAGTTAGACCGATGTACATTTATGCACATACATATATATATTTCTCTACTGTACGAAGTAAATACACATAGAGTAAGATCCATGCATTCACTAGCACAAATAAGCCACCAGAGTTCGCGTGTACCAGCCTTGACATTTCAATGTGATGTACAAAATCCTACTGCTCACTCGTATTACTCACCAGCTTATGCTGGCTAACTCATACGAAAATTTTAAAACCTTAGTTTTGAATTTTTTTCATTGAGTTTGACAAGTCATCAGATCGCCACCAGTTGGCTTATTAATTATTGGACAAACGCCAGTCCTTGGATTTAAATAAAAAAAGCCTTTTAAATATAAATATTTCCATCATTATCTTCCTTTTAAATTGTAAATACACATTTGTATTTATAATTTATAATTACATTTTTTTTCATGGTACATACAAAAAAAAAAAAAATATTTACGAAAGTCTAGAATTTTATTATTTTTGCAAATAATTTATTGATAATTATTAAATTTGAAAGAATATTCTTCTTAAAAAAAAAAATACGATAAAATTGATAGGAAATATTTTTATCAAAAATTAAATTGCCAAAAAATAATGTTTAATATTTAGCTGACAATTTAAATTGCAAACTTTAATTAATTTTTACCGTTTAATATATTTCACATTTAAGATAAATGTTTGCAAGTTTATATCGATATCACTTCACCTTTATCTCTAGTCCTCCTACCCAACGACATTGGACGTGTAGTGTATAAATATTGTCGGCTAGAAAATATACGAAGGATAGATATAATACAATATAATGCAATGTATAAGCCTAAAACACCTTGAACTTGCTACTAATACACGTCAACTTCTTTTATCGTCATTATTCTATTCTAAAAGTATATTTTTAACTTTCTCAAGTTTATACTTTCGGCCTATATTTATGTGAATTTATATTTACTGTGCAAGTAAATATAAATGTATGTATCATGATAAAAATTGAGAATTAAGTAGACCGTTAATAGGTTTTAATTTATATTTGTAATTAAATAACAATAAGATATTGGTTTTATTTAAATTTAACACTCTTGGTATTATTTAAGTGAAATCTGGTCTACTGGTGTGCAAGTAAACCTTTTAATTGAAAAAAGATGCGATTAGTTTGCTTGATAATTTTATTTATAATGTGTGAGTGTAAACTGAGAAAGGTGAATAAGAATATATAAGGCATTTAAATAATGTTATTATTCTCAACTATCCTTATACTTATATACTTCAGAGTAACTCTTTTTCTTGATAAGCTATATTACTGTGAAAACGTTACTTATTACGGTATTCTTGCTTTTTAATATCTGATTAAAATTACAATTAGTAATTAAATACCAACAATTATTTTATTTATTCCCCTCTCAATGCAAGGATTTTTAATATATTTTTAAGCGGTTTAATATCACCTGTTTAATATGAGAAATGTTTTTGAACTTTTTTTTTTTCGAACAACTTTCACATTCACTTTCAAAAGTTCATGTAAAAAAACTATAATGTTACGGTTAAAATACTGAGACAAAATGTGATGATAAAAAAATGTTGAAATTTTCATACACTAGTCACAAAAATTAAGGGATATAAAAAAAATTCCAAATTTTTTGGTGATTTTCAGCGAGCTGTAACTCCGAGGAAAATGATCGCACAGAAAAAAAAAAAAAAGCAAATTGTAGCTCCAAGTGTCTAGTTTTTAGATATGACCATGAAAATTTTTTGTCATCGTCAGGTCTGGAGAAATCCTAAGAAAACTACTGAAAAAAATTTTTCGAAATTTTTTTCGTCTTAAAAAGGTCTACGGGCTTCAAAAAAATTTTTCGATTGTTTCGTTTAAAACCTCTTTTAGTAAATTTAATACCCTTTAATTTGACGTAATCAAAAAGCCTGTACGATAATTTGCCGCGGAGTTATCGTCAATCAAAGCAAAAAAGTTTTTTTTGACTTTGGAAATCAATAACTCTGGAAATAATGACCGTATAGGAAATCGAAGGAGGGTTTTAAAAACGACACAATATTCTCTATAAGAGAACGTAAACCGCTTTTGAAGAAAAAATTTTTTTGAATTGAAAACTCGGACTGAAAAAAGACAAAAATTCGCATAATTAAGGATATTTGGATAACTTGGTATAACTTTGGATAAAATGAATGAACGAAGGATATCGTTGGTAATTTTTAACTTCAAAGTGTCCCCTAAAATCCCTAAGAAATTCAAAGCGCTGCGATTTTTTGTTCATAGTGCCCAGAAGCTTCAAATTCTGTGTTTTCGCAAAAATCACCATTATGAGCAATTTTGTGATTTTCATTCATTTTTCCATTGAAAAAAATTTTTTTTTCAAAATTCTTTATTTTTCGATCAAAGAGATTGATTTTTCAAGAAATTTGAAAAAAAAAAAAAAAAATTTTCAATTTTTTCGAAAATTTTTTCGAAATTTTTTTATCAAAAATTTTTTTTTTTAATTTTTTTTTTTTTATCGTCTTCAGAATGCTTCACTATTGTCAAAAAAAATTAACTCAATTTTTTCTGTCCGCTACAACTGCCTTAGTTTTAAATCTCATTTTAAAAATTCAATAAAAACAAATTGATATACCCCCCGCGGAGTTCGGCTTTTCCTCACACAAAACTTGAATTTTACGTTTTCTTTTGAGCCTAAATTCCTTACGTGAATTTTATGTAAGCTTTTCTTTGATAAGCACCTTTTGATATGCCTCGTCGACATTTAGCTGCCACAGATGTGGCTCGCATTGTTACCCTCCTTCAAGAGGGCTACAGTCAGGTGGAAGTAGCAGCTTCTATGGGAGTGAGCCAGTCCGTTATCAGTCGGGCCTATGCCCGATTTAACGCGACTCAAAGTTACGATCGTCGTCCGGGTCAAGGTAGACTACGAATCACTACCGAGCGTGATGATCGAGCTATCATTCGAGAAGCTCGTCGAAACCCTACTGCGCATGCCCACACGATTGCTCATCAATTTCGCAATCGTCGACAACGTCCTCCCCCACAACACATATCGGCATCGACGGTTCGAAATCGCTTTCGAGAGCAAGGACTACGCGCTAGACGCGCAAATCGCGTGCCTATGCTCACTCCACGACATCGCCGAGCCCGATTGGCCTATGCTCATGATCATCACCATTGGGGTCGTAGACAGTGGACCAGTGTATTATGGACTGACGAATCTCGATTTTGTCTTCATGGAAGCGATAGACGATCTCTCGTTTGGCGCCGTCGTGGAGAACGAGATCGGGATGGTTTTACGAGACCAGTTACAGCTTTCAATGGTGGATCAGTCATGGTGTGGGCAGGCGTGTCCTTCAATACCAGAACCCCGTTGGTCATCGTTCGTGGGACGTTGACTGCCGATAGGTACGTCGACGAAATTCTGGAGCCACACGTCCTGCCTATGCGCACACGCATGGGGGCAAGACGGTTCATTTTGATGCAGGATAATGCTCGTCCTCACACTGCAGTTCGTACGCGAACTTTTCTCCGCGCCAACAACGTAACAACGCTTAATCATCCAGCGATGAGTCCTGATTTGAACCCAATTGAGCATGTTTGGGACATGCTTGGGCGTCGATTGCGGCGAGACTATCCGCAACTGCACAATCTTCATCAGTTGACTCAAGCGTTGTTACGTTGTTGGCAAGGAATTTCGCAACGTGATATTCGACGATGCATCAACATGCAAGAGCGTTTACGAGCTGTGATTCGGAACAGAGGTGGCAATACACGGTACTGAGCAGTTACTGCCGTGCGTACAGAGGTTATTCGGCAGCTGCAAACAGGCAAACACGCAGACAAAGACACACACACACAGACACACACACACACACACACACACACACACACACACACACGTGTGTGTGTGTGTGAGAAGCGTAAATCCGACCGAACAACCTCCACGTGGTACGCTTTGGGTAACGCTAATGCCGGCGGTAAAACAACAGTCGAAAAAAATTGAGAAAATTTCGAAAAAAATTTTCGAAAAAAATTGAAATTTTTTTTTTTTTTAATTTCTTGAAAAATCAATCTCTTTGATCGAAAAAATAAAGAATTTTGAAAAAAAAATTTTTTTTCAATGGAAAAATGAATAAAAATCACAAAATTGCTCATAATGGTGATTTTTGCGAAAACACAGAATTTGAAGCTTCTGGGCACTATGAACAAAAAATCGCAGCGCTTTGAATTTCTTAGGGATTTTAGGGAACACTTTGAAGTTAAAAATTACCAACGATATCCTTCGTTCATCCATTTTATCCAAAGTTATACCAAGTTATCCAAATATCCTTAATTATGCGAATTTTTGTCTTTTTTCAGTCCGAGTTTTCGATTCAAAAAAATTTTTTCTTCAAAAGCGGTTTACGTTCTCTTATAGAGAATATTGTGTAGTTTTCAAAACCCTCCTTCGATTTCCTATACGGTCATTATTTCCAGAGTTATTGATTTCCAAAGTCAAAAAAACTTTTTGCTTTGATTGACGATAACTCCGCGGCAAATTATCGTACAGGCTTTTTGACTACGTCAAATTAAAGGGTATTAAATTTACTAAAAGAGGTTTTAAACGAAACAATCGAAAAAATTTTTTGAAGCCCGTAGACCTTTTTTAAGACGAAAAAATTTCGAAAAATTTTTTTTCAGTAGTATTCTTAGGATTTCTCCAGACCTGACGATGACAAAAAATTTTCATGGTCATATCTAAAAACTAGATACTTGGAGCTACAATTTGCTTTTTTTTTTTTCTGTGCGATCATTTTCCTCGGAGTTACAGCTCGCTGAAAATCACCAAAAAATTTGGAATTTTTTTAATATCCCTTAATTTTTGTGACTAGTGTATATATATTAATTTATTTATTAAAAAAAATTTTTTTAATTATTAAATGTTTGTTTTAATATCAAGAATTATTGAAAAAAAATTTTTTTTTTAATTAATTTACCTTTTCATTAATAATTTGTTTTTAATTATTTTACCTTCGATAAATTTTATAAAAAAAAAAATGAATAAAATTTAAATAAATTGAAAGAAGAATTTAACTTCAAAATTATGATTTTTAAATTAAAATTTATTAATAAATTAAAAAAAAATTTTTTTTACATAAAAATATAGAAATAATAATAACAAATAAATAAAAAAAATTTTAACTTTAAATTCACTCGGTTATAACTTTCTCCGAAGAAAGTTTGAGCAGCAGCTCGTTTATTTGAAATAAATCTACAATTATTTAAGACAAACATTTTACCTCGATAAATCACAAGACATAAATACTAAATATTATTTAAGTTTTAATAATTAAATTTATTTTTATTATTTTATAAAACGCATATGCATTTAAATTATTTATTAAGCTGTCGTTTAAAACATATATATATATATATATATCTTTGGTATATTTATCAGACGTCTTGCTTATGTTTATATTAAATATACAGGACTTTCATCAATGTTTTTGCATACAACAAACTCTTATCGTTCGTTTCCTCGTAAAGCACTCGACTTGCATTATATTAACTCAACTCTAATCACACAATACAACTCAAGTGTGCTCAATATTAGTTATTTATTCACTACAAATAAATCTTTATTTAATAAACAAAATTATATTTTAAAAATTGAATTTCCGAACCCGGAGCTCAATATAATAATAAACCGGATATCATTTTATGGCTCCTAAAATAATCGGTAGTAAATATTTAATCGATCAACGATTAACAATCGACGATACATTTAATTATAAAATAAATAATTTATTCAACGAATAAACATCAGCTGAATGATAAAGAAGTAGGAAATATAAAGTGATATATTACCGAGTCAAAGTCTATTATTCATGATAGATTTATTGGTGATTATCCGATAGAAATTCATCGCAACATACAAATAATGCTCGTGTATTGCAATAAAACTAAATAACAATTATTATTGAAAACTACCGTCGATAATTTTAAAATCACATTTTTTTTTCATTCGTCCAATTTATTGTAAATAAAATTTCTAATTTATTGCACTTACTAATCTATTGAGTTCAAAATTTTATTTTATATTTTTAAACATATTTTCAATTATAAATTATTATTAAAAATTCTCAATTTCAAATTTAAATAACGTGTTAATGTTACTGTAAAATTTTTTCAGTAAAAAATTAAAAATTAAATTTTATAAAGTAAACAAAATTTTTTTTTTAGTTTTAAATTTTCACTAATTATGTTGAAAAATTTTGAAGAATTATTTAAAAGTAAAGTCAACCCATGCTAAGCCATGTTAATTTTTTTTTAATTATTCGTTTTTTTTATATAATTTTCAAAAAAATATATCAAAGACATAAAATATAAATTTTATCCAAATACATAAAAGCTAAAATTTGTTCCAACTGTTGAAGGCAAAAAAGCTATTGAAATCTTTATTTTTTTTCTCTCATGACATTTTTTATCATAAATGTGACGTAAAAACAAGCAGAATAAAAAAAAAATTGAAATATTATTTTAAAACAATATTTAAAATTTTAATACTTTTAATGACCATAATTTTTTTTAGGACAAATGTAATAAAATTAAACAAATAAAAATATAATAAACTAACTATTTTATGATTAATAAATAATATTAATTTAAAAATTTGTTAACTATTATACTTTAGTTTAAAATCCATAAAAGTTATTTCTGCGAATCAGTAAAAAATGCATCAACCTTCTTTTAGTGAAAAATATTTTTTTCAAAGCTAGATAATAAATTCACGTTTTAATAATATTTTTTATGCGATAAAACAAAAAATTCATACATAAATTTAAATTCTAAGGATTGAAAATGCAATTTTTCATGAAATTAACTTGACAAGTCTTAAAATTTTATTTTAGTCTCTGTGAAAGTAAAATATACCCAAAAATTTTTTATCGCTACGTAAAATAAAATTCTCTAAATTTGTTTCTGTACAAACTTAAAGCCCATCTGTTGTTTGTTGACGTTAACTTGAACAATTCAGTTACATGAACAAGAATAAATAGATATCAATACAAATTATTGTATAATACAAAGGTTCTGATACACAAATGATATAATTTTATTCAACAAATATTATAGCTAGTACTCAACAATTAAAGGCCATTATTGATGAGTTTTAAATAGTTTAAATATTTAATGAAATCGAATATTAGTCTGGCTGATAATACTGGTATCGACAGTCTCTACAGTGAGTCAGGTAACCGAAAGAAAGTCGGTCCCGTTACGAAATAGCGAGTGAATGCCGGCTATCTAGGTCGTACAAAAGCGGAACTTCCGTGGCAGGGGACAGGGGTTTGAATCTCTGTTCAAGTCCAGTACTGCTGACGACTGTTATACTGTTCTTTTTTCTTTTTTCATTTTTTTTTAATATATATATTTAATTTGGTATGCCCGTATCCCTGTCCATGGTGTCAAAATATAAAATATCATTTTTTTTAAATGTTTATTTGGAAACCCTGTTGCTCAGGCGTAAAACTAATAAAAAAAGTTATATTCATAAAACATTTATCAAGTGAAGTTAATTTATTATTTATTGTTTACTTGGAAATTTTTATTTTTTAAAAGTATTTATAAAGTTCTTTTCGTCGATTTATATAATTGATAATTATTTGAGGTATTTTTTTTTTTAATTCTGTGATTTTTATTTCACACAATTATTATTAGAATGATATAATATGTTGAAAAATTAAATTTAAGTTCGATTGAAAATAATCATTACTTAAAAATTTTATAGCAAAATTTTAAGAAAACATTTTCATTCTTATAATTTTTTTTCCATATATTAATAATGATAATAACTAGAAACCTTGCAGTCACTAAGTGACTGCCGTGACTTGTAAACTATAAATAAAAAAAATTTAGCTTCATTAAACAATGACTTTTATTAAATTGCACTGTACTTTTTTAACTATTGACTTTTTTAAAGATATAAGTTCATCCCGATGTTACACTCATCAAGCGCTTTTATTTGAGTACCCACATGCATTTTCATATATTTTTCATATATACATATATATAATATATATAAACATATAGAAAAATGATGTGGGTACTCAAATGAAAGGTCTTGATGAGTGTAATGTCGGGGTGAACTTATATCTTTAAAAATATCAATAGTTCTCAAGATACAAGGTCATTTCTTTATTATGTATCTAGAGATAGAGCATTTTCGAATGCAGCCTACATAATTATCATCATAAAATAACTATTGGTGAGAATGATATAAAACTATGAAAAACCTCAACTCCAAATCAAAACTTTTCCAACAATACTAATTTTAACCATAAAAACCCATTTTGTCAATTAAATACACTGGCCAAAAAATTTTGCTTATTCTCTTAATAATATAGATAGTAATAAACAAATTTTTGTTCAAAAGTTCAATCTTAATATTAAAAAAACAAAAAATGTAAAAAATACAAATCAACACGTAAACATAATATGACTATGAACACTATAAAGAAAGATTTATTTTTAGTAAAAAATTTACCACACTTTTGATAACATCAAACTGGAACGATTAGTTGGTTTACTGTGCTCCTTTTCAGTCTGCTCAATCTCATATTTGAGTGAATGGGTGATTAGATTTCATTTACTTTTATCACTGGAATTATTTGTTATTAGATACATCGTCTACTTTTCCACATAAATAAAAAAAAAAAAACAAATCAAGTAAAGAAAAATATTTTATATGCTTCCCAGCTTTTGTCTTTACAAACGAAAATAGTTTTCTATTGATTCAGGGAAATTTCCTTAATACAATGAATCAGAAGAAAATAAACTAGTATCTTTTTCCCTACATTCTGAGTAGGTCATAAAATTTTCCTATTATTTCAACAGTTCTCTCGACTAATAATAGAAACTTTTTTTTGTTTAAAAAATCAAGTAATAAAACATTTAAGTTATTTCAATGTCCAAAGGACATTAGTTATATTAAAGAAACTTTACAAGTTAAATAGACATTAAAAAAAAGTGAAAGAAAGTAAAAACTCAATAAAGTTACCAAAAAAAAAAGTGTAAAAAGAAACAAGTTACTCAACAATCAATTAAGCCGAGTACAGCACTAGAAAGAATCTAGGACAGATAATTCGACTTTCGGTTTTCCCAGTCGTCCCTTCGACGACCTCATACTCACCCATGCTGCCCAAAAAGGGGCTATAATTGAATCTCGTCATAAATACGTATAGATCCAATCCAAGGCTTAACTCAATCTGCTTAAATTTAAAAGGGCACTCGTCTTTTGAATTCTTTACTACAAGTGGGTTAAACAATAGCTCCGTCTTCATCGTAAATTACAAAATTTGTTTACATGTCGCCAGTCATTAAGTTTATAGTACCCTTATGTTTATACTTAATGGTTGTGCTGAGTTCCCTCTTGACCTTGCTAATTTTCAGTCTCAAATCTATTATCATAGAACAATAATAATACTTACTTAAGTACAGATTTAAAAATTAAAAGTAAATTTCTTAACACTTAATGTCTTTAATCTTCGTGTAACTTTAAACTACACAGAAGAAAAAATTTACTTGTTTTAAAAAGTTTTCTTTATTTCAGTAAAATTATTTTTTATCTAAAAAATTTTTCTTGAAATTTTAACCGAGAATTTTTCGTCTTGATTTATGACAAAGAAACTCTTGAAATAATTTTCTTAGTTCAAGAATTTTTTTCCTTAATCGTTAATTTTTTTCCTGTGTATAATTGAATAGATAAAAATGAAAATTAAAAAATTTTTATTCAGAGTTTATCTTATCAATATCAACTTTTACTTAAAATTAACATCAAAATTGATTTTATGGGAAAATCAAATTATTTTCTTTAACTATCAAATTTGACAAAATCACTAAAAATTTTTGTTAAGTATAAGTTCTGGAGGTCAAATTTCAAATGCTCGCAATTTTGAAACTAATCGACTAATTTTGCTCTTGTTCAAATTCGTTCAAGATATTTACTTATTATTTACCCAAAGAAGAAGTGTACCTACACAGAAAGAATAAGATGATACGGGATATCATCCTAGATTATACTCAGTGATATCTGTGGTGAAAAAAATTTCAGATAGTAGCTAGGCAAATCTAGATTATATTGCGTGATATCTTGATTATACTCATTATAATCTAGATTATATTAATTATAAGCTGGATTATACTCATCGTAATCTAGATTATACTCATTGTCATCTAGATTATACTCATTTTAATCTGGATTATACTAGCTACTATCTAAAAATTTTTTTTACTCAATATAATCTGATATGATATCCAGTATCATCTTGTTCTTTCCGTGTGCACAGAAAAAAAAATTAAATTAAATAAAGACAAAAATTCTTGGACCAAGAAAATAATTTTGAAAATTTGCATTGTTCTGAAGCAAGACAAAAAATTCTTGAATCAAGTAAAATTAACTAAAACCAAGAAAAATTTCTTCTACTCAAGAATTTTTCTACTCAAATCAAGAAGATGAAGTTTTTTAAAATTATTTACTTGATTCAATTTAATTTTTTTTTTCTGTGTAGAAAGTTTAATAAAGATCTCTGAAGAAAGGCGTTATATCCCATAATTTTTATAAATTTTTTAATGAATGGTATTTTCTGAATTCCCCAGATAAAATTTTCGGTAACTTCGCCATAAGACCGAATGTAGTAGTTTTGACTTATAAAGAAATCATAAAAATTGACAAAAAATTCAAGACAATTGCTTTTGACACTTGATCGGGATAAAAAATAAACACTACAAGTGTTTTAAGTACTGTACGACCATGGTGATGTCGTACTACCTTGACACAGATACCACGAGACGGAGTTACGGTAGAGAGAAAAAGTAGTGTAGTAGACACGAGGGTTTGGTTCTTTTAACAGACACAAATGATGTAAATGGAACAGAACAGTCCCCGTGTAGCATTATATGTAGTATGTAGTAATAGTAACTATAACTTAACAGGGAATTGAACAGTCCTCGTTTTGGTTGAGTCATGTAGTATGTAGTATGTACTATCTCATGACAATTTCTCTTTTTACTTTCATCTTTTCAGGCTGTTAAATCATCCGCCCGCTTGCGTTATTATATAATTTAATAATGAAATAATGAGTAGTGAGTAATGAGATGTGTTCATTTATTTTAGCTATATAATATATCTTTTAATTTTTGCCAGTTGCCTTAAAAAATAATTAATTAAGTGGAAAATATTTAAAAAATTCATTAATTTGGTGCTGATAAGACGGCAAGCTACTATTCCATTTATCACCTGACCTACTTTGCTACATTAAACATTCTCAAAATGTAGGCTATCATATTAAAAAAATATTTTGTTGCGCTAACGTTTACATAAACTTTTTAGTTTATTTTTTTTTACTATTGATAAGAGTTAGCGCCTTTATTTTTAAATGATTAATCTATATTATTAAGAGAATAAGCAAAATTTTTTGGCCAGTGTATTTATATGATAAAATGGGTTTTTATGGTTAAATTTGGTATTGTTGGAAAAGTCTTGATTTGGAGTTGTGCCCTTTCATGCTTTTATATCATTCTCACCAAAAGTTAATTTATGATGATAAATATTTGGGCTGCATTCGAAAATGCTTTTCTCTAGATACATAATTAAGAAATGACCTTGTATCTTGTGAACTATTGATATTTTTAAAGATATAAGTTCATCCTGATGTTACACTCATCAAGACCTTTTATTTAAGTACCCACATCAATTTTTTATATATTTATATATATTATATATATGTATATATGAAAAGTATATGAAAATGCATGTGGGTACTCAAATGAAAGCTCCTGATGAATGTAACATCGGGATGAGCTTAAATCTTCAAAAGCGTCAATAATTAAGAAAGTACAGTGCAATTTAACATAATTAAGAAACGACCTTGTATCTTGAGAACTATTGACATTTTTAAAGATACAAGCTCACCCCAACATTACACTTATTGAGACCTTTCATTTAAGTACCCACATCAATTTTTCATATATTTATATACATTATATATATGTATATATGAAAAATATACCAAAATGCATGTGGGTACTCAAATGAAAGGTCTTGATGAGTGTACCATCGAGATGAGCTTATATCTTTAAAAATCTCAATATTTACAAAAGTACAGTGCAATATAACAAAAGTCATTATTTAATAAAGTAAAATTTCCTTTATTTATAGTTCACAAGTCACGGCAGTCACATAATGACTGCAAGGTTACTAGATATTGATAAATAATTTTGTTCTAGTAAAATCAATCCTTTTTTTGTCGAAATAAAATTTTTAAGGACATTGTAAAAAAATTATCTGAGTTTTATATTAATATTATATTCTACACAAAACTCAATCTAATTTAAAAACCTAAAAATAGTTATGAATTCTTAGTCGTAGCTAAATTCCTAGATGCGTCAACATCAACAACTACTTTCTAGAATCACTTTAAATTATTCTGAACCGTTTATAACTTTCCCGGAAATTTAATCGATTATGTCATCTATTAAAATTATATGAAGTATTATGTCAGAAAATTTAAATAATTTTCAAGACCAATCCAGAATTTTCCAAAGTTTTTTTTTTTTTTTTTTTTTTAAATATTTTAGAATTTAAAAAAGAAAAAAATCTTATGTTAGTCCAGAAGCGTCCAGGATGTTTATTAATGTTTCAGAATATTTTTTTTTTCAAACAAATAAAAAATTGTGCATTGATTGTAAAGTGCAAAGTTCAAACATATATATTTAAATTTATGCGTTATTAAAAATTTTTCACAATAAATTTTATAAATTTTTTTCTTTAGTTTATACCAACAATTTATATTATTATTATTAAGTAAAATTTTTTTACAATACTGATTAATGACTTACAATTGTAAAAATATATATTTTAACAGTTGTTCCAAGTCTAAAAGATATATTTACATTATTGCCCAGACATGCATTTATGATAATTGAATGAACTGATTATTAAAAACAAAAAAATAATCTTCATTAGAATTATATTCTCAACATTAAATATATAAAATAATAATTTAATATTTAAAATCTGGAATATTTGCCATAATTAAATTTAAATGTTTACCTTTAAATATATTATGATAAGAGACCAAAAAGATTCTCGTAATCACCTTGCATAAATAAATAAAATTTAAAATTATAAAATTAAACTGCTCCGAGTGTTAATTATTTAAAAAACGATTTCTATGTTTTTTATCTGAAAGAAAGTGTTTAATAAAAGTTAAAATTTTTTGTTACAGTAAATTTAGCAGACAGTGGAGGCCAGAGGGTCGATATGACGCACTTTGATCTGCTCAAAGTCCTCGGGACTGGAGGTAAAATTAAATAAACCATTTAGATTTTATTTATGTTATTTTGTTTTAATTTAAGAGATGATTTGATGATTAATTGAATTATTTACTGACTTTTTTTAAAATTTCAGCTTACGGTAAAGTCTTCCTGGTGCGGAAAAGAACGGGCGCTGACTCTGGCCGTCTCTACGCGATGAAGGTTTTAAAAAAAGCGTCAATTGTACAGAAGAAAAAGACAACTGAGCATACCAAAACAGAGAGACAAGTATTGGAGGCTGTCAGAGACAGTCCATTTTTGGTTACTCTACATTATGCCTTTCAGACTGACGCTAAACTTCATTTAATACTCGGTAAATTAATTTTAAAATTTTAATTTTTCATAATATTTATACATTTCTTTTTCTTCTTTTTTTTTTTAATTATTTGTTTGATGATTCAATATACCTACTTAACTGTGAATGTCAAAGCATTTAATAATGTTACATAAATTTAGAGTACGTATTTTAAGTAATAATTTGAATAAATTTATTCCAGATTACGTAAATGGCGGAGAACTGTTTACTCATTTATATCAACGCGATCATTTTACTGAAGACCAAGTAAGAATATACGTTGGCGAAATCATTATAGCTCTCGAACATCTTCACAAGGTATATCACTAAAATATTTATTTATTCAATTGAATAAACTCTTTACTTGTTAACTTAAATAAAAAAGTCTGGTTCATTTTTAAAAAATTTTTATTTTAGAATAAAATTATTATTTTTTTTTTTAATTATTGTTTATAAAAAAAATTATATTTTAATCATCAAAAATTAAATAATAATAATAATAATAATTATTATTATTATTATTATTATTATTATTATAACTAAAAAAAAAATCTGAAACAAGATATGTATAAAAATCCCGGAAGCATTAAGGGGGGCGATACATGTAAAAAAAAAAAAAATCAATTTTTTTTTTCTTAAATCGTTAGAATATCATCTCAAAAATATATCTGTAAATTTTCAAAACAAAATTATCATTATTTATGTATTAAAAATTAATTTAAGTGCTTCGTGTGTCAAAACTTTAAACGCGTTTTTTTCGAAACGACTTTTTTGAAATTTGCGGACGGAATAACTCAAAGAGTTCCCAACCGATTCCAATGAAATTTTTTACGCATCTACTTTATAGTAATTGCTTCTAGTTAAACCTCTAATATTCCAAAAGAATTTTCAAAAATGAACTCTTTTTACCAAAAAAAAAACGAAATAAAGGGTAAAAGTCGAACTTTTTTTTCTGAACTGTGCCAATTTACGATTTTTTAACTTTTTTGATTTTATTATTGATTTAACTTAAAGATATATGTTTTATGAACACGTACAAACTAATTTTTTAAATTTCCGATCACTGTACGAGAAGTAAGAACGCCCGCAAATTGATGTTTTTTTCCAAGAGGGTCTCGGCAGATTCATTTTTACGGCGGCTATTTTGAAAAAAAAAATTTGTAAAAAATTTTTTTCTATACTTCAATATATAATAAATAACTCTACAAAATTTCCAAATGATTCATTCAATCTTTCCCAGTTAAAAAAATCCTCAGAAAACAGTAAAAATTAAGGCACTTACATGTATCGCCCCCCTCAATAGAGACGGTATTTTTAAAAAATGAAAAGACTTTATTTATATTGCAGTGAATATAATGTCTATTTAATAAATACTTATTATTTAAAATATCATTATGATATTTGCAATAGCTATTTCTATTAATAATATAAATTAATTTTCCGATCTTTTAACAAACACAGCTGGGTATCATTTACCGCGATATAAAACTAGAGAACATACTGCTGGATCGCGAAGGCCATATTGTGCTCACAGACTTTGGTCTCAGTAAGGAATTTTTGCCACATGAGAGAGACAACAATGCCCGTGCCTATTCCTTCTGCGGGACCATCGAGTACATGGCACCGGAAGTCGTGCAAGGTGGCTCAGCTGGTCACGATATTGTAAGTATCACAGTCATTACGATACAACTTTATTGCTATTATGGACTTTTTAACGTTTTACTTTAATACTGGTATCACTAATCTCTATTACAAGCTGCACAGTATTATTATTTTATTTGTTTATTAAATACTAAGTAGTTAACAAGACAAATTCAATGCAAATGACATTTTTTATCATTTAATCATATAATTTTTATTTTATTTATTTATTTATTTATTTATTTTTTTTTCAATTAATTTACGATAAATAAGCTTGCATTAAATTAAGAGAATGGTGTTCTTTTTACATTACTTTACATATAATTATCAAGAATAATTTACTTTAAAGGAGAGATTGTTAATTAATAATATTTTTAGTAATAATTGTTAGTATTATTTTTTTTCTAGTGTACACAGAAAAAAAAATTTATTTGAATCAAGTAAATAATTTTGAAGAATTTAATCTTTTTGATTTGAGTAGAAAAATTCTTAAACTAAGTAAATTTTACTTGATTTAAGAATTTTTCATCTTGATCCAAGCCAGTGAAATTCTTCAAAATTATTTTCTTGATTTAAGAATTTTTCTCTTGCTCCAAGTTAATTTTTTTTTCTGTGTAGAATTGTGAAGATACTTACAGAATTTTTATTTTTAAATTAATGTGTTGAAAATAAAAATTAAAAAATTTTCGATCTCATGGTTAAAAATAATTATGAGTTGACAAATCAAGTAAAAAAAGTTATATTTTAATTACATTAGCTATTAGTACATTCATTAACCTTTTAAGTATTTTTTTTTATTATCACCATCGATAAAAAAATTTTACTGTCAGTTGACTTCGGGAACAAGTATATAAATTTAAAAACTAATATTCAAATAATTTTTCTCTGTCTGCATGAAAAAAAAAAAATTACACAATAAAGAAAAAAAATACTAGCATCAAAAGTCCACGACAATAATGACAAGAATGTCAACTATACTGCGCCGTCTGTCATATAAAAATAAAATATTTAAAAATATTAAAAAAAAAAAAAAAAAATGTTCAAGGTAATCAAAGTCTAATATTATTAATTTTTTAGGCCGTCGATTGGTGGAGCGTTGGAGTGCTGATGTATGAACTATTGACTGGTGCATCGCCATTCACAGTGGATGGTCAGAAGAACAATCAGCAAGAAATATCAAACCGAATATTAACAACAGACCCGCCGATACCAAAGAATCTAAGTTCAGTAGTACAAAATTTAATAGAAAGATTGTTGGTTAAGAATCCACGACAGCGGTTGGGTGGTGGACCACGCGACGCCAAAGAGATAAAAGAGCATCCGTTCTTCATGGACGCGCCCCCGCCATTCAATTGGGAAGCCTTAGAAAAACGACAAATACCGCCGCCGTTTGTGCCTAAAATAGCTCACGAGCTTGACACCAGTAATTTTGCGGACGAGTTCACGAGAATGGTTGCTACTGACAGCCCAGCAGTGGTTCCGCCGAACTACGACAAGTTGTTCCGGGGGTACTCGTACGTCGCACCATCAATAATCTTCAGCAACAACCTGATAAGCGACCAAATATACCGAGATAAAGTAGCCGCTTGTCAAACAACACGACCATCGGTGTCGAACATCCTGTCGATAGAGCTCGAGGAGTCGACTTTCTTCCAAATTTTCGAGCTTGATCTGCACGAAGAAGCTCTGGGTGACGGAAGTTTCTCCGTCTGCCGTCGGTGCCGTAATCGGCAAACCAAACAGGAGTTCGCTGTGAAGATAATCAGCAGAAGAATAGACAGTAGTCGCGAAGTCGCTATTCTCCGAGCTTGCCAAGGCCATCCTAATATCGTGAAGCTTATAGATGTCTACCAGGATCGCGCCCATACTTATATCGTGATGGAATTGTTGTCTGGTGGTGAGCTACTGAGCTCTGTTAAGACCTACACCGAGGAAGAAGCTAGAAAAATAATGAAGCAATTAGCATCAGCGGTTCACTTTATTCATTCTCGTGGAGTAGTTCACCGCGATCTAAAACCCGAGAATCTCGTTTACTCTCACACTGGCTCGAATTCTCTAGTGAAAGTCGTTGACTTTGGATTCGCGAGGTTGAAACGGTCATGCGAGCCACTGCACACCCCGTGCTACACTTATCAGTATGCAGCTCCAGAAGTTCTTGATCACCAGGCTTACGACGAGAGCTGCGACATGTGGAGCCTGGGTGCTGTTTTGTACTCGCTGTTGTCAGGAAAGCCAGCGTGTAAAGCTGGAACACCGGATCTTGCTTCGAGGATCAAGTCTAAGGAGATTAATTTGGATGAGTGGAAGAACATCAGCTCGAACGCCAGCTCGGTTATCAAGGGACTGCTGAACCCTGACCCGGTTTCCAGAATCACTGCCAGCAGCCTGGTGAACCATCCCTGGCTGGTGGAGCCAAAGTTTTCGCTGGAATACCACCAGAGAGCCTCTACTTCGGGACCAAGTGACAAAGCTGGGGCTTTTAGGCTGAAAGAAGTCGATGGTGCGAAGCTTGCACAGAGAAGAAAACTCCACAAACGCTCGACCTCTAGCTCGGTATCTTCTTCTTCCAATGCATCCTCCAGTCCGTCGATTCAGCAGCTCAGACCTCCCAGTGCTACTACCAGTGTCACTACCTCAGCGTCCCCGGCTCAACCTAATGCCTTTGACTTTAGTGATGAACGTGTTAATGAGTACTTGAGCTCTTTGTCGTCCTCGTCCTCGGATTCAAGTTCTCCGAAAATTATCCTGGATACTAACAAAGACCGACAACGTGCCTGTGAATTGAACGATCCACTGCCTAAGACTAAAAGACGCAAGAGGGATCATAAAGTTGAACTTGTTTGTGAGAGCTATTTTTCCTCGAATTCCAGCAAAAGCAGTGGTGTGGTCACCAGATCACGTAAAAGAAAACTTGAGCTGGCCAGTGGCTCTGATACTTCCTTTGAGTCTTCTAATGATTGCTCGAGAGATAAACACGAGTCTAATCTACATAGAAAACAGAAATCCGGGAAACGACCTAAAAGGTATCTTGGTAATAATGAGTAGTTAAATTTTTTTTAATTTCATTATTAATTTAGTTAGCCAATTTATATTTATAATTATTTTTAAGTGTTTGTTTTGCTTCGCATTTTGTTTAATGTTAAACAAATTGGACATTAGTCAAAGTTTATAACTTCTCGCGGTGTCAACTTCTGACTCATCATTCCTAAATGTCTAATTTTTTTTTTTTTTTTGTAAAATAATTTATAAAAGTTTATTAAGTAATTAATATGTTTATATCAAACGAATTGTATAAAAATTAATCATTGACTCGAAATTATTTGTTTTGTATGTTATTTTTGTTTTGTCATTGTTTATAAATAAGTGATTATAAATTTATAAATTCGATTGTTTAGAATTTTAAGGAAAACAACATTGCAATGCAGTAGAAATTAAAGTTATAATTGTTTACTCTTGGGGCCAGTTTTTCAATCAATAATTTAATTTTAATTATTGATTGAAAAAAAAAAAAAAAAAAAATTTAACTGCCCTTTAATGAGTAAATTGGAAAATAATCATTTCGTGCAATTTATAATTAGATGATTATTAATATATTTTGTATAGTAATTAGATTATATATTTAATGAATTAAATAAATAAATAAATGTTAATTTAAGTGAGAGAAAGAGAGAGAGATAAAGATAAGAAGAAAGCTGCAGCAAAGTGTGATCATGAGTAGAGCCTTTTAAAATAATAAATAAATTGTTATATTATTATTATTATTATTATTATTATTATTATTATTATTATTATTATTATTATTATTATTATTATTATTATTATTATAAATATTATTGGAATTGGCCGTTGCCTTTTTGCGCCTTCTAATCTGGCGCACATTCCTGAATATTATTTTAATAAATAATTTAAGTAAATAATTTTGCAGGTATTTTTTGATTTATGTCGGCTGAAATTGTTTAGATTTATCAATTGAATTATTAATTAATAATAATGTTTTTAATAATAATTGTTATTATTGCTATTATAAATAATTGTTTTTTTAAATGACCAAAAAACTAACTAAGTAAATAAATAAATAAAGAAACGTATGCCTTTGAATAAAAAAACGTAATCATTGACTGTTTTACCTGATGTGTGGTAATTGCTGTTAACAAAATGAATAAATAAATGGAAGTTATAAATGAAGCTAAATAAATAAAAAATAATAAAATAAATTATAACTGTGGTAAAGACTGAAAAGGTTGATACGCCGACTCAGGGAACAGAAATGTTTATGAAAAAAAACGTATAAAAGTTTTTAATTAAAAATAAACGGTCAGAATAAACAATTAATTAAATAAATTATGTAAAGAAATTTAATTAATAATTAATATAGCGCGAGTAAATGTTGTACGCACATCTCTACCAAAGACGACTGAAGTTACTGCGCTGTAAGACCAAAAAGAGATATTTAATTATGATGATTAAAATATTTCAATTATTGTAACCTTTTAAATAATTAAAAATGTTAACACATTCAATCGTCACGAGACATATGACAAGGAGTATGAATAAATGTATATAATAGACATATACATTAAATAAAAGAGAGCAAAAAATATATATATTGAAGATGTTATTACAGAAAGAATATAAATAAATAAATATACAAATATATTTAATAAAATAATAGCATAATGAAGATATTCTTTAAATAAAATATAAATATATATTTTTTGTCTAGTTGAGTAAGAGTCATTAAAATATTGACATAATTTTTTTGATTCGGGGTTGTATTTAATAAATTAAGAATTATTGAAAATTTATAATATATATATATATATATATATATGTTATTTATAAGGAAAACCTGCAAACTTATACATGCCGATATAAAGGTATTCATTAAATTATCTACGATGTCAACTTTTATTGTAAGAATAAAATAATAAATCTGTCTACCTTTGTTACAGCTGTTAAAATAATGTTTAATTAATAAAAGAAAATTTCTTTACTTACTTTTTGTGTGTTTTTTTTTTTTTTTTTTTATCAATAATTCCATATTATTTGTAAAATTTGTTGTTTTATAAAATTATTGTTTCAATTTTTTTTTAATTATATAGTTTTTCTAAATCAATAATTGATAAACAAGAGACGTGTTAAATTATTATTAACTATTATTTTTTTTCAATATTTAAATAATACAAGTAATTTAAAGTCAAAGAAGTTACTACTGAATTGAAATCATCGCGCAATTATATTAGTGACGTATTTGTTATGAAAAAATTGAGTAAAAAAATAGCACAAGTAGAAATTGAAAAAAATTTTTAAAAATATCAACATGATACTGAAATTAGCTGATAGCTGTCAAATTTTTTTAATTTTCATAAAAATTAAATAAGCTGATATTTGAAAATTTTTTTAATTTGTTTAATTGCGAAAAATAATTAAATAAAAGTTGAAAGGAAAAATTTGACATGTAGAAAGCTTGAAAAATTTCAAATGAAATTTTTTAAAAATATTTTTTTATTTATAATTTTTATTGATTCAAAAAATTAAAAATTGTTTCCTAATTTTAGTATCATTTAATATATGTCATTAAAATTAGCGGTCACTTCACTATTTTTTAATTTTTTTTTTTAACAAACAAAAAATTAAAAATTGTTTTAAAAAATTACGTTTTTAATTTTTTTTAATTTTTACACGTCAATTTTTTTTCTCATTTTTTTGCCATAACTTATAATAATAAAGTTAGCCGACGTTTTCAATTTTTTGATTTTTTTTTAATAATTAAATTAGAACAAAAAAATATTTTTAAAAAATTGCATGTGTAATTTTAAAAATTTTCTACATGTGAAATTTTTTCTTTTATTTTTTTAAAAATAATTTTTCAATAAAAAAAATATTCTAAAAATTCTTAGATGTCGGCTAACTTAATTTTTATCATAACATATTTATTACAAAAATTATCAAATATCTTCTAAATAAATTTTAATTTTAAATTTTCTACGTGGAATTTTATTATTAAATTTTTTGCACAACAATTTCATTGCAATAAAATTTAAAATTTCTATTTCATTGTCAAAATTGATTTGTTATAAAAATGTTACAAGTCAGCTGATTTCAATACAATTATTTCCATACTATTACAAAAATTTAAATTTTTCGCGCGTACGCGCAAACTAGTGGCGCCACCACAGTAAGTTTCAAAGATGAAAAAAATGAACCAATGAAATTAAAGTATAATGGCGTCATGTACCGGGCTCAACTTCTGCTTCCGCATCGTATTTATTAGTGTGCTTGTACGGTTTAATTTGAACTAAACAGTTAATAATAAATTACGCGTTCAGTTGACTGCAGTAGTATTCATAATTCGTCATTCGTTCTCAGCGGTACGTATCCATATACATATACACTAAACGATATATCTATATACATATATATAAATAGGTATTTCATACATACACGTTGTACCCTCCTGTTTAGATTGAAATAGTGTGGAAATCCCCCAGGACTCACAGAGACTCAGAGACGCGGTGGTTACAGTCACGCCGAGTTCATGCAGATTCGTGATCCACGTTTTATTTCTGCTAAATAAAGTACGTCTAAAGTTTCCATTATTATTATCGTAAAAATTATTATTTAATTAATAATTATTTATTAGTTAGTAAATAACGTGTGATTAAATATTAAAGTGTATATTTAATTAACATAAGTGTTTTTATACTAAAGGTAACGCAAAATACCAAGTGAAAATGTCGACTAAGTCGAGTAAAAAATCAACGGCATCATCGGTCGCGGCGTCGTCGAGTATAAATATGTCGAACGTGCAATCACCGCAACCCAGCACATCAACGCCAATCGGTCGGCGTCCAGGAAGTCCTCTTTCTCCAACCAGGTACTCTCGCCTCCAGGAGAAGCACGATCTCCAAAATTTGAATGATCGTCTCGCTTGTTACATCGAAAAAGTCCGACATCTCGAGACCGAAAATTCTCGGCTCACCCGAGAAGTCCAGACCAAGGAGGAGGTTGTTACCCGCGAGGTCTCTAACATAAAGTCTATGTACGAGCATGAATTATCAGACGCCAGGAAGCTTCTCGACGAGACCGCCAAGGAACGTGCGAAATTGGAAATCGATACCAAGAGGTTGTGGGACGACAACGAGGATCTCAAGGCCAAGTGAGTATTTTATTTTTTTTTTATTTTATTTTATGGGTTAGGTCTAACCTTAATTTAAACGATAACCTTAACCTTCACGTTAATTTTTACATTTTTACCTTGTGTAAGAAAGAGTTGAATTGAATATTGAAGCCGACTCTTGAATTAATTTATTGTTTTTTATTTTTCTGGAATTAACTATTTTATCTTGGATGATTTTGTATCCAGATTATTTGATTAATATACAAGTGTAGTAATTGTTCCTGAATGGATAAGTAGATATCGGTTGTGATAGACCAATTGATCAATCATTCTCATTATATTATCGTAAATGTCAGTCATCTTTATCATTATTTTCAGATACTTGTGACTATTTATGATTTTGTTTATTTTTAGGAAATATGAAAAATTATTTTTCAAAATAAGATTTAAAAAATCCATTAAATCTGCCGTCCATTGTCTTCTTCCGTCAGTCTTTCATTAATTATCTGGTATCTGGAGTAAAACATGTGTTTATTCAGAGGGCACGGCACCTCCAACGTCCTTACAGTTGTATACATATGGGTACACGTATTTGTGTATCAAGCAATGTGTGTGTACTTACACAGTAACAATTGCGTCACGTTTACTATACGGTGATGATGTCAGCCTACCGGTTCTTTACTACCAGACTCAAAAATGTCAGTCGAGCGTCTCCCGGCTATTTTTGACATTGTTCATTTTTTTAATGATTATTCTTAACTTTGCTCCAATTAAAGTAATTACGTTGGACAATCGATAGGTCGAAAATTGAATTTTATTTTTATTACTGATATTTATATTTATATTTAAATGAATATTAAGTAGGTAGAGATAGATTGGAGACTATTAATGGGCCTGATAAAAATAAAGTAGGATAAAATATTGTGTTTATATTGAGCATACAAATCAAAATACGAACTTGACATATGAATGAATTTTTATACCAACATAGGTGACATCACCTTGCTATTTCATCATCACTATTTTTGCGTAAATGTTGAATTAATTTGATAGATTCTTTTTACTTTTTTTTCTCTATTTTATCGTTATCTATAATTCATATCATTTATTTATTTTAAACTATTATCTAGTTCAGATACTAATTAAAACGTTGTTAATTTTTTAAATCGGGTATTCTCGAACAATTAAAAAATCTAATAATAATAATGATAATAATAATAATAATAATAATAATAATAATAATAATAATAATAATAATCTATTATGATAAAATGGAATTCTAAAAAACATCGATACGTTTAAAATAAAATATTTTTAATACTTGAGACTCTAAAATATAAAAAAAAAAAAAATAAATAAAAATAAAAAAAAAAGCCGGGTATGTAAAATCGTGGTTTTATTACAAAGAATTAAAATTCGATTCTGAGTATCATAAAAAATAATTATGTAAAATTATTTATAATTTATTTTATTCAAAAAATTTTATTAATTAAAAAAAAAAAGGTTTAAAATTATTTATTCATGTCTCTAATAAAAAATTTAATTTATCTAAAATTTTTACCGTGATAATTTATTAAAATAATATTTACTTATAAAAAAAAGATAACATTAATATTATATTACATTAAAACAAAAAATGGCAACGTCAAAGATAAAGTACTTCCATTATTTAATTGAGTAAAATAAAAAAAAAATATGAAATTCATACACAAACTATTTTACCCCTTGCAGAGTTAACTGGCACATTTTTTCTCCAACTTTCATTAATGTTTTTTTAATTTTTTTTTTTTATTTCTCAGAAAAAGCGTCGAAAATTCTTACGGTTGATGATGCATGGAATTAACTGTGTTGTTTGCAAAAACAGTACAGCATGCGGACGCTGTAATTCTTTTTTGCATCAACCTCGTTACGTTGCTCTAATGATTGTTTCACAAAGCGAGAATGGAGATCCTACTGGAGTATACAGTTACAAAAGAAAAAAAAAGCAAAACAAAGTAAATGTGAAGCTACATTGAGTAGAGTAGCAAACAGATTCTTCCATCACATTAAATTTCCAATATCGTCGTTATTGCTGTTGTCATAAAGAATATAAAGATGATGTCATTTGTAGCGTAAGCGTACTATCAATTCCTAATTAACCATAAGCTTACTATCAAACTCACGTCTGTTTATTCAGGTAAACTTGTTCAGTGAAAAGCCGAGTAATGTAAATGAAAAACGGCGTACAATCGGTTGTATATTATGTACAATATTGCTACCGCTACCAGTTGGTCAGATTGGCGGGAAATAAAATTCTCAATGTGGGTCGTATCGCTGGAAATAGCTGCTGCTAGTCATGCAACTAATCCAACCATCTTCTTTATTTTTTTCTTCTTTTATGATTTTTTATCACGACTGTATTTATTTAATATCACCGCGATGGTTATTTTTAGTTTCAAATGCTTTGATCATCACTATCATCATTATTATTATTATTATTATTGTTGTTGTAATGATGATAATTAATTGACCTGTGAAGAAATTTATTACAATAAATTTCAAATAAATATTTTGGTGGGTTTGTCATAATGAAATCATTTTCGTTTATGGCACCCGCAAGTGGGCCAAGGATACGCAGGTAGATACTGCAGACAATTTAAAGGCGTGAGCTATCATTGATATGAGGTCATTTGCTATCTTATTTTATGATCAAAGGAAACTCCTATTAAATATTTCTACGGAGAGGAATTTTTAAAAAGATATACTCTCACTATCATCGATTTCCTCGTGACCTTGATAGAAAAAAAAAAGAAAAAAAAACACTTGATCTACTTGTAGTTTATCGCTGGCTTTAATTATTCATATGAATTTTATCTAGGAACTTAAATTAAGTTATTATTTAATTACTACAGTAACAATCTCAGTTTTTATTATTTAATACAACTCTTATAATTTTATTGAGACGGATAATAATTAAAAAAAAAAAAAAAAATTATTTTAATGATTTACTAGCAACCTTGCAGTTACTATGTGACTGCCGTAACTTATAAAATATAAAAAATTAAAGTTTTGATTTTTTTAAATTATGACTTTTTGTTAAATTGTACTGTACTTTCTTAACTATTGACATTTTTTAAGATATAAGCTCATACCGATGTTACATTCATCAGGAGCTTTCATTTGAGTACCCACATGCATTTTCATATATATATATATATATATATATATATATATATATATATATATATATATATATATATATATATATATATATATATATATATATATATATATATATGAAAAATTGATGTGGGTACTCAAATGAAAGGTCTCGATGAGTGTAACGTCGGGGTGAGTTTATATCTTTCAAAATGTCAATATTTCACAAGATACGAGGTCATTTCTTAATTATGTATCTAGAGATAGAGCATTTTCGAATGCAACCTAAATACTTTATAATAAGTATCATAAAAAATTGACTATCGGTGAAAATAAAATGAGACCTTGAAAAGGCACAAATTCAAGTCAAGACCCTTGCAATGACACTAAATTTCACTAAAAATAATCGATTGTATCACATAATAACTATCCTGGAAACAAAATTTTTCTTATTTTCTTAATAATATATATGATTTATAAAATTTTTGATTATCATTTTTAGATTGGAGAAGAAGACAAAGGATCTTCAAATTTCCGAGCGTAATGCAATCCTGTACGAGACACGATACAACGACATACAGTCGCAGTACAACCAGATTCAAGCTGAGCGTAAGAAACATCAAGAGCATGAGCGTGAAATGGAGAAAGAAGTTGAGCGTTTGAAGGCGTTACTGGATGACGCGCGTAAACACCTGGAAGAGGAGACGCTTCAGCGAATTGATCTGGAGAATAACATCCAAAGTATGAAAGAAGATATCAGTTTCAAGGACCAGATATTCCAGCAGGAGCTGACGGAAACTCGAAGCCGTCGCCAAGTCGAGATATCGGAGATCGACGGTAGACTCGCTGAGCAGTATGAAGCTAAATTGCAACAGTCTTTGCAGGAGCTGAGAGACCAGTATGAGGCGCAGATGCGATCCAACAGAGAAGAAATTGAGCTTCTTTATGAAAATAAGATTAAGAACTTGACCTCACACGCTCAGCGTAATTCTGGAGCAGCTAGTGTCGCTGTTGAAGAGCTTCGCCAGACAAGGACTCGCATTGATACTCTCAACCAGCGCATCACCGAACTTGAGACGCTGAACAACAATCTTAATTCGCGTATTCGGGAATTGGAGAATTTGCGCGAAAGTGAGAGAGCTAAGCATGCCGAGGGTCTGGCTTCTCTTGAAGCAGAGCTTGCACGTATGCGTGACGAAATGGCCCAGCAGCTACAAGAGTACCAGGATCTTATGGACATCAAGGTTGGATTAGATTTGGAGATTGCTGCTTATAGGAAATTGCTCGAGTCTGAAGAGGTTAGGCTTAACATAACACCAGCCCACAGTTCTTCAATGTCTACCTCCAGTAGAAGTACTCCGTCAAGGTACACTCCGGTTCGAGGAGGAAAACGCAAGAGGACTTTAATGGAAGAGAGTGAAGAACGCAGCACCAATGATTACAGCGTTTCTACTTCAGCACGTGGTGATATTGAGATTGTTGAAGCTGACCCACAAGGTCGCTTCGTCAAGCTTGTTAATAAAGGCAACAAGGTATTTCTAAGTCAATTACTTATTAATTTTTTTTTTTTAATTTTAAATTTCATGATTTTTTTTTAATTTTAATTTCATGATTTTTTTTTATTTTTAATTTCATTATTTATTTTTTATTTTTAATTTGATAATTTTTTTTTTTTTAATAATTAATAGGAAGTGTCATTAAGCGGCTGGCAAATAATACGTAAGGCAGACTCTCACGAGACAGTTTTCAAGTTTCATCGAACAGCTAAATTAGAAGGAGGAGCTAATGTCATGGTATGGTCATCTGATATTGGAGCAACGCATGAACCACCATCAAATATTGTCATGAAGGGGCAAAAATGGTTCACTGGAGATTCTATGACAACAAACCTTCTTAACAATGAAGGCGAGGTAAAAAAAAATTCTTAACTAAAATTTTTTTTAATTTGTTAGATTAAAATATAACAATTAAATCAATATATCTGTTTTTCATTTTAGGAAATGGCAACTTCTGAACGTAAGAGACAACACCTGTCAACTACAATGTCGAGACATCGGGAAATGGGGTTTAGAGAATCTGAAGACATGCATCTACAGGTAATATAATTATTATTTATTTATTTTTACGCCCGCTATTAATGTTTTTTTACCGAATGTAATTTTTTTTTTTTTTTTAATTTTAATGAAAATTCTAACCTACAATTTAAAGGTGTAAATCAGATACAAGCAGTTGCATGCCGCGAATTCTATAATAAAAACATAAAATAAATTTATCGGATTTTTTTAACCGGGGGATTTTTATACATTTGTAAATTATTTTTCCATAGAAACGTTTTTTTCCTATAATTGAGAGGAAGTACAGCTCTAATATGTAATGGACAGACTATGTAAGTTTCTAAAAACATTTTAGATGTTCATCAATCATCACCATATCATTTGTTTATCACTCATCTGTGATATTGTCAATTGTCATTAAATTTATAAAAACAATTTTAGTTCATTCGAATTAATTAATCACTAATTCGCTATTCACGCTTCACTAAAAATTCACATTCGTAAAAATATTTATTTATTTAACACCTATTTTCTCAATGTATAAATTTAAATGTGTCATATTTGTCTCGAGGTGTTAACAGCACTCAGTTATCTAAAAAATATAAAAAAAAACAGCTGTTGATTTTTTTTTCTGCTTAAGAAAAAGTCTTCTCGCTATCAACTGCTTGCATCACTGTGACTAATAAATATTGACAATAAGTGTTAAATTATTCATATGTTAATTTTTATAAAATTATTATTTTTAAGTAAATAATAAACTGGGCAAGCTTGGGTTTGGGTTAACATTTAAATAATTGAAATAAATTTTTTTAAATAGTTATTTTACGATGTTTTCTTTATCGATTAACTTATTTATTTGTATATTTATGTTTCAGGGTGATCCCCAAGGTCAGAATGAACGTTGTCGCATCATGTGAGCCTGAGATCTGTCCAAGTTCATGATTTATAATTTACACAATTATTAAGGAAAATATATAAGTAATAAAAAAATGAGCAGTTAATAAAATTTTAACTAAGCTAAAATCACTACGATTAATTTAATAATTTTGATGACAAAAAAAGTCATTTAATATAATAAAATAAAGTTCTTCAAATTATGACTTTGTAATTTCAAAAAATACTTTTTTTTTTTTTTTTCCATTAAGTTGTGAAACATAATTTATAAAAATACAATTAAACTTTATAATTTGATTTATTTATAAATCAAATTAATTAATTTATTTAAAAAATTTTCACATCACTTATATTAGTTTGTAATTTTAAAGAATTTTGATAAAAATAGTAGTCGTTAATTTTTTTTGCTTGATTTTCGAGATGAAAACTTTTTTTTTATTCATCTAATGTTTTTATTTAAAAATTTTTTTTGTAAGTTTAATCTAATGTTCAGTAACCAAAGTAAATTTTCATTAGTCGCGTTTAAATGAATAAAAAAAAAATTGATAGTTTGAAATTTTTTTAGAAACTTTAAAAATCAAAAACAAATAATGCAATAAATACATACCTGCCTCAAATTACAATAAAATATTTTAGATTGTCTAAGATCAATAAATATTCGTCAATAATTATTTAAAAATCATCGTATGAATACACAAAAAAATTACAATAAAATAAATTGCCTTAAATTTTTAATAAAAATAGTTTTTTTAAGAAAAAATACAGTTACAATATCACGTTCCAGATGCCATAAAAGGCGTATAATAAAAATTCTGTTTTTTTTTTTAAGTCCAAAAAAATTTTTAATTTGAAGAAAAAATTTTTTTTGCATTTATGCACGTTTCATACAAAAATAAGTAATTCCCGAAAAGTAACTCCCGGGACCCACCTCGGGTGTCATAAGGGCGTATAAAAAAAAATTTTTTTTGAGAACTGACGTATTTTTGTATGAAACGTGTAGAAATGTAAAAAAAAAATTTTCTTCAAACTAAAAATTTTTTTTGGACTTGGAAAAAAAAAAACAACATTTTTTTATACGCCCTTATGGCATCTGGAACGCGATATGTAATCGGAATTACTATTAACGACTAAATATATTTACTAGAACAATTAAACATGTGACTGTCAGATACTTGATATCATTTGCGACTACTACGCGAATCCCAAATATAAAATAATAAATTTATAAAAAAATTATATATTTATATAAAGTAGACTACTGATTACTATATAAATATTCATTCCGGACGAGATGCGATACATTTTCGTTTAAACATTAAAATAAAAATTATTTATCAACTTATAAATTGTAATATTGCATTTATAATTAAAAATATAAATGATACGTAAAATTTTAATTATTATTATTAAATAAAATTATCGTGTAATTTTTATTATATTGATAATATATATTTAAAAAAAAATGATAAAATATTAACTGTATGCCTCGTTTATTTTTTTTTATTGAGCTTGATACGAGTGCGTACATAATTGTAAGCTTCAGAGTGTAATAAAAAAAAATTTATAAAAATTTCGAGTTACTTACTTTCATTAACCTTGTTAGTACAATTCATTTCTTATTAATTTTTTTTTATTTTGTTGAAGGATAGATCACATGTTAACATTTAAAATTATTTGTATTTATTTCTGATAAAAAAAATTGTAACTAATTATTTAATTTTAATTTTAATTCACTTCAAAATATTGATAATTCAATATCAGGATTAAAAAAATTTTTTTTTCGAATTTTGACTATTTCTTCCTTAAAAAAAAACTGAGACATAATTGAGCATGTTTATAAATTTTTTTAAAACTTGTAATAAATTTCTAAACTGTTAAATTAAATTAATAATTATAAAAAAAAAAGGAAGTAAACAAAAGAGGAAGAAGATATGACTGTAAAAAAATAATAAAGAAATAAAAACTTTGTCAGTTAATTCTTCAGAATGTATTTACAAGAGTAGTACAAAGAATAGGTTCGATTTTACACAGATTATCGTTACTTCTTTATCCGTTATAATTTTATAATTAATAATTAATGATAGTTGTAATTTTTCTTATTTTTTATATACATATATATATTTATAAGTTTAATATATATGCATATATATATCTAGATGATATATGTATATATATATATATATATATATATATATATATATATATATATATATATATATATATATATATATATATATATATATAGTATTACATTCCTTACATTAAGCAAAAATTTGTGTGGTGTACGTAAACAATTTATTTATTTATTTTTTTCATTTTCAAATTTAAATTTATTCACTAAATCGAGGCACGTGACATTAAGGCATTTCTACCGAGGGAACAGGTTTTATAAATACCATAATTTACTTTTACTTGTTTTCTTCTTTTTTTTTTTTATTTAAATATCTTGGTAAAAAAAATTAAACAAATTAAGTTAAGGAAGATAGATAATAATATATCATGCAATAAGTAAGTTAAACTTGTTTTTTTTTCTTTCTTCATATATATTTTGTTTTGTTGTTTAATTAGTTTTCGTAAGAAATATCACATGAAAATTAGACGAGGATACATCTTGAACACGCGTTTAATTAATAAAAATATATATAATATAATATAAGTACGTTATTTTTTTTTCCAACATGAATGATAAATTAATAATTGTTATTACGTATATTAGTACAACTAATTTATCGATCACTTAATTAATCAAATTTTTTATTTTGGTAATACAAAAACCAAATAATCATTCACAGTAATGGGCAACATTTATCTTTTTACTTATTATTTTATATTTACTGGTACACTGAAGTAATAATTCATAATAACTATTATTATGAATTACATTTACAATTATTAGACAATTTTTACTGACCAAGTAGAATAATTTTAATTTATAATGACATGTGTTAGTTACGGCTGATAAATAATGGCAAATAATATAAAACAAGCAGGGATCGAGCACCAAAAATCAAATAGATAAGTCACGTTTTTATCTTTTTTTTTTTTTTTTTTTTTTTTATTATTATTATTATTATTATTAATTATCATTTCTTCTTAATCACTTTAATCTTTCTTCTTAAATTATTTCTTGCTTTTTTACTAAGTAAAAATGTACCTCCGAAAAGTCCATTAAAAACTATATATATTTATATTTGTTTATATATATATATATATATATATATATATATATATATATATATATATATATATATATATATATATATATATATATGTTCGATTGTGTTGCGTGGCATTGGATGTGCATTTATACGGATGACATCTTTCATTGACAAACTAGTATCGCAGAAACTCGTCAAACATTATTATTATTATTTTTATTATTATTATTTATATTTTTATCATTACCGTTATTAATAATTTATAATATTACACTTACTTAACTAGCATTAGTAATTAAATAATAATTGTTCTCATTTCTTCCTCAATTATTTTCATTTGATAAATATATGTTGACGAAAATTATAACAATTATTTAAAAACATACGAGTCTTTTTTTAGTCAACAATTATCCAATTAAATAATATATATATATATATATATATATATATATATATATATATATATATATATATATATATATATATATATATCAATGACAATAATTTTTATTTTCTGATACTTTAATTAGCAAACATCTGATAATTTTTTTTATAAAATTTAGTACATCTACACAGAAAGAACAAAATGACACTGGATATCATCCCAGATTATATTCAGTGATATCTGTGGTGAAAAAAATTTCAGATAGTAGTTTCAGAAAGAAATTTAAAAAATTTCAGAAAGTATAAATATTTTCTAATCTATAACATTACGATTAAATACGTATTTCTCTCTTATAATGGCACTATAAATTACTTTCTAATAATCTTGATAATTTTGTCTTCACAATATATAATAATACAAATTCGAATCCTTAAAAAACTAAAAAATTTCGAATATTTAAAATAATGACTCGTTTCAAAGCTCTTATTTTTTTTCTAATCCTCATAAATTCCTCCATAATATATTCTTCAACGACAATTTAAATCTCTATTTATACAAATAAATGGCTTTAATATTACAACACACTGATATTCCTTACACATGTGTTTAATAATTAAATTTATAATAATTATTTAAAGTTTATTTTTATTTTAAATATAAATTTTCTTCTTTACAATTAAGGACGAGGAATTGTTAAATATCTTCTTTAAATTCATAAATAAATCCAATTAACCTCCACGTTTTTTGTAATGACAAGAATGTGGCTTTTTTAAATGCACCATATTATCATTAAATGTACTTTGTAGATTGTTTCTTTATTTATTTATTAGTATTAATTAGTATTATTATTATTTATTAATCCATTTGCATTACGTGATGTGTGTTACTACTTGGCGTCATAGATATGTCCAGTATTTTTACTTTAAACTTAATAACTTCTGCGGTAACAACAGTTGTGGCTACATCGTTTGTATAATCTTGTTATTAATTACCATTAATATTATTATTATTATCATTATTTTTTTTTTACCTCTTACAATACTAAACTCCTGTTTACACTGTAATTAACCGTGCTGTGCTATTACTTTTACCGTCAATTTATTTATCTAAAGCCTGCAAATTTATTAATTCGTTTTATTTAAATTCTTTATTATTATTATTAATTAATTAATTTGTTTACTCAAGTGGACTACATATATGCAATGGATTTAATAATTATATATTTTTAAATCTATATCTTCTCAATAGTATAAAGCTGTCAAAGATGGTCCATTTTAGTCACAGCATTTAGGAAATTGTTTGTTTGTTTTTTTTTTTTTTTTAATTAAAATTAATTTTATCAATTTTTTTTACTCTGAGGAAAATCGTTTATTACAATAATTAAATACTAAATATCAATTTAAAATTAAAACTTGAACAATTTATTCCAATTTTTTTTTCATTAAAAAAATAATCTTATAAATTTAGTTCTTTTTTTTTTTTATAAATATTTAATGATTCTCACCAACAGTAGCAGGTACAGTACAAACGGCACAATGGAAAAAATTCTAAATTTATAAATAAAACGATAATCCTCATTCTAATTTGTATACAAGATTTACTAAAAAAAGTACAAGCATTCTTACAATGGAAAAATATTCACCAATTTCTTCCCACATTTAATTTTCATATTTATTATTATTTAGTTATTCTTCAATTATTAATATTCTTCACTTGTTCTTTAATATTTAATTTTTTTTTTTTTATTTATCGATTATCAGATATTTAAATAACTAGAGAAGACATAAATATATCAAACATTTCTTCTTTTATTAAAAATAACAATTATATTTTATTTATCCATTTGTTTAGATCAATAAAAAAGTGTTGCCTAAAAGATTGCACTTTGTGATCATCTTAAGTCAAGATATACAATCTGACTATTTATGTGTTCATATATGTATATTATAATAATTATTATTATTATTAATTGTAATAATATAATAACATTTAAATCGATACTGTCAATTACAAAATCCAAAATAAATTTATAATTTAATAATTACAAGAATAAAATTAATTTTTTTTTTTTAACATTGTCGGGAATCAAACCCTGGTCCTTTATCGTCGAGTCAATTCTGCCAAAAGCTTACATGGGTAAAATTTAATAATTAATTAATTTTATTCTCACAATTATTTTTTTAAAAATTATTATAATATTATTTTATTAATAGTTTAAAGTATTATGATAGAGGAGGGCCACAAATGGTGCCAGGCACTATTAATTCTGATACCTGTGTAGTCCATTACGAGTACATTTAAATAACATTTCATTAATATAAATTAAGTATTAATAATAATAATAAAATATTATTGAGTTTTTTTTTTTTAACGTGTCATTAATTAAATAAGCGCGGTCTTGATATATATTTTACAATAAATTTATATGCAACAAAATATTGGCAGTATCACGGATTTTTTTTTTTTTTTTTCAACATAATTTCAAGCTCTGATTTATTTACTTAACAAATATCGATCACGCGCTTGTTGAATTTAAATTGATTTGTTTTTTAAAATCATTAATTAGTACTTTTTTTTTTTTTTTTATATCAAATGTGCAAAATACTCGTGGAAAATGAATATTTGTACATAGACTTACAATATATGTTATTAAATTTAATTTAAAGTTATCTGCTTTACTTTAGTCTGATAAGTATTTACTAATTAACACTGAATAAATGTGTTTTTATATTACTTAACTATGTTTAAAAATTCTTTTTTTTTTTTATAGTTTAATATTTTTATAATATATTTATATACTAATTTCGAACCTTCACAGATCACGTAAAAGTCTCGTACAGCAGCCGATTTTACCAAAAAATCAGCAGTCATAGACCGTCAATTATACTCGCTCAAAAATTTTAAAAAATAAATAATAATAATAATTATAATGCATCCAATTAAAATTTAATATAAATGAACTAGTCTAAATAATTACAATTTATTATAAAAGTATATGTAAATAATATACTTTTGAATAAAATGATTTTTTTACAAATAAAAATGTTAATTTAGTTGGTGTTTTAACGATCTAGGTACATCGAATACAATAAATTTGACTCTTAATTTAAATCGTTGATAATTGACTAGATCAATAACTCGTGGAAGTTGACCCGAATAATAATTTACGAATAATCAAAAACTAAAGAAAAAAAAAAGAAAAATTAATTTATTTATCATAATATAATTTGGCAAAAAAGAATAATATTAATAATTAATTATTAGTAATAATAATATTAATATATTAATAATAATAATAATAAAAATAAAAATAATAATTAATTAAAGTAAAGTAAAAATATTATTTAGTCACACAATCGACTGAGGTAAAGTTATCAACGGATTATGCTGCTGAGACTACTAATGTAACAAATACCATTTTTAAAACCATTTTCAATTACACTTTCTCCCAGACTCAATTAAATTAATAAATTTTTAAATATTCTCAAATGGTTTATCGTATGACGATTCTAAAAAACACCTCCAGTAGAAATTCAATAAAAGTAGTTAAATATATTTATTTAATTATCATCAAAACTATTATTATTATTATTATTATTATTATTATTATTATTATTATTATTATTATTATTATTACTATTATTTATATAATAATTATATGCCTAATATTTTTATTCGCGTGAGTGAGATGTATCGAGCGTCAATAATTAATTAATAATTAATCTTAAACATGTTATTGTTACTATTATAATTATCATTATCGTTATATCATTACAATTACAATTTGTTTGTTTAAAATCGGGATACATCTTATAACTGTGTTTTTTTTTTTTTTTTTTTTTTTTTTTTTTTTTACGTGAAAGTGCCATACCAACAAACCATTACGAATCTTTCTCGAAATATATACAAACAACACTTCTTATTATACACATGAAAATATATATCGCATATACATACATGCGTATATATAATATAATATAATATAACATAATATATTTATACTTTTAATGATATATATATGTAAAGTTTCAACATTATTATGGCACCGCAGTTATCAATTAATCATCAATCATAATCCATGAAATAATTTCATAACTTTCCCTGTCTCTCCGCGTTTACAATTGTCGCAGTTAATATTATAACTATTATTATTATTTTATTTTATTAATATTTATATAATTTAATTTAATCAACAGATTAATGAATTAATCCACTCAGGGATATTGCAATTAACCCCAAGAAAAAATTTAAATATTTTAAAGCCCGTACAAGTAGTGTCATTTGCCGTAACGAGGATCTTTTATTTTTATTTATATTTTTTAAAATAAAATTGCTGGAAGTTACGACATTTTTAATAACATTGTTTGACATTACATTGTTAGTCATATGACTTTGTTTGTCGACTTAGTGGGTAAAAAATAATTATAATTATAATTATAATTATGTTTGCAAGCAAACGCAATTCTGGCACCAGCTACACACAATGTGTGTGTGAATTTATTTATTTTTTTTATGTATGTATATTATTATTTGTTTTAATTATTTACTTTTAGTATTTAATTAATCATTGAATTTATAAGTAATAATTAATCATTTTCTTATCATTTTTATTTAGGTTTATTGGCCGTTGTACGACGATGCGGGATAAGACCAGCAGGGTCGCAAATTGGCCCGACATTAGGTAGCCCATCCCTCAGTGATCCTGGCGCGTTTCATCAGCGGCCCGTTTTCGTAGTCGGGGTTGCCACCACCGCTCGCCGAATGACTTGTCCTCATGTCGCCGACATTACCACCCGGAGAGGGTAAATTTGTGGGTGTTATGCTCCCAGAATGCGAGGGCGGTGGATTGCTGGTCGGTCGATTTGAAACGAGATTCAGGGTCTGCTGTCCGTGTGAAACATGATGAGAAGGTCCACCGCTGTTTGATGGCGGCCCAATACTCAGATTTGTGTGGTGTAAGTTCGTCGAAATACCCGGCCCGCCGCCGCTGTTGCCGTGAGGATCTCGCGGCGGACTTATTGGCTCGCTTTTTATTTTCACTGGCAATGGTGACGTCGATGGCGGTGGCGTGCTACTGGATACGGCTAGGTGAGGAAGGCTGCTGAAAATTTTATTTTTTATTATTATATTTTCTTCTAATTTTTTTAATTATTATTATTTAAAAAGTAAAAGTATTAAATTTTAATATTATCATCAATTATATTTTACTTGATTTAAAAATACTGTTCAATTAAATTTGATGTTTAATATGAATAATTATTAGACACGAATTACAAAACAAATTACAGTTAGTTGACGTTACATGTCCAATAAATTGAACTAAATAATAATATTAATTACTCAATTAATAACAACAATAAGCACCAATAAGATAGCAACGAAAAAATTGTCACGTTTATATCTATATGAATTAATAGAAATTAATTCGATACAATTGATAAAGTTAATTATTGAATTTTTACATCATAAAAAATTTTTTTCATTATGCTTCGAAATTAACGGATAGTTGTTTATTTGTATAAATATTAGAACTTTTTTTAAAATAAACTCTTAAAAAATTTTGACATTTAATTTTTTTGTAAAAATATAAAATAAAAAAATAAAAAGCTTAATCTTACAAATTTTTTTTTTATCTCAAGTCCGGATTTAAAATTATGTATTTCATCCAAAAATTTTCATTAAATTTATTTCTAAAAAAAAAAAATCTTTTTAATCTTAAATTTGCATTTGAAGCACAAAAAAAAAATTTATAAAATTCAGCTATCTGTTTTTTTTATTTTTATAAGAAAATTATAATGGATTTAAAATTGTGTATTTTTACCAAAAATTTTCATTAAATTTATTTTTAAAAAAATCGTCTGTATAATTTTAAATTTACATAAAGTTAAATTTATTTAAAAATCATAAATTGATAATGAATAAAAAATGAGCAAAGATTATTAATTATTAAAATGAATGTAATAGCGTAATAGAGTGTAAAGTAACAATGAATTATTAATAAAAATTATAACTATTAACAGAAAGCGTATCAAGAATGAAATAATTTACCTGATGTTGGACATGGTGGCTGCCGAATACATTGATAAGTCATCAACGTACCTCTGGTGAGACCACGTTAGACTCCCGAGATCTGATGAATAATCTGTTGATCCAAAACTCGAGTATCCAGCTGCGACAGACGGGGTTTGTAGCGCTACGACCGGTGTGTTGAGTGCATTCTGTGTGTGGCCTCCCTGCGTGTATGTACAATAACTTTATTATAATAATTATAAGTAGTTTTTATTATTTAAAAACAAATAAAATAAAATCCAGTCTTGGATTGAATATTTTTTTTTAATTCTACTCTAGACTAGCTTTTCATCCCCTTTCCCAGAGCTGCTTACAAATTTAAACATATGAATGCATATGCAACTATTATCTACAACACCTTTGAATTTAAATTCAATTAAAGCGTTTATATACGTCACTTAAATAATAAATTTATAATAAAACAAAAATAATATAATGACATCGTGACTTACATCGTAATTATTATCCTCAGAGAGCGGTTGTGGGAGCGGCGTGGGTATGACAACTCTCAGATTGGCCCTGTGAGGATGATGAGGCGGTGGTGGTTGTGGCGAGTGTCGGGACGGATTAGCACTCTTATTCGCACCGCCAACTCCCAACGCTGGCGACGGACCTGGACTCGGCGAACCGCCAAGTGGTGATGCCGATGGTGGATATCCATTACTCATCTCCAGCATTCCACCTGGTGGATAAACTGGAATAAAACATTCATTATTGTTTCCATTATCTTAATTTAAAAAAAAAATCAAATGTCAGTTTATCATAGTACAAGTGTCATATACTATTATTAATTATTATATTATAATGTTTTTGTACTTGATTAAATTTTTATTAAAGTTAATTCATTTTTTTATTTATTTATTAAATATTTAATTTTTTTCTTAATTTATCTATTTTTTAATATAATTTTATAAATATTTATTTTACAATAAAAATTACATTAATTATTTTTTATTGATAAAATATGATACTAAAATTAACATCTAAAAATTTCTAAATTTTTAATTTCAACATAAAATTTAATAAAATTTTTTTAATAACTGCCTTATTTTTAAAGACAGAAACTAAATGTCTCAGATTTTTTTTAATTTATTAATTTTTTTTAATTTACCATACAGAAAAAAAAAAAGTTTACATTTAAAATTGACAGAAAATTTTATTTAAACATAAAAGTTATATCAATTAAAAAAAAAAAAAAAAAAAATTTGTGATTGTTTATTTAAAGTTCCAAAAAAAATCAACAATACCAATAAAAAAATATTTAAATATTTACTGACTATTGTTATTAAAAAAATTAATTACTAGTGATATAAAAAAAAAAAAAAAAATGAAATAATAAACAAAAAAATAAGATAGTAGCATAAAAGTAAATTTACCTGAATCAGTTTCAGATGAAGAAGGTCGTGGAGAGATGCTGGTGTGTGCCATTTGAGGACTAGATCCCAGGAGAGATTCTCCGTAAGAATTAACTGGTACAGATACGGGCAATGTATAATTCGATTGTCCAATTGTCTAAAATGAATGAATTTAATATTAAAGTTAGTTATAATTATAATCACCAGTGTAATTATAATTATATAAAAAAAAAAAAAAAAATAATAATTGAAAAGAGTGAAGTGTTACTTACCCTCGTGCCATTGTGCTGATTCCTCTGCATCATCATCTGGAACTCCTCGTCAATTTTAGTGTACTTGGCCTCGGTACGTGGAGTGAGATTGTACTCACTAGCATCTGGCTCGGGACTCTCCGGTGACATTGCGCCTTTATGCTCCTTCTTGTTGAGGGCCTGCAAGTGTTAGCAGACAGGTTCACATGACCACACTGCCCGAGGGCACTCAACTTTTATTTAATGTGCAATTAACTAATAAGTTATCCCCAGCTACTGTAAATCTATTTTATTTTAAAAACCGAATTACGATTGCACCAAACAAAACTATTTTTATCCAGCAATTAATTTAACAACGGAGTAAGTTATCGGTAGTCTTATGATTACATAATACTAATTATTTTTTAAATCTTTTTAATTTAATTTAATTTTTTGTTTTAGTAAAAACCAAGTTACCTCGATAATATTTTTGTTGGTCAGTGATTCGTGGGGTTCGTTGTACTCGGTGTACTTGAGGAGTACTTTGTCCATATCCGTGCTGGCATACTGGTAAAGTTTGTTGCTGGAACTGAATATTATCAGGGCAATCTCGCAATCACACAGCACCGATAATTCATAAGCCTTCTTCATAACTCCGAATTTCCGTTTGTTGAATGTCACCTGAAATATTCATTTTTTTTTTTACATTTATTTGACACTTTATAGAAGTTAATTTTTAATAGCCAACGCTTAACCCTAATTGCCCAAAGTTAGATAAGGGAGTTGAGTATTAAGAGTCAAACACCTTGTCACTGTGAAATAGTAATTAAAAATAGACAAGAATAGCTATAATTAATAAATTTAATAGTATTTAATAAAAGTGTTTTTTTGGTACTAAAAAATTTAATCCGGCATGACTCAGTGAAAAAAAATATTTCCAACGTAAAATCCGAAAATTTTATCTCTATTGGATCATTATTTTATTTTTTTGTTTTATGATTTATTATTTTATTATTTTGTTAAATAAATAATAATTATGAAAGAAAAGTTATTAGAAGTAAAAGAATATAATTACTTGTGAATTGCATTTAAAAAAAAAAAAAAAAAAAAAAAATTCTAAAATTTCAATGATTATGCAATAGTTTAAATTATTAAAAAGAAAAAAAATTTTAAGTGTTGCATTTTTTTTTGTATAAAATTTATAATTTAATTTTTGGTAAATATTTTTAATTTAAATAAAAATTAATTTATAACTAATTACCTGACGATTCCGTTCGTCTGTGATCCGCGAAATTTGTATCTTCTTCCGACCCATTGTAGTAATTTTTGGCAAATCTGTAGTACGCTCAATTCTCTGGCTGGAATGTTGAAAACACTGCAACAAAAACAATATTTCAAATGAAATAAAATAATAACTAATTAATAAAATTTACTTTTTAATTATCCAAAAAAAAAAAAAAAAATAAAAAGCTACTTAAAAATCGCGATGACCGTCAGAGTATATAGATGTAAAATTCCGCTTGTAAAGTCGCAATTAATAAATAATAAATTATCAGGCATACATTTAATAACAAGTTAGTCTGATATTAACACCAGACAAGCGTGTTACTCTTACTATATCGTGTGTAATGTATAGTAACGATAATTCTTCTCCGACATCTTAAACTTTATTTTTCTCCCTCTACTTTCTTTCTCAATATTTCCCTTTCTTTCACATTTATTTTTCCTCTATACTTTTATATTTTATACAAGTATATATATTTTTCACCATTTGTTTCACCATTTTTCACCATTTTGCTCTATCCTCTATCTACTCAACATATAATACCATCGACATACATCATATTACCGTTCTTTTATTATACGTCGATTTAATTAATACACTTATTTATCGCGTTACAATAACCGTCTAATTGTCAGTCGTTACTGTTTAATCTTATGTCTCGTATATTACACGTGTAATGCGTTCTTCAAACGCAATTAAAAAATTATTAATGTATTTGATTATTTACTTGAGATTAAAAATTTTATCGTAAACGTAATAGCCAATAATTTACAACCAAAATTTTCAAGAAATTCTTCCAATTAAATAATCTTTTACAATTTTTTTCTATCATATTTATTTTAACTTTCTCAAATATTTTTTTTAATATTAAATTAATTTATTTAATATTAAACATTCGTTATCAATTTGAAATTTTTTTTATTTCCAAGAATATAAAAAATATAACTAAATTATGAAAGTTTAAAAATTCTAATCAAATTTATTAATTATCAATATAACATTTTTTATCTCAAATTTTAATTTAAAAAAATTAATAATTATTTTTTTAGTTTTCGATCCAATTTTAATAAAAAATTTTTTGGATTAAATTAAAAAGTTATAGTTGAATTAATTAAAGTTTTTTCAGGCTTTATTTTTTTAATTTTTGGCGCTAAACATTTTTATGTCTACAAAAAAAAAAAAAAAAAAAAAAAAAAATTCAAAATTTTATAAAAATATCTATATTTAAATTTGAAGTAATCCTAAGTAAAATTTACATACAAAAAAATTATTCTTTAGTATTTTAAAATCTAGAATAACTAGTTTTAATTTAAAGTGCGAAAGTGTCAATTGGTAGCAACCAAAGCCCTTATTTAATAAGATGCAGTGATCACTTTAATTAATGTGATGAATAATTATAAAAAGTAGTTTTCTCCAAATAAATCTATTTTTTTTTTTTTTTTGATAAAAAAAATTTTTTTTAAGCAAATAATTTTTTGCTCCAAAAAAAAATTTAACTTCACCTGAGATGAGCTGCCTTGTTAATTTTCTAGATTAAAGTAAACCTTTTTTTTTAATACTACACACAAAAAACAAATTTCTTGCGTCAAGAAAATTTTAAGGAAAACAAAAATTATTTTGGAGCAAGAAGAAATTTTCAATCTTCCTTGATATTTTCTTGAGTCAAAAAAATTTACACTCCAGTCAAGAATTTTTTTTTTTCATTGTAATTATAAAACCCAAAAATTCCTAAAAAAAACTCTCTAAATTATTAATAATAAAAAAATTAATAATAAATAATATTAATAATAAAAAACTAAAATATTAAAAAAAATTTTTTTTTGAATGTTTGAAGGTTTAAAAAAAAAATCCGGTGTTGAGAAAAATAATATAAAAAATGCGTGTAGATTAACTATGACATTAACAGATTATTTATTAGAGATAGATAGACAATATGACTAATAAAGTTGCGAGACATGAATATCCCGCATAGTTTAGTGTACATTGATGACAACATAAAGCGAGTAAATCAAAGTAAAAAGTAAAAAAATAACAATAATAATAATAAATAAATAAAACTAAGAGAAGAAGAGGAGAATAATAAAAAAGCACACATAACACCAGTATACAACAGAAACATAAAAACCAACCGTATCGACTTTTAATTCAGACATGGGTGGCTGGACTCTCTTTCTTTCTTACTCGTATCGCTCTATACACATCCCACTTAACAGTGTAGTGTGTAGTGTACTTTCCCTCTTTCTCCCTCACTCACTTACACAAAACACTTATACTTACACTCATACTCTTCATACCTCATACATCCATATTATTTTCGCGGTCTCTTTCTCGCTCACCAATGTGCAAGTCTTATCGACGTTTCCCCGTCACGTTTGTACCCTCTTCTGCTTCTGTTCTCCATAAATACCTTTTTTTTATTTCATTTTATTTTATATTTCCAATACATAGATAAATATCACATATATATACGTGCTCCACCGTTTTTTAAACCATATATTTTATTTTTTAGTTGACTTACTTTTCTCAACATTATATCGGTCATTCAACGATCCTATCTCTTTTATATATCACACATTTTATTGAGTCTTAATCGATTAATTTTATCGATGAGTTACGACTATTTTTTTGGGTTTTTTTTTTCTAATTAATTAAAAAAAAAAAAAAAATAATAACTCGAAAATTTTTTTCTAATAATAACTCCTTTATTGCACAAATTCACATCATTTCCCATTCTCTGTTTTTATAAACTTCTATAACTTAGAAAACAGCAGGACAAATTATATTTGTTTTTCAAAACTCCGCGGTATTGTTCTTTTTTTAAAATACGTTTATTTATTTTGCTTTTACACTTGTCATTCTATTTCTATACACAAATATAGACACTTTTTACTTTAAGAACCTATATCGTATCCTATCATATCATACTTTTAATAGAAGTATATACCCGAGAAATCGATCCGACAAAACTGACCACCGTTAGTTTGTTCGCATGTCCACTTTCAACTTAAACGTTTTTAATTTAATTCACGAAAGATTGCATGATCTTTCGATTGCCTGTCTTTAAAACACCTTTCAAAAAATTATCTTTTTTTAGTTTAATTATACTTGATTTTTTTTTCAATTATTTTTTTAAATAAGTATTAAACTGAAAATTTTTTATTTATCTAAAATAAATAAATTAAAATATTTTAAATTGAAAATTCAAGCACAAAAAGTCTAACAATTTATTCAAATAAATTCTAATAATTTATATTAATCCTGAATATTCACAATAAATTTTTTTTTTTTAATTTATTGATATAAAAATTAATCAAAAATTTATTCTAAATGTCTAATACCAAAAAAAAAAATAAAATTCTTTAAATTATTAATAAAATAATTAGTAATTTTTCAAATTTCATTTAATTGATAAAAATCTTTAAGCGAAAATTAAAAAAAAAAATTTTTAATTAAAGCTTCTTTGAAAAAAAAAAGAATACATAAAGCAGAACGCTCGGAGTTCGTCTCCCGGGCCGGGTTATCTAACTTTTTTTCGGTTTATCATTAAATTCCCATTGAAGTTTCTCTCCCTTTCTTTGATGATTTTTTCTTAAATTTTTCTCAAAACAACATTAAATATAAATCAAATAAAATATTTAAAAAAGGAAATATTAAAATATTTAGAGGGATTTTAAAGTAAACATGGAAACAATACAAAAGAATTGATAGCGGATGGACCTAAAAGTGCGACCCAAATATTGAAGAATATAGAGGACAGCTTTGTATACCTATAGAGATAGAGATAGAGCTTTACTTGACTTTATACAGTAGCATTAGAAGCAAGCAACCACCCATACTCTATCCACCTGAAAGTTTAGCTCTACTCGGCATCCGCACAACACACGTCCAATCGATCTTAGCGTGCCGGCGGCCTCAAATTACCGAATTCTTTCGAAGGTCGTACTCGATAATTGCCGAATTACAAATTAAATACTTTTTTGGTTTCTTGTATGTATACTCAACAGCGCGCTGACTAATCTGTTTACTTATTACTGAAGATTTTAAAATATTAATCATAATAATAATTGATATTAAAATCTAAGAAAATAATTATAGGAGTTTAAAATAAATACGAGCGTTCAGCAACAAGCTATAAGTTGTGAGATAATGAGTAATTATCTACTGATAAATACAATGATAATAAATATTTTCTTTTCGTCACTCCGTGTGATGTAATGTCAAAATAATATTTCGTTTATTTGTTTATTTATTGTTATTATATTTTTTTTTTTTTTTTCGTCATGGAAAATAATACTTTTTTATTAGTTTTTTTATTGAGAGTTGTCGAGGGTTGCGGTTCAATGGATACAATGCACGGAAATATCTAAGGGAAAGGGAAAACTCTACTCGAGGATAGTTGCGATCGAATTCGGTCTATTATACAAGAACAAATATGATAGGTGGGTCACCGACCACTGTTATATTTTTTATATATATATATATATATTTTTTTTAATTGTTTTTGCGTAAACTAGTTGTGTGAGATTGAATAAAATTAATTAATAAATTATTGTGAAAATAATTAATTTTATTAATTTTGTTTTAAAAAAATAAATTTTAACTAAAAACTTTATTTTTAAAAATTTAATCCATGTAAATTGTTGAAAAATTTTATATTTTCAATTTAAAATTATATAAATTAATTAAATGATGAATTATTAATATGCATAATTACTAAATTTCAAAAATTAATCGTAACATTTGGGAAAATTATTGTTAAATGTTCTACTTATTCTAGTATATGTTCTGAGTGTAAACATTGCAGACAATTTATGACAAGTTAATATTTACTTATAAAAAATACACAAGATAATTTGAGTTTAAAATACTTAAAAAAATCAGAAATTGTCTACTATATTCGCTTTACTAAATTCAACTAGTTTATTTTTTAATTAATTTTATTTAAAAAAAAAAAAAATTAAAAAAACTCCAAAAATTTTTATTAGCAGTTAGATTAATTTTTATAGTAAAAATTAGCTTCTGCATTTAAATAATGAGTATTTATAATCAACAATTAAATAAACAAAAGTTTCGATCACAATTTAGTTTCGAAGCTCAACAAAAAAAAAACAAACCATATTTGTATAAAGAAAATAATAAAATGATTGGATAAATATTTGAATATGGAGTATAGTTTGTTTGAGTATAGTATAAATTATAGATATAATTTACTTTGGTTATACCGAAGAAAAATACATAATGGATGTGTATTTTTAGTTTATAAAACTAGAAACTATTAATTCATTATTTTATAAATGTCGGAAAGTTTTATCGGACATACTACTAAATTGCCGTGTTTACAAAAGTTCTTTACAACCCTTAAAAATAATCCTGATAATAAACTCACCGTTAGAATTGGCGCATTGCCTGCGGTACTTATTGTCGATAAATTAATCTTAAAAGACTAATAATATAACTAATAATATCAATAATAGTAATAATAATAATAGCAACTATTATTTATTACTAACAGTAAAAACTACAAAGAGGCACTTGTTAAGTTAGTATATAGTTTTTAATCATAATTGTTATTTAGTCCAAGATGCCAAGTCACTACTCACAATCATCGAATTTTCAAATTCAAATTTCCCGCCGAGATCCGTCGGCGCGAAACAATATAAATACAAATATAAATTTTATTGACTGACTAGATATTCAATTAAATTCACAACACTTTGTTGCTTAATTTTTTTTACTGATAAATGAATAATTAAATAATCAAATAAATAATATAAATATATATTTTTTTTTTTTTATAAAACTCACAAAACACTTTTTTTTTTTTTTTTTGGAATTTCACTCACACGTGGGTTTATTTAAACTCAAATAAAATACTCGTTTCGAAAATTGCCACATGTGTCTGTTCTGTCTATATTACCGGTACAAGTAGTATAAGTCCTCAATATTTCAACCGTCACTAATTGGTTTTACATACAGAACATTTTGTTAAAAAAAATTTTTTTAAAACATTAACAACCAATTTGCGTTTAGTGATTTAATTTTTAATTAAAAACTTTTTTTATTAAAATAAAAATTAAAAAAAGTATCCTTTAAATTTAAATTAAGATTTATATTTATAGTAATATAAATTTAAGTATAAGTACTGGTAAGTAATAATAAATATAAGAAACGAAGAGCGCGTGTTGTGCGATTAAAAGAAGACGTTGAGCGTGGAACCGGCCCGTTGTGTACCAGTCGCCGCGACTCGCTACATACTCTTCTCCGCGTTTGTCACTCGCGACGGACATAACACACACGCTCGAGGCGCAACGTATCTACCGAAAGCTCCCTCCTATTGGTCGATAACACGGCTTACGTCAGTAGTAACGCGGCCAATCCGCGATCAGGAACCGGCGTGCGCGCGGCACTCTCCGACGTCTTTTCTACCCACTCTTTTTCTTCCCTCTTGCTCGCGCTCAAGCTCCAAGAGTCGAGTAGAGCTCCCCTGTACTGTGCTCTCAGGAAATACATGTGCCATCACATACATGTGTGCCATGTGTGTTTGTGATGATACTCAATGCACGGCAAGAAAAAAATTATACAAAAAAAGTTGGGAAAAAAAAAAAAAAAAAAAAAAAAAAGTACAATATGAAATATTAAATAAAAAGAGCGATCTAAGACTCCATTCTTGAGTGAAAAATTTAAAAAGCTGTCAAAATTTTAATGTCACATTTATTTGATAACGCTCGGGTCTTATCTCTTATCTGTAACGTTACTAAATTCAATTTCGATGGCTCTATTGTGTAATTACACATGTGGATTTGTATGTTTCTTTATTTTTTATTATTTTTTTCAGCTTCTGTTCGGCGGATTTTTTCCGCGGGCTCCTCTAAGTAGTCGAGCTCCGCGTCCGAGCTAACTAATTATTGACTCGGGTATGGGTTAAGCGTAATATATAATATTGTAATATATAATGTATAACGAGCTTCTGAACTTCCGGTGAGAGCAAGTGAAGGAGAACCTCGTTAAGCTAAAGAGTAATTTGGATGGTATTTAGACGGGCAACTGAGTCTTTCATTCATCATTTACATCTTCAATCTACACTCGGCACTTAACTCGGGTTTTGGAAAAAACAACAAACAACATCGAAGGTGCTTTTCAGTTCCGACTTTTGGGTAATTAGTTATGAGGAGTGTAAAAATAGAACTTGTGGGATTTAATGCGATGAGGGAAGCGATAAGGTTCGGGATTTATTAAGTTTTAATTGGGATTTTGGGGGAATCATTTTTTTAACCACGGAGATACCGTTAATTTTTTTAAGAAATTTAGTTTTTTGTAAAAATAGCATTGATTTTTTTTGTGGACGAATAAATTACAAAAAAAAAAATATTTTTAAGCAATTGAAAAATTTTTTTAATTGATTTTCTTGGTATGGTTATATTTACTTGTACATTTTTATTCCAAGAAATTCATAAGTTTAACTATCGTAATTAAAGCAGATATTGATATTTTTTTGAGTATGTTTTTAATTAAAAAATTTTTTTAAAATATTTCTTATGTTTTAGGTAAAAAAAATTGTTTAAAAAAATTTTAGGTTTAAATTTTACAACTTTTAAGAAATTTTTAAAAATTTATCAACACTTACACTTGTAAAAAAATTATCATCAGTACTTTCAGTCAATAACTAACGAAAAAAAAATTTTTTAACACAATTTTTTGATGTTTAATGAAATCACTTAATTTTAAAAAATTGATTTTTTACAGATTAAAAAATTGATAGTTAATTTCGAGCAAAGATAAAAATAAAAAAAAAAACCCCGCGAAAGTTTAAAATATTCAAACTAAATAAATAAAAATACATACATAATTATTTTTCCGCCGTCTTTAAAAAATTATTATCAGCACCTTTAAACTTTACAGAATATTTAAAAAAAATATTTGAAAATATTCTCATTTTTATTTGTCACATGAAAAAAAAAAAAAAAAAAAACTACAGTAAAAATAACTAAACTCTCTCTAAAATAGTAAAAAAATTCAGACAAAATATTCACGAGTGATAATCTGTCGGACAGGTAATAAAAGTCGTTAACTAGCTTTTGATATGAGTCACTTTCAAAGACATGACGAAATTCGGTCAATTGTAGATATCAATTTTAATTTTTTTTTGTAATTGATAGAAATAGTGACATTTAATAAATATATGTACAACATAAATTTTTTGTGGTATCAATTAATATATGGATCCGATAACTAATTAGTGACGCAAAGCCCTAATGTATTTAATGATTAAATCGATTAAGATATATATTATTTACTTATCAGAAGACATTAATACATCAATGTTAATGTTGACGTGTAAGCGTACATGTATGTCCGGAGGTATGTGTGTGTAAGATGTATTGTAATGTTAATCGGCACCTTTAGACCAGCAGACGTACAGTGACTTAATTGTCAGTCAATAGCGTAATTTAAATAATGTGTACAACAACAGACGGCAGGTACACGTAATCCCACCAGAACTAGAAACAGAATCAAACCAGAGACGAGCAAGAAGGATATTCTCTCGCGAATATTCCCTGCTCTGGTCTATACAGCTCTTATCTCTAAATACCCACTATGAGATTGTATTTAGTCGCGTGAACTGTGGATATAATACATATGTATGTACATCACTGAGCAAGAGATATAGAGATAGGGATAGAGAAATAGAGAGATAGAGACAAGGCTGAGATTCGATGATTTGGTGGTTGATTCAACCTAAAACCAGAACCAGCCACGACTACAAAGTGCTGGTGGTACTGCTTGAATACATTGTTATCCTCGACGTTATCGATTCCTCGGGAGGTAAGCGCGACCCACAAAACGCTAATGGATGAATAATTAAACTTTTCACAAATATATTATATCCTATAGCCAGGAGAAAAACAATAATAATAACAGTCTCTCTCTCTGAAAGGAAGAGGTCATTTTTTTTATATGCCGGGATGATGCTGGTTAAGGATCCAGACTAGATTTTTATTTAATAAAAATTCAAAATTACCGGTGGTTACTTTTACTAGACTGACAGAATTTTATTGAGTTATTACTTATCAGATTAAAAACTTTTAATTTTACATAAGAAAAAATTTTTAATGTTTTGTCTAAAACATTTTTTTATCTATAATTAAATTTTTAATGATTTTTTTTTGTCAAATATTTTACTAATTTTTTTAAAAGTTTTACGATTAATTTTAATAACTCTTAATTTGACTTTATGTATTAAAAATTTTATGACGTTAAAAAAAAAAAAAAAAAAAATTTATCAAAATATTTTTATTTTGATCAAAAAGAAACTTTATTTTTTGAATTTTATTTTTGATATCAATTAAACAGTTGGTATAAATTATAATTACAAACCAACGACAGATTGTTCAATTGTAATAATAATTATTGTTCCAACATATTATAATTCTTATATTAATATACTTTATTTTGTGACGTAATAAAGTAATTATATAGACACACCAAGCAATGACATTTTTATTAAAATATTTAAATTACCACAGTTTAATTAGGTGTCGTTGTACAATTATAATTGAAAATATCATTATATTATTTAAAAAGTTGTAAAATAAAACGTTAGCCGATACTTTCCAATCTTTGTTTTAATAATTCATCTTTTTTATGTTTTGGTTGATGACTTTTAACCGCCCAACTTTTGAAATTTTTTCTCCGAGATGGAAAAAATTCATTTTTTATCTTTTAGTTTTTTTAAGTGATCAAGAACAGTAATTAACCAAAGATTGAAATTTTTTAAGAAGGAACTTAAGCTCTTGGACAAAAATAATTTCCGTTGAAATGTAGACACGCGTTGACGGAATTTTTTTTTAATTTCTTAAGCTCTTAATTTCAAGATGTCGCGAGGGTACACTTTACTTTTTTAATTATTTTTCAAACCGCTCAATTGGCTTTAAAAAAAACGCATTAATATTTTATGGATCAAACAGCTTTAGTTTGATACAGGGCGAAAAAAACGTAAGAATTTTTCCAATATTAACATAGTAATTTTTCCAATAGTAACATGGGAGATTTTTTTTTTATTAATATGATTATAGAAATATCCATGTGACAAAGGAAAAATTCATTTATGACATGAAAAAAAAATTTTTTTTTTCCAATTGAAAGAAAATAGAAATCGAAAAAACACCATTCTGAAATTTTCAGGATATTTGTAGAAAAGGTCAAAGTTTCATATAAAAGAAAGAAAAAAGAAATTAAAAATGTTTGTCATCGAGAAATTCCGAGTTTTTTCGGAAAATCTAAAAAATAACGATGAAGATAGGTTCGAATAATTTGTTTCTATTTTTTCCCAAAAAGAATATTTAATAAAAAAATATTAAAAAAAAAAAAAACGTCTCGATAAGTCAATTTTTTAAAAAGTTATGATAATTTAAGCCACACAGTCCATAATTTGCTGAATTTTTAATTATTTCGAAATGTAAAGCAAAATTTGAAACAATTTCCTGTTTTAAATTCTCTGATCACTGTTTTACTTTTAAATTTTCTGAAATTGCTCGAATGAGAAAATTGTAGTTATTAAATTAATAAATTTAAATTAATTTCCCATGAAAAAAAATTCCCATATTACCATTGGAAAAATTACTATGTCAACATAGGAATTTTTTCTATGCAAAAATAGGAAAAATTCCTATGTTTTTTTTTCGCCGTGTGCCTCAAATTTTTTTTACAACAGTTTTTTTATTTAAATAAATAAAAATATTTGAGCTCATTCAATTTTTTAATAATTAGTTTATATACGGATTAATTTATAGAGTTTAGTAATTGTTAGCAGTTTAAAATAGACCCCGTCAAAAACCAATAGGTTATTTATTAAATATATTTTTATTTATGTCATCATCATATTACACCAATTCGCAGATTCTATCTATTGATTTTAGGTAACTAATATATCAATAGGAAAAAATTTTTAAATTCAAAACAAAAAGTTAAAACATTCAACAGCATTCAGTAATTTTTTTATAAATAATTGCAAGTCAAATCTACAATTTTTTCATGTTTTCATTCAAAAATGACCAAAATAAAATTAAATTTTTTCAAATAAAAAATTTGCGAACATAATAAAAAAAAAAAAAAAATGAGACAAATTGATTACTATACTGTCAAATATAAGTGAAAAAAAATATTATTTCTTGACAGCTTTTAGCATAAGTTGGTCACTCAAAGAAGCGCAGCTGTTTTAAAATTTAAAGAGATTTTTTATATAAACATTTTAAAACAACCGTACGAGTGATCAAATTTTCCTCTTCTTCTAATAGTGATATAAGAAAATAATTTTTTTTCATCAAAAAAAAAAATATTCAATCAAAATAGAAATTTAAAAAAAAAAGTTGATACTTCGTTTTCAAAAGCGATTAATGTTTAAACGAGTACATAAAAAATTATTAAAAAAAATATAAATCAAAGTGCAAAAAAAAAATTTAATTCTAAATAAAAACTAATCAACTGAAACTTTATAAAGTTTTCATTTTTTCCCGAAACTATAGACGCAAATAAATATTTTACCTGAATAATAAAGCGAGTTGAAACTTTTAGAAACAAAAAATATTTCCATCCACACAAATATACACTTCGCAACTGGCAAATTAGATTGCATATAAAAAAAAAAGAGCTAATATTTCAATCATTATTAATTCCCGGATTATTTAAAATCAATTTAGTCGCAGTAAATATTTAATAAAAAGAACTACCTCAAGTCTATCTTAATTATCGAATAATTCCAGTTAACCGCGTGACCCAGTCGATCAAAAGAACTTGAAAATAGATTTAACCCTTCACCCTTTCCCCGAGCCGACAAAACGTGTAAAACTCTTTCTGTCGCTGCATTAGTGACTATTGATGTAGACAGAGAAAGCAAACGTGAATGATAGACGTGAGGACGTGCACCAGAGGATGAGGATAAAATCCTCATGACAGAAAAGCTACCAAGGAATATATAGAGGTAAAGTGTGTGTATAATATATAGTTATATAAATTGTAAGTACAGTATGGTAATAATGTACCGACAGCAGTAGCGTTACCAGCATCAGAATCAGTTAAATTCAGAATATCTATAATACAATAGCAAGCAACATCCCATCCAGGACGAAATGCCAGGATCTTTACATATCGATCTGTCAGATGAGTTTTCTCGTGGTACCAAGCCCGGTGAATTATTTATCGCTCTGCGAGATATCACCAAGGATAATCGTACTAGTAAGAAATTTTCTTAAGGTATGCTTTGGCAAGTCAAGTGATTGGAGGTGAAAAACTGATAATTATTATTTTAGACGCTAATAAAATATTTTATTGCTTTTTTTTTTTTTTTTTTTTTTTTTTTATGACTGCTTCAATAAATAAAATAATAATCTATAAATATAAATTTTTATTGGATAATTAATGTCACTCTGATTCGTTAAATATTTAATAAGAAGACTACACGTCGGATAGCGTTTTAATAAATCCGATAGATTTCGAATCAACCCGTCAGATTGAAACGATATATATCCTCGTTAGATTTCTTAATATTTATTCATGTATTTTCGGGTTTATTTATTAAATATTCAGAATGGGTAAAGTGATATGTTATTTCAATACAATGTTAATCGGGTTTATTTGATCTGATTAATTTGAATTTATCCAATCGTTTGTATTTTATTCTTGATTCAATTGTTATTTACTGGGTTAAATTAAACGTAATTTTCTTATTTTAATCATGTGAATTAAATATGATACTTAAAAAATTTTGACTCCCAATTTCGCACTGAATTTAAAAAATAATTGTAATATTTTTTCAGGATTTTTATTTGACATTTTTTTTTTAAATATTGAATTTATAAAAAGTTTATCGTCTCTTCAATTTAAATTTGATTTAAGTAATAAGGATAAAATATTAAATTTCCTCCTAAAAATGTTTCTTACTTTTTTTTATACACCCATATTGAAATTTTTATTACAAATTTTTTATCGAGTAAAAGCTTGAAAAAAATCTCAAAATAAATTCGATTGCCACAAAGGAAGTGTTTAAATTTTTAAATTGTCCAATAATCAAATATCTCGGTTTTACCCGTATCATAAAAATTAAATAATAATTGGTTTATTGTTTTTTACGTACCGCTTCAATGAAATTTTTTTTTTTTTTAACAATAATATTGTTTTTTTCATTGTGTGAATATAAAAATAAAAAACCTTTCAAATCAATATCAAAAAACGGTTATTCATAAGAGGACTAATAAACTAATAAAATTCACTTAAATACTTTTTTTATGGTCGTCATATTTTTTTATCAATTTCAAAGTGGAAAATAGCGCTTGTTACACTTTTTTATCGCACAAAAAATTTTTATTAATTTGTTAATAATACTTTATTTAATTATTTAAGTGTCTTGTTTATTAACAGGTCTTTTTCCGTGCAAAAATTTTTTTTTCTTATCATGAATTAGATCCTTAAATTTATATTTTTAAACAATTATGACTTAGTAATTATTTAAAAAAAAAAAACTTGTTAATTTTACTAAATTAATTTTTTTAATAGAAATGAAAGATATTTTCAATTTTTGTTAAAGTAATTTACAATAAGTTTGATAAAAATTATCACTAAAATATTAATAGTAATTTTTTTTTTTTTTTTTTTTTTTTTTTTTATAGAAAATTAAATAGATGCAAAAATTTTCATATATAATTGTAAAAAAAAAAAAAAAATAAAACGGACTTTTTTTTATTAAATCAATTTATAAATGAAGTAATGTTTTAAAATGTGACTTTAAAAATTAAATTTCATATCTGATCAATCATAATCCAAATCAAATAGTATAACAATATAAATTTTGTGCAAAATAAAAAAAATGATTAATTTTCTCCAGTAACGCGTATTGATGAGTGAAGAAGTAAAAAGACACATGAAGAAGCACAAGCAGAATATAAGCTGTAGGGTGTATCGACCTCAAATCGCCTTGAGGCCGAACATCCGCAGTGATAGCACCGTAAGGCAACAACTAAACAGTAAGTCGTAGTGTAAATTAAAGTATGTAAGACTTAGCCTGTAACATGTGATTTTCAAGGAGGGTAGAACCCTCGTAGCATGGATTCCTTGGGAAGAGTGAAATAGTAAAGGAAATGACGTCTTGACCTGACAAGAGTACCAGGTGGCTAGCAATCCTTGTCTGAACCAGCAAAGACAAGCTCAGCTTTAATGTAGGACCTAACTTTGAGGATCTCAACAGATTTTTTGTCTATAATTTTTTCTCAACGACTTTCTTCGAGTCCTAGTTGATCTACAAGACTAAACAGAAGTGTAAGCACAACTACATACTCTATTCCCTATCTCTAATTCAATGTCGTGGAAGGGAACGTGGATCTGTCATGCCGCCGGATATCCGTTCACCCCGTCCCAGTCTCAGCCTGGAGTTAGATAGCGGCGAGGAAGTACGGAAGATCCACACAAGAGTTTGTAACTTTACTTGTACAATATATAATATATAATAATACATCAACTACATCAACTACATCCAAATAAAAGAGAAATGAAAAATGACTATTCTTTTCTTCTTTTATCTTCATTTGTCTGTAGTCTTGGTTGATGCCTTTTAAAGGGGGTAAATTTTAGATGCTATGAAAAATCTGATTGATTAAAGAGTCATTAAATGCCACTGGAGATGCTTTAGGAGGAGCCTTTGCTGGGCGGAGCAATGCTCAACAGCTCAGGGCTATGACTAAGCTGTAGAATATGCACTTTTGCGCACTTGGCATACTATCAAAAAAGTGACAGTGCAAAGAGAGAAGTTGGAATACTACGAATCAAATTGCTAGATCATTTCAAAGAAATAATTATTATGAACAAATTTTTGTACAATGACAATCATAATAATTTCTCGTTTAAGAACATGTTGACAATTTTTATTTCTTTTATTTTTTAACAAGAGATTTTCTTTGATTCAATTAGAAAAATATTTTTTTTTTACTCGGCTATTTTGTACTAAACTTTCTTGCACATTATCAATAAAATTCGAGGATAGAATAAAGCATCCGGGTTTGACTGGAAAAAAAATTTATTGTCACGTAAAGAAATAAAATTTCACTTTGATTCAGAGAAACTTTTTAAAATTCTTAAAACTTTTTGGGCTTTAAAACACAGACGATGATTTGATGATAAACTTAAATTTATTTTTCGATCTATAGAAAATTAAAAAGCTTCGAGTTTGAAAATTCTTTTAGAGATTTTTTAGAAGCTAATTTCTTCTTAAATAGTAATTTTAAAAAGACAAATTCGAGTAAAATAATTCATTTCTTTAAAATTAATCTTGGTATGAAAATATTTTGTATCACTTGAAAAAATTTTTCAATTCTTATCCATGATTCATTAGTTGAATTCAATCGATCAGTCTTAATAATTGATAAAGTTTTTTTAAGAGTAGCCTTTGCCACTTTAAAGTACAATAAAAATCAATAATTTACACACTTGAGGTCTAAAAATGTAGTCCAGGTTAATTTCGAAGCGTTATTATTTAATATAGTAGTGAAGAAGAAAAGTTAATTTCAAGAAAATTGTATTATATTATAGAATCAATAATAAAGTAAAAAATTTTTTGTAATTGTGTAAATTTAACATTTTTAAGTGTCAAATTTATCATGTAAATTATATCTACTAGACAGTTTTATTGTTTTATTTTTTAACCAAAATTTTGAACCAAGAAAATAATTTTGAAGAGTTTAATTGTCTTGAATCAAGACGAAAAAAGGATAATTTTATTCAAATCAAGACAATAAGATTGAAGTAATTTTTTTTTTGTGCAATTTAATGTAATTAAAATCTCAAAATAAAAGGAAGATAATATTTAAAGTGAAAAATCGATAAAAGCTTATTGATTACTTGAATGTTTATTTATTAATATTTTTTTAGGTAATATTTAATATTAACGTGACAATTTGAATGAAATAATATTCCTGGAAGCACTATTGACGACAATAGACAACGGCGAGACTCATACTGGTTGCGTTATGAAACCAATTGTTGGATTGTTGGAGCTTACTCAATAGTTTTGTTAAAGTGAAAGCTCCAGGTTGATGTAGCGTATGTCCAGTTAAATCTTTCATGCTTGTATTATTATAATGGTCTGTGAGTAAAATGTATGTAGATATAGATATATATTGCGCGTAATGATAACTGAAGTTGGTGGTGTATTCTTTTGTAACATCTGACGATATTTAAATAGTGTGTATATGTATATATCGATAGTAAGCAACTTTTTGGCAGGAGTACTTTCATTGAATTTCAATAGAAAACATGCCAGGCAACTAAACGCATTGTTGATGATGTCAATGTGTATCACCACGTCGGCGACTAAATATATTCAAGCTGTTGGTATATATATATATATATATATATATATATATATATATATATATATATATATATATATATATATATATATATATATATATATATATATATATATAATGCATTAAATACTTTAGTCCATCAGCAGAGAGAAGGCAAGCAACCGGTTGCCAATAGAATCAACCTCGACACTGATCCACATAGACAATGGCATGTGGAAAAATAATATAATTATGTACTGTTTAAAGTTAAAACCGAAATAAAATTTATTTGAATTCAAATTTAAATAATAATTCAATGAATATTGATATTGATATGATATGATTGTTGGATGAGGCATGAGGGATGAGATACAAAGTTGAAAATTGGATTGAAATGTCAGGGTGAAGTTCTCTCGTCATTCACCATCATCACCAACCAACCAACAACCACCACCGACACCATAAGCTCGAGGGAATTGAAGAGAATCTAATTAATGCAACGTGATCTCGTGGATTTATCGATTCAAAGTGCAGTATCAAAGGGGTAGAGGCAGCCCGAGTAAGCCAATGAGACCCAACGAGAGCGAGGAAGAGTAGGCTTAACTGAACCTCTCTGCTGGTGACAATGACAAGGAATATATCTATGAGGATGAGAACACCCAACACGTGATCCCACCACCATCCATAACTATACTCTGTTCGTCAAACAAATTGTATCAGTATCAGTATCAGTATCAGTATTAGTATCAATAATAATATAAGCGCAAGGGAAAGGTAATTGAGATATCCATGTGGATGATTCAATATTAATATTTAGCGCCCATAGATGCGCGAATTGTTATCGCGTGTGTCCATCCGTTAACATCCATCGGTAACCTCCACGTGATACCATTTACGGTTAATTGCAAGACTGCTGAACAAAAACAACAACCGACGGCCATTTTATCGAGCGTCAAAAAGATAACAAGATGGTGACTTACGTTCTGATTCCAAATGAACAAGGGAAGCTCATGGTTTAACGCACCAACTTGATTTAACTCAGATTATGATGATCAAGAGAATAATCCAATTTTGCTTCGACAAAATGATTGTTTGATTGTTTAATGGATCGAAGCGCGTTGATCGCTCGCGGGACACTTACTAAAGTATCCCCCGGCTATGAAGAGGCTCCTTAGGAATAAATTTGTTGGAAAAAGAGAGTGAGAGAGGGACTTAAGGAATAGTATTAATATATAGAGCAAAGGAAGAGTGCCGGGTACAGGGGGTTACAATTTTAGCGTTGTGAACTGAGAAGAAAGATGACTACACACTGAATTCTCTCTCGCGTCTCTATCTGGTAAGAACACACTGTAACAGTGTGTTCTAAATGTGTGATGTGTGATGGCTTATTCTGTATACTCATTGCCATTGCGTACCGGTGAGTATTAACAAACCGAGTAAAAGATACCAAAAATAATTTTCGGCGGTGAAGAAATAAATCGGGGAAGCAGTAACCAAACTGGTACGCTACCACCGCGGCATCACAACGTACAAGGCAGAGTGTTTAAGTCAGTCGATGGTGTCGGCCAGACTGTTTGTTGTCTTCTCAGGAGGATTTACCACCTTACAACTAAGTTTTTTAGTGGATACACCGGATTTATATCTCGTCTGCCGAAAGGTGAACCAAAAAAGAGGATTCGAACGAGCGGTAATATTCACAAGCAGAAAAAAATTATTTATTGTTATCACTGTTATAATTGTAATTGTAATTATAGTTTAAATAATAATAATAATAATGATAATAATAATAATAATAATAATAATAATAATAATAATAATAATAATAATAATAATAATAATAATAATAATAATAATAATAATAATAATAATAATAATAATGATTACTATTATTGTTATTGTTGTTGTTGTTATTATTATTAATATAATGTCGAGTAGTGAAGTGTAGTTGGATGTGGTGACAAAAAAAGATCGTTACTATAAAAAACAACAAAGTCAAAAGTCTAATCTAAGAACTTTAATAATAAAATTGAATTGAAAGTAATTTTTAGCAAGAAACGTGCACAAGAGAGTAAGCGAGTAGAGCAGAGCAGCTGCCCGTCGCTGGTTAGGACTTACCTCCGCTGTTTTTAGAACTCCACTCCCAGAAGCGCGCTACCCGTGCCGAGCCAAAACCAAAATACCACCGATATGCTTCCCCACACCGACAACCCCCTGTCTTGGTCCTCCCATAAGAGTACCACCTCTCGCCTCTCGTTTCCCGATCGCTCCCCCCGTTGGGGATTCTGGTGATGCTGCTGCTGCTGCTGCTGCTGCTGTTGGCTCTTCAGCTTCTGCTGTAGTTGTAGTTGTAGTTGTAGCTACTGGTATAGCTAACCAGCTTGCAGGGATCTCAAGACCAAGACGTAGACGGGCGAGCTAACGCTAACGCCAACGCCTTCTTCTTGTTGATCACCGACTTTGCTCTTGGTCTTAGTCAAAGCTAACCGCAAGTCTTTGTGTGAGCATGTGTCAGTTAGCATAGCAAACTCTCGGCTGGCTGCCAGAAACCAAACTCGAGTTTCAACCTAGATGCCAACGAGTAATCATGGCGGATTTTATCGCACAATGAGTCTACAACACCAGTGCGATAATTTTTTTCTTCTTAGCTTCTTAACTTCTTTGATTCTTATTCTTATTTTCTGGTTTTGCTTTTGCGTATGTCTTTTACTACTGCTACTGCTATTGAATTAACCAAGCAATCACTGGAAGCTGGAAATATGTAACACAGGTCGATAAACTCTAAAATCAAATGATCCATCCGGAGGTAGGTTGAGGTATATATGATTATAATAGGAATAGAATTTTAGCAGATAGAATATCAGAGTCAAGCTTGAAGCAACCCATCAACGCCTGATTGAAATGACACTGTATCAGTGACGTTGATAATCTGTCAAGAGAACCGAAGTGGCATATCGCGAAATACATGCTGGCTCCAGGTATTGGGTTAGAAGTACCAATGACCGCATGGCTCATGAAGCATTCAGCTAGTGGTCGTATATAAATTAGCACGACAGATGGGACAATGGCTGTGTGATATTCACTGGCTAACGTGACGTAATTGGATTCAAACCAATACCTTGTTTCTCGGCATCTATCTGTCTCACTTACTTGAATACTCCAGCTCTCAATACATATTTATCAACATACATCTCTACACATATCTACCAGTTGTTGGTGTCTATACAAAACACACCGATGAAGGTGTCCTCTCTCCTTCTCTGTTTCCCTCGTTCACTTGTCTTTATCTTCATCCAACAGATACAGAGACTGATGCAGATACAGATATCTAGTCGTGAAATTTATCAAATCTAAAATGATGATTGCTAACCGATGTGATATCTTCCATATTTGTGGTAGACCAAAAGAGATAATACTTAATGAATAATAAATGGATGCACCGACCGAACGAACGAACGAATGAACGAACCAACCAACCAACCAACCAACCAACCGACCGGTTATCATATCTCTGTCCTGTTCACCGGGATTCGATCAAGACTAAACGGGTTAACTGAAGATGAGACCGAGCCATTTCAAATATAGCAGCAATCATTAATGCATAAGATTCGCTGTGAGATGGTAGAGTTTCTGTTCGAGTGGAATGAGGATGATAGCTGCTGCTTCTACTGCTATGATCTGCTGCTGCTGGTGTACTTCCATATCCATTCGATCTGTAAATCTTCCTCGCACTCTCTTGCTTATTCATTACTGTATCCAGAGATGTAAATGTTAAAGCGCTCTATCGAGCAAGACATAACTCTTTAATCGATTTATCGATATCGAATCCGAACACTTTAATCAACGCATTATTATTTCACTTGTGTCGGGAATAATTTAGATTTAACGTCCAATTTTAATTGATCATTTCTTTGCGGTTGGTCAATTTTATTGATGGATTGCAGAACGAATCAAAGTGTCTTATATTTTATTTTATTGCATTATATTACTATCAGTAGCAATAAGATGTTCAGCACTTCTGTTGGTCTTAGTCTTAGATCTCAGACGAGACACGTTTTTTGGCAAACCCATTATTTTTACGTCAGTGAATAATTGGCTGAGAGTTTTAATTCGATTTTATCTACGCAGCATTCAATTCTGAGCTCGTAAACAGTCTTTCTATCAAAGTTTATGAGTTTTTTGATTTTAAAAATGTATCAGGCTTCAAGAGGCAATTTTTTTTGAACATTTTTTTTAAGGAAACTATTGCAGCGATTGTTTTAAAATTTTTAGGTCACATTTGTATATATTTTAAGTAAGCATACAAATTTTTGCAAATAAAAATCTTCAATATTTTCGGAGTTAATGAGTAAAATAATTGAAAAAAATTAAAAACAATCAAATCATTTAATCAATTTTGAAGAAACATAATTAAAATATTAGAGATATTTTTAGAAAATTTTTCAAAACAAAATTTTTATGCTCTAGATTATTAACAATAACTTTAAGATTTTTAAAAACCAACAAAACTAATTAGGAAGTACGGTTTAATCTAAGAGGACCCATGAAAAAGAAATATATTGACGTGTTTTTAAATTTAAAAATGTGTTTCGTCAGGTGTGGAGCAATGACGGGGTTTAAATCGTGAAAAAAAGACATTAAAAACCAGGCTAAATCCACATTTCTCTTTACACTAAGCTCCCTTCGATATGTACATATACACATACACAGATTTTAGTGTTAGTAATTTGCTGGAGAAACAGGAAAGTAAAACAGCATCGTCGTCTTAGTCGTCGGAGATCGGCACGTGCCACTCGATAAATCTGTCGGCAGCTGACGGCGTGTTGCTGCCGGCTGTTTTGTTGGTGCTCTTCTACCACATTTACGTCTAAACTCTCTCTCTTTCTTGTGATGTTGATGCCAACGTCGCAGAGACTTTAACCAATTGCTATGCCTGGTGCTTGCAGCCTCAAGCTGAGCCGAAGTAACAGTGTGAGGGTTAAAAACCGTCAACGTTATCGTCTTCAATACCAACTTGGTACACTCAACTCCAATATTCAGCTTCCATCTTCTATCTTCTATAACACAAATGGGCCTCCACGGTTTCACGTTCGCGGTCCAGGAGGTGTTGGATTTCTCAACCGACACAACCGACCCAACGACCAAAAAATTGTGATCGTGAGAAAATCTTTCATTTTCTTTCCCAGCTCATCAAAGAAAGGAAATATATTTCCTTCCGCTTTGTTGGTTTAATAATTCAAGAGTTTAAATAATTATAGATATTGTACTTTCAGTAAGTTAATCATTAATATTTATAATTTAAGTTCTGGATAATAATTGCATTAGGTTTTTTAAAAATGACATTTTTAAATCATATCAATATTAAAGGTAAAATTTCTGTTGGAACGTGCAGTTAATTTAATTAGTAAATTAATAATGGAAATTTACAGTGTCTTTTCTCAGTCTCTTGATTCATTTCCATATATATATATATATATATATATATATATATATATATATATATATATATATATATATATTCTCATATTACCGGATTAACTTTATATCACGTTAAAAGCTTTCTAAGATATGCATCTGATAGAATCAGTAGGTCAAAATTGAATTCACCTTTTCAATACTCGTTGGGTCACGCTGGGTGACAGATTCGATCGCATTGCCAAAAATATCTCCATCGCCCTGGTGCACGCTGTATATACATTTAATACGTATAAATCCGGTACGGTGTACTGGTGAATATTGAGAAACAGAGAATTGCCAACGATAAAACTCACTTGTTAATTCCAATGACGTCGAAAACTCGGTGACGGTGATAGTAGATAGAATATTCACATGATTTTTTAATGAAAACCCGGAATATTCCCTGCTAATGCATTTAATTTAAGTACACCTATTATACGACAGCTTTATTATTTAACGTTATTTAAATTTTACATCTTCATTTATAATACACGCGGTTTAATGGAAGATAGATCAAATGTTCTGATCGATTTCTGGTGAATTTTATCTTACAGCTTCATTAATTAATTGTCATCTGATAGATATATGGAAAAGAGCATTCAATGTGGAGAGAATAAAAATGCACGCCTCGTATTCTTGGGTTAATAAATAATTTAACTTTCATTTTCTTCAAAACGATACTATCAAATTAATGGTTGAGCTTTTGAGATGTTATTTACATGTTGGCAACATTGGTAGTCGAGTTAACTAGAGTGTTACTGACACCCGTTAAAGTAAGACTGAGTTTACTCAGAATTTTGTTATTCGGCTGGTTATATTGGGTTTATTATTTTATTATTCATAGAAATGAAAATGTTTTATTTTGTTCAGTCAGTACTTCTACTTATCCGATGATTTTTAGCGATGTTTCGATATGTTTCGCGAAATATCGCTCAACCGATCAAAGTAACATCATAAAAAATAATCATTTTTAAATTTTGATTTATGCGAAAAAAAAACTTGGAATAAATGCATTCTTCTACATTAAATAAAAACTCAAAATATCAAAGTTGATCGGCTCATTTAAGATAAGACAAATTGTTTTGTAATAAAAAAAAATAGATAAAATAGTTTTTATTTTATATGAAATATCAATAAACTTTTTTTTGCACACAGTAAAAAAATTTTGCGTCAAAAAATTTTGTGTTAAAAATTTTTATGTTAAATATTTAACACAAAAATTTTTGACGCAATGACGTAAATTTTTTTACGGTACAATCTCAAATAAAAAAAAATAGCTCACAAAAGACAGCATGTACTTAATTGTGTCATTTATAAATAAAAAAAAAAAAAATAAAAAAATTAATTTACTTGTTGATTTTTTTTTTATTTTTACACTTTAAATACATGTAAAGTCACATTGAATTTTTTAAAGATGTAAGACTTTATTCAAATTCTTTTTTAAGAATACGAGATATGATAAAATCAATAAAAATTCATCTTACAATTTTTTTGCATCTTAAATTAATATTTTAAGACAGTAATGATTAAAAAATTTTCTACAACATAGAAAGTAAAAAATTTATTTTTATAGTAAATTTGAATTAATTGATTTTATTAAACTACTAAAAGATAACTAATTAAAAATTAAAGCCAACACACTTTTTAAATTTACAATAAATTCATTTTAAAGCTTGTAATTTTGAAGCAATTTTGCTGCTTCCTACTTGACTAAATCAAAATTTTCCTACTAAAGTTTCAGAATGTACTTTTAATTTTAAAATTTTCAATTTCAAGCCAAACAAATAATCTAAATTGCAGCTTCAATTAATATTAAAATAACATTTGCTTGTAATTGTCTTCTCTACAGATTATTGATTAGTATGTCATTAGTACCTCATATAAGTGTATTTTTTTGCATCATCGGAGCAAAAGAATTTCCATGGAGAACAAAATGTATGTATTTATGTAATAAAATAAACAACAATGTAACTCGATGATAATAATAATAATAATAATAATAATAATAATAATAATAATAATAATAAAATAAGCAGTAATAAAGTGAAGCATGTGGCATATTACTGCAGTAAGGTATTTTCCAGATAATTAAAATTACATGAACCTGAAGTCTATCGTAAACACACGTGGGCAGGACAAAGAGATCGGGCGAGCGTAATCCGAGCTGTTGTTTACGATAATAAAGAAAAAAGTAAAAAGGGGGAATGAAGGATAAAAAATATAAAAACGGCATACCGGTCGATTTGTCTCGATCGAGGGCAGACTAGTTGTCTGACGTAGAAATTGGCATCGTCGCTCTTAGCTAGACGTTCAGTTATTGTATTGGTACACCAACTAAACAACTTTGAACGTTGAACGTTGTTGTTGTTCACCGTGTTGCCGTCGACGTACAAGTTCTTTGCTGAGAAAATTTTCTCTTCTATTTTAGAGTGTATAAGTGTATAAGCTCAGATTCAGCTTCTCTTCTCTTCTCTGTCTCATGCTATGTCCTATGACACGATACGACTACGACGGCAAGTAAAAGCCACCGGGCTAAATTTAAACCTCTTTCTGATGATGGGTTGCAAGCAATACCAGCACCAGTAGCAGTACCACCAGCAGCAGCACCAGCAGCGAAGCTGGCATAAAAAAATTACCAAGAGTTGGAGCAAGGAACAGCTAACCCGAGTTTGATTACAAGAAAGAGAGTGAGATGAAATGAGATGAGATGAGAGAAAAACGACCTGGTCCGAGTACGAGGGTAAGGCTCAACCCGAGAATGAGCATGAGTATGAGCAGGAGCAGCCGCCAGAAACCAGAGCACGTGCTTCGAGTGACGTGTGCCTAATACATTTCTCTCACTCTTTCTTCCTCTGTTCACTCTTTTGCTAGCTGATTCGAACCAACATTTACAATCATCTTCATTTTCACATTCACATTCACGTTTTATTTATTCTTCATTGTATGCATGAGTTACGGAAGATTTTTAAATTTCGGCTCAAGTGCAATTGTTAGTATTATAATGACAGAGAAAAGTTGCTTTGAAGTTATTCATTTTTTTTTTTCACGAATTAATGTCAATATCTGTCGTTATTATGATAGAAGATTTTTTTTTAATGATTTTTTGGGTGACAAAAATCGGTAAATAAAAATTTAGTTACACAGAAAAAAAGTTGCTTGAACAAAAAAAATTTTAGAAAGACCCAAGTTGTTTTGGAGCAAGAAGAAACTTTATTTCATCCCACATACTTTTTAAATATTTTCTAGAATCACAAAAATTTTTTTGTAAAAAAAAATTTTTTTTCTGTCAACTATAGTTTTATTTCTGAGATGAAGACAAAAATATTTTGATTCGAGCAATATTTTTTCAAATTAAAAAAAATTTTTCAATTCAAGAAATATTTTATTTGATTTAAATTAAAAGATCAAATTTTTAAATATTACAAATTTTCCAGACGATTGTTATGAACAAGGTTACAATTTTTATGAAAATCGTTTATTAATAAAATAAAATAACAAATTTTTTAAAAATAATTATTGTGTCGAACTAAAGACTTGATTAAAAAAAAATTATTCCTATATAGAATTAAAAAAGTAAATTTTTTTTATTTTTATGAAAATTTTCAATTTTATTGAAAAAATATTTTTTTTTTTAAATTAGTATTTTCAAACTTCGTAATTATGTATAATTTTAAAGTGATGAAATTTTTTTTTTTTTTTTTTTTTTTTCAATAATTTAAAATTGTAATTTGCCATATAGTTGACTTTAGAACAACTTTACCGAGGAAATATTCGAAAATATAATAGTATAATACGATCTGGTGATACGCTCCGTACGTTGATTTCTTAAACTTGAAAGTTAGACTTAACTCGCTCACCCCTTTCACACAGACTCGGCACACACGAGCTTAAAAAACCTATCAATTATCGTCGCGCAAGCTGCACGCTCTCCAGACGCCCCAGCTTCCTGCATTTGCTCTTCTGCACCTTGCGTACATACTTTTATAACAAATCCAGAGCCATAAGTGTTTCTTTATCGTCAGAAACAAAAATAAAAAATAAAGTAACCTAGTATAAGATTTTAATGGAGAAAAAAATAAATTTTTTATCGAAAATGTTTATTTCGGTGACAGCGACAAAATTTCACCGTCTCAGTCCTGAAAGATATAGTCGAAAAAATGAAAAAATGACGCAGTTGGGGTAAAGTCGCCCCCGCTTTCTTAATTTTTAGACCGTGAATAAATATTTAAATAATCATTTGACCGTTCAGAAAATTTACCAGCAATAATATTTAATTTATTTAGTGATGGCTGTTAAATATTATTCCCTTCAGTTTTGACAGCGATCGTAAGATACCCCAGGGGTGATGGAGAAAACCAACAGATTCATTATGGCCCCACGTGCTTTTTCTTATCCCCGGGAGTAATCTCGGTAGGAGGCTGGAAAACATATGTCTTTAGAATGTTTTTATTTCGTAAAAACTCTCTTTACTTTACTTATTATTTCACTTTTATTTACCGGTTAAGTTAATGCTGAATTACTTTTTGTTTATTTTATTTTAAGTAACTTTGTAATGCGGTAAGCCGATTGTCTTTCGGTTCTTATAATGTATTCGGAAGTACTTTAAACAAAATCGAGGAAAGTTAATAGAATAAGCGTCGAGATAAAATGTACTTTAGGGTACTGGGGATTAGTTTTAGAAAACATTCGTTAGTATACTTGTAATATGAGATGAGAATATGAAATATTTACACGCCTGAATTTTTTTACGCTCAAGAAAAAATTATTTGATTTAAGAAATGTTGGATTTTTTCTATTTTATATGTTAATTGAAAATTTAATAATAATATTTATCAAAATTTACAATAGTTCAAAGATTTTTTTAAAATTATAATTTAATGAATTGTTTAAATAATAAAAAAATTAGATGAAAATTGTGAATTACAGAATTTATTGACTTTATAATTTTATTAGACTTTATTGCGAAAGTCTTTGCAATAATAGTAATTTCAAATTAAAAAAAGCCAGTTTAAATACATAAACAAATTTTCCTTATTCTCTTTATTTCAAATACAGAAAAAATTCTCGAGTAAAAAAATTCCTTGACTGAAGAAAATAATTAAAAAATAATTATTTTGGGCAAAACAAAGTTTTTTTGAGTAAGAAACTTTTTTGCTTCAATAAAAATTTTATTTTGATACTAGCTGTTGCCCGCCCGCTCCGCTGGATACTTTATAGAATTATAGTTTTAGATCTAGACTTGAAATTCAACTGGACTATTATTTTGACTTGCACAGGTTCCACATTCCATCGAATCGGAAGTATAATTTATTGAAATCCATATTGAGATGATCTCTACATGACAAACAAAAGATCCTTACCAAATTTGCAGCTTTTTAAAGCTATATTTTAAAAATTAAGATTTTTTATTGTTAACACCCACCCCCGCGATCTTTATTGGAGGTGATTCGGTGTAAAATCCGTTCTTAGACCATTTTTGTATTACATATAGACGACTCCTATTAAATTTGGAGTCTATAGGAGCTATAGCTTGGAAATTAAAAATTTTCGTTGTTAATACCTATCCCCGCAACCCTCTGTGGGGTGAGATATCGTAAAATTCATTGATAGATTATTTCTACATTTCTTACAGAAGATTCCTACCAAATTTGAAGTCGATAGGAGCTATAGTTTAAAAACGGGAATTTTTCATTGTTAACGCCCCCGCAACCCCCTTGTGCGTGGAATTTTGTAAAATCCGTTCTTAGCTGACCTCTACTTGGTGAAAGGAATATTCCTGCCAAATTTCAAGTCTCTAGGTCCTATAGTTCCAGAGATATCCTGATGAGTGACTATATCTATAGAAAGTCTCCTATATATATATATATATGAGAAGAAAAAAATCACCGAAATCTATATTAATATTATAAAAAGGAAAGATTTGATTTTTTTTTTTTTTTTGATCGTATAGGCTCCGAAACTGCTGAACCGATTTGAAAACTTCTTTCACTGTTGGGAAGCTACACTATCCCCGGGTGACATAGGGTATGTAATATTAATTTCAATTTTGAAATTTGTGAAATGTTAAAACCCGTGCAAAGCCGGGACAAACAGCTAGCGAGTAATAAACTTATAATCAACAATAAATTAAAATTTCACAAATTTAATTAAAATTTTAGTTAAAAAACTTAATACGCAAAATCGAAAAAGGTTGAAACAATAATTTGGAGGGCTTACCGAACAACTGTATTATCAGCATATCAAGTATCTAGTATTGACACTAATAGAGTACCTCCGTTATGATTTTTAACAGAATCCATTGTCAACTATCAAACAAAGGGCTATTCGTCTAACAATTACGTAATTTTCGCGTAATCATGTTCTTATCATATCTCTCTTTCATAACTCAAAATGTTCTTGCTTGCAAGTTTTTTTTAATTCTCATTCCATAACTTCGCACAACGATACTATTAATCTGTTCAATGAATTACATTATTGCTATTATAATCAACGTTATTGTAATTTATAATACTTCAATAGTCTCTCAGTATCAATTGAACTTGATAAATAATTATTATTTCAAAAATCCAACCCGGTTTATTGATAGCCCAGATCATTATTAAGATTACTGTCTGTCATCGATTACCTTATATTATAACTGAATCTTAATTATTATTTAATACCCATGTCCATTAATCAATGACATTAATCTCTAATGAGACATAAGAGCACTTAAAAACAAGACCAATCATTTCATATGTAAGTTCAAGTAACTCCGAATTATTAACTGCAATTCAGTTTATTCCTGTTCCAAAGTTTTGTTTGTTTAAAAAAATTCTATTTTCACGCAATATTTTTTATAGAAAAAATTTTTAATTAAAAATTTTTTGACTAACACAAAATTGCAAATATTATTAACTTTTTTCTTAATATCCAAGGCAGATAAATTCTTTTTAAATATATTGATTATATTTTTTTTTTCAATTACATTTAAATAATTTTATTCAAAAATATAATTATTGTTTCTCTATTTATGTTAAATTATTTTACAACATGGAAATTTTTCCAACAAAAAACTACAATAGTTAATTTTTTTTTGTTTCAATAAAAATTTCATATGCGCTGAACTATGGAGTGAACGGTGAAAATAATTGATGAAAAGTTGTCATAAAAAATTGGATAGTTAAAAAATTCAATTGGTATTTTAAAATGAATTTTTCGAACTGAATAATTTTTTTAATTGAGATTCATGTAATCTTAACTTTTTGTTGTATAATAGATGAATTATAAAATATGAATAAATTAAAAAAATTTTCAGCTTGAAAAAATAATTAAAAATTTGAAGTTTTTTTTTTTTTTTTTTTTCCTCATAAATAATCACTATCATTAAAAAGACCTTAAACATAAAAAAGGGGTTTAAAAAATTAATTTCTCGATTTTCAAAGCACAAATGCAGAAATCAAATGTTTGATTGTAATAAAAACCCTCGTCAGCGCAGCGGATATAAATATAAGAGAAAAATAATAATAATGATAATAATGAATAAGCCGGTAACGGTATAAGTAAGAAAATTCAACATCTCCAGGAAGGCGACAATAAATTTGAGCTCCCTCATGCGTTATCGCTCTCGCTCGATCGCGTACACACTTTCCCGAGAGGAGTGGATGTAGATGTAGATGTAGATGTGGATGTGGATGTGGATGGATGTCCTATAACTTCATCTTCCTCTCTTTTTCGCTTTTCTCTTCTCTTCTCTTGAGAGTATCCACACGCATCAGATACATATTTCGCTTTCGCAGCCCAGCTAGTGTAACATGCACTGAAGAGGATAGAGGATAGAGCATGTAGGATGCAAGTAACCGAGCAAGCACGCAAGTTAAACAGCCTGGCAGAGTAGGCACGGGTCACAAGCGCCGGGAGTAAAGAGAGTATTAAATGCGTGCGCCGTTGACGGTGCGTAAGCTTGAAACGCGACACCGTACTAGAGCCGGCGAATGCGCCCGAGTCACCCGGCCAAGGGGAAATCATCAAGGCAGCACCAATACCAATACCATCAACTCAACCCAACCTTATATCGCCTACATCTATATATTCTACATTTCTCATATCATGTGTGTGCTCATATATGTACTTATATCGTCAGAGCCGTGACTACGTCAACCAGAGATTTACGTCGCACCGGCTGTATGGATGTCCAGGCATTACTTTCTTTTCCTTTACTTTACATTCGCTTACATTATTATTATTATTATTATTATTATTATTATTATTATTATTACTTATATTTTAGTTTTCAAATTTACATAATTAAAAAAAAAATTCCATAGTATTCGTATTTAATAATAATAAAAATGAAATAATAATAATTTTTCATTCATAATGTATTATTATTATTTTTTTTTTTTTAGATTTTTCACTTAATTGGCTATCCAGTCTAATACAACAATTATTTCTTTAATTTTTCATAATATTGTTAGCCTGTATATCCCTCCACGAATAAACAATTTAGCCACAACTAATATCTAAATTTGTCATTAAAGATAAATTTGATTGAAAAATTAATTCGGATGGTCCAGACCAGGACTCGATCCTGAATCTTTTGGTTACGCGCCAAAGGCTCTACCTGTTAAGCTATCTGTTAAGTTAGGAGGAAATAAAATATACCATCGACTTTAAAAACAATGTATTAAATTATTATTATTATTATTATTAACCCAAGTCAAATTTCTTCAACTATTTAATTATTTATTATAGAATAGCTTGAGTGGAAGATCAACTAACATATAATCAGGAAGGAAGAGGTTCGAATCCTGACTTGGATCCGAGTCTCGATAGTTTTTTTTTTTTTAAATAATCATTTCTATTGAGTTAAATTTAATCAGAATGTTGTTAAATTATTACCTCAATAAACACTAAGAAGGATCCTTTTTGACTTGAATTGAAAAATAAATAATTAAAATTGTCAAAAAGATTGATCTTGGCTTAATATTATTATTAACAATAATAAAAATGCCACCATTATTGCATTGTATGTAAATGAAGAAATGACATAAAAAATGACCGAAAGTATACCGCCATATAATGATCGAGATAACGTAAGTTGACTGTAAGCAGAGAAGGACAGACACAAGGAATGGGAGAAGAACTCTGGCAGCAGCTGCTGTTGGGCGCGTGCGGCGTCGAACCTTTTAAGGTGCGATCGCTGGACGCTTGGCGTCGCAACCGCCCCTCTTACATTTCTTACATCTTCTTCGTCTTCTTCTTCTTCTTAGATTATGCTTCATCAGCATCTTTCCTCTAATATAGAGCGCAGAGATGTACAGCTACTTAAGCTGTAGCCGAGCAGCTACGAGTTCTCTCGAAAGCTCTCGCCAATCTTACCATCTCCGGCTAATTACATGCCGGACATTTTTTTGTTTGCCGTTTCAAGTCGAAAATGTAAAAATTTTTTAGTTTTTTTTTTTTTTTTTAGCGAAGATAAAAATTTTTGTCGGTTTTTAATATTCATAAATTTTTTGCAAGTAGTATTGCTTATCAATTACATCTGCTATTTCATTTTTTTAATAAAAATTTATTATGCTTTTTTTATGTATTCATGATAACTTTTTTTTATTGACTATGCGTATAATAAAATAATTTTTCATGAATAAAGTAGAAAAATTTTTTTTTAATTGTTAAATAAATGATTTATGTATTGAGAATATTTTTGATACTTAAAAATTCTTCAATTAATTTGGTGTTTCAAATTAATAATTATAAAAGTTAAATTTATCTAAATTTGTATTGACTAAATAATAAAATTTAGTGTTTACATAGCTAAATTTAACTTCAACTTTTAGAACATTATCGAAGACAAAAGTGGAATTTTTTGAATAATATTTGAGCACATTTAAAACTTACCGCGAAATATAAAATTGATATTTTTTTTAAAGGAAATATTTCAACAATTTCTTCTCTAATAGTTTCTTATCGCATAAACAATTTATTAACTTAACCGGCAATAAATTAAAGTATTATTCGGCATATTTTGAATTCCTGTAACTTCCGTTCTCCTTTATTTTTGGTCCAACGATCTCAATTCACTCCGAATGTTTTGGTATAAAAAGTTCAAACACGCAGTGTCGAAATCACACTAAATACCAGTAAGTGATCAAAGTAAACAGCAAAACTTTAAATCTCAAATTTTGCGTTAAATATTCAAAATACAAAAAAATGATAAGAGTACTAATTTCTCGAAAATTTTATGCTCTATAAAAAAGGTTTTTATCAATTTTCTCGTAAATCCAATTCTAGGCAAGATATTTAGATATTTAATGAAAAAACATAAAATTTAGTTGTAAAAAAATCTAAAAAGTTTTTAAAGTAAGTTAATAGAATAATTAATAATTAGTAACGAGCCCATAAAAAATCTCCATTCATTGATGAAAACTTATAAGATAATTGAAAGAAAAAAAATCCAGGAGCTTTTAAAGATCTCGAACTTAAATTTAATAACAAAATAATGAAATAAAAGGTATATAGCTAGCAGCGAATTGAGCATTTATTGATAATACTTATTCATTTGGCTTCTTTTTTTATTATTATGATCTTGAGCTCTAGTTAAACTTGACAGAGGTCGGGTTCTCAGTGGAGAGTTTGGGGTAGTTGGTTTGTAGAGCAACAGGCAACCCCAGCAGGACTCAACTCTGGGCTACAGTGTGTTCCGAATAGAATGAGGACACCAAAAAGAACCGTGGAGGGCTTGCTATATTGATGGACTCCCTTAGTATTTTATCACGACAAAATAATAATAGTCATAGTCACAGTCACAGTCACAGTCATAGTCATAGTCATAGTCATAAGCATGAATAAACCTTTAAATACGATTATATCATTTTAACACTCGTAATTTATTCATAACTGACGTAATAACACATCTACGTTGTACACACGAGGAGAAATAATAAAAAAAAAAAATATCTGTATTTACGTATCCGATGTTTGTACGAGATAAATGAAAATAAGTGAAAAATAAATAATAAAATATAAAAAGGAAGTATGTGTGTTACTTGTTGAACAACCTTCGGTTCGCGAAATTACCAAAGTCACTGCCTACACGTGACCAACTCACTAAAATAAAACAAAACTTTATATCTAACTACTAACAATGCACTTATAAATGCAATTCGTTCATATTTATAGTGATATATATTTATATTAAACAAGTATAAAAATATTCATCGCGGCTATTAAAAACTGGCCGGTTGTGGAGGCATTCAAAATAATATTAATCGTCTATAAATTGTGGGTATAGTTTTGCAGTTGATATGAGAATTACTATTGCTATTACCCGCGACCCAGCAATTGACTCTAGTCATTTAATAGCAAAGGTAAGCTCTAGTGTCGTTGTACATTGGTACGGGTGGAGGTTCTGTTCTGCCTCAAATACGTTCACTGATAGTGATATAGTTTAAGCAAAACAACATGTATAGATGTACATCTAATGTACTGAGACTGACTACGAGTTGGTCTAGAGTCTAGACACACACGGGTATATATTTATGAGGACACAGGAGGGTATATTTATCGATTTCATTGAGCTTTCCGTATCCCCTTCTTCTGTACATTATACTCCTTCGTAGTTTACTCTTTCGTTCTATACTCTTTTTGCTTATAACCACCCTCTTATACTCTTATCAACTACAGTATATTCTTTTTTACCTTTTTTTTTATTCATTTTTAATAATAATAACAATTTACTAAAAAAATATTTAGGAAGACTAATTATTTTGGCTGAAGTAAACATTTTATCGCGCCAAAAAAAATTTATTTTCTCAAGAAAATGTTTACATTAGCCAAGACTATTTCGGTCTTTCTCAAAAATTTTCTTGGTTCAAGTAAATCATTTTTTTTACTTCTTCTTCTACACCTACATTCATAAAGAAAAAAAAAATATTATTACTTCATTTTCTTTGCATTAATAGTATGCATGGTTTTTAAAACCTAATTAATTTTTTTTTTATTTATTCAAAATAAAAATTAAAAATTTAACTCGCAATTAACATATTTACTTTACCGAAAAGTTCGATGATTCTATGTCTAGCCATTCAATAATAATAAAACCGTCATTTTTTCATAAACACAATAGACATCAAACAAAAATCTTGTGTCAATGTCATCGATTTTCAACAAAATATTTATTTTTAAGCATCATTTGTCAACAGTAAAGTTATTTGAGTTTCATTTATTAAATTTTGAATCCTTTTGACATTTGACTCATTTGCAGCACATGGATGTTGTTGAGTTTGATGAAAAAACATGTTTTGTTATTTTTTTCGAATAATTTACAGAAATTCGGGAGTTATTATAGAAGTGTCATTTGAGATTCAAATTTTTTAGATAAATCGATCATTGTATTAAATTTCATACTCTTTACTTTCAATATACCTCCGAAAAAAAAAAAATAAATAAGCAGTCATAAAAAATAAAATTTTTAAAAGAAGAAATAATTTTTATCAAACTAAAAACACATTTGCAAGTTTTTCTCAATGAAAAATAAATTGCAAGTTATATTTTACACCGTCCAAATTAAAAATGATTAAAAATAAGGACTTAAAATAAAATGATGTAATTAAATTTTCTAATCGTGTTCCTCGAGCTTACATAACTTGGTAAGGTAAGATATATAATATCTAATATATATGTATATATAATTTAATATAATATAACATATATAAGGGGTTGCGGAAAAGCCTTGCTGGTTGGTTAGTTGGGTGTGTGTACATACGTGGGTAGAAATCGTGGGTGGTCTGGTCTATACTCGGTTAACTCTATAAGAGATGTGAACAGGTGAAGCAAGGTAATACAGGTAAAGTTGTGGGGTTGAATTGCCGATACACTTACACATGTGTCTTACATATAATAGGTATAAGGACCATACACCTATATAGCTATAACATAACATCAGCGTGCACGTCGTGTAGGTAAAAAAAACGTTGCCATGGATACGACCATGGCCACCCTCAATCAATACACGATGGGGTGTTGGTAAGTTTGGTGACGCAGGAGAAAAATGCCCACGTGGTCCTATGCCACGTGCAGGAGCTTTCTTTTAACTTTTATTATTTTTTATCTCTACTCCCTTCTGATGAGCAGAGCCGTTCACGCATACATTCATGCATACCCACTTACACATACACACAAACTGATTATGTTTCACTGTCCTGTCCTGGATCCTATGCTCTGTTATGCTACGCTATGATGTGTTCATGTGCTGCGCTGTATGATGTTACGTGTGGTTGCTGTTAAGTATGCAGTACATACACAAAGCTCCACAGGATGGGTATGGTACTTCTTGGGTTATATTATTGGTGCCGCTTGGAAACTCTCTATAGGGTCTATAAGTTCACTCAACTGGACACATGCTCGTTTTACGAATTTTACTCCTCTGAAATATTACTTTTTGTTTACTTGCTCATTTTTTTTTTCTTTTTCCGATAAATAAATTAATAAATAAAAAAATTTTTAAGCCAATTGCTTTTTTATTAAATTAATTAATCCTTGTTTTTTTATATTTATATTTTTCTAAGCTTATTTTTAGATCTGATAATTGACGTTTTCAGCTTCACCGATTAATTATTTCATCCTTTTTATTTCGATCAATACTATGCTAATTGTAAGCTGGTGAATCTTTTAAAAATTAATTTTTTTTTAAATTGAATTTATTCAACTGGTAATAAATATTAATAAATAAAAATCATAATTTTTTTTGTGGTTAATTTTATAAATATTTAACAGAATTTTTTTGAACTTTTAATTTTTTTAATTATTCTGTAAAAATTTTAAATAAATAAAACATTGAAATTATAAACTACACAGAAAAAAAAAATTTCTTGAGCCAAGAAAATTATAAGGAAGACTGAAGTTATTTTGGAGCAAGAAGAAATTTTCTTGGCTTAAAAAAATTTAACTTCGTTCAAAAAATTTTAACTTCATTCAAGAAATTTTCAGCCTTCCTTAAGATTTTCTTGATTTAAGAAAATTTACGCTTGATTCAAGACTTGTTTTCTTTCTGTGTATAATTCAAGATTAATATTTATTAAACGGATCAAAAACTTTAAGAATAAATTAATCTGATATTTATAATGATTTTAATTATTTAAAAGTACAATTTATAGCTATAATTGGGGATAATAAAGTAAAAATTTAAGTATTAATCAAAAATAGTGGTAATTTAGACAGCTGTTAGATAAGAAACTAGATCCGGAAGTTGTGAGAGCATTAGAATAAGACCTTGGTGATTGTAAAGAATGAATAGAAGCAATGACGGAAACAGCACAGCACAGGGAAAGAAGTAAGTATATAGATAATCCAATAATAATAATAATAATAATAATAATAATAATAATAATAATAATAATAATAATAATAAGCATAATAACAACGACAACCAAACTATATAATATTACAGACAAACTCGCATTTTTAAGATCATAAAAAGAGTAAATGTTTAGGTTATAGGCGTTGTTACGTTTTAACATTATTCTGAGGACCCACATTGAATATCCTTTGTTCGTAGAGGTCGTGACAATATGAACTTCAGGTATTATTATTATTAAACCTCAACTACCTATATTCATTATTATTATCATCACTATTATACAAAAACAGATTTTAGAGTTTAGTGTTTATCATAATTCTCATCGTAAGTAAACCATCGAGGTATCGTTTTAAGATACATTGTTATCTGTTGTTGCGTAGGTCTAGGTTCTACAGATTTTATCTGCAACAGATTAACGCTGATATTGACACTGGAGGCTTTTTTTATGTAACGTTTCCTGTTGTGTACCTTTTTTCTACACGAGTATTTATAAATATGTTTTTTTTAAATTTCGTCTCGTTTCATTGAAAATAAAGTTTGTGCTGATGTTAATATTCACCTCAATCAATACCGATAAATCAAGGGTAAAGTTTATGTTCATTATTTTTTCGGTCATTAAACAAACGTACGTATCGTGCTGAATGCTCGGCATTATCAGTTTTTGATGATGACCTGGTCAAAAGGATACTGAAGAAGACTTTGAAATTTGATATTTTATATCTAAATTTTCAATCTCAATACTTAAATCCACCTTTTACTTCACTCAACTGTCCTATATAACAAGATAAGTTATAAGTTGCAAATAAGTGGAAAATAATTAATAGTATAAATATTAAATTTAGCACCTGATTACCCGTCGTCGCTTAATAATACATAACATTTGTTATTGATTAGTACATTCTTTACTGTGTGTTCAATTTTTAGAATGTTATCACAATATTTCTAACAAATTATTCACAATCACGTCCGCTCAGTACTTTTGATTAAATTATTCATTAATAAAGCAATAAACCGCGTGACAATGTATCATATCAACAATAGCTTTGATCTTGGAATTTAAAAGACATCTTATGTATCTTGACATAATTTAGCTGTCACATTAATCATAATTATTGCATTTAATAAAATTTATTTTACTAATAAATAAATAAATAAATAAATAAAACGACAGTTTTCTGTCGTACCGATTTAGTAAGACATAGACAAGCAGATGGCAGTATCAGACACTAGTCCCTCAGAGAAGGGCAATGTAAGAAAATCCCTGGTATGCAAGCACTCGATGCAAGCAATTTTTTTTAATTTATTTTCATTTAAAGTTCTTTTTTTTTCAATCTTCCAGTCTTGCGAGACACGAACCGGCTAAATAAAAGTATGAATTACTCAGCTAAGTTTCTTACAGGCTTATGTTTATATCAGCGACTGTAATTTATATTCAAAAAAATACTCCAATCTACAATGAAGAAAATATTAATTTAATTAATAATATACAAAAATAAAAATCAAATAATTTTTTTTTTTTTTTAGAAAGTAAATAAATAATTAAATGCATAATTGTAAGCATGATTTTAAACTTTTAAATGAGTCATTCATCAAGGTTGTCAATGAAATAAAGTATCATAGCTACTTGTTGGTATTTGATAACAATATATACATGTCTACATATTTATATTATAATACATATGTATATAATATAAACTTCTCGGTTTACTCTGAAGAATAATTTACAAAACCAATCCTAACCAGTCTCAACCCAGTCAGTCTAGTCTACACGTGTAACTATCAATATTAATATTAATATTAATATGTAAAAAAAATCCCCGGAAAATTGGTGGTGATCTATCGATCACTGTACTGACTAATCCACACAATACCCTACAAAAACAAAACTCCAAAAATTAATATACAATAAATTTAAGACAACTAAAAAATAATAATTAAATACAGCTGAACAATTGAGAATCTTAAGATTCATGCAGCTGAGTAAAGCCAAAGAAGAACTCTTGGCAGGGGGGAAAGTCAATGTCACATGCCTTTGGTGGCCTTCGTGTTACCAGATATTAGGCTATATCGTTTTGATAATGATAAACAGGCAATGCGCGTCCGGGTACTCACGTTTTTTTTTTCTTTTTCGTCGTTCGGCTTCTTCTCCCTCCGACCTTCTCATCTGCACCGGCTTGACTCCGTTCCCGCGGCGTCTCTTCACCGCAGTCTCGTCTTTCTTCTTCTTCTTCTTCTTCTTCTTCTTCTTCTTTTAGCTTCTTCTTCTCCTTATACTACTTTTATTTTATTTTTCTTTTACTTATGACCAACAACTACTTCTCTTAACGTTTCACAAACTATCTTTCTTCAGCACTCTCTCCACCACAATCTCCCTCCTTATTACTCTATGACACTATCTTCTTTTTGGCTTAACAAATTCCCGAGAGCGTCTCTCTTCTCCATAAGCACCACTTGAGTTTTAATTATATAAATATATATATTTTATTAACTTGTTCACCAACATTGTACATTGCACTCCTGTCAACACATCTATAAAAATAATAATTACGATACTAGTATCAATATTTAACAATTGTTATAGAATAATATCAATAATAAAACAATTATATAAATTAATCTGATAATTAATAATAGTTTATAATATATATTATTATTATTTTTTTTTTTACAATAATAATTAAAATTATTATTATTATTCAGATAATGATAATAATAATAATAATTACACATGTACAACATGAGAGTGTCAAGTCCCCGAGTTTTGATCAAAACCACAATTTTCGTGACGTCATGCGGGCGCGGGCATGCGCAAACGTATTTCGGTGTTTTTCCATCTACCACACCGCGCGCGAGACACACTACTTCATATATATATGCACATATATAACATATCTATACAGATATATAGATATATACACATATATATATTCTTATATGAACACTCTTTTTGGATATATATATTTGGATTTATATGTCCATATAAATATATAAATGTACATAGACACTTTTATTCATACTTATTGCAGATGTACATACAATGTAATATTGCAACTAACAGTGGACGGATCCACAGCACGTGTGATTATATGTATCTATCTATCAATAACTAAAACAGTTATTACACGGCAGCACACGCGCACATTTAAAATTAAAATAATATATTTTATTGAGAGCAACAAATTTAAATGTAAGTTTAATTTAACGTCTTACTTTTATTTTAATGCGCTGCATACTTGGCTTTATTTATTTATCTTTTAAGACTTAGACTTGACTTACACTTGGCATTATCGCGTGAAAACGGTTAGGTCGTCCGCAGCAGCAACAGATACCACCGAGGGCAATTTGCGAAAACCACAACCTAAGCCGACATCCATCCATCCACTCCCACTTGTTAAATGACGTACACTGACGTCATCGATAGTTTACCTTGAGGCATGACATTGAGCTCCAAAGCTGCCAATACACGATTGATAAATCACCAGGAGTTATCCCGTAAAGTCCGACCGGTAAGTTTATAATTTACTTTTTTAATTATAAAATAATTATTGACTTTTTAAAAACACTGTCAATTTTTGGTTCGTTTCACGACATAACGACAAGTGTCGAAAAATTTAAAAGATTTTAAAGATTTTTTGGCGCCACCTGCCGGGAGTTTGCTGTGAAATTTTGTTGGAGGTTCGAGTGAGTAAAGGAATTGTTTTATGAGGAACGCGTGACATCATTTTGTAATGCAGGATTGTAAACATTACGTTACTAACACACTTAGCTTTGAAATATGATCGATTAATATGTTTGTATGGAATAGTTCTTTTTTTTTAATGTCTGAATTTTTTTTTTCAGCAGTTGTACGATGTGAAGGAAGGTATTTCATGTTGAAGTTTTATGACACAATGGTGAAGTTAGTAGAATGTAAAAGATAGGCAAAATTGTTGACGTGTAATTTGCGAATGACAAATGACATAATATTTAATAAAAAAACAATTGGAGCAATAAAAGTGTCATGAGTGGACCGAAATTTATTAAACTATTGTTTTATTCGTAAATTAAAATGATAAGTTTTTTAAATTGCATAAATTATCTCGTAATTTGAATGTGAGTAATTATTTTATTTAAGTTAATATAATATTCATTGAATAGTTTTCGATAACTGTTATCATTATCATAAATGTGTATCAACACTGACACAGTTAATAGTTAATAATTAATAAGTTTTTAATTATATTGTATTTTCTTTTATCTATGCATGTGTATAAATTTAAATATTATTTTATAAATATGCATAATATTAATTTAAATAATTATTTGAATATTATTTTAATTGTTTATTAAATGTCAGCAGATTTATTTTATTAAATAAGGATGGCTTGTCTTGAAACTCAACCTCACCTCTACAGTAAATGGTGCAATAAATCATTGAAAGACAAATTCAAAATAGACAGCGAGCGGCAGGATCAGTCGACGGAGATGAGCAGCGCGGTACCACCAGTAGAGTGTTGCGGACTCAGCGAAGGTCACAAAAAAGTATTAAATTTAAAAAATTTTATTAGTCAAGATCCTCAAGCCGTCGATTTCAAATGGTCGCTATTTGTTGCTGCTTGTCATACTTACAGACATAATACTTGTCTGAAACCATTTCCACCAATGTACACCAAGAATGAATGCAAAGATATTGAAGCTTTGGTGAAATTATTTTCACTAATTTTTTTTTTTTAATTGTTCATTGATTTATAGTTTATTTAAATTTCCTAATTATTTTTTTTTTTTATTGTAGAGAGAAGCTATTGAAATAATTCCACCACTTGCTATTATGTTTGAACGCCTAGATGATCCAAAAGTTTACGATGACCATCAAGCAGCAATTGATTTGTTGCATTGGGTGCTCATAGGTCTTCGGGATCCTAACATTAAATCTGTGAATAAAGATTCTGTAAGAAAGGACAATTATTATTTTTGGCTGAGGCTATTCGGACACTGTAGCGTGAATTTTAGCATGGCAAATAATTTGTAATATTCACGCTAGCCTCACGCGGAACTCACTCACAGTGTCCGAATAGACAGTCTGATTATTTTTACACGGAAAAAAGTCAACTGTAATAAATAATAGTCGATTTATAATAAGTAATGATCTACTGCCAAAAATTACCATTTCAAACAGTAAAATCGTGATTTTAATAATCACTATTTTTTTTTATTTATTATTTATTGATTGACTGTGGGACAAAGTCCCCTTAGAGTAATAGAGTGATGTATTCTAACAGTACATATAAATTTTTTAATAAGAACAAAGTAATATAATTTTGTAGGAATTTTATAGTATTTTTAGTAATTTTACAGAAATAATATCGCGTTCCAGATGTCATAAGGGCATATACCGGCAAAAGGTCCCGATGAAAAGCCATAAGGACGTAGAAAAAATTTTTTTCGGGAATCGACGTAGTTTTGTCCGAAATTTGGAGAAATGCTAAAAAAAAAAAAATTTTATACTCCCTTATGGCTCCCAGGACCTACCTCGGATGCCATAAGGGCGTATAATAAAAATTCTGTTTTTTTTTTCCAAGTCCAAAAAAATTTTTAGTTTGAGGAAAAATTTTTTTTTGCATTTCTGCACGTTTCACATAAAAATATGTCGGTTCCCAAAAAAAATTTTTTATATATGCCCTTATGGCATCCAAGGTGGGTCCAGTGAATTTTAATACAAGGACTAATGCAATAGATAGATTTTATGAAATCTACCTAAAATGTTCTCAAAAAACCGATTATCTAAAAATTTATAATTCAAAAATTGTATTTATTAATTTATTGGAGTTGGTTTTTTTTTTTTTTTTTTTTTTTAATTAAAATAAAATTGTAAGTGTCAATAAGTAGGCCAGTGTTAATAACTAGGTCTTTTACCTTATTAGATTTATGACTTAAAATACAATAAAATAATTTAATCTATTACAGTTTGATTCGATAATAAACAAAGTGCCCTCGCAGTTGACTGTGAAAAAACCAAATTTAATATTCCAATTAGTATATCCAAGTGAATCTTCCCGAGAAGAACGTTGGCAGAACGTTATGCGAGGACATTCCACATTTCATGCATACCATGGTAGTCGTTTGGATAATTTTCATTCCATTATTCACTATGGGATCCAGCAGCACATGAGCCAGGTAATTTTGTTTTTAAATTAATGTAATTATTATTACTAAATTTATTTATTGGCAGAATGGGTTATTTGGAAAGGGAATTTATCTCTCAAGTGAACTAGAAGTTAGTTTGCACTGGGCTCATTCAGGATATGGATGGGGTGGTAGTATGTTAGGTAGAGAATTAAGCTGCGTTGCTCTTTGTGAGCTAGTCGATCATCCGGATGTCAAAAAAGGAGATACAGGTTGTTTTTAATATGATAAAGTTTTTATATATATATTTTTTTTAATATTGATTGATTTTGCAGAAGAACCCAGTAATTCCTTGAAAATTGCCGTTGGAAAAAAAGTACCCAATAAGTATTACTTGGCGCTCAATAGTGATCTAGTTCGTATTCGCTACATTTTGGTATATAGCAAAGATTTATGTGCAATAAGGTACAAACATACTTATTATTAATTATTTATAAAAGGATCTAGCTGATTTATTTTGCAAATTTACTCCTTGAAATTTATTTGTTCAAAAATATAATTATTGTAGTACAGTATTAAAAAAAATAATTTATAAAATTACTAACTTCCTGTCAAAAAATTATTGCTGTGAAGATAAGACAGAGGTTTAAAAATCGTAAAATTGACGATAAATTTTTATACTTGTTTTATTGAGGAAGTTGTTTATCAAATGTAATAATGAAAAAATTGTAAGCAGTAAATTTAGAAAAATAATTAAAGCTGTTGATATTTATTGTATTTAATGTTGCTTAATTTTTAATTAATTTATTTATTATTTTTCAGATATTCCGAAATGAATGGAGTTGTTGGCTGGTTTAAACAGAATAAACTCCTGACGCTTTTACTTGGTTACTTCGTACTTCTAGTCTCTGTGGGTTTAAGTCACAATAAAAATGTTGAAAGATACTATAAATTATTTATTAAAAAAATCGGATTTGATTGAATAAATTTATATATTTATAAATTATATTTGCTCCAACATGAAAAAAAAAATTTTTTTTTGAAACTTTTAAGTGATATTTCGTATCTTCGATGTTTTATAATTTACAAATAAAGTTTATGTTTATAAAATTAATTACTTTGTATTAAATACATTTTTAATGGTGATTTAGTATTTTATAAAAATATTTTATAATTATAAAATAAAATAAAATAAACTAGCAATTGTGCAGTTACTATTTTACTGCTATGACTTTAATTTAATTATAAATTTTCAATTAAAATAAGTTTTTAGTGACGGTTTAGTAGTATAGGAAAATTTTCCGTAACTAAATAATCATCTTCAAATATAACTATAAGATTGACTTCAAATTCTGTAAAAAAAAAAAAATTTATTAGTTTTTTTTTAGTGTAAATTTTACCAATTTATAATGATATTTATAATTACCTATTTTAAAATTACTGGTATTTAATGTTGGACATGTAAATAGCCGTGGAAAAATCATGTAAATAGGGATAGGAATACCAGTACAAACATTTCCTTCTCCTATTTGAATATTTTGTATCTCAGTAGCTATAAAATGAATATATTATCAAAATAAGTTATGTTTAATAAAAATAAGCTTAAAAAAAATTAAATTTACCATCTCTAGAGTAACCTTCAGCACATCCACAAGTTTCAACTCTTACCAATTGCAATTCAATTGATTTTATTAGAGCTGCAGTTTCCTCAATAATGACTTGACCAGTAAGTGGTTCAGATAATTTACAAATAACTTTATCAATCTGTCCAGAAATAATAAATTCAGGAACACTTGCTTTATCTCTAATATTTTGCAGCGACTCTGGTACTATTTTAAAAGTAACTGGTCTAACAGGCTCTTGTGGTTTTATTTCTTTACCTATCGGCGTTCTATCTTCGACCATAAATTCCAATGATTTACTAACATCTTTGGCCAAAAAACTTCTTTTGATGTCACACTTTATTACATATTGAATATTAACAAACACTCCATGATACGTTTCGTATAAACTTTTTGACCCTCTAGGTTTAAGAGGCAATTCAAATGGAATTTCTGTTTTTCCATTTGGTATTTTGCCTGCTGGTGCTACGTCTATCGTATATTGTACTAACTGAATCGGCTGGAATTAATTTAATGTTAATTTTATTTATCTTGTCCATAGTATCGCCAGTATTCATAAAACATTTTTGTTTATAATAAGTATGATACTGAAACTAACCGACATTTGATTATTATTATGATTTATTTATTAAATTACGACAAGAAAAATTATATAAGTTGAAATATGATACTGAATTTAATAGACACCTAACAATTTTGGAGAGTTTTATAATAATTAAATTATAAATAATAATAAAGTTAGCCGACGTTTTTAATTTTTTGATTACTTTTAATTTGTGTGAATTTTTAAAAATACTTTTTTACAATAATTAATTTTTTCTAAAAATTCAAGGAATTGTCAGATGTCTGATAATTTCAGTATCATATTTTAAATGAAAATAAAGTTAGCTGACATTTAAAAGTTTTAATAATTTATTTTATTGAAAAATTATTTTAAAAAAAATTTCACAAGTAGCAAATTTTAAAAATTACACGCAATTTTAAAAAAAAATATTTTTTTGTTATAATTTAATAAATGAAAAAAAAATAAAAAAAATTAAGAACGTCGGCTAACTTTAGTATTGTATATTTTGATTGTAAAAAACTATAACTAATTTTAAAAATTTTTGATTTTTTTCAGCAATTAAATTACAAGTAAAAAAGTAATTTAAAAAATTACACATATAATTTTGTAAACTTTCTACATGTGAAATTTTTTCTTATGATTTTTTTAGCAGTAATTCTTTCAATAAAAAAAAAATAAAAATGTTTAGATGTTAGCTAATTTAATGTTCATTAAATAAATACTAAAAATTATTAAATGTCTGTTAATTTTACTATCATCTATTAAATATAAATATTTGATTTAATTGTTGTAATGGAATTAGAGCAGTAAGTATTTTTCTCAATAAAATCATTACCTTAACAGAGTTATAAAAAGCTTCAAAAATTCCAACATTTTTTGAACTCAATTGCAAATTAACTGAGCCTTCCATTGTAAGAAAAATCCCATCATGTTTAATGTCAGAATTTGTTTGTAACAAAATTAATCCAGCTACAATTTCCTAAAAAAAAAAAAAAAAAAAATTAATAAACAAAGTAATTTAATATACGAAATTTAAAAAAAGAAAACTCACATTTTCATGATAAATTTTATTTGCTCTCTTCAATCTAATATCCACATTAATAGACATTTTTCTTATATTAATTATTTATCACATCTGAAAATGAAATGAAACTGAAATTGAGAGACACCTGACAATTTTTCTAAATTTTTTTATAAATTTTTGCAAGAAAAATTTATTATGACATTAAAGTTAGCAGTCTTGGCCATTTTTTTATTTTTTTTTAACAAATAAATTTGTTTTGAAAAATTATTTTTAAAAAATTGCATTTATAGTTTTTTTAAATTTCTAAATATCAATCTTTTTTGCCATAATTTATTTATTAAAAAAATTCTTCAATTTATTAAATATCTGCTAAATTAATTTTCGTAAGTTTATTTAAAAAATTCAATTTTTAGAAACTCTAAAAAATTGTAAGTGCAATTTTTCATAAATAATTTTCTAAATCTAGTTTATTATTTAGGAAAAATTAAAAAACTGTCAAGTGTTTGCCAATTTTAATATTAAAAATAAAAATAAACAATATAAACAACAAACTATTATTATTATTATTATTATTATTATTATTATTATTATTATTATTATTATTATTATTATTATTATTATTATTATTATTATTATTATTATTATTATTATTATTATTATTATCAAATAATATTTGACAGCTTCGAGGTTAGGTCAAGAATTAGAACCGCCATTTTTCATTCCTCAGAATCTCAGCTGTCATTGGCTGTTTTTTGAGCGCTAAATTCAAATCAATAAATAAAAAATGAATGACACATAGCTGACTTAATAAAGTTTTCAAATGTTTACGCAAATAATAAAAAAAAAAAAATAAACATCAATTTTATAATCAGTAATATTTAATATAAGAAAAAAAACAGACCTGAAGTGATTGTGCGCAAGCAGACCGGAATCAAATATAGAGGGCATTATTCTTTCCGGTGGGTTCATTCTCTCCCCTCTCAGCTGCTCGGTCAGCCATTCCCAGCCAAACAAATTCAAATCGACAGAGTCGTTACGGGAGAATTTGGTACGTTGCCTCTGGCTTCGACATTGGCATTGCTCACTTCATCGGACGAAAACGCCCCAAGTTAAAAAGAATTTTTATTAATATTAAATATATTACACTTTTGGTTAATTTATAATAAAGTGCAACAAGGAATTGACAATGGCATTGAGAAATCGCACTGCAATTACGGTAAGCATTTATAAATATAAATAACGTGTGTGTGAGAGTGAGTGAGTTATAAAAACCGTTGCTGGCTATTGGGGATGGTGTAACCGTCACTTGTACTTTAAATCTCTCTCGGCATTCGTTTTATCCAATATAAATAATCAATTAATCCATTTTTCATATTTTAGAAATTATATTTATATATATGCAATCACGTGTGTTCGCCGGCGTTGATATTTATCCTAAAATCTCAGAAAAATTATCAAGAATTATCAAGAGCTATTGCAATGGGCGTCTTGTCTCCCTCATTTGTCTAAGACATGACACGACTCGGGTTGAGAAAATTTAGCGGCAACATTTTCTTACCGAACTATTATCTTCCTTTTTATCTATTGTCTAGACAAGTATACTTCTTTTCTTACGACCCTAATTTTACTTCATTCTTTACTTAATCCTATTTTCGTATTATATTGCTAATTACCCATGATTCATAGATACTTGTAATTTATGGTTCCAAGAATACAAGCTGGAATATTTTTGTTATATATAAGTTTGTCTACGTCCTAATTTGGTAGCAGTAAAATTTATTACGGTTACTTTAAAATTTCTTACAAGTCATTGAATAATAGTTAAAAATTATGATCTCTTTTGCTTATGTTTAAGTATCACAATTTTATTTTTATTTATTTTGTTACTATCAACATATAATAAATACAAATTCATTTTTAGCAGATATTTTATGTTAAGAATTTTTTTAACAAATTAATTATAGAAAGAAAAAATCAAAAAAAAAAAAATATTAAGGGAAATTAAAATTTTTAAAAAACATTTCACTTTATTTAAAAAATTATTTTTACAAAATTGCATTTATACTGTTTTCCAGTTTCTACATGTGGAAATTTTTTATAATTTTTTTATTGCTATAATTTTTAAAATTCTAAAAAATTATCAAATTTCTCAAATAATTTCAGAATCATAATTATTTGATATAATTAGGTCCACATCTTTTACCGTTAATATTAGTTTTATAAAAAGAGTTTTTAAATAAAAGTTATTAAAAATTTAATTTTATAAAAAAAAATATCTCATAATTTTTTCTAAAGACCAACAAAAAGCCGCAGTTTCAAAAATTAATTAATTATAAAAATGAGGATTTTGAAATTTCAGCTTTTTTATTGATCCTAAGAAAAAATTATAAAGGACATTTTTTTTTTATAAAACTAAATAAATTAATTTAAATCAGCATGTAGTAGACCAAAATTATATGATTAAAGGTCTTCCCCTTCCCCCTTATCCTTTATTTCCCTAATTCCCAAATTTGTTTTTAATGACAAATTTAGCTATTACATGTACAATAATAATAATAATTTATTATTATTATTATTATTATTATTATTATTATTATTATTATTCCTGAGTAATTATTATTACTGAGTAAAGAGGACCTTTACTCAGTAGGAATTTTCGGTAACTGAAATGATGTTTATTATTTCATTTATTTTAACATGCCAATATTAACCAGAAAATATAAGATGAATTTTTAAACATATTGTTGAGGAAATTTTTTATATATTTAATTGGGTATGGTTCATTTTATTTATTACGGACTCTAAATATAAAAATAAAAAAAATTTTTTTGTATATTAAAAAATGTCATGCGCAGTAATTTTTGTAAATTAAGGACTAGGTGTTTTTATATTGTAAAATTTTAAGGTATTTATTAATTTTTTGACATTTGTATTGAGTTTTTAGTTTGATATAAAAATTGTTAATTATTCATTTATTTGTTTGTTAACACATAGGTACCTGATGATGTCAGATTCAGATTGACGAAACGTAGAAACTGATTAGAGCAATAATATAAAATTAAATTTAAACAACTTTTATTAAAAAAATTTTCTCGTAAAATGAATATTTTCGACGAAATATTAAAAATTCAATATCATTAATCATTACAGTTGTTATTTTAAAATTACGTCAAAAATCCTGACCATAAATATAATAATTAAAAAAAAAAAATACGATAATTAACTTATTAAATTTTTTATTTTGTCTTGCATAGAATGTAAACCAAGAAAATGTTAAGAACGTCAAGTCAACGACGACTGTCACGGGGATGACGAGACGTGCGGCGTTGGGAGAGATCGGAAATCGTGTGACTGTACGCTCGACGGTAACGTCAACAAAGGCTGGTGCATTGCCTCAGAAACCAGGGGTAAAGAAACCAGTAGCAACCACCCGTCAGGCGGGAGTTGTAAAGCCGGTGTTGAAAGCTCAGGAGAAGCTCCCAGTGCAAATAGTCAAGCCAGTTGTTAAAGAAGTAGAGGAAATAAAAGAGATTGTGCCGGCGTTGGACATTAAAGTTGAAAAATCTGTCCAGCTGATTGTAATCGACGACTACAAAACTACCACTACATCTGCTGGGGATTGTGATGCATTCTCGTCGGACTTACTTCAGGTCGAGGACATCGATGAGGCTGACAAGAACAATCCGATTCTAGTCACAATCTACAGCAATGATATCTACTCTTACTTGAGAAAACTGGAGGCTCAGTACCCGATCCATCGAGGGTACTTGGCCGGTCAGGAAGTTACCGAGAAGATGAGGAGTGTTTTGATCGATTGGTTGGTTGAAGTACACCAGCAATTCCGTTTGCTACAAGAAACTCTTTATCTTACCGTTGCAATTATTGATCGTTTCTTACAGGTGATTTTATTAATTTTTTTTTTTATATATTCTAATTAATTGTTCATTGAGAGAAAAAAAAATAGTAATAATTTACAAGTGTGGTCTACTCTATTTTTGGCCATTTCTTGGTGAAAAATTAATATTTTTTAATTTTTTTTTATTCTGCTTGTTTTTACGGCGCATTTATGATAAAAAATGTCGTGAAAAAAAAAAAATTCAGGATTTCGATAGCCTTTTTGCGCTCAAAAGTCTGAAAAAGTTTTGGCTCTTATGTTTCTGGATAAAATTTCTATTTTATCGTTTTTTGATGTTTTTGATATATATTTTTTTGAAAAGTACATGAAAAAAAAGTTGAATATCACAATTTTCTAAAAAATTTATAAAATTTCTTTGAAAATTTGTTAATATTATGATAATCAACTTTTTTTTTTTCGATCACTCATTTTTTTTTATGTATTTTTCAAAAATAAAAAAAAAATGAAAGTTGAAATGGTCGAGCACGCTAGTAAATAATTACCAAAAAAAAATGAATATTTTTGTGACAAGATATTGACTTGTAAATTTTAAGTAATTTTATTTCTTAGCTAAAGAAATAAAAATTTTTCTCACGGCAACTTTTTTGTTGAAAAAAAGTTTTATAAATTAAAAAAAATTTTTTTTGATGAAAATTCTTAACTTGTTGATCTAAAATGGTTTTTTTTTCTTAAAAAAAAAAAAAAAAAAAAAAAAAAAAAAAAAAACTATAGAGGAATTTTTTTATTTTTTTTAGTTGAAAAATAAAATTTTTTAAAATAAAAAAAAAATTTTTTTTCTCTCAATGTAGAGCTTGCAATAATTAAAAAACTAAAATTTATTTAATTTGGGAATTACAGTCAGTCAGAACGATAACCAGAAAGAAATTACAACTTGTTGGGGTAGCTGCAATGTACATTGCGTGCAAATACGAAGAGATGTACGCACCAGACATAAGTGACTTTGTGTACATAACGGACAATGCCTACACAAAAACAGAAATAATACACATGGAGATGCTGATTGTACGGACGTTGGATTACTCATTTGGAAGGCCGCTGCCGCTTCATTTCTTGCGGAGATACAGCAAAGTTGGACATGCTACGTCAATCCATCACACAATGGCTAAATATTTTTTGGAGCAATGTCTAATTTCTTACGAAATGTGCCATTACCCACCGAGTTTGGTTGCTGCAGCAGCCATGTACTTGGCCTTCTTTGTCATCGGGAACGACTCTGAAGATGAGGGCAAGGTTATTTGGACTCCAACTCTCGTACACTACAGCACCTACACCAAGGATGACATTCTGCCGGTCGTGCGCCAAGTAGCAGTTATTATTGTTAACGCTGACAAGAACAAGTACCAAGCTGTGAGAAAGAAGTACAATCACTCTAAGAACATGAGAATAAGCTTACGTCCTGAACTCAAATCTCCCAGCATGCTCAATTTGGTCAATTCACAAAATTGAGATTTCATTTACATTGGTTTATTTTAAATCACAATTTTTATTGCTATTATTATGATTAATAATTATCTAGTACTTTTTGATCAAGCGTCTGAGAATTTTTTAGCAATTTATTTATTTATTATAATTATAGATGTGATTTTATGAGCTTATATAAGCTCAAATATCAAATTTTATTAAATCATATTAATAAATTGCTGAGTAATTAATTAATAATTATCGTTAAATTAATCAATTATTAATTATTATTATCAATTGAAAATTCTCGGATGATAAATAGTTAAAGTAAATAATATGATATTTTGATTAATTTTGTAATAGATAAATTATAATTTTTTTTAGTAAGACTTAGTAATGTGTGAGTGGGTTTGAGTCAATGACACGTCATTATAAGTTGCTGAAAGTTTAATTAATTTTTTTTAACTGGATGCAATAAAACTTAATTTGAGAATGATGCGAACACCGCGGTCTGTCAATTTTTTTTTTTTTTTATTAAACAAATAAAAATATTTTAACTTTACGAGATAACTGAATATTAAATTAATGATGCCATTTTTATTTTTTTAATCAAATTATTTGACTGATTAAAAAAATAATTATTTCGTACCGGTAGTTCTCGTGCATTTATTAATATATATTATGAACTTTGATAAGCGTATTTTTATTCCGGACTTTAAAAAATAAATAAATTTTTAATTTTAAAACAAGCTTACTATTATATATATTACTATTATATTTCTGAAAATTCGTAGATCAATAATTATAATAATAATCTTTATTTTTAGATGACACTATTAATTTTCTTGTAATTTAAGACTCTATTGATACATCTTATATATCTCTACACTTATTTTTACTTCCTTATATTTACCTATATATTTTTTATCTAAAAAATGATTTTCAAAATCTCTAGCATGTAGATTAATAAGTATAAAAATTAATAAAACCACATATCTTGTATATAAATATTATTTCTTTGAAAAGCTATTTTAAATTCTCGCATAATAATTAAAAAAAAAAAAAAAAAAAAAAATTAAAAATACCTGTTTGCGAGTTTGGATGAAATATATGAATTGACTAATATGAATGATTTAAATATATGGCTGGCAATGTATTGTAATATATTAACTATTAACTATTAAATAAATAAAAATTAAAGATATAAAAATTAGAGGGTAAATTAATTGTCAGACAAAAGACATGTAAATAAAATAACAAGACCGATAATAATTGTTTTATTAAAAACCATTTTCAAATTCAGCTCAATAAGTACCACTAAAAAATATTTAAAAATTAAAATTTTTATTAGATTGTGGAAATAAATCAAGTGACCACTGGCTGGAACCTGCTTCTGGAGGATAAGTGAACTTAGGCTCCAGTAAACAATTCTGCAATTTATGAGGATCATTTTCATCTGGATCGGCAGCCTTCACCCAAATTTCGTGCTTACTCTTCTCAATAAGACTCAGCATATCCGTGAGCGCATTCTGTAGCTTTTCCGCGAGCTCGTCAAAGAAGAAATGCAAAAGAACTCGATTAACCGCGTTAATTTCTTCGCGTTGCAAATAAGTATTGGTGATAATAATATGGAGCGCGCGAATTAAGCCAAGGTCTTCATAAGCGCTGCCTTCTTTGATGTCCAAGACCTTCCTCTCGTGCTTGCGTCTATTTTTACCGGACCTGTAGCTTCTCCCCGAGCTCCTGGAGCTTCTGGAACTGAGACTGGCGGTGGACCCAGCAACACTACTGGTCTCGCTGAGTAAATCGCTGACATCTCTTCCAGCATTTCCGCGTTCTTCTTCAAGAGCCTCGAGAATGAGCGCCTGCTTTTTGGCCTTTTCCTTTCTGACAATCAGCAGCCGTCGCTTGTGTTTCAAAAATTCCTCCTTATTTTTATTGATCCTGAAATAAATCTCGATGGCATGTTCGTGTGAGCCAGGCTGGACATGTGTCTCTATCAAATCAAGTCTTTTGAACGAGTGAGCAATACGAAGAGCGTCTCGCCACTCTTTACCTTCACTCAAAACTGACACAGCTTCCTCAACATGGTTTAGGTATGTCAGACATATTTCAGCCGCGTCGCGATACCTCTTGTCTTCGCGCAGCTGCGTGACAAGATCTTGGTAGAGAACATTTAACTCGCCAGGACTCATCTTCATTTTAGTGGACACGATGATGGCGTCTTGCCAACTACCAGCTGTTTTGTGTACCTGTAATGCGCGCTCCAATTCTCCGCTCCGTTGAAACATCACCCCGGCTTCGCGGTACCGTTTATTTCTCATAAGAGTCTCCGCGTAAAGTCGCGCGATCTCTTTGTACTCTTTTCCATCCTTTGGGAACAATTTTATGGCCTTTGCAAAGAGATCGTAGCTGCAAATCAAGTCAATGCACTCATCAAATTTATCCAAACGCTTGGCAATGTGGTCCAGCGCAGACTCGTATCGTTTCAAGTCTTTGTCGATTTTGAACTTGCGATAGTTTTCTTCAAGATTCGCGAGGCCATTCAAGTATGGTAAATATTCCTTGGGGTCTTTCAACGATTTAGAAGCTACGAATTTAGCAAGCTCGAGGTCATACATTCCCAAGGCGATGTCGTAGAGCACATCAACGTCCACCAGGTATAGCAGATACTTCAAGGCTTCTTCAGCAGACTGTTGGCGAGCTTCAGAAGTTCCTTCTTTTATTTTAAACTCCTTAATCTTGCGCAAAGCTGCTTCCAGTCCTGGAGTGTGCTTATTTTTTACAAGACAGGTCAGAATTGGTTGGATAAGATTTCTCGTCTCTGCTTTTATTTCCATAATGCCCCTCAACAACTGGCAAATTTTCTCGACTTTTCCTTCCTCTGGAATGTCTAACTCTGATTTTCTCGACTCATTCTCTTGATCAGTATAACAACAACTGTAAAGCGTATTCGTCACGTCTTCCTCATGGAGCTCTGAAATGAAGAGGTTCAGCCAGCAAGGGTTCTTTATTTCGTCGATAAATTTTTCAGCGTTTTTTACAAACAGTCGCGGATTGTGGTCGTAGATCAGATTCAGATTTATTCGCTGTTTTCGCATTATATCAAACGCCATAAAATAATTAAGGCAACTTAAGTGACTTTTTATGATGTGCAAGTTTAAAGGTCGCGGTTGAATGGTCTCTAAATTTCCTCGTTTCATTTGCAGAATCGCTCGGGAGTCACCAGGAATTGCCATTATTAAACTTGATGTTCGCTCTAGTCGTCTCATACTCAAACCTAAAAATTACAATTGATAAATTTATTTAATTGTAAGTTGAAAAAATTAGAAATTTAATTACGGTCAATATTTAATTATAAAAAAATTATTGATAATTTAATTAGAGAGAACAAAAATATTTTTAAGCTTTTTTTATATATTTTATATTGATTTCTTTAAATAGTCCATTATAAGAGAAGATATTTAGTTATTTAATCACATTTATATAAAGTTGATTTAGTAAATTTAGAAAAAAAAAACCAATAAATTATTTAGAATAAATAAAACAAAAAAAAAAACATTTAGTATTTTTGAGATCATTTAAGTTAAATTTATATAATTTGATATGGATTTTAATAATCAATTTATTTATTTGGATTTAAGTTAAATAAAAATTGTTTATTTCACAGTTTAAAAACAAAAAACAAATAAAAAAAAATTACTCAAATTATATTAATAAAAAAAAAATTAAAAAATAATTTACCTCCAGTAGTATGTTCAGTTTGTCCAGTTCCCCATGACTTGAGAGACAAATTAGACATGGAAAGTTTACTAAATCCATCAGCATTCATGGCGACACAAACTAGCGCGTGTTGCAGAGTCGTAAGTAAAAGAAAATCCGAGTGAATACAAATACTGTTGATGTTGTTAGCGACTTCTGAGCCGTCAACATACAGACGGTTTGAATAACCAAGCATGACGATAACAAGACGTTTCTCGATCTCCACGACCTCCACTTGATCACAAGATTCCGGGATAATTATTTCTGTCGGCACAGCACCTTCACCGTGGATGTATTTTAGCACTTGATTGCCCACCACCAGGTAAGCTGTGTCATTCACGTCACCGGGCGATGCCACGATGTGCTGGATGTGTTCGTGCATCATCAATGCCTCTCTGTTATAAATCAGATCCAAATCAACATCAGTTTTAATAAATTGCTATGCCAATTAGCTGCCCCACTCATGTGTGCAGCTCGAGTAATAATTTTAATTTACATCATTTATAATATTTATATTAAAACAACTATCAAAATTTTGAGTTCTTACCTAATTATTATTCGTCCATTATCTTGATCTTTCTGAATGTTTACTAATTCAAGAACGCATAAATAACAATGATCCCCGTGTGACAATGAACACAACATTGTATTTTCTTTCAGCCATAGAAAATGATGCAGCGAGTAATTTATTTCTTCTATTTTCAATTCTAGTGGTGCAGCTTTTTCATCCCATTCAATTTTATATGATCTGACGTGTTGGTACTCGAGCGGAAACTCGTCCTGTAAAATTTATGATGAGTGAATAAATTTAATAAAAATTATACTGAAACAGACATCTGAAAAATTTTGTTAAAAATAAATTACGATGAAAAATTTTATTTTTTTTATTTTTACAGGTGGAATTTTTGTAAAAATGTCTGTTTAAAATATTTATTACTTTTTTTTTGTTTTAGCAAAAAATTTATAATTTTTAGAAATATTAAATAAAAAAATAAAATGTTTTTAAAAATATTGTTAAATAAAATTTTCAGTTATAGTTTACTAATTTATAATTTAAAAATTATTTCACATCTGCTAAAATTACCATAATTTTTTTTTTTAATTATTATAAAAAATTTATAAAACTCTCCAAGTACTACTCAGTGTTAATAAACAAATGACAAATAATTATAATCAAATTAATAGATAAAAAAAAACATGATATAAATTAATGATGTGTTGAATTCTCACCCGAATAAATAAACATAGCGCCAGTTTATTATTTTGTAACAGCAAGAAAAATGAATTGGAATCAATCCTAGAGTCAGTGTCAGTGTCATTATGACAAGAGTTTGCTGCAAAGATACATTCATTAATAGCGCAATCAACTTCGACGGACTTGTGGGACATGGGCGGTGGCACTATGCCCACTCTGAACCCAGTTACCAATAGTTTGTCACCATCAATAACACCGACGACACTTTTATCGGTGTCAGTCATCCCGCGGCTGTGATTTATCATCCATCTGAACGAGTAAATCACACACTTAAGCTTTGTTATCGTTATTAAGCGTTTTCGAGCACGTGTTGCCGAGCTCCAGGTGTAGTAAATCAGTGGGTCGTCTTCGCTGAAGCCTATGCTCTGTTTCAAGTACCAGTGATAATTATTGACCGTCCACAATTGGAGGTACTGGCCGCCAGTTTGCAGGCTTTTACATTCGACCACGAGAATCTCTGAGTCTGGACTCCAGAGAAGACTTTTCACGTCAACCTTGGTAGGGCTGAACGGCAAAGTGAACTCTCGATGTTTGAGTCCGTTTTTTTCAAACAGACCCACCACGTATTTATCCTCGAGCCTCTGTGTCGCTGCGATGTAATTTCCTGACGGCTTCCAGGTGATTGATTCCTCCAGCCTGTGAGTCAGCTCGCTCGTGTACTGGAGTGCGCCCTCTCGGTTGAAAATTTTAAATAATCTCACGTCAGCTTTCTCGTGGAAAAAACTCACCGCAAACAAAGTTCCGTCTCCTCGCCAAGTTATTAATGACTTTTTGGTGTCTTTATCAGTTCTGCCGATGATAAGAGCTTTGGCTACAGCCGCAGCCTTACCTTCAGACCCGTGGAATTGAGTTTCTTTCTTTCCCCATCCTACAGTTACGAACTGCTTGTCTCCAAACTCCTCAGCTGTCAAATCCGCTTCTGACATCACCTGTAAACTAGATATCATGGTATAGACCTGGTGATTCTTGGTCACTAAAACGAGAATTTCTTGGTCTGGACTGAGTTGGATGCATTCTATACCGCCGTCGATATGAGCCGCGACTTGGTGGTCAAACGGCTCAGTGGGAGATATTTTTACCAGGTCACCGTTGTCGTAAGCGCAGTAAAGAGTCTCGTTGTCACTCCAGTATTGGATTCCAACCGGCTTAGCTTCATTGTTGTCATTGATACCTGCTTTTTTCAGTACTTCAAATCCCATTTCATTTTTACAGATTAAATAAATATTATTCGTATCTACTACAAATAAATTGTCATTTATTGGATCCGTGCAGCAACTAACGCTGTCAGGTAGTCCTGAAGGAATAAACTGGTCCCGTAAGTCAGCAATGACATGACTGCTAACTGTCAAGTTCCTCATTATTGTTTCACAAGTTTTTTTGAGTAAAAATTATTTTTCAGCTACTGACTAAAAAAAAATTGATTTTATTGTTAATTATTCTAATTATTTTTAATAAAATAAAATGACATTAAAGTTAGCTGTCACTTGACAATTTTTTAATTTTTTTTAACAAATAAATTTGCTCCAAAAAATTATTTTTAAAAAATTGCATTTTTAGTTTTTTAAAATTTCTAAATGTCAATTTTTTTTTGCCATAATTAATTTGTTACAAAAATTCTTAAAATTATCAACTATCTGCTAAGTTAATGACATTAAATTTAGCTGTCACTTCACAATTATTTTAATTTTTTTAACAAATAAATTATAGCAAAAAAAAAATTACTATAAAAAAGGACTTGTAGATATTTTAACAAATTAAAAATGCAATTTTTTTTAAATAATTTTTTAGAACAAATTTTTTTGTTAAATGAAATTAAAAAAAAATTGTTAAGTGACAGCTAACTTAAATGTCATGCTAAGTTAATTTTTATATGAGAATTAACTCAGCAGATAGTTGATAATTTAAAAAATTTTTGTAACCAATAAATTATGGCAAAAAAAATTTATAGAAAAAATTGACATTTAGAAATTTCAGAAAAAAACTAAAAATGCAATTTTTTCAAAATAATTTTTTGGAGCAAATTTCTTTGTTAAAAAAAAATTAAAAAATTGTCAAGTGACAGCTAACTTTAATGTTATTTAACTTAACACATATTTAATAATTTTAAAAATTTTATAACAAATAAACTAAATGGCAAAAAAAAAAAAATAAGAAAAAAAGATTGACATCTAGAAATTAGAAAAAAACAAAAAATGCAATTTTTTAAAAATAGTTATTTGGAACAAATCTTTTTGTTAAATAAAATAAAAAAATTGTCAAGTGACAGCTAATTTGAAAATAATAATTTTCATTAAAATAAATAATTATTCTTTGGATCTTACCGTAAAAAATATAATATTTTTATGTTTTATTTACATAAATAGGTTACAAAAGACATTATATATATCAACACGCTGCACGTGGAGGTTGGTAAAAAGGGAATTTATAAATTCCGCCGACACTAGCGACAAAACGGCTGATTGGGGAAATCAAAAATATCACCTTGCATCTTTTCATCTCTGTTTCCTTCGCTGCATTATCTTTTTACAATTGCCATCATTAATGCTTGGGCATGAAATAAGTAAGTTGTTACCAATTCCAACCCGTGCGTTAATATGATGGCGATTGTACCAAGAAACTAGACTGAGTTTTCATTTAATTGAAGACTGAGAGAAACTTAGAAGGAGACAGAACTAAAATTTCAGACAGACATATTTATAATAAAAGTTACAGGATGATAGTTTGTTGCAGTGAATAAATAATAAAAATAGTTTTTTTTTGGTTGTAAATTTTAATATTTTCATTAAAAATTTATCTAAAAAATCTTCTAGTCGTAACAATGGCAACTGCAGTTGATGAAATAATTTCTGTTGATTTACCCGACGATAAAGAACATCTGTAAGTAATAAATTATATTTATTTATTTATATAAAGATCCAACAGCAGTAGCCAATAACAGGGTTACTGGAGAATAAATTTAACGTCCTTTTACAAATCACATTACATAAAAAGAAAAAATATAAACAATAATAATTTAATGTATTTGCAATTTTAGAAAATAAGAAAGAAAACTAAAAATTATGACACTGAAGTTGACAGATATAAAAATTTTTTTAGATATTTATAGCAATCAAATTATTATAAAAAAATTAAATTAAAAAGTTTCATATGTAAAAATTAATAAAAATTACAAGTGAAAATTTTTAGAAGAATTTTTTTATTGTAATTGATTTATTAAAAAAATTTTTAAAATTAACAGCTGACTGCTAACTTCAGTATTATTAAAAATTAGTGTTTTTTAAACATCTGTTAAGATTTAAAATTAGCCAAAAGAAATATTAATCAATTATAATTATTAATTATTATTAAACCTACCTATGACTTACCAACTACGTCTAATTATATTTTTATGACATTGAAGTTGAGAGACATCTGATAATTTTTAGAATTTTTTTAACAATCAAATTATAGCGATAAAATTTGATTTAAAAATTTCATCTTTAAAAGCTCTGAAAAATTATAAATGACACTTTTATAAATAATTTTTTATGCCTAGTTGATTTTTCAAGAAAAATCAAAAAATTGTCAAGTGTCTGCTAACTTCAGCCTCATATATTTTTACATAATGCTATTGCAAAATTTTTAATTGACAATTTTATTATTTATTTCAGAATGGAGCCAGTCACATATAATTTGGTGGACATCACCTCTGAATTTTTCGATGCCATTAAAAGTAAGTAAAATATTAATAAATTTATTTATTGACAGCAAACCCTATTTACTAATAAAAAAACTAAATTTTTAAAAACAGGTTTAGAATTAGGCGAACTTTTGCATGATGACTTGTTCGGGCTGTTTGAAGCAATGTCAGCGATTGAGATAATGGATCCAAAAATGGACGCAGGAATGCTGTGTAACCGCGGAAACAATCAGCTGTATACATTTGAGCAAGCCGTCGAGTCCGGCGCAATAAAACTAGACAACCTGACAGCCTCAGAAGTGATAGGTATCATAGATTCCACATACGCGTGCATAGTTTCTTGGTTAGAAGGGCACAACTTAGCACAAACTGTATTTACAAACCTGTACCTTCACCAGCCAGCCCAGATCCTCGACAAGCCACTGAAAACATTCTGCTACGCAGTCTACCAAATAATCGAAGTAATTAAAAATTCGATAAACCGCGCGATGGTATTTGAAGAAGAGGACTTCCAGAGCATCACATACGGCTACAAGCTGCACTTGGAGGTGACTGAGAGCAAGACGATATCCATGCTGAAAGAGGTTGAGGAAGAGCTGCACCGCAAGAGTAGGATCAAGCCAGTAAACGAAGAAACTGAGAAAGAGTACAATGAAGGTCTGGCGCTCTACGCCAGGATAAGATTCACCAAAATGTTCTACCTGGCTCTGTCCATGATGGGCAAGAAGGACAACGTCACCCTGTACTTGACCGACATTCAGAGACTGCTGTCGAACTGCACGGACATGATCCAGGTGATGATAAAAACAGTTAGCAGAGGCAGCAAAGCTGACGAGGTGTCGAACCACCCGACGATAATGGGGTTCGACCCGATGGTAAACCAGCGGCTGCTGCCTCCAACGTTTCCTAGGTACACTAAGATAAAACCGAGGACCGAGGCGCTGGAATACATGGAGGAGCTGATCAACAGATTGAAGACCGTGACGAAGGTCACCAGCTGCACGGGGTTCCACAGTGTGCTTGATTTCTTTCTGGAGTTCTCTCGGCAGAACCCGTGTATTTTATCCAGGTCGATGCTGCAAATAGTTTATCTGCCGGGTGGAAACCGGGTCTTTGGTACGCACAATTTTACAGACATTCTCAAAGACGCGGCTAAAAATTTTACAGCTCCACCGGCGTTGCTGCCCAAGAGCACGTTGTTGCAAAATCACCAGGCAAGAGAGTGCGTAGAAACATTTTTCTATCACTGCACGACGCTGTTCAATAGCCTGCTGCAGCTGAGTGGTCACAACAGAGCGAGACAGAGAGACATGTTGGCCCACATGCTCGAGGATTTCGCGACGTTGCACGACGAGGCGGAACGGGTGGATCGGCATCTCAACACGCTGTCGTTGAAAAACGACACATCGAGGTCTCACCTGGCTTGCTTCGGGACCTGGTTGTTGTATCACACGGTTCGCGTAATGGTCATGTACCTGCTCAGCGGGTTCGAGTTGGAGCTCTACTCGGTACACGAGTATCACTACATCTTCTGGTACCTGAATCACTTTTTGTACGGGTGGCTGGTGTCTGCTCTCACCAGAGCAGACTCATTTTTGATGGAACAGGATATTCACACCGAGATGCACAAAGGACGGGGTGCCAAGAAGAGTGCTAAAAATAAAAAGAAGAAAGTCACACCCCGGCCGTACAGCTTGGAGATGCTGATGTACCAAGTGCTTCAGAATATCTGCGGTGGTTACTTCAAAGCTCTCGTTGGGCTACGCATGGATGGCAAGATACCTTTGCCGGAAAAAGAGTTTGACTCCGAACGTGTTAGATATAAGCATAGATTATTATCTCCTTTTTCGTCGTTATTGCTACCGCCAGCTGCTAACTATGAAAAGTTTTTAGATCTCACTAATACGCATCCACACAAAAATAATGTAAGTTTTTTTTTTTTATTTTAGATAATTAAAATCATAACTTTAAAAGTTTTTTTTTATTTTTTTTTGTCTAGATGAAGAAATTTTTTTTGGATTTAACATAAAAAAATAAATTTAATTTATCTGTCGTGTACAATAGTTTCGTCCAACATCCGGCGAAATAGCTAGTAATCGATAAAGTTATTAAACACAAATATTTTAATTAAATAAAAAATAATAAAAGCTAGTGGCTGCCGAGATTTACGAATTATGAATAAGAAAACTTTGGCTTAATGATTTTTTTATATTTATAATCACTCTTTACATAGTTTGGGTAGTTTTTAAATAAATTAAAAAAAAAAAAAATAGTGCTTTCACAGGAACAATTAAAAATAATTTAATGGAAAAATGTGAACGTACAAATTAATAGAACCAAAAATCTATTAAAAACTCAAAAAATTTAGCATAAAAACCCATTTTATCGTATGACACTAGCCACAAAATTTCGCATATTATCTTAATAATATAGATAATTTATAATAGTGATAATAATGATAATACTAACAGTAATTCTTGTTATTTTGTCAGGAAATAATTACCAGCGAATTGCATTATACAACAGCATGTAGACATTTTCATCGCGCAAAAAACATGCTCGACTATGCTTTGTCGTTATGCCAGGACAGAAATTCAAGCATTGCTAATGAGGTAGTTATACATTTTGTTTTTTTTTTTTTTTTATTCACCATTAATATCATTTAAAATCTTTCACTATTCATAAACACAAAATATTACTGTTATTATCATTAATAATTATTATTATTGTCGTTTCAGATAAATGATTTATTAAAAGTAACCAAGACAAATTTCATTGTTGTAAAACTGCTAGCTGATGGTCATAAAAAAGACTCCAAAGAACCTCCAATCTTCGATTTTTCTTGTCATCAACATTTTCCAATCATCAAGCTCGTGTGAGCTAAAACAAAATAACACACTTAAAAAAAAAAAAAAAAAAAAAAAAAAAAAGTTAATTAAAATCTCATCTCCTCATTTCATTAGTTTGTTTCAGACTATTAAATTTAGTATTTATTTTTCATGCATTAAAAATGAATTGAATGTTTAGGAAAAAAAGATTCGTTTATTTTGAAATTGTTTTAGCTAGCTTTTTAATAAATTTATGTAAATGTTTATAGTTTTTAAATGTTTTGCCAGTAAAGCTACAGCAATATTGTCTTCGCAAAAGACTACTAATGCAATTGCAAATTACGCGCTTATTATCGAATCAAAATTTACTGAGCGCGTATTGCGATTTTAATAATTATTGATAAAGAAACAAACAAATTAATAAAAGTAAAATTAAATATTAAATAAAAATAACAGCAAATGATAATAATTATAAAATAATAATAATAATAATAATAATAATACATCATTAATTCTCTATAAATATTTAAAGTGTAAATGTTATTTGTTGTACAATTTTTTCTTTTTAAATTGTTCAAGCTGTTAATTAATTTAAAGAAAAAAAAAAAAAAAAAACAAATTTAAAATAATAGATGAGAGAAATTGTATCAAAGAAAAAAAAAAGAAGAAGACTGCTGTCAATTTCTTTTTGAACTATAAATAAATGTAAACTAAATCTAAATCCGTAAACTTATAAATTAATTATTAGTCTTCATTTTTATTTTTAAGCAGATTTTTGGTGGTTAATGTTAATATTTGCGTGATAATAACTCAAGACAATGGATTCATTAGCCCGAGTAGGTGATCAAAGAATAAATAAACCGTATCTCGGTGGCTGGAAGCACAGAGCCACAGGTGTGATATATCACAATGCAGCATCGCAAACAGGACCATTAAACGTGAACAATGTTGAGAATTTCTGCAGCAGAGAGGTGCAGTGTATTAATACCAAAGATGATGCATTTCAAACTTGTATTAACAGAGCTACGCAGATGTGGAGGTTTAATTTATTGCTCATTGTTCGATAAGTTAACTGGGTGCTACCAATTTAATAATAATTCTGAATTTCTCAACGCCCTTATAAGCATATTTACACATGTTTTTTTATCAAAATTATTCATTCAATTTTCAGCTGTTGTAGGTCTTTGAATATAAGTTATTTTATAGTATATTAAATTAGTGAAATTGTAATTATAATTTAAGTGTACAGAAATTAGGGATACAATGTTGAACTTAGTAATTTTCCTAATAACTTTGTTGATTTATAATATTTGTTAAATTAGCTTGAATACAGAAAGAAAAAATTTATTTTGAACAAAAATGAACAATGTTGAAATTAAAAAATAATTTGTTGAAAATTTTAAACAATTTTTTATTTTTTAGTTGAAGGAATGAAAATTTTTCTCTCAATAATTTTCTTGTTAAAAAGAAGGGTAATTATTTACAAGTGGGGTCAAACCTATTTTTGGACATATCTAGATGAAAAATAAAAAAATTTTTTTTTTTTATTCTGACAACAAATGGCGTGAAAAAGAAAGATTTCGATAGCTTTTTTGCCTTCAAAAGTTGGAAAACATTTTGGCTTTCATATTTTTGGATAAAATTTTTATTTCATCTTTTTTTTTGTATGTTTTGAAAATTTTTTTTTTAAAAATACATAAAAAAACGAATAATCAAAATAAAAAATTGAATATCACAAGTTAAAAAAAAAATTATAAATTTTTATGAAAATTTTTAAAATTTGTTAGAATTTTTTTGATGTATTTTTGAAAAAAAATATATATATAAATAAAATCAAATCGAAATGTCATTCAAAAAAATGAAAATATAAATGATTGACCCCACTTGTAAATATTTGCCGAAAATTTTCTATTTCTTTAGTTAAAAAATAAAAAATTTTTAACAAATTAATTTCTTGTCACAAAAATGCCAATTTTTTTTATAAGGATATTTTTTCTCGCTGTATTATCCAATTTATAATGTTTAAAAAAATATTCATTGTAATTATTCTCGGTCAATATGTTGAAATTTATTGAGTGAAAAATAACCAAGAGTCTTATAAAAATTCCCAGCAAAAACAGTGGTAGAGTTAGAGTAAGCTTTCTTATCTGTCAGCAGAAACTTTTTATCTTTAAAATTTTTTTAACAGCTCTAGATTTTATAACTTTTCCCAAGTAGTTTAAAAAATGTATTTGTCCGTGAGATAACTGTGTAAGATAAATTTTCAGATTAAAATCATTACAACAATTTAACACTCGATTAGAGTGCAAATATCTCTTAAAACTTTTTCTTTAATCAATTTTCAACCGCTTACAAATCTTATAAAATTCTTTTCAGAAAAGACTGTTATATATCAAGCGAAGAAGACAAATATTTGACCTCGGGTTCCTATGAAACCGCTGCAGAAAAAGAAGCTCGCTTGAACAAAAAAGCGCTAACGATCCAGCGATGTTATCGATCCTGGAGAACCCTGAAGAAAATCCGGGTGTGCGCTGTTGAATACCGTCGTCTCAACGAGGAATGCATGAATCACGCTAAAGGGCAAGAAGAACTTCGCCAGGAACGCACCAAGCACTCGATAATCCGGCAAACATACCCGCAAAGTCGCTCAGACTTTGACAAAATTTACGCGCTCATTGAATTATGGCGACAGCACCATCAGAAGCGGATCCGAAGTTGTTTTTTTCGAGGAGCAGTGATTGCAGAAAATCTCTCAATGCTGGAAAAAATAACAGAGATGCTGAGAAACCTGGAAAAGCATCGAAGTATTATTAGAGAGGAGCGTGCAACCGCCCGGCTCACAGAGTTGTTGACATTTCACAGTAAACCAGTCAGATGGACTGGATACAACGGGAAGCTCATTGAAATGATAACTCTGAGGACCCAGAGAGCTCGTGAGCTCAAGAATCTCTATGACCTACTAGCTAATGAGAGCAATTGCACCACTGAGAAACGAATCGAAATGTTTATTCATCTCAAGTGCGCTCTTAGTTCCCACAATTGTTACCCTGCGTTAGATCTTCTCGGTTTGATTCAACAGAAACTTTTATTGCTGTCCCGCGGACTCGCTTCTGGGCTTGATAATTTCAACAAAAGAATATTAAGTAATTTTTCTTTTTAGTACTTTTTTATGGAGCAATTAATGTGTTATAATTTATATATACAGATGTATATATATAGATTTAGTTGGGTACTTCTGGCCAAAATTTGAAATTTTAGCGAAAATACCCAAACTAAACTCTTGTTAAAAAGTTATATGAAAATCAAATAAATCGTCTAACCCCGAAATATCTTAGGAAATGTCCAAACACAGCTCCTGCCAAAAGCGGAACTAAAAATTCTAATTTTAAAAGGTTCTTCATGAAAATTGAATTTTGGCACACCCTAATATATATATATATATATATATATATATATATATATATATATATATATATATATATATATATATATATATATATATATATAGTGACTTTCTATAGATATAGTCACGCATTACGATATCTCTGGAACTATAAGACCTAGAGACTTGAAATTTGGCCGGAATATTCCTTTCGCTAATTAGAGGTCAGCTAAGAACGGATTTTACAAAATTCCATCCACAAGGGGGGTTGCGGGGGCGTTAACAATGAAAAATTCCCGTTTTCAAACTATAGCTTCTATCGACTCCAAATTTGGTAGAAATCTTTTGTAAGAGATGTAGAAAAAGTCTATAGGCAAATTTTACGATAGCTCATCTCACAGGGGTTTACGAAGGTGGGTGTGAATATTAAAAATTTTTAATTTCCAAGCTAGAGCTCCCATAGAATCCAAATTCTCATTTCAACTTTTTTTCTTCGTGTCAATTATTATTCATTTTTGAAAAAAACCCACGCAAACATTAATAATGATTACACATTGAAAGTTACAATAAATATTAGCTGGAATAATTACATGGATAAAAGGTATACGCTAATTACATGAAATTTGGAATTTGTGAAAGTCAAAACAATACTCTAATTAAATTTCAAGTTTAGATCTAAAAATACAATTCTATAAAATGCCCAGCGAAGCGGGCGGGTAACAGCTAGTTTTATAATATATGAATAAGGTAATGCGATTAGGAAATAATTCATCCTCATTGATAATATAATTTTCCTTCATGATGATTCACGGTTTGAGATTTTTTTAGCGCTGGTAAATTTATCATTTAAATAACTAAAAGAATACGGAAAATTTTCTGATGGGCATTTCTTTATTTTATAAAAGGAACTTTTTTAGTTAAATTTGGTATGATAAAAACTTCTTGATGTTAATTTGTGTCTTTTCACAATTTTATATATTTTTGTCATTGTTAATTTGTTATGTTGTTTTTTAGAGTGGTTTGTTGGTTCTAGAGACCGAAAAAAAAAATTAACCAATCAAAAGAAAAATTCTTGAATTAAGTAAAATTTACCTAATTTCTTAATAAAAGAATTTTTCTACTTAAATCAAGACGATAAAATTTACTTTGTATAAAAATTATTTACTTGATTCGAAAAGTAAATTTTTTTTCTGTATAGGTTTGTATCCGTTCCATTTTTCATTAAATTATCAATAATTAATTCAGTGATTGCTACTTATAATAATTAATCTGAATTTTATGTGTCACATAGATAGTTGATAATATTTTTAGTTCTCATGATTTATACTGAGAGAAAAAATTTCTTTTGAAAAATGTGGGCATTTTTGTGACAAGAAATTAATTTGTTGGAAATTTCAAATAATTTTATTTCTGAAATGAAGAAATTAATATTTTTCACACAGTAACTTTCTTTTTGAAAAAAAGTTTTTCAAACTTAAAAAAAAAAAAAAAAAGGCCATTCGGCAGCCGAAATGAAAGTAGATTTTCTAATGAGTAAAAAACCACATTAAAAAAATTTTTTTCTTAGTTTTTTTTTAGATTTCTCAAAATATACTCATCCGAATCGGTCCAAATTGTATTTAAAATCTAATTTCGGCCAAGCTCTTTCGAATGGTGCTAACCGCGATGAAATCGGTCAAACCGTTCACACACACACACACACACACAATTTTTAATTTTCTTAGAGGGAAGTTTAAAAACAATTCTAGATAGAAAAATTGATAATTTTCATCTAAAATTGTTTTTTTTTGTGAGAAAAATTTTTGTTTCTGTATTTAAGAAATAACAGTGTATACAATTTCAAATAAATTAATTTTTTTTCACAAAATTGCCCATTTTTTTCAAAAGAAATTTATTTTCTCGGTGTAGTTTTTTACATCCTGAATTTTATCATCATTATAGTAATTAATGGAATAGAGAGAAAAGTTTTATCTGAAATAAAACTTTCAGAAGTTCAACAATGACATCAAAATTTCGAACGTTAAAATGCATTTTAAAGACGTAGGTTTTAAAAATTTCAGCGACAAATCGGTAAAATAAAAACTTTCTGTGGATGCAACTACCCATAAAAAATTACAAATTATGTATCATGAATAACAGCGAGAATAAAATTAAACTAAAATTTGTCTCCTTCGCGTCCAACTAATGATACTCCTAATTAATAAAATAAAAATGAACTTTCAGTTGGATTTTTATCTTTTGCCCGACACTCTCATAATTGCTGCTCGAAGAGTAAAGACGAAGAGGAATTACTCGGGCTAGTGGACAAGAACAAGTTGCTGTGTCGTAGTTGTATGAAATTAATGCCCCGAAAAAAAGTAACCGTTGACTTAGAAGCTAAAAAATTATCTAAATGCATCAGTTGCACGTGGCTCTATCAACAGACCGTCAAAAAAATAGACTACGATCCTTACAGCTATCTATTAAATGACATACGCGCGGATGAGCTCGGTAAAAAGTGTGTCTCAACGCTTCTGTATGTTATTCAAGAGCCAGAAATGTATCATTTGGTTAAAAATATATGGCACGGACGCTCAATAGTCAGCGAGGTCGATGACATTTATCGCTTGAGGCTTGTCAGGTTCCACGTAGATCGGGAATGGGCTCCTTGGAATTGTATTCTGCTAACCGAGGAAGAGAGCAAAGCTCATTATTATATCACAGATCTCTGTTCCGTGTACTCAAAGCAATTGCTTTATAAAATTTATTTAATCCACCAGACTGCCAGGAGTCATTTTCAGTAAGTTTTATCCAAACTTTTCTCCTTTATTCTAATATTTATTTACTTGCCTGTTTTATAACTCAGATTATAAGTTTCACGTTTTATTTGAATAAGTAATTATTTAATTACCGATCGCTCGATTTATTCTGATTTTTGACTACACAGAAAAAACTTAATGATCATAAATGAGGAGCTGATTTTCAAAAGGTTTAGTTTAGTTTATTAATAATTATGCCAAGGCTGATGACAAATGGCAAAGACAAAATATACAAAAGAATACACTGAGAGACAGTTTTATTAAATATTAATAAACGCTTATTAGTATTTGGTGAAACACGTATTTGGCTCCTGTGCAAATAAAAATTTTATTAAATACAAATAAAATTTTTATTTGGATCAGTTTCGAGGTTTTATCAGTATTTAATACGAATTTATTGATATTTAATAAAAGTTTATTAGTATTTAATACGCGTTTATTAGTGTATAATATGATTTTATTTGTACATAAAATAACTACATAAAATAAAAAAATTGTTTTTTTTTAATTTGTAAGACAAATGTTTATAAAAAAAATAATCAGAATTCATTACGTTAAATTAAACTTTTTTTTATTGAAAATCTGTATGAAATTACATTGGTACCATTCGCAGTTATGTGTATTTGAAGAGGCTTCGTATGTTCAATAATAGGGTGTGCCAAAATGTAACTTCCTTGGAGGACCTCTTGAAATTGGAATTTTGAGTTCCGCTTTTAACAGGGGCTTTGTGCATTTTAAACTAAATGTAATACATTGATTTCAAGAAAGATTTGAATTTATAAAGAATTAACTAACAATTTTAAGAGTTTATAAAGAATTAACTAACAAATTTGAGAATCATAGAGATGAAAGTAAACACAGATAAGGGAGTTAAAATTATATAAAAAAAAAAAAAAAAAACAAGAAAATTGACTACTAGTTTAGGATCATACATCAAGATTAAATAAATAATTAAACATCTTGTTTTTGAAAATTTCCAAGCTAGATGATCTTATAATATCCTCTGGTAATTCTTCCTATAATCGTATCACTGTGACAACGAAGGAAGATTCATATTGAGTTGTACTGAAGTTCGGTAGTTTAAAGAGGATATTATTTTTTTTCGCTGCTAGTCGTTCAGAGCGTCTTACATTAAAATCTTCTTGGAATAACTCACGCAAATAACAGGGTTTACCAATTTCTAATAGTTTAATATGACGACTCTTTATTGACAGCCATTCCAATTTACGTCTACTAGGCGAAACATGTTCATCACGCTTTAAATTAAATATGAAACGAATTGCTGAATTTAAGGAACGTTGGAGTTTACAGTCATTATCATAAGTTGAATTTAATAATACAATGGAACAGTAATCAATTAATGGTGGAATAGTGGGTACCTTTTCATATCTTAAAAGAACAGTTTTTTGATCTTTTAAATATTAAGTACTTCGAGAATTATAAAGATTTCTAAATGAAAATCGAATTGTAACTTTATAACCGATAGCATTTTGTAGCTAAATTGAAAAAGTTCAATAAAAATATTGGTAATTGAAGATAACCAGTTTTTTTTTCTCGATTAATCAAAAATGAAAAGATACCCTTTTGAAACTCAACTCCTCAAATAAAAATTGATTTATAATACGAATAACTAGCTGTTATTCGTTCGCTCCGCTGGGCGCTTTATAGAATTGCATTTTTAGATCTAGACTTTAAATTTAATTAGAATATTGTTGACTTGCACAAATAAATCTTATTTCGATCAAATATTTCTTTTTTTCTGTGATAAGATGGAAATTTTTAAAAAAATCTTTCTTGATAATTTATTAGTTAAAAAATATATAAAAATGATTAGTTTTTCAATTTCAGTATCATAGTTTTACTATTTAGTTTTGTGTAAAGTTTAAAAAAATTATCTATCAGGTTAATTATTTTATTCCTTTTTCATGTTAGAAATCTGATGAAGCTGGAAAAAAAATTGAAAACAACAATAATATAGTTAAAAAGTATCACATCATTGATACTTATAATAAACATAACTTTCTACTGATACGACTCGCGCATGAAATGATCGACCAAACAATCTCGACGGCAACAAGAATTCCCATGCAGCTGCCGATACAATTGAAATGTTCAGAGCTAATTTCTGAGGAAACCACACAGTAATCTCTGGACTTTGTACGAGTCTGTAACATAAACAGAAATAGTAATCCCAGAGAGCTCTTATGGAATTTAGCGTTTACCAGTGTCAGATTTTAATCAGTTTTTGGAGCTAATTTACAAGCTGGTTATCTTATTCGTTGTTTCGCTCATAATAATCATTGTTTCACCACTGAGTTTCTTCATTTTACTACCCGGGATTCATTTTACTGAGGTAATTCTTGTGACCTATTTTTGTTACGATATTAAAGATTTATCTCGAGTCAGGTTTTATTTTATTCTAGTCTCGGGATTATCTAATTACATTACACTTTCTCATTTCAATTATAATTAAGTATTAATTTATTAGCATAATCATTTCAGATTCATCTTTTGTTTGAGGGGGAACACCACTGTAACGGTCGAAAAAAAAGGTCATTTTCGGGAATTTTTTTGACAGGGAAAATAAAGGAATTTGGGGATCGGATTTTTTTTATTTTATTGAGGGCACATTAAAGATTATTACCTTAATTGTTATTAAAAAATATTTAATTATTTAAAAGTTATTAACAATCTCGTAGATCGCAAAAAAATGACGACTAATTGAAAACTTTCTCATTATTCTTACTGGTTTTTTTGTTTTAACCCGGCTGAAAAAAATCTTTAAAATCAAATTTTTTTTAATTTTGTACGTGCAACGATTTTTTTTTAAATATTGAAATTCCACAAGTTTTTTTGTATCTTAAAATTAAATAAGACAGATAAATTCCGATTTCTCAAGGCCCATTAGCTCAGATGGTTAGAGCGTCGTGCTAATAACGCGAAGGTCGCGGGTTCGATCCCCCCATGGGCCAGTTTTTTTTTTAAGTTTTTCTAAATTACTTATTTTAATGAAGATAAAAAAATTTTTTTTTTCACTTGAATTTTACTATGAAAATTTTCGAATTCGCCAAAAAACATTGTAGCGTTCTGGATTTTCCGAACTTCAAAATTTATTTCCAGGCCGGTCGCGTTAGGTGATCGATAGATCAGTGTGGCCAGATCATGCGATTTTTTTACCCCCACTTTGTACCGCTTTCAATGTAGTCAGATGAGAGTGTCCTACAAAGTGGGGGTAAGAAAAGAGCACGTTCTGGCCACACTGCGATAGATCCCTGGTGGGCCGCACAGATGATGTCTCGTACCATGATTTTTATTTATAAGATTATTATTAATTTTTACCGATAGGAACAGGGTGGAACAACTAATAAGCGCTCACCCCTATAGAAACATTAGGAAATATGGTGGAACACTAAAAAGTGTTCGCTCCTATTAGAAATAATTAGTCAAGATTAACATTATAATATAAAAATTTAATGATAAGAAAAAGGTTAGATAGAAACCGGTGGACAAGGTCCGAGCTCGAAGAGCTCTCCCGGTCGACTGACTTAGTTAATTATTTAATTATACAATATGATCAGTGGCAGCCATTGTTGAGTTCAAGTTACATCTCGGGAACGTCGTCGAGGCCCGGATCCCATGCTGACGTGGGTACATTAACGTTTCGCGGGCCGCGATGACTTCTTATCGTCTAAAATTTTCGTTGCCGCGTTGCCAATTCAGGAACGAAGCAACGAATCTTCTTTGGAATGTAATTCTGAGAAAATCATTTATTAATTTTAAAATAAATTCGATTTACAGTTCAAATTTTTTGCCCGAACGCCACAAAATGAATCTTAGTTTGTAATTCTTTCATTTTATTCATGAATTTTTGTACGACTCATGATGCGAAGGAAGCATCAGAGAGTGCTTTACGATCGAAAAATTTGTTTTGCCTCAATTTCACAACTATTTTATTAATTACACGTTTGGTAATCCAGGTAGTTTAAAACATTTATATTATTCCTATAAAGTATGAAATTATAACACAAATCGAAACTAGAAACCACAGAAAATTGGACCATACATGTATACCACAAGACCCACCTTTTCATATAATGAACCAATTCATGAAATTAATTTCTTGCAAAAGAATTTAATATAAATGTTTCATAATAATTGGTATTGCACAAAAATAAAAATTAAAAAATAAAACATTAGCAACATAAAACTCAAGCTTGACTTGATGAACAGGTTAGATCTTATTGTCACAAGTATAACCGTAAAAACACACGTCTTATACACTGTTTTTACATACCTTTTAATTGTAATAATTATGACGGCAAATAAATATTTATTTGTAACAAAAAATATAAATTGTCACACACTAATTATGGTTCCCTGATTATATTTTGTTAATGTTCAATGTGCTGATTGACTATAATTCACAAATTGTAAACAGCACTTCACGCGCAGACGCTAGAAAAAAAATAGTGGAGTTATCGTGGATTATTCCAAATTTCTACCGAATCCTGTAAATTAAATCCTCTAAATTAAAATACATGATGAAAGTCTTGAAGTTAGTCAAAGGTCGAAACTCGCAAAAAACGCGCCACGATTTCTTATTGGTTGAAATTTAGGCGCGCTATTTGAATTTCTAGTGTAATTCAAATTATACGGGATATTTTTTCGAATTATATTTCGTGTAATTTTACGCGGCATAACCAGAAAAATTACTGAGTAAAATCGGACATTATAATGAGTATAATTTAAAAATTATTTAGTATAATCTACATTACATTTGCTATTTTCTGAAATTTTTTTTCACCCCAAATATCACTGAGTATAATGTGGAGGAATATCCAGTGTAATTTTCTTCTTTTCGTGTAAAAAACAAATTTTTTTAAAAATAGAAAACATACAAAAATCAGTAAATTGAAAAAGTAATATTTAAATAAAATTTAAAAAAATGTCTTTTCAGAACATTAATTATTTTTTTTTATTTATCGATCGAATGAGCATTATGAGTCGTGCTCTTTTGGATTTGCCAAAATTTTTTTTTTTATTTTAGTGCATTATAGTTTATTTCTTCGTTTGTAAATAACGTATTTTTCTAAATATTAAATTTAATTTAAATAATTAAAAAAAAAAAAATTAAATTACAAGTTTCTTATCATAAAAATATAAAATTACAAATTAAGAAGTACAAGTCTAAATGTATCAGACGTCTAATATTGATCGCTCGCGTTCACTGCACTTCGACTAAATAATTTATGTTATTTAAAAAAAAAAAAAAAAATACGCCGGTAAGAAATTTGATGCAAAATAGCTATTTAATTAAAGAGTAAATTATTTTAATGATACTTTTGAAAAGTTTAAGTCGAAAAGGTCATTGGAGGTCATATACAGATAGACAAAGTATCCCGATATCTATCCACATAATATGTATGTATGTGCATATGATATAAGCATTAATACGTATTACCAATTAAGTGATTTAATTTAATTAGTAATAAATTTATCGTAATCACGATTAATAATATAATTAATGTGATTTTATTATGATTATTATTATTACCATTATTATATAGACGCATTACGTATCACAGGTATGCATAAAGTTATTGATCATCATACATTAATCAATTGAATATAAATATTTCAGTCTGTTGAACACTAACAAAATAAATATATTATTGGGTATGTAATAACATGCAAATAATTATAATTAATAACCAAGCGGCTGTTGACCAATAATAGCTTCATTGAGCAATTAAAAATTTATTTATCATAAAAAAAAAAAAAATATTAACTCTAGCAAGTAAAATAGCTGCAGTAAATAACTCTGGTACATTTATCAACCAAATTTATTTCCCGAAATTTTTTGTTATATTCGAGTATAGATATAGATATAGATATAGGTACATCCAGTAAAGTTTTTTGCCCACCGTTTTATATTGTAGTAAATTTATTCTCTTTAGTGGAAGGCAAATTGGGACAGTATTAGGACGGTGATATATATCCGAGTCTCTTAACATATTTAAAGCTAAAAAAACTTAGAGGGTACGTAAGCACATACAATCTAGTGAAATTTTGATTTATAAAAGCCACGATACATCCTTGCTTCTACTCCTACGGTTCTATTACCTGCTATTCACTTCAACTACTTATACTTTTACATCTACATCTACAGCTACCACTACTGGAGCGAATGTAAAAGTATCTACAGCAGTGAAAAGTGGAAAATTCCAGTGTATAATTATGATGAGATGATAGTGGTTACGTATATTTTAAAACTTTAGCAGTAAGAATACCGAGCGAAATAAAAATAAAAAATTATTATACCACCGGTATAACTTGTAGACGTACTTATATATATCATTTATACTAGAGTAGACTAGATATTGGTTAAAACTGGTTTTACTTTATTTAAAAATTATCCTAGTTATTTTAATAATTTTTTTATTTTATTTATTTACAAGTTAAAAGTTGTTTAAGCAATTATTATCATTTCATTGTTTTTTCTAACTAATATAAAACAAATAAAAAAATAATGATTTATTCATTTTCACATACGGTCGTTGAATACCAGTTAATATTTCATTTTAATTTTATAATCGATTTCAGATTGAGTATTTATAGCCACTAGATTCAATATTCATTTGTGGTATCTCGCCAATTGAAATTGGTGAAAATTTCCGCTTCGAGTTTCATAATTTGTAATTTTATAGCATAATTTATTTAGATCATTTATAATGATAACGATATATTGGAAGCAAACTGTAGCATAGTATAGAGAAAAAGTATATAAATTATAATTAAATTGAAAGTTAAAAAATTTTGTCAAATTATGAAAGTTTAAATAATTATTAGTCTGTAGAAGTTTCAGGTATTGCTTTCAGAGTTATTTTTTAAAAAATATTGATTTTTATTGTAAATTTTCTTCTATGTATAATCTAACTTTTTAAAATTAAAATTCAATGAAAAAAGTTTGTTTTTTTTTTATCTGGAATTATTCCAAATTGGTTGAATTTTTCTGTTTTTATTTTTTTATGCATTTTTTTATTTTTAAATGAATAAAATCTGCAAGTGGAAGTATTGAACGACTAATGATGCGAATTATCAGAGTGCCTTACTATCAAAAAAAATTTTTTGCTTCCTTTTTACTACTTTTACACTACTGGAAAAAATTAAGGGATCAAAAAAAAATTCCAAATTTTTCGGTAGTTTTCAACAGGCCGTAACTTTGAGAGAAATGGTCGTACAGGAAATAAAAAAAAAGGAAATTGTAGCTCCAAGTGTCTAGTTTTTGGATTAGAACTTCAAAATTTTGTAGCCTCCGCGGTTTCTGAGTAATCGTAGAAAAACCAGCAACAAAAAAATTCTCAAAATTTTTTTAGTTTTTTTTTTGGTCTATGGGCGTGGAAAAAATTTTTTTAGCTTAACCACCATAAGGATCGGATACTTTGTTCATTTAGCTTTAATTTCTTTTTTAAACACCCTGATACGTCCACTCCTCGCTGAGATATCGGTCTTCAAATGGAAAAGGATCTTTTTGTCTTTGATTATCGATATCTCAGCAACCAATGATCGCACAGAAAGTTAAAGGTGGGTTTCAAGAACTTGAATGAATTCCCTTAACGACTGACCATTGTTTTTTCGAAAAAAATTTTTTCTTTCCGTCACATGAATTTGAAAATGCAACAAAAAAGGGCTTTTAGTGGTTTTTTGGAAAATCAAGCGCTGGATCGAAAATATTGAGGAAACCACTAATGTTAAGTGTGCCTTTTACAGTTCAATATGTCCACAAAAACCCTACAAAGAATCAAATTAATCCAGCCAGCCGTTTTTTTGTTTCACTTGATCGAATTTTTGAAAAAATTAAAGGATCACGTTTTTTGCTCTGAAAAGCTCATAATTTTTAAAAATGAGAAAAAAAAATGGTTTTTTCGAGCTTTTTCCACATTTTCGTTCCAAAAAGTGCTTAAATTTTAAAAAAAAAAAATTTTCAAAAAAAAAAAATTTTTTCGAAAAAAAAATTAAAAAAAAAAATTTTTTGGAAAAATTTTTTTAACAAGTTAAGGAAACTCAAAACCATCGCCCAATGATTTTTATCACCTTTCCACCGCTGCATTCCTTGATTCTACTGATCTCCTTTTAATTAAATTAATAAAAAAAGTTAATACCCCCAATCGAATTTCGATTTTTTTCATACGCTTTTCGGAGTTTTTTTTTTTTTCTTTTTGTGAATCCTTAGTAAATCGCTTCATTCAACAGTTTTTTTCAAAACTAATCCCTCTGCGCTAAAAAAAATTTTTTTTAATTTTTTGGTCAAAATTGAAAATTTCTGACTTTTGATTCTTAATCATGGTTAGACGACATTTATCGGAGGTGGAAGTCGCTCGGTTAGTGACTCTTATCGACGAAGGTTACACTCAACATGCAGTTGCTATCCGGATGGGTGTAAGTCAATCTGTCGTATTTCGAGCTTATACCAGATACCAAGAGACGAATCAATATCATCGTCGCCCCGGACAAAGTCGCCATCGAGTCACTAATGCCCGCGATGATCGAACAATTGTTAGAGAAGTTCGACGACAACCTTTCGTCAATGCGAATATTGTCGCTCGAAACTTCCCCAATCGCAGACAACAGCAACAACAACAGCAACAGCGACGATGGCATCAAGTGCGAAACATTTGCTCTCGAACAATCATCAACCGTTTTCGTGAAACTGGGTTACACGCACGACATCCTAATCGTGTACCCCTGTTGACAGCAAGACATCGTCGAGCTCGTTTAGCGTATGCTTACGATCATCGAAATTGGAACTTGAGGGAATGGACAAATGTTTTATTCACTGATGAGTCTCGTTTTAATCTGTATGGCAACGATCGACGTCCTCTCGTTTAGCGCCGTCGTGGAGAACGTTTTCGCCAGAACTTTGTCCGTCCAGTCGTTGCCTACGGCGGTGGATCAGTTATGGTGTGGGGCGGCGTTTCACGAAATTGGAGAACACCTTTGGTAATTGTACGCGAAAATTTGACAGCTAGACGTTACATCGACCAAATTTTAAGGCCCATTGTTCTGCGCAGACGACAACATCTGAGGTCGTTCATATTGATGCAAGATAATGCACGTCCACACACAGCCAACATTACCCGGCGCTTCTTTGAGCGGCATGACATCACATTGTTGCGACACCCAGCAATGAGTCCAGATCTCAACCCCATAGAGCACGTTTGGGACATAATGGGCCGTCGGTTGCGCAGAGAGTATCCAAATTTGCAGAACTTAGCTGCTTTGGAGCGCGCGCTTCAGCACCTTTGGAATACCATTCCGCAGCCTCAAATTACCGTCTGCATAAACATGGCTGAACGTTTGAGAGCCGTTATTGAAAACAGGGGTGGTAATACCCGGTATTGAACCAACAAAAACCTTCAGAGAATGAGTTTGGAGTCATTAAATACGGTGGAACTGACGAGCCACCGGGTCTCAATTCTCCTGAAATACCTGACACACACACACACACACACACACACACACACACACACACACACACACACACACACACACACACACACACACACACACACACACACACACACACACACACACGCAGAAGCGTAAATCCGACCGCGCGACCTCCACGTGGTACGCTTTGGATAACGCTAATGCCGGCGGTAATTGTTTTCTTAAACTTTTCAAGAGAAAAATTTCAAAAAAATTTTTTTTTTTAATTTTTTTTTTTCAATTTAAGCACTTTCTGGAACAAAAATGTGGAAAAAGCTCGAAAAAACAATTTTTTTTCTCATTTTTAAAAATTATGAGCTTTTCAGAGCAAAAAACGTGATCCTTTAATTTTTTCAAAAATTCGATCAAGTGAAACAAAAAAACGGCTGGCTGGATTAATTTGATTCTTTGTAGGGTTTTTGTGGACATATTGAACTGTAAAAGGCACACTTAACATTAGTGGTTTCCTCAATATTTTCGATCCAGCGCTTGATTTTCCAAAAAACCACTAAAAGCCCTTTTTTGTTGCATTTTCAAATTCATGTGACGGAAAGAAAAAATTTTTTTTCGAAAAAACAATGGACAATCGTTAAGGGAATTCATTCAAGTTCTTGAAACCCACCTTTAACTTTCTGTGCGATCATTGGTTGCTGAGATATCGATAATCAAAGACAAAAAGATCCTTTTCCATTTGAAGACCGATATCTCAGCGAGGAGTGGACGTATCAGGGTGTTTAAAAAAGAAATTAAAGCTAAATGAACAAAGTATCCGATCCTTATGGTGGTTAAGCTAAAAAAATTTTTTCCACGCCCATAGACCAAAAAGAAAACTAAAAAAATTTTGAGAATTTTTTTGTTGCTGGTTTTTCTACGATTACTCAGAAACCGCGGAGGCTACAAAATTTTGAAGTTCTAATCCAAAAACTAGACACTTGGAGCTACAATTTCCTTTTTTTTTATTTCCTGTACGACCATTTCTCTCAAAGTTACGGCCTGTTGAAAACTACCGAAAAATTTGGAATTTTTTTTTGATCCCTTAATTTTTTCCAGTAGTGTATATTATTACACTATTGTCAGTTCATGAAACTTCACTAAGTTGCTCATTATCGAATAGAGAATTAATTATAATAAAGAATAATTCTGTTACCTTTAAAGCCTGAAAATAAAATTTATTTATTTAGACCCAACAGCTTACAGCCATTAACGATAATTTGCAATATAAATAACCTACATAATTATTTAATTTCTCGGTTTTTTTTTTTAATTATACTTTCATAGTTTTCTTCACAAATTTTTTTTTTTCGAAATTAATCATATTAAATGGTTTATATTAAATTTAGAAAGTTAATTTTTTAAAATTTATTGAGCTGGACATTACAGATGGTGCTCGTACAAGAATTAAATAATGAAGAAAATAAAAAATTGGACAAATGGAAAAATATAATAACAGGAAAAGAATACTTGGATGCAGCTACTCAAGCGTCAACACGCCACCGCAGTAGTTTCAGAAATATCCTGGCCGTGAACCGCGTTACACAGACTCCAAGTTTCACTGCTTGTAAATACACTTCTGCATTTTACGACAAAACTATTCAAACTTCTATTCTGCCGGATTTGAGTGATAAACTTCTGACGCCTTCTTCTGCTGCGCGTAATCGATTGACCACTGAATTTCATCGTCTCAGAGCCAAAGAATTATTTTCAACTCGTAAATTTTCCAAGTAATTAACGACTATTGATTTATGAATTTTTTTTTAGGTTTAATAATTAAGCTTAAATAAATCATTTCAGGTTGGAAGAGGAGAGTGCAGTAAAAATTCAAAAATTTTTCCGGTAATATCATGATTTTTATTGTCATTCTGAGAAATTTCATTTAATTCAAACCAATATTTAATAATTTTATTTTTTTTTTCACAGTTCACAATACTTTAACTCATAAAAATATTATTTAGAATTTTTTTTGAACAATGATACATTTTTTTCTTAAAGTTGATCAAAAATAAAAATTATTTCATAATATTAACTCTTCGATACTTTATAAAAAAAAAAAAAAAAAAAAAAACAAGTAACTGTGAAGCTAAAAAATTATCATTTCTTAATTGAATAACTTTTCTACTTGCTAAATATTAAATCCAATGAAATTTGTAAAAATATTTTTTAAATTCAATATTTTTCCTCTAATCTAGTCAAATTTCATATGAATTTATATCAATTACATAATTTTTTAAATAATAAACTAATATTCACACCAGTTCACGTAAATATAGCCGAAATTCCTGCACATATCCCAGTTACAAATTCTCAAGCGCTCATGTAGAATAGAGATAATTTGTTGAATAGTTTTTGAAAACATTTAACCCGACAAGGACTGAAACACAACTGAAATTTCGCAGAGCATGTCGAACACGAATAGAGATATCATCTCTCGCACGTTTCGCGATTCTGACTCAAACGCAGCCTCCTGTAAAAGATAAGTTAGTGAGATTGAACGAAGATAAGCGGTTTGAGATAGTGGAGCGGCGAACACCACGTACTCGTTCTGATTTTGAGATGTTACATAATATGCTGGACCGATGGAGAGTACTGGAGAGCAAACAGGTAGATCGTGTGCTCTTCGAAAATTCTCTGATGGCTGCTAAGTCCGTGATCCTCCTGAAAGAGATAGAGCTGCTGCGTTCTATCGAGTTATCCAAGTCTAAAGTTCGTGAGGAGTTGAAAGAACGACGAAATCTTGAGTTCTTGGATAAATTGGCTATGCTCGAGTGCTGGAGGTAAAGAATACTTTTTTTTATGGATTATGTAGTAATAGAGTAGAATAGAATGTAGGTTATTTAGGTAGAAGACGAATATATACTATGTGCCAGTTATTCTTCATGATAACGTATGGAGGACTCGAGATGGAAAATTGATAAAGGTGGAAACCCGGAAAGTGGCACGGGCACGAAAGTGCAGATCCTTGTACTTAGCATTGATGCAAGTTGATGATACTACTGGAACTGGTTCTGCTGCTTGTGATAGTACTAGAACCAGTGTTGGTAATAGTGTTGCTGCTAGAAGAATTGACACGCTTGAAAACATCAAGAAGCTCATTTACGGGCATACTTGTCAACCTGCCAGAGAGCTCGAGTATCTCGTCGATCAAGAGATTGAATTCACCAGAAGAAACTTTGATTATTCTGTGATGAGTCAATTGAAAAATCGGATCAAATTGGCCTTTTTGAAATTTACCACGCTCTATTGCCAAGAGGAAAGCCATTATATACATCACAACAGAGATATAATTACTTTTTGCCGTCGGTAAGTTTTTCATTAAAAATTTACAGCGTTAAATTATTTTTTTGTGATATTGAAAAATTTTTTCATCCATAAATAAGGTACCAGGGTTGTAAAAAATTTATTTTTGATTTTATTAATTATTACATACTTAATTAGTTCAAAAATCATTTGAATCTATTTTTTTTCTTAATGATTCAAGAGATTTTACGTAATTGATCATTTTTTTATTCAATGGATAATTTAAGGTGACTAATTAAATTAATGCTTTATTTAAGAAATTAAAAATTTTAATACTTTAATGGTTGCTTTAAAAACAATTGGTAAATAAAAAATTTTAATTGATGCATTTATTAAAAAACTTATAATTAGAATAACGTAAAATAAAGTTTAAATTAAAAAAAAAAGATAATTCAAGTAATTACAATTATTAATTATATTATAAATAAAAAATAGAAAATATTCTAGAAAAATCTCTGTGCTCCTGTGAATAACTCACGGGTAATACGACGTAGTTAAGAGATATTTGTAATGAAAAAAAAACTAGTAAAGAATATTTCTTCTTTAAAAATACCAAAAACAATTTTTTTTAAATCCTTAATATAAAATTGAGATGAAATGTATGTGGCATCAATTTATTCGTGATGTGATTGGTCAAATATATCATAAGCATGAAAATATATGCAAATTCTATATTCAAGCGCGCGCTTGCGCGCGCAAATTCAAATTCTAGTGTATTTAAATGAAAGATTACGTATAATTTTCAGTTGCGGTAAATTATTACCAATAACCGAATCGAGTGAAGACGAACCAAGTGTTCCGACGTGCAGTAGTTGTATATCAATGCGTCCGAGCAAAAACCCAAAGATACTTTACGAGCCGTACGAGCAGATGCTAAAGGATTTGCGTAAATCCGAAGCTCAGATGGGCTTATTCGACGGCCTGGCTTTTCATATTGACCCTCGGGTGCTTCATCAGCTTGTCAATTACATCTGGCACGGGAAATCCGGGATCTCCGAATTCGATGATCTCTTTCAATTACGGCTGCTGCGTTTTCGCCGGGAGGTTGAATGGTCCCCGTGGAATTCGATCCTTCTGACGAAACGCGAAGCTGCAGTTCATCAGGCAGTGGCCAGTCCTTGGGACCTCTATGAGGCGAGTCTCGTCCAGAAATTTTTACTGAGAAATCTTCAAGCTAAATTGTACTTTAATTATTTAGTCAAGTAATCATTCATACTATTTTAAATCGATGTGGGGGATAATTTTTGGTGTCTATAGTCTTCTGTAGAATAGCAATAAAAAGTTTGCAAAATTAAAATTTTTAAATAATCAATTTTTGTTTAATTTTATTTCTGTAATATATATATATCTTCACAGAAATTTTCATGTTGATCTAACAAGAATTTTTATAAGCTATTGTAACGTTCCCACTAAATTTCAGTTTACAAATTAACAAAAATGAATAAATTATATTAAATATTAATAATTTAATATTTTATAATTTTTAAATTTCGATAATTCAAATTCAAAATATTATGCTACAAGATCTAGAAAAATTATTAATTACAAAAAAAAATCTTGAACCAAGAAAATAATTTTGAAGAGCTTTATCATTTTGATTTGTGTGAAAAAAATTTTAAACTAAGAAAATTTTCTAGATTTAAGTAAATTTTACTTGATTCAATAATTTTTTGCCTTGATTAAAAACGATGAATCTTTTCAAAATTATTTTCTTCTTTCAAGGATTTGTCTTTTGAGTCAAGTTAATTTTTTTTTCACAGAATGTAAATTCATTTTTTTATTATTGAAAAAGCTTCTTAAGAAAAAAATATAAAAAATTTCTTCCTTTGGCCTTGTAGGTGCGCATAACTCTTGAAAGATTTAGTCAGGAAATATATATATATATATATATATATATATATATATATATATATATATATATATATATATACGTATGTGATTGATATAAGCAGAAAATAGTTTATAGTGGAAGTTAAACTCAATTCTCAGTCAGCAAGTGGTCCAGTGAGTGGTAAAAGCTGAGAAGTCCTGACATAAGCGAATGTTCAAAGCAATAAGATTTCTCTACTCCGGAAATTGATGTGGTCATCTCATCAGACATCGAATTCACAGCTAAGCCGGTGGCTGCAGAACTAAAGCTCCAGGAAAGACAGAGCCAATCAAAAGTCTTATATAAATTTCCGTGTAACGTGTACCATATATCTAATATCTGCTGTTGAGCATTCGTCTTTGCTTTACAAATATTTAAACTTCTCTGTGGACAGTAAATATATTTATCTATCTTGTTATTATTCTATCCATTGTTTCTGACAATGAGCGAGGATATGAGGCTGAGATCACAATAAAGTATCTCAATAAAAAGTCTCCTTTGAAGTGGCAATTTGAGGATAAAATATATTGTCTTGTTGAAAGCAATTTACTTGTAAAGCCTTTACTTGTCGAGTTGAATTTGCCAAACTTTTCAACAAGACTCAGTAGGGCCTTGTAACGAGATAAGTTCGTACTGAGATACTTTTGAGTACAAATTATATAGATATTTTATAGCGACTTTGCGGATAGAGCTTAGAAAACTATATACTACCAGACAGTTATTAAATAAACTTTTTATAAAGATTAGATTATTAATTTTTTATTGCTGCATCAAACTTTTGATTTCTGATTTTTTTTTTTTTTTTTTTTTTTTTTCATACAAAGATTAATTTAGTTTAGTTTAGTTTATTAATAATTATGCCAAGGCTGATGTCAAATAGCAAAGACAATATATACAAAAGAATATTTACATTATTGTGCATTTTAAACTAAATGTAATACATTGATTTCAAGAAAGATTTGAATTTATAAAGAATTAACTAACAATTTTAAGAGTTTATAAAGAATTAACTAACAAATTTGAGAATCATAGAGATGAAAGTAAACACAGATAAGGGAGTTAAAATTATATAAAAAAAAAAAAAAAACAAGAAAATTGACTACTAGTTTAGGATCACACATCAAGATTAAATAAATAATTAAACATCTTGTTTTTGAAAATTTCCAAGCTAGATGATCTTATAATATCCTCTGGTAATTCTTCCTATAATCGTATCACTGTGACAACGAAGGAAGATTCATATTGAGTTGTACTGAAGTTCGGTAGTTTAAAGAGGATATTATTTTTTTTCGCTGCTAGTCGTTCAGAGCGTCTTACATTAAAATCTTCTTGGAATAACTCACGCAAATAACAGGGTTTACCAATTTCTAATAGTTTAATACGACGACTCTTTATTGACAGCCATCCCAATTTACGTCTACAAGGCGAAACATGTTCATCACGCTTTAAATTAAATATGAAACGAATTTCTGAATTTATAGTAAAACAAAGTTATAGTAATTGCAATTAAAGTAGCTAAGTTTTACTTTTGAAATAGAAGCTTAGGTAAATTTTGTAATTTTAAAATTGATCAAATGAAAATTGAAGCGTTTAGAAAATTATAAATGATATTTTTATACTGAGGGCGGCTTTTGTAAGAATTTAAGAGAGTAAGTAAATATTTTAACATGAGACATAAAAAGAAAAAAATTGACTTTGATGATATTTTCTTTGAAGTATTTTTTACAGGGTCGATCAAATATTTAAAGAAAGAAAAATAGTGCCATCTGGAAAATTCGCATAGTTTTAATCAAAAACAAATAAAAAATAAAATTTAACAACGAGAAACCTAGTTGCGCTTAAATATGAAGTAATTCTTAATTTTAATTGATATTAGATGATTATATTGATTGTAAGAAGTTTAAAATATTTAAATTATTATGATAAAAAAAATGTTGCGTTTTAATTTGTGAAAATTTTTATAATAATAATGTAAGCTGAACTTAAAAATCAATGCTGATAATAATAAATATATTAGGTCAAATTTGGATAATACTCCACTGAAAGTATAATAAATCAAAATGAAGGAAACATTGTTTAGTGATTTATGATAATTATTTTTTTATTTATTTTGCTTACACACATTTCAAACTATTAAAAATAATTCTTTTGATAATACGTAATTACTTAACGACAAATACCTTCAAGCGATGTACTATTTATAAAATATGTGTATTGAATTTAAATGAATTTATTTTAGAAAAAACAAGGGAAATGCAAATTGCTTTTTAATTAACGAATAATTATATTTAGTTCACTCAAAAAACGTGTAAAGTCAATCACTATGTAACCGATTGTCTATTTTGACGGTTTTTTGGGGGGGCTCAGTTTTCACCTGGGTAGGTTTGGAGCATTATAACTACGTATGTAGCCACTGCTCCAGCAAACTGAAAAAGAAAATTTTATTATACTATTTTGAATAATTGCTTTTAAATTTAGAAAAAAAAAATAATTTAATATTAATTTACATCTCTAACCAAGTAAAAGTCGAGATCAAAAAATCCACATGGTGAAAACTTTAAAGTAGTTCTTGAGTCGAAAAGTTGCGTATTTCTGTCTGGATCTCAGTGTCTTTGGACTCGAGCTCCAATTCATCAAGTATTACACCAGTTTTCATCCACTGGAATGAAACATAAGTGCTATGATTATTTTTTTCGTGGTAAATAATAAATAGATAGATAATATATTACCTCATTTACGGTCTCCTTACATATATAATTAACACTGACGAAGATTAAACCGCTAGGCACAACATAAATTAAAGTTATGACTATGGAACAAATTTTGTAATAAATTTCTAAATTTGGACTTAATACTCGTAAAGATTGGCAGTATAATGAACCAATAATATTAAGGAAGAGTCCAATCGTTGTGAGAGCAAGTGGAGTACCGTAAACTGTTGTTGTTTTACGGCACAGTGTTCCTAATTTCAAATGTATGCGTCTATATTGAAAGAAATATAATTTTCGATGTACACTGTAAAAAATCCGGAGTGAATCGGGAGTGAATTTCATTCCCATTTCACTCCCATCACTCGGAGTTCCGGAGTGAAGTAATTAATCACTCCACGTAGGTAGTGAATCCGGAGTTTTTGTTTGCGGAGTGATTCCGGATTTCACTCCGAAAAACATCCGCGTTCGGAGTTTTAAAAAAAATAAAATAAGGATGAATTTTCGTTCTACAAAAAAATCTCAAAATTAATTTACTATAAATGATTTATTATAAATCAACAAATAATAATAATAATAATAATCTATATTATTAAAAGAATAAGTAAAATTTTGTGGCCAGTGTATTTATATGATGAAATGGGTTTTTATGGTTAAATTTGGTATCGTTGGAAAAGTCTTGACTTGGAGTTGTGCCTTTTCATGGTTTCATATTATTCTCACCAATAGCCAATTTATTATGATAAGTATTTACTATTTAGACTGCAGTCGAAAATACTCTATCTCTCGATACATAATTAAGAAATGACCTTGCATCTCGTGAGCTATTAACATTTTTAAAGATATAAGTTCACCCCGACATTACACTCATCGAGACCTTTCATTTGAGTACCCACATCAATTTTTCATATATTTATATATATTATATATATGTATATATGAAAAATATATAAAAAATGCATGTGGGTACTCAAATGAAAGCTCTTAATGAGTGTAACATCAGGATGAGCTTATATCTTTGAAAATGTCAATAGTTAAAAAAGTACAGTGCAATTCTAACAAAAATCATTATTTAATAAAGCAAAATTTTATCTAATTATAATTAATTTATGAAAAAAAAATATAAAAACAATATAATAATAATTAAAATTAAATATTATTAAAAATAATAAATTAAATTTTTAATAATTAAATATAAAAAGGGTTTATAAAAATATTTTCTTTACAAAAATTTATTTATTTCTAAATTCATTTATTTTGGGAGTGAATGCGAAGTGAATTTTATTATTAATAAAAATTAACTCCTTCTCGGAGTAAAGATCACTCCCGCTGGGAGTGAATCAATTAAAAATCATTCACTCCGCGTTTACTCCGCGTTCACTCCGCAAATTTTTTACAGTGTAAGAAATTCTTAAAAACAAAATAAAATAATTACTGTAGTAGGATTTTACCTGAGTTTATAAATAAAATCTAATCCCAAATTTTTTTGAACGGAAGTTGCCCATCTATCATTTGTTCCTTCTTGCGTCATATTTTTAGTATGTGATCTTAAAAAATTTTTCAGTACTTTATTTATATTTTTTAACCGCAATCTCATGTGCTTGATCAGGAGAAAGAATTTTACAGTGATTAGCAAATTTACAAATAATCCATGGTATACAAGAACTGTCACAATTGTTTTAGTTATTAGGTCAAGGTTTTTGAAATCGTAAAGAGCTACAACCGGACAAGTAAGAACATTGTAAAAAATCCAAGAAACTGCCACTATTAAAGCGAAACAAAATTCCCTCTGAATATTCATTGCAATTCCCAATTTCTTAAGAGTCTCATCGGCTTTCAAAATATGCGTAACAAGCTTTGTAGCTCTCTAAAAGAAAATAAAAAAGAAATTCTTAAATACTGATAAATGATTATTATTAGTTAAAGGAGATCACTGTACTTACGTTTCTGAAAATCCAACTAATAATGATATTAATAATTAATATTATGATAAACTGTACACGTATAATTTGAATTATGACCTCAAATATATTTATTTGTACAGTCACTAACTTCAAAATAATAATAACAATCAGAGAAGAAAGGTATAAAATCAATGTAACAACGGAATAAGAAAGAGAATAATTAATTTTTAATTTTTTAGCACTTCTATACGGCATAACTCCGTGACAAAATACACAGTCAAGGACAAATATTGGAAGCAGAGCCTCCATTAAATTTGTTGGCTTCCACATTTCTAACACGACTGATATTTTTTCAGTATGTGGAATTGTATTCTCTAACCGATATTTTTTATTATATCCATTTATCGCATCATGACTGAACTAATTATCTCTATTAGTTATATCGCTAGTTAGATCAAGAATATCGAAGAGATGTAAAAAAAAAATGACCCATTTTTATGTCAATAGTTACGATCATGAAATGTTCAGTGTCCGATTTCAAAAATCAATCTCTCTTTGCCTATTTACAAAATTTGTTCAATTTAAATATTTATAATAGTTAATACTTATATGTAAATAATTAAAACATATGAGAAATTTTTTAATGGATTATTGTATACATTTATTTTTAAGTATAAAAAGTAAAAATGCGGTTATATTTTAATGCTTGTATAATATAATAAAAAATAAGAATTAAATAAATATAAATACATGTTATTCACTCATTTGTTGCATGTTTTTATTTATTTTACTTACAAACTTTATTTTAAGCACACCAAAGAGAAATATTTCAGCTAAATTGTACTTTAATTATTTACTCAAGTAATTATTCGTACTATTTTTAATCGATGTGAAAGATAATTTTTGGTGTCTATAATCTTCTCTAGAGCAGTACTAAAAAATTTGCAAAATTGAAATTTGTAAATAATTAATTTTTGTTTAATTTTATTTCTGTAATATAGTCGTCTTTAATTTTTGTAAAATTTTGTTAGCTACATTTTTGAAGAAATTGATCCAAAAATCAATAATTTCGATAAACATTTCATATTTTTATCAATATTCTAAAGTTAAAATTTTCATAGAAAATCGAAATTTTTTTGTCTAGTCGTTATTATATTACGAGTCTCGTTCTTCGAGATTACATCGTAGTACCGCTACTTGGACTAGATTTGACCACCAATTTCAGAGAATAATTTGAAAAATTTCCAGCTTCCCGCTGCCTGCTCCTACGTCGCACCCTAGTGGCTAATCGTCATAACGTTTTTTGTGCTAGACAAAGCCACATGTTTGAGAATTTTATTTTATTAAAAAATTAAATTTTTTATTTAGAATTATTGTTTTTTATTAGTTTTTCTTATCAAGAAATATTATACAACTGTAACAAGATAATGGGTAAAAGTAAGAAGCGTAGCAGAGAAAGAGATGAGGAAGAGGATTGTGAGAAAAGACTTCGGAGGTTAGAAAAAGTCGTACAATGTCTTACAGATACATTTATGAAATCACTGGAAAAAGGTAAATTGAATTTTATGTTATAAAATTATCATTAAAATGACACGACGTCAGGTTTTTATGAGATAAGACCTTGATGGGCGTTTCTGGCTGGTGAATTTTGCACGTAGGAGGCAATAACAACCAGTGCATTATATTTTCATCTGGCATTATGGGAAAAATTAATGATTAATTTTTTCTTGCAGATGGAAATCAAAACATTTCTGATAAAGAAAGTGTTCCTGACCCCCCTCAAGTAGAATCTCCGGTGCCGAATGACTCAAATAAAGTTCCAGACTCAGACACGCTCCTCGACGAGCTGGCGAGATTGCAGGCTGTCAATCAGCAGCAAGTATTAGATGGGACAAAGGCAACGGAGGAAACTGAGTCTAAAGAATCAGATAAGGAGATTTCTGATGTCTCTGAGTCTAAGAAATTAGACGTCGAGGTAGAATTGCTTCTGGGAGATGATCCAGGAGCTAAGAAAAAAGCTCAAGTAGAGCTGCATGTGAGTTTGGTGTCACGTTGGTCATCTTGGCTGACTGAAGGATTGCCGAAAGAGATTAAAGATCAGGTAGTAGATAAGTATTCACGTAAAGGAAACGTTTCCCTCGAAGCTCCGGAGTTAAACGAAGAAATTGCAGCTACGCTCAATGAAACTGGTGTTAAGAGAGACCAGCTCTTTACACTAGAACAAAATCTAGCTGGTTCAGCCTTGTCAGCCTTGGGACAAGGCATCACAATGATCTTAAAAGATGAAGAGGAGCCGCTAGATCGTCTTGAGCTACTCGAAAAGCTAGCGGATGCAGGAAAACTCTTATCACAGCTGCATTTCCAGGTCTCTTCAGCTAGAAGGGCCTTTATATCTCCAATATTGACCAAGTCAATGAAAAATTTATTGCAGACGACCAAGCCTGGATCTCTGTTGTTCGGTGAGAAGTTAACCGAGAAGATAAAGACCGCAAAGTCTGTGGAAAAAATCGGTAAAGAGATCAAAGCATCTCCTCTTCCTTCAACCTCTGATTCTAATAAGAAGGTGAGCAAGTCAGTGCCTAGACGCACTTTAAACTGGCGGGGCCAGCATACGAGACAGGGGAACTCGTATCAGGGCCCGAAACAGTACCAGACGAAGTTTTCCCTATCGCAGCCCAGCAGCAAGAGTCATACCTCGAAGCCAACCAGCAAGTACCAGTCACCGAGGAATGCAGAGAAGAAGTAACTAATAAGGTGAGAGTAATAGCAGGACGTCTCAGTCAGTTCCTTCCACAATGGAAAAAGATCACCAATGATCCTTTTGTCCTAGAATGTGTGAAGGGATATGAAATTCCCTGGCTTGAAGGTCCACCAGGGTCCCTGAGCTTTAATAAAGAGTTGCATTTTTCGTCAGAAGACGAAAGACTATTAGAATAGAAAAGTTAATATCTATGGGCGCGTTAATTAGATGCGAGGAAGTAGAAAATCAATTTTTATCCCCGTTTTTTCTTGTGCCAAAACCAGATGGCTCCAAGAGATTCATATTAAATCTTAAATGTTTAAATAATTTTATAAAGACCAGTCATTTTAAAATTGAAGATATGAGAGTAGCCCTAAAGTTAATTTATCAAAACTATTTTCTGTGTAGTTTAGATTTGAAAGTTGCATATTTTTTGGTAAAAATTGGTCCTAGTAGTCGAAGATTTTTGAGATTTAAATTCAAGGGTCAAATCTTTGAATTTCAATGTTTACCTTTTGGACTTTGTACAAGTCCGTATGTGTTTACGAAAATATTGAAACCAGTCCTAAATTTTCTTAGAGAAAGAGGCTGGTTGTCGACAGCGTATCTAGATGATACACTTTGCATCGGCAAGTCTCTGGCTGAATGCAAGAAAAATGTAGCAGCTATTTGGGGTTTATTATAAACTCTGGCGATATGACACTGGCCTTACCGGAAGAGAAAAAGCGTAAGTTGATTAAAACAATTAGAGAATTTTTGAACAAGAATACTTGTTCTATTAGAGAGATGGCGGGTCTCATTGGAGTACTGGTCGCAGCATGTCCAGGTGTACCGTATGGGATGTTGTATACCAAGACGTTGGAAAGGGAAAAGATGAAAGCATTAATCCTAAACGATCATAACTTCGATCGGAGTATGACTATATACTCAAATGCGAAAAAAGATCTTGAGTGGTGGTTGGATAACATCCCAGTAGCAAAAAATCAGATTAGGTCATTCAATTATAAATTAGAGATTTTCTCAGATGCATCGCTCACAGGTTGGAGTGCACACTGCAATGGAGAAAATACTCATGGATTCTGGTCTCAGAAGGAGAAGAAGTTACACATTAATCAGTTAGAAATTATAGCAGCTTTTTTGGCACTCAAGTGCTTTGCTAAAGAAGTCCAAGATTGTGAAATCTTATTTAGAGTTGACAACACTACCGCGATTTCGTACATCAATCGTATGGGAGGTGTACAATACGTAGAACTGAACCAAAGGGCTAAAGATATTTGGACTTGGTGCGAAGAGAGAAAGATTTGGATCTTTGCTTCGTACATCCCTTCACGAGAAAATACAGACGCAGATAGGGAGTCTAGAAACTGGGAAAGAAACTGGGAAAGAGTCTAGAAACTGGGAGTCTAGAAATAGGGAAGCTGGAAATTTTTCAAATTATTCTCTGAAATTGGTGGTCAAATCTAGTCCAAGTAGCGGTACTACGATGTAATCATCTCGAATGAGACTCTTATATAATTATAATCGAACATCACTTAAGGTAAGTTCGTTTGATTTTTAATTTTGTTTTATATTAACGTAATTTTTATCATTTTTAAATTCCGATCATTCAAATTCAAATCATCATCTTACAGGATCTAGAAAAATTATCAATTGCAAAAAAAAAAACTTACACAGAATTAAAAATTCTTGAACCAAGAAAATAAATTTCAAAAGCTTTATCGTTTTGATTTAGGTACAAAAATTTTGAACTAAGAAATCATAGATTAATTCAATTTAGTTCACTGAAAAAACGTGTTTACAGGTCACTCAATATATAAGCGATTGCCTATTTTGACGGTTTTTGTGAGTGCTCAGTTTTCATTTGGGTAGGTTTGGAGCATTATAACTAAGTACGTAGCCATTGCAGCAGTCAACTGAAAAAGAATATTTTATTACTATTGTGAATAATTGCTTTTAAAATGGAAAAAAAAAAAAAAAAAAACTTAATATTAATTTACATCTCTAACGAAGTAAAAGTCGAGATCAAAAAATCCACATGTGGAAAACTTTAAATCGTTTCTCTATATTTGAGCTGAAAAGTTGCGTATTTCTGTCTGGAACTCAGTGTCTTTGGACTCGAGCTCCAATTCATCAAGAATTACACCAGTTTTCCTCCACTGGAATGAAACATAAGTGCTATGATTATTTTTTTCGTGGTAAATAATAAATAGATAGATAATATATTACCTCATTTACGGTCTCCTTACATATATAATTAATACTGAGAAAGCTTAAACAGAATGGCACTAATCAAATCAGAGTGATTGCAATGGAAAGCATTATTGCATAAATATCAGAATTTGCTGTTATCAATCTTAAATATTGGCAGTATAATGAATTAACGATGATAACAAAAAGCTCAATTGTGATAAAAGCGAGTTGAGTACCGTAAACTGTTGTTGTTTCACGGCACAGTATTTCCAATTTCAAATGTATGCGTCTATATTAAAAGAAATATAATTTTTGATTAAAGAAATTTTTAAAAACGAAGGATTATAATTATTTTAGTAGGACTTTACCTGACGTTACGAAGAAAATCTATCCCTAAATTTTTTCGAACGGAAGTTGCCCATCTATCATTTGTTCCTTCTTGCGTTACATTTTTAGTATGTGATCTTAGAAAATTTTCCAGTACTTTATTTAGATTTTTCAACCGTTATCTCATGTGCTTGATCAGCAGAAAAATTTTTAGAATGATTAGCAAATTTACGAAAAATCCATGGTATACAAGAACTATCACAACTGTTTTAGTTATTAAGTCAAGGTTTTTGAAATTGTAAAGAGTTACAACCGGTAAGGTAAGCACATTGTAAAAAATCCAAGAAACTGCCACTTTTAAAGCAAAACAAAATTCTCTTTGAATATTTATTGTAATTCCCAAATTCTTAAGAGTCTCATCGGTCTCTAAAATATGCGTAGTAAGCTTTGTAGCTCTCTAAAAGAAAATAAAAAAATAATTCTTAAATACTGATAATTGATTATTATAAGTTAAGGGAGATTGCTGTACTCACGTTTCTGAAAATCCAACTTATAATTATATTAACAATCATTATTATGGTATAGATTCCACGCATAATTTTTATTGTGACCTCAAGCATACTTGATTCTTTTACAGTCACTAACTTCAATATAATAACAGTAATTAAGGAAAAAACGTATAATATCAATGAAATAATCGAATATAAAAGAGAATGATTAAGTCTTAATTTTTTAACACTTTTATACGGCATAACTCCGTGACAAAATACACAATCAAGGACAAATATTGGAAGCAAAGCCTCCATTAAATTCGCTGGTCTCCACATTTCTACCACGACTATCGTGAACTGATATATTTTCCACGCCTTTATCGTATCTCCTTACCAATTTTTGTTTCATGACATTCATTCGATGCATGATGACTGGACTGATTATCTTTACGACACGGAGAGAATTTTATATTCACCCTAACAATACTTGTTTTGTAGATTTTACTATGTTTGATGGTAATAAATTTTATGAAAGTTATAATGATAAATGTAACAATTTAAATCATAATCAGTACAATAATAAAAGAATAATTCCTGAAATAGAGCGGTCGTACCATTTAGGGAAAGAAGGGGGGGGGGGGCAAAATGGATCCAAGCATGCTTGGATACATGCATACATGCATGTATGGAATACACTCATATCCATGTTTGTAAAGGTGGATCCTAAGAACTCCGCTGTCCATCTTACGGCATTAAATGAATTATTTTTATTGATATTATATTCACATTACACATATATATATATATATATATATATATATATATATATATATATATATATATATATTACAATATAATATTATAATATTATGACAAAGAATTGTTGTTATTTTACAACGAATATTTTAAAGTAAACTATTTATTGAATTGTAATATACAATAAATAAATGCAAGTATGAATAATAATAATCAATTTTAAAAAAGTAGCAATGGAGTAGGTTATTGTTATAAATTCTAGTTTTCTCTGCTTCCATTTGGATAGTTTTGGACCATTATAACTATATACGTTACTACAGTCGCAGCAAACTGAAAACAAATTTTTCATTAATGATTATTACTAATGAATATTTTAGGAATGTGAAAAATAATTTAAGCTTAAATTTACATCTTTGACAAAATAAAGACCAAGATCAAAAAATCCGCATGGTGAAAACTTCAAAGCATTTTTTTGTATTTGAACCGAAAAGTTTCATATTTCTGTCTGTATCTCAGTGTCATTGGCCTCGAGCTCTAATTTATCAAGTATTACACCAGTTTTTGTCCACTGGAATAAAAATTAATAATTTCACAATTTTCTTCATAATATAAAATACATACATATATAAATATATATATTACCTCATTAGCGGTTTTTTGACAAATATAATTAGTACTAAGAAAGGTATAACACGGAGGCCATAACATAATCAAAGTTACGAATAGGCTTATAATTTTATCATAAATGTCCTGTAGTGGGTTGATCAACCATAAATATTCATCGTACATTAAACAAATAATGGAAACAAGAGATGTGATTGTCGTAAGAGTAAGGGGAATACTGTAAACTGTGGTTATATTGCGGCACAATAATTCCAATTTCAAATGTATTCGTCTAATGGAAAAAAAGGATTTTTGATTAAAGAAATGAAAATAATTAATAAGTAGTACACTGAGAAAAAAAAATTAACTTAAATCAAGACAAAAAAATTTTAAATGAAGTAAAATTTACTTAAACCAAGAAAAATTTCTTAGTTTAAGAATTTTTCTACTTAAATCAGAAGATGAAATTCTTTAAAACTATTTACTTAATTCAAGTAAATTTTTATTTCTGTGTTGCAAGTTATTAAAAGATCTCACCTGATATTATGAAGAAAATCGAGCTTTAAATTGCTACCGACAGGAATTGCCCATCTATCATTAGTTTCTTCTTGTGTCATATTTTCGTTATGTATTGTTAAAAAGTTTTTCAGTTCTTTATTAATATTTTTAAGCCGCAATCTCATATGTTTAATCAGAAGAAAAAACCTCAGGTTAGATAACCAACTTACATGATGTCCATGATAGACAACGAAAGCAGTAAATACTAGATTTATTCCTCTAAGATATTTAAAATTGTATAAAATAAATATTGCAGAGTAAGACAGAAAAACAAAAATAAAAGAAAAAGCTATTTTTAAAGCGAAGCAAAATTCTCTCTGAACATTTATCGAAATTCCCAAGCTTTTAAGATTTTTATCAACTTCTAAAATATCACTACTGATCTTTGCAGTTGTCTAAAATAAAATTTTTCCATTAATTTAAATTAATTAGTTCTAATCTATTATTGTATTGGACTATTTAATGTACTTACGTTTCTGAAAATCCAACCAACAATAGTAATAGTAACAGTTATTATAAAATACATTAAACGCAAAATTCGGATTGTGATATCAAATATATTAGTTATCCCTTCTAAAGTCATGAACTTTGATGCGATGGTCATGAGGGAACAGACATATAAAATCAATGTAACAACAGAATAAAAAAGAGAATAATTAATTTTTAATTTTTTAACACTTTTATACGGTATAACACCGTGAAAAAATACACAATCAAGGACAAATATTGGCAGCAAAGCCTCCATTAAATTTGCTGGCTTCCACATTTCTAACACGACTATCGTAAATTAATATGTTTTCCATGCCTTTCATCGTATCTCCTAACCAATCTTTGTTTCATGATATCTATTCGATGTATGATCACTGAACTGATTATCTTTACTAGTAAACGTGAAAAAAATAGCGAATAACACCCTACTGTTACATTGTTACTTGCTATCATTAAATATTCACAGTGTACTATTTAAAAAATCAATTTATCCTCGCTTTTATTCATAAATTTTATTCATCTGATATTCTTAACATTTCATAAAAAATTTGAGAATGCCTACACACGGAAAAAAAAATATTGTTAAAATGACTATCCAACGTATTCTCAAATGACGTTTTCTTAAAATGAATACTTATGCTATTCATCTTTTTGAAATTGTCATTTCTGTGCAATTATTATTTCTTTACAATTTACATTTCTTAATTTATAATTCCCTTTTTTTTTTTTTTTTTTTTTTATATTGTCATCCACTCATAGCTGCGCAATATAAATAGGTCATCTATGGACTCAACCTATATAAACAATGTTGACTCACCATGTGGCTATCTTGTACATAAAAAAAATAAATTTGTCTACTGATAAGCACTCTGTAAATATATATTATTAATCCTGTAAATGGTTCTAGATGTTGGGTTTTATCATTAATGACTAAATAAATAAATAAATAAATAAATAAATAATAGTAATATATCACACTAGCTGTTGCCCGTTTGATCCGCTAGGCACTTTACAGTATGATAGTTTCAGATCTAGACTTGAAATTCAATTGGAGTATTATTTTGACTTGTCCAGGTTCCACATTCCATCGAATCGGAAGTAGAATTTATTGAAATCTGTATTAAGATGATTTCTACATGACAAATAAAAGATCCTTACCAAATTTGCAGCTTTTTGAAGCTATATTTTAAAAATTAAGATTTTTTATTGTTAACACCCACCCCCGTGATCTTTATTGGAGGTGATTCGGTGTAAAATCCGTTCTTAGATCATTTTTGTATCACATGTAGACGACTTCTATTGAATACTGAGTCTATAAGAGTTATAGCTTGGAAATTAAAAATTTTCTTTGTTAATACCTACCCCCGCAACCCTCTGTGGGGTGAGATATCGTAAAATTCATTGATAGATTATTTTTACATCTGTTACAGAAGATTCCTACCAAATTTGAAGTCGATAGGAGCAATAGTTTAAAAATGGTAATTTTTCATTGTTGACGCCCCCGCGACCCCCCTTCTGGGTGAAATTTTGTAAAATCCGTTCTTAGCTGACCTCTACTCGGCGAAAGGAATATTCCTGCCGAATTTCAAGTCTCTAGGTCTTATAGTTCCTGAGATATCGTGATGAGTGACTATATCTATAGAAAGTCGCCAATATATTTATAGATTATCAATTAGTACGATGATTATAATTCCATAAGGATTTTTTTTTTTTCAGAACAAATGGTGAAAAAAATAAAAATAACTGTAATTAATGATGAAAATGTGAGGTAGCACATTGAATATGATATTTATATAAAAATAAAAAAAATTAAGCATTCGTTGGTCGCGAAATGAAGAGAAACATCACGCAGTTACTATAAATAACACAAGTACTGGCTGTGGAACGATATGGATACTATATAGATACATACAGTATATAGTTATGCGACAATAAATTACGCCCTGACCACATTATACCGTCGTTATGGTCATTTATATGCCGAGATTTTTTTCATTAGCTATTAGTTTTTTTATGCTTCAAAAAATTACTCTCCACAATTACAATTAAATATTATTTCAATTTTTCTTTTGAATTACCGGAAGAAAAAATATTCTATTTACTGATATAATTACGATAAAAATAATTGAAAAATCTGAAGATATATTGATAACGAATATTTCGAGGAAAAATAATTCCTTGCTCAATTATTCATTTTGTCATTTTTTATTGCTTGAAAAAATATTTAATTAAATATTCAAATTATTAAATACTAAAACCATAGAAGAGAATTTTAAGCTCAGATTAAATTATTATTCGAGTGCTTCATTTTTATCACCTATGATATTAAATTTAATAAGCTCATTAAATCTTCTTATCTCGGCAAATACGTCGTTTCCTAATACTCTAACATAAGCTCTGGTTTGAAACACTTTTTATCTTCCGTATACATTGATACTTCCTTTAAATTAAGATTTAATCTTGTATATGAGTCTCCTATTTTATTCATCTATAAGGTTTCTTTATATAAAATAAGGATCATCATTTTTAGAAAAACAATATTGCACGTCTTATAAGCGAAGCGAATGCGGTTATGCTCCAGACTCGCTTTTCAAAAATTGGGCGATTTCTTGGACTAAAATTGTCTCTATTCATTTCATATCGCACTTGTAAAATAATATTTACACATAAATGTCATGGAAAAATAGTTATTTCAACACTTATGAAATTTTTAAAAAACATTTTGCTTTTTAAATAAATAAAAAAAATGTTTAAAAAAATTATTCCGTGGACGTCCGGTTGTCAAATGTACACAGAAAGATAAAAATCTTAAGGAAGACTGAAAATTTCTTGAACGAAATTAAATTTTTTTAAGTCAAAAAAATTTCTTCTTGCTTCAAAATAATTTCGGTCTTCTTTATAATTTTCTTGGTTCAAGATTTTTTTTTGTGCATGTATGTAAACTGGCGTGCTCACGATAACAGCCGAAAATCAACCGATTAATTCCATTTATTTTTTATACACTTCAGTATGATCTAAAACTAAGTCCTTTTGAAGATCACGGTCTAATTCAATGTAGTTTATTTATAATTAGCAATAAACTAAAAATCCACTAATCATCTGTATATCTATATCTATGTAAATAAGGTTCGTTTACAATATGTGCGCAGTACCTTTTCTTTTCTGGGTAGATAATGACACAAAAGATTTAAAAGTATTTGTATTTTTTTTAAATCAATATTACTATCGAAAATGAGATTATGAGGCATGCACTTTTGAATTTTCTAAACTTTTTTATTCGTCTATAGGGTTTTTTTTTTCATAAAATAAGGATCATCATTTTTAGAAAAACAATATTTTTACCCCTTCGCCCCTGAAATAACACTTTCCCATGTAATAAATAATAGTTTTAAAAAAGCGTGGGATGCTTTTTGAGGAATTATAAAAATGATAATCACTCTACTCATGTCTGTCAATAGAATATTTATATCTATTGACCCATGCAACCCACCCTTTTTTTAAAACAAAATACATTTTTTTTAATTGACACTATTGTTAATTTATATTTATTGAAATTCTTAACACTATTTTTATTTTAAATTTGTTAAAACTTATTTTTCTATTTTCTATAAAAAGCGTGTTTTTTAGTTTTTTTAAACTATTATTTATTTTATACTTTTTAGTTTTGTTTATTTATAAAGGTTTTTTTTTTTTGGTTTTTTAAAATTATTATATGCTTTGTTGAATTAAAAATTCTCTTTGGTGTTCGAAAATTTGTTAATATTAGATAAATCGGCTAAAGATGATAGTTGGAAATTAAAATTTCTACCTTATCGACTATATATGAAAATTATAGAAATTAACAAAAATCTTATTTTGCAAATTGAAAAATGGAATAATTTTATCAATTTAGTGTATTGTCATCGATCTTTGATAAATCTACAAAGTTTGAACGAAATCTGTCCGTTTAAAGTGGGTTAAAATCGCGCCCAAAGGAGTCGGTTACAAACAACCATACAAATATACAGGTGAAGCTAATAAAATGCGTATAAAAAATTTGCGTAATTCGTCCGGGATTACTCAGGGAAATTCTAAGGAATTCACATTTTGACACAAATAAGAATTCCGGAGGAATCCAGGATGGAATGATCATCGTTAGAAAATTAATTGTTATTATTTTTATTATTAAATCAATAGAAAAAAATAAATTATAAATCAAATGAGTTATTTTTTAATAATGTCAAGAAAGTTCACGATAAGTTTGAAATTGTTTATTATTCAAAAAACGAAGGAGTTGCAGAAGAACGCCAGCAACAATCGAATTCGTTGGTCGTACGGGCACGTCATCGGATAATCGGTTTATAAGCCACTGAAATGGTCGCGAACTTTAACGGAGAAATGCAACTCTAGTCGTGCGACGTAACGTCTACCCCTGAGTAGAAAAGGAAGAGAATAGAATGAGCGAATAGGAAGCTGAGAGAACTTTTCAAACTCGGAATGGATGACGGCTGTGGGATTCTCTCTAAACCTGAAAATTGCAATTACAAGCTTGATTGCTGGTAACTTATAATGCCCAGAAACATTATCATAGACATTAGTTTATTCGATATTATCCAATAATTACATTATTATATTATTGTAAATATGATTCCTTGTAATTATCATTTAATTGGGCCCTGAATGATATTTAATTGCGATTTTATTATTACATTATTTTCGTGATAATTATAATTGCAGCTTGTTAAATAATAACAACAATTTTATTTCATGATGAGGAGATGAATATTATAATTTGATTTTAAATACTTTATTTTATTGATTTTTTTTTGTCTTTATAAATAACTATTATTGTAATGAAAAAAATTAACTTCATTCAAAAGAAAAAATCTTGAACTAAAAAATTATTTTAAAGAGTTTTAGTCTTTTAAATTAGGACAAAAAATTATTGAATAAAGTAAAATTTGTTTAAAAATAGTACATTAAGATACGAGTTGCTTAAATGAGCGATTATGACACGGCGTGAAGTTGGCGCACGAGCGAAGCGAGTGCGCTAACACGCCGTGAATGATCGCTCATTTAAGCTACGAGTATCTTACACTATTTTGTAGCACCAGTGTCCTAAATTCGTCTTCAGTATTATTTAAATTTAAATATAAAAATTAATTAAGCAAAAACAAAAATAGTATATCGTGCATAAATAAAATCTAGAATGTTAAAGTAAATAATTGCTTAAAAATAGTATGATAGTATATTGTGGTAATCGACAACGTTACACGAGTGGCACGCACTATCATTATTACAAATGTAGCGATATATGTAGACCCAAAATCGGGGTCCAGGGGCAGAGCCCCGGTGGGGTCCAGGGGCGAAGCCCCGTCAGAAGCTGGGGGGCGGAGCCCCCAGTCCTAAAAACGAATAAAAAGTTAAAAAAAAGAAATAAATATATATCAAATTTTAAATCCAAAGTGATTAATAGTAATTAAAAAAATTAATCCACACATTAAAACACTCAATATATAAAATTAAATAACAATAAATTTAGCTGTCACTTTATAATTTTTTAATTTTCTTTAACCAAAAAATTTGCTCCAAAATTTATTCATAAGAAATTGCATTTTTATTTTATAAAATTCCCACTTGTCAATTAAAAAAAAAAATTTGAAATGATTAACAAAAAAAATAAAAATATACTTAATAATTTTTTCATTTAATTATTAGTTTTTTTTATTATTTTTTTAACGATTTTAAAATGTTTATTTCCACTTATTTCTATTTATTATTAAAATCATAAAATGTAAAATCAACGAATATTTATTTTTCTTCGGATTGAACTTCAATGGTGAAATGGCAGTTTTGGAATACCTTATATTGAGACTCTTAAAATTTTTTCACGCATAAACCTAAATCTTGATCATAAAATACTGTAGAACTGATAAATAAATCAGGAGTTCCACAATCGTTGAATTGAGAAGTTGAATTTTTCTTTTTCGCAACAGTATTTTCTTGCGAAATAGATTTAAATTTTTTTTGATGGTGTGATGTATCAACTTCAACTACATTTGATGCTGGTGAACACGGTTGGCCAAAGTTTGATAAAACACTATTTTCGGGTTTGGACATTGAGACTGCTGTTTCAATTAATTTTTCATTTAATACTGATAAAACATTTGTAATTTTTGTCAAATTTTTTTTCGTCGAAACGTCTAAACTGGTTGATTTATTTAAAACGGTACTGTTTGTAACTACAGGAGATGGTTTAGTAGATCGAGGAGTGGATTCAACAGTATTTGTTTTTTTATCCAAAACAATTCCATCGGTGATCATAGAATGAGTACGTTTTTTGTTGTTAACGGAATCGGCAATATAACCTTCAACTACTGTTGATGACTTCCAACCACCATGTCTCTTCATCACTGTCATATCACCTCCAGCATCAGCTAATAATGTGGCAGATGTTCGACGGAAACTATGTCCAGTGTATTTATTGGCATTCTCTAATTTTAAAAATTCAGCAATGGTTCTAGGCATTGAACCAAACTTGTTAATTCCTATGGGCTGACAAGTACATCGACCATTTTGGTAATTCAAAAAAAATCGATCTGTTTTACAGGTTTTGGGCCTAGCATCCATGTATTCTTTTGCGTAGTCATAATATTTACCATCAATGGTAAATGATCTTGGCTGATTATTTTTTGTAATCGGAACTTTAATAAATAAAGTGTTCTCATCAATTTTTTTGACATCTTCCAGTTTCATGTTCATGAATTCACTTCTTCTTAAAGCACCAGAAATTCCAAATATTAAACAAACCTGCAACAGTAAGAATAAAATAAACAAATATTTAGACTATATAGACATTTTCATACTCAAAAAATCAATAAATATTTAATTACCTTTGTAGCAAGATATTTATTATCAGGGGCTTCATTTAAAAATTTTTGGATATTTTCTTTTGTAAATACTTCAGATTTTTAGCAACATATTTACTCATTTGTTTCTTCAAAAAAAACGTTACTTTTTTGTAATTACCAATATCAACGTCATCAAATGCTTTGATAGTAGTTTTCAACATCGAATGAAAAGCCCATAAACTGGGAGGGGCATATTTTTGAGAAAGATTATCAAAATAGACTAAAATCACATCTTCAGCAAAAGAATTTGATTTAACATTTTCTTTACGCCATGCTTTAAAAGCATTATAAGCTGCTACATACATTCGTTTAGATTTTGTTGGCATTGATTGCAAAGCTATATTCTTCGCCTTTTCTTTTATCTCGTCAGGAACAAAATCATTATAATCATCGTCTAAATCACTGTAATCACTGTCCATATTTATTACGGAATAGGATTCTTGTTAAATTAAATAACGTTTAGCAAATATTTCACACCAGAATAATGTTTACAACTGAGCGAAATCGATAATAAAAAACATTTGCGAATCATCAATTGAGGTTTCAGCATACTTCAGACTGAATCATAACCGACAAAAAGATGTAATTTTAATTATTAATTATTTATTATTTTCTATTTTTTCGGAGCTTTGAATGTTTTTAGATACATTTTTTCGTTTTTTTCTGCGGTGAAAGTCAAATTTTTAGAGCAGAAATGTATGGATTGATCGTAAATATGAGCCCGTAGCCTAAAAAATTCTTCTCAGCTCGTTTCATAATTGTTTATTTAAGTCAACAGTTGAGCGTGTCCTAAATACGAATTTAGGACACGCAGTGCTATAAAAAAATTTCCCCGTTTGAAAATTTATTAGCTCCAAAATCAATCTGATGAAGCTCGTCAAAATAATTTTTTTTAGTTGAAAAATTTTTCTCACAAGTCAATTTTCGATGCTAAGTAAATTGGCAGCAGGATACTTACTTACGATTAGGATTTAGTAGCTTTTTTATGTTCTACCTGAAGAATCAAACAGAACACTCAATAACTTACCAAGTTTACTAATAAATTATGGAGACAAGTAAACTCTCTACTTTATAGTCTTTCATATCATTGACTGCGTGCTTAATACTTAATTACACCGAATTCACTTTATTATTATTTACATGTTTACATATCTAATATAAGTACGTTTAAAGCAGAAAAAATTAAGAGTGAATTTTTTGCAGTGATAAAAAAATTAACTTGATTTAAAAAAAGAAAATCCGCAACCAAAAATGCTAATAGAAAAATTTGTTAACTGTTAATGAATTCATTTATTAAATACTGGTAAATATTTATTAAATCGTATAATGTTGGAAAATATCTTATTAACAGGTTAATAAAGCAGATTAAATAGACTTTTTTGGAATAAGCATAAAAATTTTTAAACGAAGAAGATATTCTTGATTTAAGTAAATTTTTAATACTTTTTCAGTGACAAAATTCAATTTAAAAATGATATTTTATCACACAAATACGCCGGAAACAAAATTTTTCCTATTTTCTTAATTATATAGATAACTAGCTGTTACCCGTGCGCTTCGCTGGGCATTTTATAGAATTGTATTTTTAGATCTAAGTTTGAAATTTAATGAGTATTTTTTTGATTTTCATCGAATTAGCTAATACCTTTTATCCATGTAATTATTTCAGCTAATATTCATTGTAACTTTCAATGTGCAATCATTATAATGTTTGCGTGGCTTTTTTTCAAAAATGAATAATAATTGACACGAAGAAAAAAATTTGAAATGAGAATTTGAAGTCTATAGAAGCTATAGCTTGGAAATTAAAAATTTTTAATGTTAACACCCACCTTCGCCAATCCCCGTGAGATGAGCTATCGTAAAATTTGCCCATAGACTTTTTCTACATCTCTTACAGAAGATTCCTACCAAATTTGGAGTCGATAGGAGCTATAGTTTAAAAACGGGAATTTTTCATTGTTAACGCCCCCGCAACCCCCCTTGTGGATGGAATTTTGTAAAATCCGTTCTTAGCTGACCTCTAATTAGCGAAAGGAATATTCCGGCCAAATTTCAAGTCTCTAGGTCTTATAGTTCCAGAGATATCGTGATCAGTGACTATATCTATAGAAAGTCTCCTATATATATATAGATAACAATTATAAAAATAAAATTATTTTTCTCGCAAAAAAAAAAAAAAATTGATAACACAGTGTCGGCGGTATTCTTCATGTTAATAAATATCGTACTTAAAATGCTATATAAACGAATATATATCAATGTCCCGAAGACTCTGTTGTGCTTTAAATGCAAATAACTGCGGGCTTTCTATTTTATTCTTCCATGTTTTATCTCTTTATTTTCTTTTATACTCGACAGTGGGTGCAAAATTGCATTATCTTCACCCCGAGTAAAAAAATAACTTTACTGAATAAAGTTTAAATGCATATTATGAAAATTAGTTTAGGGAAGATGACCGTAAATTTATACTTCAAAACTTTAATGCTTATTTTTATTAAATAAGGAATGACAATCAACAAAAACAGCAAACTGTTTATTATAAATTATAGCAAACAGAAAAAACAATGAGGATTTTATTATCTATCTGAATTTAAATTCGCATCCATGTCGAAAATTTACGAATAAATTTATGGTCATTGAATGTGCCTGGGAGTGTGTTAATCGCATAAATTCTCCCTGACACTCGTCAGCAATTAGGGATTGTCGGAAATCACTAATTACTGATTATTCTTGTATCCGGGGCTCGACGACAGGCTGCCGAGTACAAAGCTAATAATTGATTGGAATTCGATACTTTATTTATTGCTGACACACAGTATTGCTATCTAATGTTTTTTGTAAAATTGTAAACATTCAAATAATTATTTAAGACGAAAATTTTTCTAAAAATTAACTTACAATTTAATGTTATGCTTAAAATAAAATTGAAGTTTAAAATCCTGGAGAAAAATAATTACCATTTTTAAAGGTTATTTCTTTTAATAATTTTTCTTTCGTCTTCTACTTTTAGGTCATACGTGTCCTACACCGAAACTACAACCGCTAATTTTAAAGCTTAAAACAAGCACCTCCTAAAGCTACCGTAAATAATTAGAAAGAAAAAATTTTCTATTATTTGTGTGAAGTAATCTTGAATTAAATTACGCTAGAGATAAATTTATTAAATCTCTGCTGTTACGTTTATATTCGTCGTGTTATACGAATATGATAATGATAAGTAACATGTGTAATTAAAGCGCATTTAAATTTCTGCCATAAACAGATCTACATAAATTACAACTTTGCAAGTAAAAATTTTTAATGAAACAATATTCACCCTATTAATGGAGGGCTTAACGTTAAGAACCTTAAACAATTCAGATTTATTTCTAAGTGATAACTAATTCATGAGAACAAGAACTATTGTGATAATCTTTAAAACGTTTGCATGAAGACTCGTAACTGAGTGCGAAATGCCCGTTTCGCTTGTTGAAACAAGACAATTAGCAAAATGAAGATGCTTCGAGGCATTTCAAAACTATCATTTCTGTCCGCAAAAGTTTTTGACTTGGTAAAAACCTTTTTATTATATAAAAAATCGATTTAAATAAAATTTCTCCTAAAAAATATTTATTAAATATTAGAAAATAAATGCTTGGAATTAGTAAATTTTTTTTTCATATTTAATATCATTTAGTTAATTTTTTTCAGTGCGTAAAATTAATATCAAAAATTTTTCATTTAAAAATTCGAACAATTTTTCAACCTGAAATTAGTAATTTTACAAATAAAAATTAAAAAAGTCATAGTTTTATATTTAGTATATTTTTCAACATAATAACTTCAAATAGTAAAATTTGTCAAAAATATACATCCATTACAAAAAAGAGCTATTAGTTATTGCGGAAGTAAAGTAACATGCTAATGATATTATTTAGAGTAGTTGTGTTACGGAAGTAATGTCATTCAGTCGAGTTATTACTCTGCGTGTAATTAGAGTATACTCGTGATTGGCTGCTGGAATCTATTTGCCGAAAGGATACGTTATGGTAGAGTTATCATCTTGATGACTCTGTTTGCGACATAAATTAAATTTACCGAATACAACTCAAACATCACTTTCAATTGCACCAAAAACGACGTTAATTAATGACCGATTTATTATAATGCGTTACGGCACTTTCTCATTTATTATTAACTATTTCACTAATTATTAATTATACAACTCATCATTTGCCGATGTTCTCGCGAAACCGATTTTCAGGCATTACAAACTGCGCAAAACATTAATTAAACTCCATTAATAACAAATTTCGAGGATAAATATGCATGATCAATAGATACCTGTTTACCTGTTGTATTATTAATTATTTTACAAGCCCATCATCATTCTTTCTTTTCAATCTATTATGTATTTTCCTCATAGGATTTCAATTAAATTATGATTTTATTAGCTTTATTGAAAATTTTCATTATTTTGCAAGTATAGAACCAGGGTGATTAATTTTATATAATGTTATTTTACTCGAATGTTCGATTTAATCATTTTAGTAGCTACATATATCTTCAACGGTTTAATTTTTCAATGTTGATTTTTTTAATATATATATTTATCAATTATTAATATATGTTTTTTTTTTTAATTAATTTTTATGAAATTTAATTTTGTTTAAATAATCATTTTTTCACGGAAAAAAGTAAACTGTAAAATTCACTCGGATTCCGGTTAATTTTAATAGTTTTAAACAGTAAAGCGGACTCTCATCTTAAAAAATTACAGTTTCAAATAGTAAAAATTGCCGTTTCAATGTATAGTCCATACTGTGAGGAAAAAGGGAAACTCAGATGAGGAGAGGATGGTTTCACTCTGGGAGATTTTAATATTTGAAACAGAAAAAATTCTACTCTTGAAATCTATATTTTACCAGTCCAAGCAAGTCAATAATTATGGTTTCATTTTCAGCGTTGCATTTAAAATTTACCATTTTACTTTGTAAATATTGACGTTGCTTGTATAATTTGAAATTTAGTAACTGTATCTTATACTTTTTACATATCATGCGATCATTTTTTAGGTACGAAATGGTAAATATCAAAGTCAAAATTCTTAATTATTAGTCTGTAACATTTTCGAATTTCACATAGGGAATATTACTGTTTGAAATAGTATTTTCTTCTATTTAAAGAATAAATTGTAGCATTTAAATGATAAATATTACATAGTGGTTATTAAAATCACGATTGTACTGTTTAAAGTGGTAATTTTTAGCAGTTGATCATTATTTATTATAAATCGACTATTATTTATGAGTTTTTTTTTTTTTTTTTTTTTTTGTAAATAAAAGTAGATGGAGTTTTATTTCTACATAGTTACCATAGTATTTATGTAAATGGTAGAAAAAAAACGTGATTGCATGTGATACATCTCACCTTAAAATTATTAAGAGTCTTATACAGGAAAAAGTTCTATTTGAATCAAATAAATAATTTTGAAGAAATTTTTCCTTGGTTTGAGTAAATCTTACTTGATTCAAGAATTTCCCGACTTGATTCAAGTTGATTTTTTTTTTCCAGAGTATATAAATAGTAAAAGATATGTGTTGTTTATCATGTATATGTAGGTATATAAATAGTAAAAGATATGTGTTGTTTATCATGTATATGTAGGTAATGTGTCGACGACAATCCAACAGCATGAAAACCTTTCGTAGACTCTTGTAATCTCGTCTGTCGTATCGCGTCACGGCTGGTTGGCTCTCCAGTAAGGCTGAACAGTGAATCTCGTTGTTGTAATACTACTAAAAGAGATGGAGTGTCAGGATCCAGGGAGCGAGATGGAAACCAATAAAAAGCTCGAGTGTGGCTATTTCGACGCTTCCGTTCTACTACTGTGATATCAAGCTACTTTATTTTCACGAGTTGTTCTATTTTACTCTCTACCACTCTCCACTCTACTATCCTCTTTCCGAGCTACCATATGTGGTTTACTCTCCACGTTGGAAAGCAATAACTAAACTAATCGTATGCTAAAAATTTTTTTTCATTTACCGATATCACTTTTTTTTATTCAATCGCTTTACTTTTACTTTTATTTGTTTTTAGGGAAATTGCTTCAATAACAATGCATTATTTTTTTTTTTGTTTTTTAATAGAAGCAATAGAAGAAAACAAAACTTGAGATTAAAGAGAAAAAATTCTTCATATGAGAATTTTGCAAATTTAACCGATGACTTTACTGTTTTTTAAGCTAAACAATATTTCACAATATGTCAACATGTCATTCGCCCGCCTCAACTCAGAACAAAATGCAGTAACTGATATTTCTTAGATTTATTTTGGGAAAAAGTTTACACTCTAAATTGACGAAAATTCGATTTTTAAGAAAAGTTAATGTCAGATTGTTTACTTGCAGTTATAATAAATGCAACAATATTGAAAAAAATCTGGAAAACGATTGACCCTAAAGGCCATCCCTGCAATTCCACCCACAAGGAGGGTTGCGGGGGCGTTAACAATGAAAAATTCCCGTTTTTAAACTATAGCTCCTATCGACTCCAAACTTGGTAGGAGTCTTCTATAAGAGATGTAGAAATAATCTATCAATGAATTTTACGATATCTCACCCCACAGAGGGTTGCGGGGGTAGGTATTAACAATGAAAATTTTTAATTTCCAAGCTATAACTCTTATAGATTCAGTATTCAATAGAAGTCGGCTATATGTGATACAAAAATGATCTAAGAACGGATTTTACACCGAATCACCTCCAATAAAGATCGCGGGGGTGGGTGTTAACAATAAAAAATCTTAATTTTTAAAATATAGCTTCAAAAAGCTGCAAATTTGGTAAGGATCTTTTATTTGTCATTTAGAGATCATCTCAATACAGATTTCAATAAATTCTACTTCCGATTCGATGGAATGTGAAACCTGTGCAAGTCAAAATAATACTCCAATCGAATTTCAATTCTAGATCTAAAACTACAATTCTATAAAGTGCCCAGCGGAGCGGACGGGTAATAGCTAGTTTCCTATATGGATTCCTATAGGAATCCATACTTCCTATGTGGATTTCTGTAGAATCCATACTTCCTATGTGGATTTTCCATATAGGAATCCATAAACCTACAGATTCCCATGTGGACTGCTATGGGTTCCTACACGAATCCATATTTTCCTCTTTGGATTCCCATGTAAACTTATGTGGATGATTTTGATAGGGTATATTATATAAAGAATAAATACGAAATCAATGATAAGTATGCTAAATGATAATTTATTGTAACACTCGTGTTCTACTCGTTCTCTTCGGTCACCCCTTAATTGATTTAGAGCGCCACGGGATTTTTAGACACAGTATCCTGAAACTGGACCAGAGCATGGAGTAAGTTTTACAGGGTCGTGAGAGATTGCTAGGAAGGAAACAAAAATCATCAAAGAAATTCATTTTACAAGAAATTTTATTTAACCAACCCAATTACAATAATAATCCCCTTACAATTAATTAACACTTAATACTAAGTCCTATTCCCGTTTATACGACGGTTTCCTATCATAGTGCTTAGTCCCGACGATACCCTCTTATGGAATGACCATACCACGGTTTCTAACTGTAACTATTTTTCTCAACTTTCCACACGCACACACAATATAATTATTATCCAAACACACAAATTAATACTCCCATAATTGTACAGATTAATTTTTTTAAAATTTTATTTACTAAATTCTTCAAATTAAAATTTAATTATCTAATTTTCCCTTAATTCAATTTTTGCATTCATCCCTAATCCAAATTCCTTATAAAGTTAATTTCCTAATTAAAATTCTTAACTAATTTACTGCCGTGGTCTTAATAATTCAACAATGAATATTCAATACTAAGAGGTCTTCGAATCTTGTATTAATAGATTAAAATTTGACGACAGAGAAATTTGGACACTCATCCAAAATTTCTATTTCAGTAAATTTATATCAGAGAAGGGGTATTGCGTGTTCTTTTAGTTCAAAAAAACCCACTAAAAGAATCATCTAACTCCAAAAAGTGATCATTGATTACAATCCAAAATAATTTTAGTAAAAGATTTCTTTTTTAAGCTAATGTCATTGTGTGATTGGTTCATTGAACGTTGATATTCTTGTTCTAAGTGAATAATGGATAAATTCGAGTTATCCACATTACAAATAAAATAATTAAAATTTTGTCTGAAAACTGACTTCTACGGTAACTTCTTATATTACATCTTATTTTTTTTTTTTTTTTTTAATGACGAATAAGTGTTGTGACGAGCACTTTTGGAATTTCCAAACTCTTTATTAAATTAAAATTGAAAAATATTTTTTACAAGCTTGCACTAATAATTTTTCAAATTAAAGATGAGTGAAAGTGATAGTAATATTCATCAATAAGTAACATAATCTGACGACTGATTTGGCGTTGTCATTTAAATTACAATGACTTAAAACATTATTAATTGCACTTTTTGCATTAACAATACTTGTAAAAAGTAATGAATTATTGGAAGACGAATTTGGGACAGCGCCTGCACCGATGAGCATTCCGATTATCTCATCATTGTCGTCTATGGCCACCATTGCGGCTATGGAGAGGGCGTTTTTACCGGAGTTTCTTAGGATGTTCGAGTCGGCATTGTACTTTATCAGCAGCTGGATTATCTCTTTTTTCAAGTCCACTGCGATGTGTAATGGAGAACAGTGGTTTGAGTGGTATTATTTTGGAATTGAGGTGATACAAATATTGAATCACCGTGATGTCAATTTCACATTACAGTGAAGTAAATTATACATGCACTACACGCATGCGCCTGAATATTGTATAGGTTACATTTGTTGTTGATATTTCGAGTCGTATGTATTTTTTTTTCTTTATTAAGAATTTGTTATAAAAAAACAAACGCGAAAATCATATGGCCGACGATTTTGTATGTTCAATGCTAAAAGGATATTGTCTTGAAAAATTTATTTTAACGTTTGAGGGTAAGTATATCAATCGTTAAGTTAGTCCCATTTAAAATACATTAGATACAAAAATTGTATCACCGCGTGATGTAAATTTAGGATTATCTCTGTTGACTTCACAAGTTATACCATTTTTGTATCACCTGATGAGATTTTCAGGTAGGACTCGCGACTTCCGTAGTTAAAAGTTTATGTTAGAATGTACGGTACATATTCTTGAGAATCAGTATTGACAAGCCCAAAACTTTTTGCTGTTTATGTACTTATTTTAGCCAGTCATGAGCGTTAAGATATTTTGTAGTGGTTACACTGTAGTATTTTGGACCAGCTGTAGACTAACCTCTGTTTTAATACATATGCGTTTATTTATTTATTTACATACATTTATTCGGAAATATAGTTACAATGTCTGAAAAAAAAATAATTGACAGTATTGTTGTGTTTCTTCAGAAAAGTCAGAAATTAAATTTTTTGTGTTGATGTATTAACTGATTTTAAATTTTACAATTTTTTATTATTTCATCGGACTACTATTTTTATAACTTATGAAAGATTAATATATATTATTATATTAAAATTGTTAACTTTTAAAAATTTTTTAAAAATGTAGAAAAATACGTACTTCATAAAATAATCATTGTCATTTTTTTTTAAATAAATAAAATTAATAACTACAATATTACACCTAACGTACATTAAACTTTTCAGTGCATGCGGGTCTCATACTTTTTTTGCGCCTCACAAAACTTGCGTTGTTGCCATAGCTTTATTAACGTATCCCTTCCTCGGCTAAAGTCTGGTAAATTTTTCATTACTTATTAATAAATATCTCTGAAACTATGTGGTAATTATCAATGAAATTATTTTAAAAAAATTGTTTAGTTGTGAGTTAACGTTACTCTAGTTTTTTTAAAAGATCCTTAGAAAAGTTTCTGAGGTATAAAAATGTTTGTAGGTTAACTTTTGCGTATTCCATATACCGTAACGTATAAGAGCGTTCAAAACTCAAACTTTTATATCAAATATCTCTGAAACTAGATGGTCAAAAATTTTCAAATTACGTCAATCGATGCAGAACTATATGAACATTAATCTGCCAAAATTTTTTAAAAATCCTAAGAAAACGACGCCGGCGAGGGTACTACCTTAAAGTCACTTTTTTTTTTGTGTTGGAATTCGAACCCACGCCTGGTCGGTAAGTTAGTTCGAGTACTCTATAGACCGTGCGCCTTAAATCACTCAGCTAACGAGTTGCTATGGTTTTTTATATTTTAAACTTTCAAATTTTTCCATAGCATTACATATATAACTAAGAATACTTTTAAATTTACTGTTTTATACTAAGAGAAAACTAATAATTTAAGAAAATGTTAATATTTTTTTAACAATCGATTTTTGATAAGAGCATCATGTGATAAGATTTCAAAATGAAATATATTATTGGTTGTGTTTGGCCGAAGTAAGTTCTTTCTAAACTTAGTAAGCCAGTAAGCATAAAAAAATTAAAATCTTACAAGCTGACTATAGCGCTTTTCGGCCAGGACAGACTTACTGGCTTAACATAACACAAAACATCGGTTTGCGTTATATCCCGTACATAACCTCATATACTGAATATAATTGACAGTACTAAATTTAGCAATATAATTTAATTCAAGTAAATATTTGCAAATGGATAATTTTATGAGAAATATTTTATTGGAAGAAATATTAAACGACCCAGTGGATAATATCGATAATTTAGTGAATCAAGGTCTGTTCTTGTTCGTTTTGTTTACATCAACAATAAGCAATATGGCGTCGTATATTAAGCTATGCTTACTGCGTTAGCACTTATTTTGTGTCCCGGCCGAAAATTTTGTAAGTATAATGAGTGACTTACTACATTTAGTAAGTCCTTACCTCGGCCAAACACGCCCATTGTTTAAGTTTTTTATAAGAATATTATTATTTGAGTATGTAAATAGAAAGCGTTGAAAATAAAATTCTTGTTCAAACCAACTCAGCTAACGTGATCGGTTAAAATTTATTTTTATTTGAATTATTAATTTTCAATTAATATTTATTTTATAATCAATTTTTAGTAAAAATTTTAATAAATGTCTGTCTGCTAATTTAAGTATTATTTAAAATCAATATAATGCTTAATATTTATTAGTAAATACTACTTACTTCAAACGTAAGCAAATATTTATCCTAACCATCATCTTCTAACCACGTGTTTACAAATAATGCCATAATAATCAATAAAAATATTTTTAAATTCACTTATTACACTAAAACACTTTTTAATTATTATAAAAATTACCTTTTAATATTTGTAGTCGTTGTCCAATTGAAAATTTGAAAATAACAATTTTTCGCTGCTTCTCTGCTTCTGATCACTGCGATAAACAAACACTAATTGATGTACTTAAATTTATCCCTAACTATACCTGAGGATTATAGTAAATATTTACCCTCACCCCTGTATCCAATTTACTTAAAGTAATTAAACTATACAGTACTCTTGAATTTTGCTTACAAAGTTTATTTCATTTTATACAAAAAATATATGTGAAATAAATTTGAACTATATTCAAAATATACTTGCATATATTTCAAATGTAACCAAATTATATTTGGTTTACTGAACTTTTGGCCGTTTTTGGTATACGAGAAAAATATTTCAAATAAATGTACAATATATTATTAATATATTTATCTTATGTAATAAATATAAATTATAAAATACAATCGGAATATACGAGCAATGAACTCACTTTATGTGAAAAATATCAGCTGGATTCGAACTATAATTTGTTTATATAAAAAATATACCAAAATTATACACTACTGGAAAAAATTAAGGGATCAAAAAAAAATTCCAAATTTTTCGGTAGTTTTCAACAGGCCGTAACTTTGAGAGAAATGGTCGTACAGGAAATAAAAAAAAAGGAAATTGTAGCTCCAAGTGTCTAGTTTTTGGATTAGAACTTCAAAATTTTGTAGCCTCCGCGGTTTCTGAGTAATCGTAGAAAAACCAGCAACAAAAAAATTCTCAAAATTTTTTTAGTTTTTTTTTTTGGTCTACGAGCGTGGAAAAAATTTTTTTAGCTTAACCACCATAAGGATCGGATACTTTGTTCATTTAGCTTTAATTTCTTTTTTTAAACACCCTGATACGTCCACTCTTCGCTGAGATATCGGTCTTCAAATGGAAAAGGATCTTTTTGTCTTTGATTATCGATATCTCAGCAACCAATGATCGCACAGAAAGTTAAAGGTGGGTTTCAAGAACTTGAATGAATTCCCCTTAACGACTGTCCATTGTTTTTTCGAAAAAAATTTTTTCTTTCCGTCACATGAATTTGAAAATGCAACAAAAAAGGGCTTTTAGTGGTTTTTGGAAAATCAAGCGCTGGATCGAAAATATTGAGGAAACCACTAATGTTAAGTGTGCCTTTTACAGTTCAATATGTCCACAAAAACCCTACAAAGAATCAAATTAATCCAGCCAGCCGTTTTTTTGTTTCACTTGATCGAATTTTTGAAAAAATTAAACGTTTTTTGCTCTGAAAAGCTCATAATTTTTAAAAATGAGAAAAAAAATTGTTTTTTCGAGCTTTTTCCACATTTTTGTTCCAGAAAGTGCTTAAATTGAAAAAAAAAAAAAAAAAAAAAATTTTTTTGAAATTTTTCTTTTGAAAAGTTGATAAGAAAACAATTACCGCCGGCATTAGTGTTATCCAAAGCGTACCACGTGGAGGTCGCGCGGTCGGATTTACGCTTGTGTGTGTGTGTGTGTGTGTGTGTGTGTGTGTGTGTGTGTGTGTGAGGTATTTCAGGAGAATTGAGACCCGGTGGCTCGTCAGTTCCACCGTATTTAATGACTCCAAACTCATTCTCTGAAGGTTTTTGTTGGTTCAATACCGGATATTACCACCCCTGTTTTCAATAACGGCTCTCAAATGTTCAGCCATGTTTATGCAGACGGTAATTTGAGGCTGCGGAATGGTATTCCAAATGTGCTGAAGCGCGCGCTCCAAAGCAGCTAAGTTCTGCAAATTTGGATACTCTCTGCGCAACCGACGGCCCATTATGTCCCAAACGTGCTCTATGGGGTTGAGATCTGGACTCATTACTGGGTGTCGCAACAATGTGATGTCATGCCGCTCAAAGAAGCGCCGGGTAATGTTGGCTGTGTGTGGACGTGCATTATCTTGCATCTCAAAGTTACGGCCTGTTGAAAACTACCGAAAAATTTGGAATTTTTTTTTGATCCCTTAATTTTTTCCAGTAGTGTATTTGAAATATGTACTAAAATCTTAAATGTTCGAAATTTTTGGATGCACCAGAAACTGACCAGAGTCAATGTTTATTTAAATCAATAAGTTACCCAGTGCATGACTCATGACGCATATATTTTAAATATAATTTCCGTATATTTTTAATATACTTTTCACACAAAAAAATTATAATTCGGATATATTTTGAATATATTTTGCAGCTTGTATTCTTCATACACAGTAAGTATATTTTTCACATGTTCCTATTATATTTCATAACTTATATTTATCATAGAAAATAAATATATTGATAATATATTTTACTTTTATTTGAAATATGTTTCTTGTATATCAAAGACGCCAAAAGTTCAGTAAATCAAATATAATTTGCTTACATTTGAAATATAAGATAACGGTGGGTAATAAAGCCTAGCTAAGGGAGATTTTGAAAAAAATCGAAAATATTGCATTAAATTATTGTAATGTATCATTAATTTTTAAATTAATACATAAGCCATAAAATATAATGGAGTAATGGTAATTTTCACTATAAACAAACACAAAATTAAATTTTTTCAAAAACATTGCGAATAGGCTTTATTTTACTACGATAGGGTAATAAGGCCTACGGGTTATACATACCGAAAATAGTTATACTAGATAAAATTGGTATTAGAGATCAATCATCACTCAAATTGAGCAACACTACTTTTAAAGATGTTGATAAAAATTAGAACATTGATTTGAAATTATTAAATATAAAATTATAAAAAATGTTTACCATTTACTCAAATCGTTTCTTAGGATAGCATATGATGGATGATGAAATATAGAAGACAAGGAACGTTGTATCGGGACTCTATAGACTTGTAGCGATATTTCGATGCTAGACGCTTCTACTAGAGAAGTCTTTAGCGGAAGCGGTTATTTTAAATAGCATTTCTTTCACTTAGGCCTTCTTACCCGCGGGTAGCTTGCTAGAAATATATGCAAATATATTTTGAATATAGTTCAAATATGTTTCACATATACTTTGTGTATACAATTAAATCTTCTTATTTCCTTTGGAGACTACGAAATGTAATGCAGTACAATTTGTGTTTTTTTTTTGTATTTTTTTTTGGAGGGAAGTGACATATTGAATTTACGTTCGCTCCAAGGTTGATTAAGTTTGCTACTTCTTTGTAGTTATTTATTGTTATTATTATTATTATTATTATTATTATTATTATTATTATTATTATTATTATTATTATTATTATTATTATTATTATTATTATTATTATTATTATTATTATTTGCTTACATCAAATATCTTAAAAAAAAAATGATATAATATAAAATGGACATAATGGTGATACAGCTGAATAGTAATGATTATATCGTATAATTAATAAATATAAAGTCTATGATAAATATGACGAATGATGTTTCATGGAAGTATTGTGATAGTTTAATTAAACTCGAAAATCTATTTTGGATGGATTTGAGTTCTGGAAAGCTGTATGATAAGCATTCTTCGAAGTGGAGAAGTTGTAGGGGTAATTTTGTGGCAATTGGTGCACTGCTTCCATAAGTGTTAAATTGTAAATGAATGATTTCAATGTTCCGTCTTTTTCGAGAATTACCATTCTATGTCCAAAACCTGGATTTTTCAGTATGTCGGATTCATTACCCGATATGACAGCAATCACTTCGAAGTCGACCAAGCGTTGCAATTGATGATCCGTCAATAGGTAATAAAGTCCTTTTCCGTCGACCAATTTGTACAAGATCATTTTTTCAGCGTTTTTTTCGAGTTCGGACTTTAAAGAAAGTACGTCTTGAGGTTTTATTATGCTTTGGGTTCCATCAGGTGAAATCATTCAGATATGAAGATTTCCCGTTTCTTTGTAAGATTCAGGTTGATTACGACCATTGTCTCGCACTGGAGATGTACTTATCTGCACAAAACAAATTACAATGTTAAGAAAAGTTTGATAAATCCAAATTTTCCATTTTTTAATCATTATATATCAAGCTTCAATTGAAAAAGAAAAATAAGTCGCAAAAATCAATTGATTTTAAATAAATTCAAAATCAATTTAAAAGTTTGTTTAAATTTTGTCGCAGATAGTATTTTTTTTTCTACAAATTCCGATTAGTCAGATGGAAAAATGAAAAAATTAAATAAGTTGAACAATTTATCTGTACAAAAATTATCAAAACGACTTATGTAAAGTCAAAATAGCAATTTTTTGATTTAAAAAATTTTTTGATAATTTCTGCGAATATTTGTCTTATCAATAGTTTGCTTTTTATGTCATAATGCTGAAGTTAGCCGTCAGATGTCAATTTTAAAAATTTTAATAACAAATCAATTACAATAAAAAAATGCTTTTAAAATTTTTCACTTGAAATTTTTATTAATTTTCACATGTGAAACTTTTTAATTAATTTTCACATGTGAAACTTTTTAATTAATTTTTTTTTTTTAATAATTGCATTATTATAAAATTTTGAAATAATTTTTTATGTCTGCCAACTTCAGTGTCATTTTATATCATTTATATATACGTCCATACGCATCAACTGTCAAAATATAAATTTTTTGACAATTTTTTGTTGAAATTTAAATCATATGAAAATTTCATTGATTTAACAAGATTATATGAAATACTTTATTTAAAATATTAAATATAAAAAGTAAATTTTGTTTTTACCTGGCTAATTGCGTAGCAAGCAAGAGCACCAATGAAAAATACTTGAGCGTTCATTGTGACTTAGAATTAGTTGATTCTTTGAAAGAAACTTGAAGACTTGATTGACTATGACCCGTCAGTCTCGGCTATTTATACAAAAAAATCTTTGACTATTCCCTTGGAATTTCTCATTTTAGGGCATTTTTTTTATAGAAGGAGTGCCCCTTCTTGCTTCTCCTTCAAAACTCCGCCTATGACCACGTGTAATAGAAATCATTTTTGGGATCGTCGACAACAATTTAAACTTGTAATCAGGTAGTTATTATTATATGATTACTTCGAGAATTACATAATTGATCATCGTCTTCACCTGATTGGTTGTGGTGTCGTTAATTTTTTAAGTGAGTGACTGATTAATCGATTAATCGGGTCATTCACTCGATTAAAAATAGTCTTTTAACTTATGTAATGTTCTTCATATCCTCAAAGTCTATCTTTTAAAAATATTTTTTTAAGCAGTTAATTTATTTTACTCAAGTATCGTTTCATAAAAAGATTTGGAAAAAAAAAAACATATTTTTATATTAGATTTATTAATTTCATTAGAATTTTTTGCACTTTTCTTCATTGTAAAAGTTTAAGGGTTTTATTTATTTTCGTTAGAAAATTTTGTGTTACTTGAAACGATATTAGAATTCAATTAGTCTCATTTCAATTAATTGTTATCACAAATTTTGGAAACGTTTATTACAAAAATGAAAATTTTTTTTTATCTGTTTAGAAAGGCTTTGATTTAAATAAAAAAAAAATCAATAAATCAGTAAACCAATTAATAACAGAAAAATCATTCAACGAAATATCACTTTCGGTTTTTCGCAACTTCGTTACAAAACGATATTTTTGTAATTCATCCGATTAATTGTTAAATAATTCTATGCTTCTCGTTCATATTCTTATAGCCTTAGTTGCTTTCAAACCTTTAACAGATAAAAATTTTTCTGGCAAAAGTTGACGGGAAGTTTGTTAAGGAGGTCCTTTCGCTGCCAATGTAAAATAAAAAAATTAGAAAAACGGTAGACCCTGAAGGCCTTCCGTGCAACTTCCCGCTAATTCCATATCTAGGTGCATAAAACTGCATTAATGACGTTTTTGAGCTCTTCGAGCTCAAAAGTCGCATAGAAGTATCATAGAACAATATTTTTAAAATTTTCAACCGCACTAACTTTTAAATGAATCACTCGATTTTCACGCGGTTGGCAGTATTTAACGCAATTTTTTTAGTTTCATAAAAAATCTTAAAGTTAAAAAATTTGTTGTTGTGTTATGAAATGCCCTAATTTATTCGTTGAGGATTAAGATACGCAGTAAGTTGATTAAAGATATTACTGATTGATTTTAAGAAATTAACTATACTCGAATTTCTGTTATGAGATTGGTTTTTTAATTATTTTTAATCAAAAAAACTTTGAGGATATAAAATTTTTTAAGGAAAACAAAATTATTCTTAGTTAAAGAGAATTGTGTTTTTCACTGAAAAAATTTATTGCATTAATCGAAGATAATACATGCTTGATTGGCGATGTAGAATTTTTCTATGCTAAGAAAATGAATTTTCAAATAAGACATTTAGTGTTTTTTTTATCTAATTTTCTTGGATCAAGAACATTTTTTTAAATCAAAAAGTTATTTGTTATTTTTCAACAATATATATAAAATAGTTTAGAATATCAAGAATAGTCATAAATGTTAAATCATTTTTTTATAGTAACAATACAGAACAAGTTAATCTCGCATAAGTCCAGCATGATTTTCCGCTCTATGAAAATAAGCGAAGAGTCTGAATCAGGTGAAGTAGAGTTCAGGCAGTATACAATGTGAAAAGTAATGAGAGGGAGAATTTTTAAAAAATAAATATGAGAGACAAAAAACAGTGAGTCGGTAGAAAAGTCAATTGCTATGGATAACGTATGCCGTAGTGTAGGATCGGATTAAAAATGAGTGAAAATAGTTAAAGTGAGGGTCGAGTGCCGGAAGAAGGGCTTTAGTAGATGAAAGGCTGAAAAATATTCTAGAGAATGTAATGAGAGAGAGGAATGACGAACGAAGTAGGAAAGAATGAAGAATGAAGAGTCGAGTCTGAAACAAAAAGATAAAAGGAATGGTCATATTCACTTTGAATGGTTCTTGCCAACATTTTCCGTACTTGCATTGCTGGAATTCTCCCCGAGCACTTCTTTCTCAATTGCTCTTTATCTTTACATGCGCTGCGCTAAATATAAAGGCTTGTCTTCATCAACAACATGCTATTTTCTTAAAAAACAATTACGACTTTTTGATCTTTTGTTCAAAGTAATTAACGTTACTTAAATTATAAAAATTGTCAATCGGAAAATGTAAATCTACAGATATATAGGAGACTTTTTATAGATAGAGTCATTCATCACGATATCTCTGGAACTATAAGACCTAGAGACTTGAAATTGGACAGGAATATTCCTTTCGCCGAGTAGAGGCCAGCTAAGAACGGATTTTACAAAATTCCACCCACAAAGGGGGTTGCGGGGGCGTTAGCAATGAAAAATTCCCGTTTTTAAACTATTGCTCCTATCGACTTCAAATTTGGTAGGAATCTTTTGTAAGAGATGTAGAAAAAGTCTATAGGCAAATTTTACGATAGCTCATCTCACAGGGGTTTGCGAAGGTGGGTGTTAACATTAAAAATTTTTAATTTCCAAGCTATAGCTCCCTTAGACTCTAAATTCTCATTTCAAATTTTTTTCTTGGTGTCAATTATTTTTCATTTTTGAAAAAAAGCCTCGCAAACATTATAATGATTGCACATTGAAAGTTACAATGAATATTAGCTGGAATAATTACATGGATAAAAAGTATATGCTAATTCGATGAAATTTGGAATTTGTGAAAGTCAAAACAATACTCTAATTAAATTTTAAGTTTAGATCTAAAAATGCAATTCTATAAAATGCCCAGCGAAGCGAGCGGGTAACAGCTAGTTTAGCATTTTAAATTTATAATAAAAAAATTTGAAAACATTTTTTTTTTTTTAATATAAACTATATAAATATAGATAATAAATTATTCAAATTATCAGGAATAAAAATAAAACGTGGTGTGAAAATTAAGTAGCTGAAATCATAAATCATGAGCTAATTAAGTAATAAAGTATATGAGAATAAAATAAAGCTGAAAGTAATTAAGAGATATAAATTAGTCAAAATAAAATAGAGAAAGGAAATAAAAGGAAAGTGAGCGCAATTATCGCGGAGACTTGTGCGAGAATTATTTTTGAAAGTAGCATTGGAAACAATTAGTTGGTGGTAATCAAGACGGAATTTATCTCAGTATATTTGTATATAGAGCAACACCAGTTCAGGAAAGGCGTACCCTCTTTTAACTCCTCTTTTATCATCCTATTCTTCATATATTTATATATCTATGTTCCATGGACTATATACTACATACAAACGTATTAAGGGGTTTATTACTCTCTCAGTTATCCTCTCACAGCAGCTCCGACGCATGATACTTAAAGTCTTACTTTTAAGTCGCACACTACGGTCGTTTCATTTTAATTTGTTGGTTGCTCGGTACCGGAGCCAGCAAGCTCAACATTGAACTGAGCCAACCAAGTAGGAGCAACGAAATTTTGCACATTGTAAAACTCGCCTCCGATGCTTACTTTCTTCGTTTTATTCTTGCTTTTTCCATGCACTGCTTCCTGGCAAGGCATGTAGTGCTTAAAAACGCCGCAAAATGTCCTCATTGGTCTTTAACGGACCCGTGGAATGCTTCTTTGTGACCCGGAGAGAAATTCAATGAGGACGCAAATATGCACGAGTTTCACCACTTTTTAAATTATTTTACTTTTATTCTATTGTTTAATTTACATTACATTTCAACAAACTCGGCAAACGAGATAAAAATTTAAATATTTGATAATTACATATGTCTGAAAGTTTCTGCCAATTTTTGTTTATTTTCATTTGTCAAAGTTTTGTTATTGACATTCGAACTTTTGTCTCGCTTTTTTTTTTGTTTCTAAACTATATAAAATTGAATTTTCTAATCCTTCTCGGAGAACAGAAGTTTTAAATTGATATTTTAATAAGTTTTTTTTTTTAATACTATTCACCGACAAAAAAGTTGATTTGATTAAAAAAGTTCATTTTCTTAATTCCATAAATTTTTATTGAATTAATTATAATAAAAATTTGACTTGACATCTTAAAATAAAAATAAGATGTTATTTTTTTTTTTTGGAAAATAATTTATTCTTAAATGAAAATAAAATTTTTTTGTTTAAAAGCACAGTACTAGTTAGTTTATAAAGAGGTTTTTTCAATTTAGAAAGTAAAATAAGAAATATAATTTCTCTTCTTAATTATTTAAATCATTTAAATAAAAAAATTTATTTGAGTTGAGCTATTTTATATTTTTAAAAAATATTTCTTAGCTAAGAATATTTTCTTTGAAGTAAAATATTCATGTTGATTTTTAAGGAATTAGATGAAATTTGTGATAAGTATGATAATAATCTGATAAAAAAAATTAAAATTAAAATGATTTAGATTAATTATTTTTGAAAGATAAATTGTTAGTATTTGTCTAAAATATTTAATAAAAGGTTTTAAATTTTTGAGAAAAGATAACTAGATGATGAAACCTGTTAAAACAATAAAATTTTATTTGCTCTCATTTTTCATCAACATCCTTTGAAATGTAAAGTATTAAGCTGTATTTATTGGAGAAAATCAAAGATAAATCTCAATTAGAAAGGCAACTTTTGTAAAAACTCCGAGGATTGTTGAACGTTTAATGATATTTTCGAATAAAATTTTGTTGTTAGCTAAAAAGTTTAAACTGTCTATAGTAAATCATTGAAAATCTAATTATTAATCTTGTTATTTCAGTTGTGTACGAATTTACAATGAAATAGTCGGAGTAGTACGTGATGAATTATATTCAGATATCGGTGAGAATTTTAAAAACGAGAGACTGAAGAGTTAAAACAGTCCGTGGTAGTTTCTCGCTCACTCTCTTTAACGCTCGTCAACCGTTACCTGCTCTCGGACAATTTAATTTGCGATTTGAACATTCGATGGTGACAGTTTGGACAGGCTCTCCAAGTTCTAGTATTACTCGCTTCTTTTTTACTTCTATTTTTTTTTTTTTCTATTGTATAGCTCACAGTGCGCTATCTACCAGGAATACGTACTATCAAAAACACAAAAAAAAAAATACATACTCAGCACATACATATCACACATCAATGTATTTTTTTATTTTTGCTGCCAATAAACTTTAAAACTCTTACATGTCTCGAATAATGAGCGCTAAAGTGCTCTATTTATATTATTACGCTAAGTTAATTTTTACAGTTAAATATTTTCCTGCGCTGAGAAAAAAATATTATCATAATAAATCCATTTGTATGATTTTTCATATTTTTTTTCTAATTTAAAAGTAAAAAACGTTGTAGTTATCTTAGATACAATAAAACGTTTCTTTCTAGCAACATTAGGTCGCATTAATTTATTTTTTGTAATAAATATATTGAATTTCACTTTAAGAGAAATTAAATTAATTAAAAATCATTCACTCATAAATTTTTTCATATATTTATAGATAAAAATTCATGTTTTTTCTTAGCTGTTAATTTTTAATTTCCCGCCAAGAAAATTAAAAATTTTTAAAAATCTGGAAATGATTGGTTTTACTCCGTTTTGCAAAAATCGAGTTTTCAACAGATCTCGACGTTTTAAAGTCCTAGGAAGCCATTTCGAGGGTTCCCGAGAGGGTGTCACTATGTCTGTATAGATGTGTGTGTGTGTGTATTTGTGTAAGTATGTGACCCTCTTATAACTTTTGAACGGCTCGACCGATCAAAACGCAGTTGGTGGCATTCGATTAGGTTCCATCAAACTTAGAATTCCTGAAAATTTAAACCGATTCGGATGGGTAGATTCCAAAAAATCTTAAAAAAACTGCAAAAAAAAATTTTTATAAAAGTGGTTTTTTTGGAATAACTTTTAAACGGCTCTACCGATCGATTCTAAAAACTAATTAGCTCTCAACCTTCAAAAACGACGTCGACCACCGCCAACCGCGTCAAAATCGGTTCATTCGTTCGGGAGATATCGTGAACGAAAGAAATCTAAAAAATCTAAAAAATTGAATTTTTTAACAAAAAACTAAAATTTTACATCTGATCAATTTATGTTAACATATTATTTATAGTACGTAAAAAATTGCATCGATTGCTGCAAACCGCGTGAAAATCGGTTTACTAAATTAAAAGTTATAGCAGTTTGAAAATGAAAAAAATCGTTTTTCATCAAACTTTTATTAGACTTTTGGGCTCGAAGAGCTCTAAAGTACCAAACAGCTTATTTTTGAGCTTGGAGAGCTCAAAATATGACAATAAATTTTTGAACTCGAAGAGTTAAAAAACATTGCAAAAGCGGCAAAATTGCAAACGCGTAATAACTGAACTTGCGGGAAGTTGCAGGGATGGCCTTTAGAGTCAACCGTTTTCCAAATTTTTTTTTCATTTCATTCAAAAGTTCAACTTTTTTACGAGAAGTTCTAATTTACATTTATATAAATTTTACCCCAATAGAATAATTTCATTATGACTGCTGTAAAAAACCAAGTAATTAATAATAAATGTGCATAGAAATGGGCCACTAACAGTGAAAAATAATTTGCACGGAAATCGATCATCAGAGGTAATAAAACAACAATAATAAACAATACATAATCACAATACCAACAATACGAAGCCATACGCATCTGTACTTGCAAATAATAATAATCATAATAACAATAATGGTAAATAAAAATTTCTATAGGTAACCAGAAAATAAATTAAATGGGATCGTATCCCGCACAATACGTACAATACTACTGAGGATCGTCGCGTGCCCGAGTTTTATTGTTCCCGTATTTTTTATTTAATTCAACCTTTTATTTCACTCGGGGTTTTCTGTTTTTTATTTTATTGATATTTTTTACCCGGTAGTTATATATTTTATTCTTCTGCTGGATAACTTTTAATTTTTCTTTTTACTACATGATAGCCAGCAATAAATCGTATATTTTGCTGAATATAAATCCAATGCCATCGGAAAATTGGACGCTGCGTAGTGCGATCTCGTCACTTATACCAGGTCACTGTACTATTATCTACATACGAATACATACGTACATACATATATCCATGTAGTGTCGGTGCATGCATATATGGACAAATCTATACTGTCTTTTGTAAATCAAATTTTTTTTACGGCTCAATTTTGACAGATATATTTATTTTATTTTTCATTTTAATACTTACAGTTTTGCGTTTATTTATTTAATTCTCTTAATTATTGAGATAATAAATTGATTGTCGCCGAAAAAATATCAAACTGTGAAAAGACAAACTAATTACACGGCCTTATTGAAGGTACTAAATTTTACTATATATATATATATATATATATATATATATATATATATATATATATATATATATATAGGTGACTTTCTATAGATATAGTCACGCATTACGATATCTCTGGAACTTTAAGACCTAGAGACTTGAAATTTGGCAGGAATATTCCTTTCGTCGAGCAGAGGTCAGCTAAGAACGGATTTTACGAAATTCCACCCACAAAGGGGGTTGCGGGGGCGTTAACAATGAAAAATTCCCGTTTCTAAACTATAGCTCCTATCGACTCCAAATTTGGTAGGAATCTTCTGTAAGAGATGTAGAAATAATCTATAAATGAATTTTACGATATCTCACTTCACAGAGGGTTGCAGGGGTGGGTATTAACAATCAAAATTTTTAATTTTCAAGCTATAGCTCCTACAGACTCCAAATTTTGTAGGAATTTTTTGTAAGTGATGAAAAAATAATTCATGAACGAATTTTACAAAATTCTACCCCAAAGAGGATTGCGGGGGCGTTAATAATAAAAAATTCCCGTTTTTAAACTATAGCTCCTATCGACTCCAAATTTGATAAGAATCTTCTGTAAGAGATATAGAAAAATTCTATGGGCAAATTTTACGATAGTTCATCTCACAGGGATTTGCGAAGGTCGGTGTTCACATTAAAAATTTTTAATTCCCAAGCTATAGCTCCTATAGACTCCAAATTCTCATTTCAAATTTTTTTCTTGGTCTCAATTATTATTCATTTTTCAAAAAAAAGTCACGCAAACATTATAATGATTGCACATTGAAAGTTACAATGAATATTAGCTGGAATAATTACATGGACAAAAGGTATATGCTAATTCGATGAAATTTGGAATTTGTGAAAGTCAAAACAATACTCTAATAAAATGCCCAGCGAAGCGGGCGGGTAAAAGCTAGTTTATAATAAATATATTCTGATTACAAAATTCTCTTTATTCTTTTTACTGTTATAGATTAATATTTTCGACATGTACTACACTTAAATGTCTAAAAATGATTAAATGAATTAAAAAATTCTATCTATTCCGATTAATTTAATGGAGACAAAAATTTTTTCATTTTTTGTATTGTATAGATAATTTAGAAAGTAAAAATTTGAGTAAAATGTTTCAATAAAATTGTGCCGATTTATGAAGAATCGAAATAAGTAAAAACAAAAAGAAGCAAAGGGAAACTGCAACATGTTGCAGGGTGTTTCAGCGAGCAATTTTGTCTTCAAAACTCGACTCGACTGGCACTTGGAAGTTTATGGTTTAGCCAGCGAGTTTATTACTTATATGTGGAAGTAAATGTTACTACTGTGGATTTCCCAAGAGTTATGGAGCTTGAACTTTGTTATGGAAGTATCGCATATGCTTGAGTGCGTTCTAGTTATAGCCTCGTAAAATCCACCAAATTGTCTTATCAATATTAAATACCGTGATTTTTTTTTATTCCCTCATTTTTATCATTTTTATACGTAAATTTTTTTTCCCGTATTTTATTTAATGCTCTGTTTGCAATAACACTTAGTATTGCCCCGAGTGTTTTATATTTATTATCAGAATAATGATAATGTTCTTCAAATTTATTTCTTAATTTTCTCTATAAATTCTCTGTGTTAAGAAATTCACTCCTGGGGGATGCCTCCGGGATTTTCCGTGAGGGATTTTCCGCATTCCACTCGTAAGGTAGAAATTTTTATGGGAGATTTTAAATTATTGAGAGCGTAATAATGCAAAAATTTGAACGTTACAAAGCTTTTAGTCAGGTTGGAATCTTTTACTTTATAGTTTTTATTTTGTACAATTTGAAAATTTATAAATTAAATGAAAATCAACAAAGAATTTTTTTTTTTTAAGTATTTGAGGTAGAGTCAAACCGTTGAATCTCGTTAACGAGACAGAATCTGCAATTTATTTTCCATAATACTATTTTTTTAAATCCTCACTAATGAATTTAACTTTTTACTTGAACTATCGGACAACGAGCCAATCAGTGAAACACTTTTTATTAAAAAATACAAAACATAATTGTTTTATTCACAATTTTTAAGTAATCCTCTGTAATGATTTTTAAATATTGTCATTCGTTATCCTAATGATTATTAATTCAACTATGAAATATTGTAATCTACAATTTTTAATAAAAGAACCAAAAAAAAAAAAAAAATTAACTTGTTATTATAAATACACAAAAATAAAAAAAAAAGTTTTTTTTTATCATGAAAAACTTAAAAAAAAAAGTTAATTATACAAAATGTTTATCAATTTCAATAACGTTAATTAAATTTGGAATTTTTATTATTAAAATATAATTGGTCAACTAGATGCATTTTTTAGGAACTTATACACGGAAAAAAGTAAACTGTAATAAATGATAGTCGATTTATAACAAGTAATGATCAACTGCTAAAAATTACGACTTTAAACAGTAAAATCGTGATTTTAATAATCACTATGTAATATTTATCATTTAAATGCTGCAATTTATTCTTTAAATAGAAGACAATACTATTTCAAACAGTAATATTCCCTATGTGAATGTCGAAAATGTTAAAGACTAATAATTAAGAACTTTGACTTTGATATTTACCATTTCGTACCTAAAAAATGATCGCATGAAATGTAAAAAGTATAAGATACAGTTACTAAATTTCTAATAATACAAGCAACGTAAATATTTAAAAAATAAAATGGTAAATTTTAAATACAACGCTGAAAATGAAACCATAATTGTTGACTTGCTTGGACTGGTAAAATATATATTTCAAGAGTAGAATTTTTTCCGTTTCAAATATTAAATTTTCCCCGAGTGAGACCGTTCTCTCCTCATCTGAGTTCCCCTTTCTCCTCACAGCATGGACTATACATTGAAACGGCAATTTTTACTATTTGAAACTGTAATTTTTAAGATGAGAGAGTCGCTATTTACTATAGTGACAGCTACTAATCACTCATTTTCGATATTAAATTATAAATTGTGGCTTTTACACTTTCTACATTAAGTTCTATAGTATTTATATTTTTGCCACCCCGATATCCGCTTTACTGTTTGAAACTATTAAAATTAACTGGAATCTGAGTGAATTTTACAGTTTACTTTTTTCCGTACATCATACTAAAAATTTAATTGCAAAGTTCACGTTTTTGAGACATTTCTGAATTGCACTTATGATATTAATAATACAGTAAAAAATACTCAAGATTAAAAATTAACTAAAGAAAACAAATGAAAGAGTAAGAAATAGCCTAATCATATAAAATAATTTTTTTTTTTAATTATTAAACATTTTCAATTGATCACTTCTGTTTGATCTATTTTCAAAAATTATCTAATTTTTATTTGCTGACCTACCGACAATGAGAAAAAACACTTTACTTTTATTCTAATTATAATTGAGTATTATTAAATTTATTGATTAATTTAAAATCATTTAATTAGAGGCATCGATGTACGTGGATGATTTGAAAAATAAAATAATTTATTAAAGCATCAAATGCGGATGTTTTACTTGAATGTAATTATCACGCTTAAATAGCATGGACATTATAACCATATACCCAGCGTACAATAACAATAATAACGAGCCAACAATTAACGATAAAACTGATTCAACATCTGCCACGTTCCTGGATTCATTATTTATTAATTATTGTAAACCCCAAGGTTACCACCCATCAATCAACAATTTATGACAGATTAATTTTTATCTCTGTACTGTAACCTTTCGAACATGTGTACTTATTAAATATACATGGTTAAAGGTTGTAAAAGAGATAATGCGTGTGATAATGCAAGTGAAGCAGCCGCTTTTAGGTCAAACATATATAAAATCACAGATTATCTTGCGGTCAATGTTAAAAAAAGCCCGCTCTTCTATCAATCGTTGATTGTCGTTTTATCAATTATTAATTATTTATTTTATTATTGTTATTATGACTATTTTTATTGCCGACATTTTCCAGTTATTGCCGCTCAGTAGCTTCAAAATAGCTGACCGATAAAGATAATTAAATAAAATGGAGACAATAAATATTAGAGTAGAAAAAAAAAATTTCCGTCGGTCTCAGAATCGTTGGGTGTCGTCAGCAAAACCACAACGAGCCACCACAGTCTGGGAAAAATTTATAATAATTCTCAAGAAGCATGTGAAGATTTTCTGCGACAATACTTGCGAGTCTCGTTGGTTACAAATATTTGACAGAGCCGAGACGCCCAGTTCGTGAAAGGTAAATAAAATAAATACAATGAATATAAATGAATTTCAGTTGAAATTGGATGGGAAGGTTTTTTTTTCTACAATAATTGATGAATTAATTAATGAATTAATTTGTCGTGTAATGGATGAATGAATGAATGGATGAACAAATTAATTAATTGGTTGATATATATTTACACAATTGTAATTGATGGATAACGGGCAATGATTTATGAATATCGGTTATTGTGCTGGGCAGAGTTTTCTGGATAATAATTCATACGGTAACTTTGTGCAAAATGAGTGTAACTATATTCAGTCTTTGGAAACAGTATATCGATACGCCGGTGGTAACTCTGGTAGATTCGGACCATTACCCCTCTAACGAGCTCGATTTACCAGATAAACATTATTTTGTAACGTATAATTAAACCTTTTGTTTGTAAATTTATGGACGTGAAAAAAATAATTGATTTTTAGAGCCTACTTTTTTATTTTATTTTTTTTTCAGGTGTTTCTGTTTGTAATATTAATCGGATGAGCAGGAAAGCTGTGGAAATTTTCGCTCAAGAACTGTATGTTAATTACAAATGTTTACTTTATGGTTACAATTATTATGTAATATTTCAACTCGTAGAAAAATAATTAAAAAATTGTTTGTTTGTTAAAATTAGAAGTTTTTTATTGAAAAAAAAAAAAAATTAACTTGAAAAATTTTAAACGAGTCATTAGCTTGGATATAATTAAACTTTTAATGAATTTTCTCTCAAATTAAAAAAATTCGATAAATTTTTCATTGAAAATAATTAATTTTATTTACAAAATATTATAAAATTTAGTATCGACGCTGAAGTAACGAATGCTTCATTCATCGAAGCAATGAAAATGATTCATGCACTTGGCAGTCTCTACGAAACCGGATACGACCGAACCGAAACCGACGAGAAAATGGATTTGTTGATTGATGAAATGCTGCGTAAGTTTTATCGTCAGGATGATTACGACATAACACCGTTAATGAAGCGAGTGAGTCTATAATATATTACATTAACATTTAGGTTTCAGAGTTCTAGATAATATTATATTATTACATAACTGCATTAAATGTTGGTTAAGCTCTCTCCAAGTTGTACAAAGGGAATACAGTCCTGTTACTTTCGGAATAAACTTGTTAATTGCTCGGATATATTCAAGTTTCGTAAAAACCAGCATGGATAATGCTGCATATTCAATTACGTATGTGAGCCTGACGAAATTACCACGTACGTTTTTAATTACTTTGTTTTTTTTTCTCTTTATTGGATTACAAACATTAAATTTATGGTTGATAATTATAGAGACAAGGAATTTAAAAAACATAAACCGTTGAAGCCCCTTAAAATAGGAAATTCAGGAATTACCAATGGACTGTCAATTGTGCTGGAACCAGAGCTTGAAGATTATTTTTTCACATTTTTTGAAATGATCGGTTGGATGGCAATTAAAGAATTCCTTAAATTAATAATAATTTTATTTTTTCGATCTTCCCAAAATTTGTCTATGTTTTGACCAAAACTTTACCCCCCTCACTAAGTGGAATTCGGGTAATATTTTACTGATAGAATAATGAAGCGACATAAAAAGAAACATTATTTAAGCATTTATAATAATTATTTTTTTATTTATTTTGCTTATAAACATTTCAAATTATTAAAAATATTTCTTTTGACGATCCGTGACAAATAGTAATTACTTAATTAACGACAAATACTTTCAAGCGATATATTGTTATAAAAAATGCTTACAGAATTTTAAATAAGGTGAATTTTAAATAAATGAGAAAAGGGTCGATAGGTGTTGTAACGTTACTTGTGCAAAAATTGTAGGCGTAGAGAAACAATTTAAAGGTAAAGAGAGTAAGTTAAAGACAGCTGTTATTTGCATAACGCACATGGTCGACAGAAAAATTTTCCTATAAATTAGAAAAAATATTCGTCCTCAGATGCAATAAAAAAGATAATAAACAAATAAACAAATAAACTTAAGGATACTCAATCTCTTAATTTACGACAGTATATAAAATTTTAGACTGAAAGGTTTAGCTTTAAATGGAGTACAGCGAATTCTTAGGAGAAAACTATTTAAAAGAATATTCGAAAGCTTAAATAAAAGAAAATAGGCTTATGATCACAAACGGCCTAAACTTATTTTCTAATGTTAAATTTTTTTTCATAATAAAAGTTTTAGTTAACAAATATACTTATAAATAAAATATGTTTAAAAAATAACAAATTATTTTTACTGCTGGACGAAATAATATTATTTTAGAGAAAACAAGAGAAATACTAATTGATTTTTAATTAATGGTTGACTATAGTTAGTTCACTGAAAAAACGTGTAAAGTCACTCACTATATAAGCGATTGCCTATTTTAACGATTTTTGTAGGTATTCAGTTTTTACTAGGGTAGGTTTGGACCATTATAACTAAGTAAGTAACTACTGCTGCAGTAAACTGAAAAAGAATATATTAATTGTCATTATTGTTAATAATTGCTTTCAAAATAATAAAAAAATAACTTAATATTGAACTTACATCTCTAACGAAGTAAAAGTCGAGATCAAAAAATCCACATGGGGTAAACTTTAAACTGTTTCTTTGTACTTGAGCCAAAAATTTGCGTATTTCTGTCTGGATCTCAGTATTTATGGACTCGAGCTCCAATTTATCAAGTATTCCTCCAGTTCGCTTCCACTGGAATAAAACGTAAGTGCTATGATTATTTTTTTCGTGGTAAATGATAAATGGATAGATAATATATTACCTCATTTACGGTCTCCTTACATATGTAATTAATACTGAGGAAGCTTAAACAAAAAGGCACTAACCAAATCAGAGATATTATAATGGAAAGCATTATTTCATGAGTACCATAATTTGTTGCAATCAATCCTAAATATTGACAGTATAATGAACCAACCATCAAAACAAAAAACCCAATTGTGGTAAAAGCGAGTGGAGTACCGTAAACTGCTGTAGTTTTACGGCAGAGTATTCCCAGTTCCAAATGTATGCGTCTATATTAAAAGAAATATAATTTTTGATTAAAGAAATTCTTAAAAACGAAGGAAAATAATTATTTTAATATGATTTTACTTGACATTTCGAAGAAAATCTATCCTCAAATTTTTATGAACGGAAGTTACCAATCTATCATTTGTTTCTTCTTGCGTTGTATTTTTGGAATGTGACTTAAGAAAATTTTTCAGTACTTTATTTATATTTTTAAGCCGCAATCTCATATGCTTGATCAGCAGAAAAAATTTTAGAATGGTTAACAAATTTACAAAATATCCATGGCACACTATAACTATCACAACTGTTTTAGTTGTTAGGTTGAGATTTTTGAAATCGTACAAAGCTACAAACGGACAAGTAAGAACATTGTAAAAAATCCAAGAAACAGCTACTTTTAAAGCGAAACAAAATTCCCCCTGAATATTTATTGTGATTCCCAAATTTTTAAGTGTTCCATCGGTTTTTAAAATATGCGTAGTAAGTTTTATAGCTTTCTAGAAAAAAAAAAAAAAAAAAAATTCTCAATTACAGATAATTGATTTTTATGAGATAAGGGTGATTGCTTTACTCACGTTTCTAAGAGTCCAACTAATAATGGTATTAATAATCATTACTATAACATAAATTGCACGCACAATTTGAATCGAGACATCATACATACTTGATTCTTTTACAGTCACTAACTTCAATATAATAACAGTAATTAAAGAAGAAACGTATAATATCAATGAAATAATCGAATATAAAAGAGAATGATTAAGTCTTAATTTTTTAACACTTTTATACGGCATAACTCCGTGACAAAATACACAATCAAGGATAAATATTGGAAGCAAAGCCTCCATTAAATTTGTTGGCTTCCACATTTCTAACACGACAATCGTCAACTGATATATTTTCAATGCGTTTATCATATTTCCTTATCGATCTTCGTTTTATGATATTTATGCGTTGCGTGATAAGCGGATGGACTAATTAGGTGAAGAATATTGAGTAAATGCGAAAAAAATAGCGATGACAGGGTACTATAACAATAAATTGCTTACTATCATCAAATATTCACGGTGGACTATTTAAAAAATCAATTTTCCTTTACATATTCATAAATTTTTTTTATTGCTCTTCAATTTATGATAATATCAAAACAATCAAAATATAAAACAAAATTTGAAACAGATTATCACATATATTTATCGATATGGATATAACTAAAAATCGGGTTATACCTATTTTGTTACTAGAATGATAAAGCAACATAATAAGAAACATTATTTGGTCATTTACGATTATCATAATTGTTTTTATTTATTTTGCTTAAAAACATTTCAAATTATTAAAAACAATTTTTCTGATGATACGTAACAACAAGTGATTACTAAATGACAAATACCTTCAAGCGATGTACTATTAATAAAAAATGTGTATGGAATTTTAATTGATATTATTTAAGAAAAAATAAGAGAAATACTAAAAAATTTTAAATTAATGATTAATTATATTTAATTCACTGAAAAAAAGCACATAGTCACCCACTATATAAATGATTGTCTATTTTGACGGTTTTGGCGGCTGCTCAGTTTTAAACTGGGTAAATTTGGACCATTATAACTAAGTACGTAGCCACTGCTGCAGTAAACTATAAAATAATATTTTCTTAGTATTGTAAATAATTGCTTTTAAAATAAAAAACAAAATAAATTAACATTTAACTTACACCTCTAACAAAGTAGAAGTCGAGATCAAAAAATCCACATGGAGAAAACTTTAAATTGTTTCTCTGTACTTGAGCTGAAAAGTTGCGTATTTCTGTCTGGATTTCAGTGTCTTTGGACTCGAGCTCCAATTCATCAAGTACTACACCAGTTTTCCTCCACTGAAGTGAGATATAAGTGCTATCATTATTTTTTTCGCGATAAATGATAAATAAAGGATAATATATTACCTCATTTACGGTCTCTTTACATATATAATTAACACTGAGAAAGCTTAAACAGAAAGGCACTAACCAAACCATAGTGATTGCAATGAGAATCATTATTTCACAAATATCAGAATTTGCTTTCCTCAATCCAAAATATTGGCAGTATAATGAACTAATAATGAAAACAAACAGCCCAATTGTTGTAAAAGCGAGTGGAGTACCGTAGACTGTCGTTGTTTTACGGCATAGTATTCCCAATTCCAAATGAACTCGTCTACAGTGAGTGAAATATTATTTTAGATTAAAGAAATTCTTAAAAACAAAAGGAAATAATGAATTTACCTGAAGTTACAAAGAAAATCTAACCCCAAATTTTTTCGAACGGAAGTTGCCCATCTATCATTAGTTTCTTCTTGCGTTATATTTTTAGAATGTGATTTTAGAAACTTTTTCAGTACTTTATTCATATTTTTTAACCGCAACCTCATATGCTTGATCAGCAGAAAAAATCTAAGATCAATTAACAAATTTACAAAATATCCATGGTATAAAACAACTATCACAACTGTTTTAGTAATTGGGTCAAGGTTTTCGAAACTGTAAAGAGTTACAACTGGGCAGATTAGCACACTAAAAAAAATCCAAGAAACAGCTACTTTTAAAGCGAAACAAAATTCTCCCTGAATATTTATTGTGATTCCCAAATTTTTAAGTGTTCCATCGATTTTTAAAATATGCGTAATAAGTTCTATAGCTTTCTAAAACAAAAAAAATTCTCAATTACAGATAATTGATTTTTATGAGATAAGGGTGATTGCTTTACTCACGTTTCTAAGAGTCCAACTAAAAATGGTATTAATAATCGGTACTATAACATAAACTGCACGCACAATTTGAATCGAGATATTAAGCATATTTAATCCTTGTATAGTCGCTAACTTCAATATAATAATAGTAATTAGAGAAGAAACATATAATATCAATGAAAAAACTGAATAAAAAAGAGAATGATTAATTTTTAAGTTTTTAACACTTCTATACGGCATAACTCCGTGACAAAATACACAATCAAGGATAAATATTGGAAGCAAAGCCTCCATTAAATTTGTTGGCTTCCACATTTCTAACACGACAATCGTCAACTGATATATTTTCAATGCGTTTATCGTATTTCCTTATCGATCTTCGTTTTATGATATTTATGCGTTGCGTGATAAGTGGACTAATTATCTCAATAGTAAAACCGCTAATTAGGTGAAGAATATTGAGTAAATGGGAAAAAAATAGCGATGACAGGGTACTATAACTATAAATTGCTTACTACCATCAAATATTCACGGTGGACTATTTAAAAAATCAATTTTTCTTTACATATTCATAAAATTTTTTTATTGCCCTTCACTTTATGATAATATCAAAACAATCAAAATATAAAACAAAATTTTAAACAGATTATCACATATATTTATCGATATGGATATAACTAAAAATCGGGTTATACCTATTTCGTTACTAGAATGATAAAGCAACATAATAAGAAACATTATTTGGTCATTTACGATTATCATAATTGTTTTTATTTATTTTGCTTACAAACATTTCAAATTATTAAAAATAATTTTTCTGATGATACGTAACAACCAGTGATTACTAAAGGACAAATACCTTCAAGCGATGTACTATTTATAAAAAATGTGTATGAAATTTTAATTGATATTATTTAAGAAAAAATAAGAGAAATACTAAAAAATTTTAAATTAATGATTAATTATATTTAATTCACTGAAAAAAAGCACATAGTCACCCACTATATAAATGATTGTCTATTTTGACGGTTTTGGCGGCTGCTCAGTTTTAATTTGGGTAAATTTGGACGATTATAACTAAGTACGTAGACAGTGCTGCAGTAAACTGGAAAAGAATATTTTATTACTATTGTGAATGATTGCTCATAAAAAAAAAAAACGCCATTCGGCCAGCCCGAAATAAAAGGTAGATTTCACAGAATGAAAATTTTGATTAAATAACATAAGCACATTAGTCAGTTGCACTACACATTGCCTAAAAATGGTTTAATCGCACTCGTAGCTTTGATAAAATAACTGAAAATGGTCAAAGATTCAATAATAAATACGTCAAATTAAATGTAATTTAATTTTAAATAGCCGCCATTTCTAAACTAATTGATCGTTTTTGCTCATCTTCAAACTCGTTCAAGGTTACTAATCCAAAGGATATGTGTATTAAGTTTCATTTAAATCCGTTGAGAATTGTAGACGTTATCGTGTCCACAAGCCACTTTATATTGCATATGTGTATACACGGAAAGAAAAATATGGGAACTATTCCCATAATTTTATGGGAACAGTTCCCAGGCAATTATAGGAGCTGTTCCCATGAATTATGGGAACTGTTCCCATAATTATAGGAAATTTTCCCAAAATTATGGGAACATTTCCTATAACGATGGGAATGGTTCCCATAGTGGTATAGGAATGGTATCTATAATTATAGGAATGATTCTTATACTATTATAGGAACTATTCCCATAATATTATGGGAAATATTCCCATAATGATATAGTAATGGTTCCTATATCATTATGGGAACTATTCCCATAATGGTATAGGAAAGATTCCTAGAATATTATAGGAAAAAACATTTCTTTTTAATTTCTCTCATTTTCTTATGCACACAAATTATTGAATGTTTATTATTATTATTATTATTATTATGAACATTTTCGTAAATATAAGCTCATTCTAATTTTATACTCATCGAGACCCTTCATTTGAGTACCCACATCAATTTTTCATATATTTTATATATTTATATATATTATATATATGTATATATATAAAATATATCAAAAATGCATGTGGGTACTCAAATGAAAGCTCTCAATGAGTGTAACATCGGAATGAGCTTATATCGTTAAAAACATCATTAGTTAACAAAATACATTATCATTCGTTAATTAGTAACATTTTTGTAAATATAAGTCCATTATGATTTTATACTTATCGAGACCTTTAATTTGGGTACCTATATGAATTCTTTTCATATATCTTATATATACGATATTTATAAAATATATGAAAAGTGCATGTGGGTACTCAAGATCAACAACAATTTATAAATAAAAAATCTATCAAATAAAAATTTTCCCGTGGACTGAATTGTGAATCTAAACAATTCTGGAATCCACCGGAAGACACACAAAAAACTTCATTAAAATCGGTCCAGCCGTTTAGGAGTTCAGTGACAAACACACGCACAGAAGAAATATAAATAGAGAGATTATAGGATATTATAAGGATATTATAATACTATATAATATTATAGGAAATTTTCCTATAATAAAATAGGAATCACTCCTATTACATAACAAAAATATCCATTTCAAAGTAGTGAAACAAAACAAGGATTATTCATGCATAAAAATAAAAAAATAATCAATTTTCTTATCAAAAAAATAATAGATTTTAACAAAAAAATTTTTATTATTTACACAAATATGTCAATTTCTTTTTTACAATAGATAACAAAATCTTCAGAAAAAATCAAATCCATCTTTTTGATACGTATTGCTTGTTTTCTATATTTACAATATTACTAATTCTACATATTTGATATGTTTCAATTGAAACACAAGTAACATTTATCAAATTTTCAACGATTAGAAATGCCTGAAAATGATTTTCGAATTCACAAATAAGCTGAGTTGTGATGATAAATATTTCATTCTCAATGTTTTTGTTTTTGATAATCAACTTGACTTTTTGGAATTCCGGACCATTTTCTGAAGGCATTATTAGAATAGAATTTGTTAAAATCCTGTGATTGCCTATCCATTCCAAGTATTTGACAATATTGAAATTATTTTCATGTGACGGAAGAGATGAACGAAAGAAATTAAATTTACTATGAGTTTTGAGAGAACAGTTATCGACAGAGCCGCATTTAAAAAATGATATTTCATCTTTTTCATACAATAAATAGTGATTCAGCTGAAGTTGGTTTTTTATAGCAATACTACGATAAATATTTATTCTACTTCCGCAAACACGAGAATATTTTCTGGCACGTTAGTGTTTATTTTCAAAATTCATGGAATTTATATTTGATACTGGACCCATAGAAACAAATACTTTACGGTAATAAAGGAGCAAATGGTGTTTAATAGTCATTTTATTCGAAAATAGAGTAGAATATAATGTTAAAAATTCTGAAATTATATTTTCCATATAATATTCAGTACCACGTGTACAATTCTTAGATGTTGTGATGTCAATAATTTTTTTTAATAATATAAATAATTTCCAGTACTCATCTTCCACAGGAATATAAAGACCAATTATAAGACTAAAATTTCTAACCAAACATAGCATTTCTGCCGATGATATAATAATTTTCTGGTTTTTAATTTGAGTTTCTGAAATTTCGGGTGGTCTATCTTGTAAATCATGGTAAATGTAATTAAACGCTGCTATATGATTATTTAAAATTTGTAGATCAAAATACTTTTTTTCAATATATTTATGAATTAAAATGCCCATCATATACTGACACACGCCTTCGAGAAGGTCGTGCATCGTATCACAAGCTACATTATCAATGATATGAAAGCTCTTCAGTTCATTAAAAAGACAAAGTTCATTTATTCCCGTTTCACTCACGTTATTTAACTCAACATCGCGACTATATGACTCATGAGACCTTAATGAACAAAATCTTTCGTGATAAATGGTATTTAAGTCGTTGTAGTGAATTTTACAAAACCGGCAGCAATAGTTGGCCACAAAACTTTGAACTAATCCCGTAAAAGTATGCACTCCCAAGTTGTCACCTAAAATCGCAACAAGAGCAAAGTAAATCGTTACTTCTTGACCAAGCATTGATATTTTCACTCCAGATTCTTCAAGGTATTTTAATTCGTCTAGTGCATATTGTAAAACAGTATTATATCCTAATAATTTTATTTCTGAGGGATCGAAAAGTATAAAAGTAAATATGTTTTCAATTTTTGATTGTAAAGCTGGAGGCAGACAAGCAATTTGGATATAAATAGCTCCAACTTTGGAATTTTTTCGATGGCTACCTATCGGATTATTTGTACCGTGATCATCGTAAAATAGTACTATTGGTAATACAAATTTATTTTTGAAAAGTGGCAAAATTTTCGTTTGCCATAACGTACCTTGTATTAAATTTTGATAAAGTGTATCAGTTTCATTTATGCTTTCTAAATAGTGTTTAATGACTTTTAATCTATTTTCTTTTTCAAGTGACTTTTTGAAAACTAACCGCAAAGGGATGAACTCAATTGTAACTGGAACATTAACAAGAACTGAAATATTGTTAATTACTTTGTATTCTTCTCTTTGGCCAATTACAATACTTTGTGATGGAATATATGATCCAAATTGTGATAAGAAATTTAATTTTTGATGTTCAGATTCTAAATTTACGAAAGGGCTTGTAATTAAATTTAATATTGTTTGGATACTAATTATAGACTCATAAGAATCATTTAATAACTTTAATTTATTAATGAGACTCGAAACAAAGACTTTTATGAGCTCAGATTGAAATATTTCATTTACACCCTTTACAATTTCGTCTACCCTAGATCTAGGTATATCATCATAATTGTATAGTGTTGATAAAAATTTACAAATTTTAGAATTGAATTGAACAAAAATATTGTGGTACAATAAATCGAATTGAAATTCCATTTTTATTCACAATGGATGAAATTATTGTTCAACAAGTTACTAAGTATGTTATAATACTACAAAAGAGTAATCAAATTAGTTAGACTTATGCCTTTAAATAATGTAAATGATTATAACAAGGATAAATAATAACAATATTGAAAGATTAATAAAGTACTAAGAATAATATTATAAATTAACACAGTTTTTCAAAATAATTAAGCAAGATTTGACTAAACGTAAAGATTAAACTTTGTGATGTTTAAAAGATTGAATCATATTTCTTATAACAGTTCCTACATTTTTTTCTTCATCAATTCCATAGACTGCGATTTGTAAAAAAAGCCAAATATGATGGCTAAGAGTTGGATACTCAGAGTCAGATACGAAAAATATTTTAAAAGTTAAATCTAAGGCTTCAATAACACTCTTAGTTGCGTACTTGATGTCGTCAACTACAACGTACGAAGATAATTTGACAGTTGGTGTACCCACAATCAAAATATATGGCTGTAATGTGATTTTCTTTTTCAATGCTTCGTTTATCTTTCTTTGAAGTTCTCGATCGATTTTTTCCGCACACTGTAAGTATTTGAATCTAAATAATCAATTTAATTGAATAATCTAAGTAAAAAAATTAAAAAAACACTTACATCTACGTGGACTATAAAACTTTTTTCGATGTCTTTTGGACTATAAGTTGCTGGCGCCGTTTTCGCTTCTTCACTACTCTCGTCATCTGATGAGTCTTGATTAAATTTTCTTTTCTTATTACTACCGCTCTTAGATAATGTAGCCTTTAAACCGGTAATTTTTAAAAAATAGGTCAAAATTTTCAGCACTGCAGCATCTTCATGATCTGAAGAGAACATGAATATTAAACTTAATGTAAAAATTTATGTACATAATAAACATAAAAAAATAATCTTTGGATAAAAAAAAGCTAAGTAAACTTTTATTTTTGTGTATAGATAATGATAAAATGAATGCATCACCTCCTTCAGAAGTCTTGATTACATTAATTAGTTTTTTGATAGTTCCAGTTTGATTTTTTTTATTTCGAAATTTTTCATCAGCAAAAGTTTTTATAAATGATTTCAATTTAGGCCACGTTTTTTTAAATAATGAAGCCTGATCTGGATAATATTTTTGAAAATCAATTTGAATCTAATAAAAAATTTTTAAATTTACAATAATTAAAATTTAATTTTCTACTGTAAATTATTAAAATCATTTAATTACAAATCAATTCTACTCCACGCTGACATCTAACACAAAGATACATAAAATAATTTAAGGATAATTTGTCTTCTGTAAGCGTAACCTTACGGGCATCGCTAGTGGCTTCCCAATAGGCTATCACCTGCTCCCATGGATGAATTTTATTGCTGAGTCAAGTTAAGCGATCTTGAGTATCTTCTAACAAATGAATTCATGTAAAAAATTATTTAAGAAGCTAAAAAAATTGAAAATACAAAATTGTACAAACAAATTATCCACGCTACTTATTATCTATAGTAGGAGTTGATGATGTTGAAGCAGAATTTTTTTTTTTCACTTAGAATTTTGGCTGTTTTTAAAAGTTTTTTTTCTGAGTTATATTTTTCCTAAAGTTTTCCACATTGGATAGTTCCACCATTTTTAGTTTTAGTACTTGGATTGTAATAAATTGCTGGATCCTCGTTAAAAGTTGTGCCTATGTCAGTTGCTAATGCCTTGAAACGAGCAGTAGTTATTCTGTAAGAAATAAATAAAATATAATTTTATTCAAATAAACTGACTGAGTCTATCACAAAACTTAGATGAGTCAGGTCCTGAGCATAAGTTTAGAACAACTTACTCAAATTTTTCGAGGATTTCACCAATTTTGAAATTGGACTTGAACAAAAAAATTTGTATTTCACGTTTCAATATAACATCAACTAATAAATTTTGCATATAAGGTGTCAAATAATTATAAAAATGAAAAAAATTAAGAATTAACAACCCATAATAATCTCTGTTTAAAAAAGAATGCAGGTTCTCATTAGAATCATATGGTTGGATTGTTGTCTTTGATAAAACGTTTAAGAACGTTGTTGGAGCAAAAAGAGTTGGTGGAGTAGATACAGTTGGATTAGGACATAAAGGCATAAGAGAATATGGAACAATATTAAGAGCATGAACTAGATTGAATTTAAAAATAAAAATCAAAAGGAACTGGAAATTTAAAAAGAAAAATTATTTATGTAAGCTGAATTCAATAAGAAATAAGTAAGAAACAATACATTACCTTCAGTATTGGAACAACCGGCAGATACATCCATCGACGTCGTCTCACTCATTTTAATCAAAAATTTATTTACTTTTTTTTTTTTTTCTATCTATTTATATTGTAGAGTATATGAAATTATTAACTCATATAGAACTGAATGTCAATTTTTAAACATAATAGACAATAGACGACAATTAGGAGGTCTCTTGAATCAAAACAACGCGTTGGTTATTGTTTACGTCGCGTGATCTGCCATCTGTTGATCAGTATGGGAAATAAAGTACGTTTGAATAATATTTTATTTTGATTGGTTGCAGCACTTACAATCATGCGCAATGGACCGCGAAGAAATTTTAAATTCAAAATTTTTTTTTAAAGAAGCTACGATAATAATAAAAATAAAAGTAAAAGTAAAAGTAAAAATAATAATAATAATAATAATAATAATAATAATCTCTCTATTTATATTCCTTCTGTGCGTGTGTTTGTCACTGAACTCCTCTAAACGGCTGGACCGATTTTAATGAAGTTTTTTGTGTGTCTTCCGGTGGATTCCAAAATTGTTTAGATTCACAATTCAGTCCACGGGATAATGTGTATTTGATAGATTTTTTATTTATAAATTGTTGTTGATCTTGAGTACCCACATGCACTTTTCATATATTTTATAAATATCATATATATAAGATATATGAAAAGAATTCATATAGGTACCCAAATTAAAGGTCTCGATAAGTATAAAATCATAATGGACTTATATTTACAAAAATGTTACTAATTAACGAATGATAATGTATTTTGTTAACTAATGATGTTTTTAACGATATAAGCTCATTCCGATGTTACACTCATTGAGAGCTTTCATTTGAGTACCCACATGCATTTTTGATATATTTTATATATATATACATATATATATATAATATATATAAATATATAAAATATATGAAAAATTGATGTGGGTACTCAAATGAAAGGTCTCGATGAGTGTAATGTCGAGATGAGCTTATATCTTTAAAAATATCATTAGTTGACCAGATACAATGTAATTTCTTAATTATTGACGTTTTTAAAGATATAAGCTCATCCCGATGTTACACTCATCGAGACCTTTCATTTGAGTACCCACTTGCATCTTTCATATATTTTATATATTTCATAAATATTATATATATTAGATATATACAAAAATTTATGTAGGTACTCAAATGAAAGGTCTCGATGAGTATAAAATTAGAATGAGCTTATATTTACGAAAATGTTAATAATAATAATAATAATATTAATATTATTATTAATAATAATAATAATAATAATAATAATAATAAACATTCAATAATTTGTGTGCATAAGAAAATGAGAGAAATTAAAAAGAAATGTTTTTTCCTATAATATTCTAGGAATCTTTCCTATACCATTATGGGAATAGTTCCTCGTTACATATATAGTTAACACTGAGAAAGGCTAAATAAAAAGGCCCTAACCAAACCAAAGATATTGCAATGGAAAGCATAATTTCATAAATATCAGAATTTGCTCTTATCAATCTTAAATATTGGCAGTATAATGTAGTAAGAATGTGATAAAAAAGCCCAATTGTAGTGAAAACGAGTTGAGTACCGTAAACTGCTGTTGTTTTTCGGCACAGAATTCCTAATTCCAAATGTATGCGTCTATAATACAAAGAAAAACTAATTTTTGATAAAAGAAATTCTTAAAAACAAAAGTAAATAATTAGCTCAGCAGGATTTTTTACCTGAAGTTACAAAGAAAATCTAATCCCCAATATTTTTGAATGGAAGTTACCCATCTATCATTTGTTTCTTCTTGCGTTGTATTTTTGGAATGTGACTTAAGAAAATTTTTCAGTACTTTATTTATATTTTTAAGCCGCAATCTCATATGCTTGATCAGCAGAAAAAATTTTAGAATGGTTAACAAATTTACAAAATATCCATGGCACACTATGACTATCACAACTGTTTTAGTTGTTAGGTTGAGATTTTTAAAATCGTACAAAGCTACAAACAGACAAATAAGAACATTGTAAAAAATCCAAGAAACAGCTACTTTTAAAGCGAAACAAAATTCCCCCTGAATATTTATTGTGATTCCCAAATTTTTAAGTATTCCATCGGTTTTTAAAATATGCGTAAGAAGTTCTATAGCTTTCTAAAACAAAAAAATTCTTAGTTATTGATAATTGATTTTTATTAGATAAAGGTAATTTCTGTATTTACGTTTCTAAAAGTCCAACTAATAATGGTATTAATAATCACTATTATAACATTCATTGCACGCATAACTTGAATCGAGATAGTAAGCATATTTGGTCTTTGTACAGTCACTAACTTCAATATAATAATAATAATTAGAGAAGAAACGTATAAAATCAATGAAATAATTGAATAAAACAGAGAATGATGAATTTTTAATTTTTTAGCTCTTCTATAAGGCATAACTCCGTGAAAAAATACACAATCAAGAATGAATATTGGAAGCAAAGCCTCCATTAAATTTGTTGGCTTCCACATTTCTAACACGACTATCGTCAACTAACATATTTTCAAAGTTTTTTATGGTATCTTTTAATCGATTTCATTATGACATTCATTCGTGATGACTTAACTAATTGTATTTACCTGTAACACCGCTAATGAAGGGAAAAATATGGAGTAAATGTGATAAAAATAGCGATGACACATTACTATAATTTTAAATCGCTTGCTATTATCAAATATCCACATTGTACTATTTAAAAAATCATAGTTTAAAACATCTAAAGAACACGCTTTCTATAGAAAATCGAACTAAGAAATAAAAAATAAATTTTGATAAATTTAAATTAAGAGTAGTGTTAAAAATTTTGATAAACATAAATTAATTATCGTGTAAATAAGAATAAAATATATTTTATTTTAAAAAAAGCGTGGGGTGCATGGTGTCAAAAGTTATAAATATTTTATTGACAGATATGAGTATGATTGTCATTTGGATAATATCTTAAAAAGCACCTAGATGGTCAAAAATTTTCAAATTGCGCCAATCGATGTAAAATTATATGAACATTAATCTGTCAAAATATAAAAAAATCCTAAGAAAACGACTCTGGCGAGGGTATTACTTTATTGAAAAAAAAATCTATTATAAAACATAAATATTAGTGTGCACCATTTGATATTTGTTTTTATTTATTTTATTACATAAAATTTTTATTTACAAACATGAACGAATTTTTTTTTTTTTTAACATTAATGACAGTAATTTTTTTAAAAATACATGACAAAGAATGGTTAGTTTCTTACCACTAATAGCTTTAATCAATTATTGTATGGATCATTAGAAATTTACGTCAAACAATGATCCAATCATTTAATAGTATAAAAATGGTTGAATATGAAATAAAATTGTTTTTACAGATAGCAATATTCAATTCTGGTGATTACCCTGACAATACCAGTGGCGGTGTATCTGAGGTACTGATATCACCGTCAACAGAAAATTTCATTCAACTAACCGTGAAATCATTCACGAGCACAGAAGCAGTGAGAAGCGTACCTAAAGAGGAACGGGAGTGCATATTCAGTGACGAGGAAAAAGTACAGCAGGCTAATTACACTTACAGTGATTGCATCGTCGGCTGTCGCGCTAAGGCTATTTGGGAGACTTGCAATTGCAGACCCTTCTCTTTGCCCCGACGCGGTAACGATGAATGTGAGGAATTACCGATTGACTTTTCCATCACTCATTAACTTAAATTTTTCTATTCTACTGCTGCTCGCCATTCAAGTATAATCATCTGTTTGCACTTATCGAACTCTTCACTCATAAAATCCACTCCATTAATTGCTTTGGATTTAGTCTTATAAAAAAATTAATTATTCTAACAGATAGCCGGAAAGTTTGCAATACCAAAAACAGCGATTGCATTCACCGTAATCAAGGTTAATTTTTTAATTTGATGATCTTTATTATTAGTAACCAACAAATTATTCAAAACTCTTCCTAAAAATTGGCATAAAAAATTAAGAACATGTAAGAACGGTGAATATTTAAATTTTTAACAAGATACAAAAATTATTGAACAAAAAATCATGAAAATTGTCAGATGTACGTAAATAATAGTCCCTCGTAAATTGATTATTTTATTTTTAAATTTAATAATTGAAAAAAAAAAAAAAAAAATAAACAAAAAAAGAAATATTCAAGCAAATAAACTTTCCTATAAAGAAATTACTAATGAAAGTACAACCAATTAATCTTTTGGGATTGATTTAATTTTTGTTTTTGTTTAGTCTATATATATACATATATAGGAAACATTCTATAGATATAGTCACTCATTACGATATCTCTGGAACTATAAGACCTAGAGACTTGAAATTTGGCAGGAATATTCCTTTCATCGAGTAGAGGTCAGCTAAGAACGGATTTTACGAAATTCCACCCACAAGGGGGGTTGCGGGGGCGTCAACAATGAAAAATCTTAATTTTTAAAATATAGCTTCATAAAGCTGAAAATTTGGTAAGGATCTTTTATTTGTCATTTAGAGATCATCTCAATATAGATTTCAATAAATTCTACTTCCGATTCGATGGAATGTGGAACCTGTGCAAGTCAAAATAATACTCCAATCGAATTTCAATTCTAGATCTAAAACTACAATTCTATGAAGTGCCCAGCGGAGCGGACGGGCAACTGCTAGTTACTTATAAGTCAGAATTATTAAAATGCAGATAGATTATAGGGTAGAAAACTAATTGAGGAGCTGATTTTTGAAAGGGTACCTTTTCATATTTTAAAAGAACGGTTTTTTGATCTTTTAAATATTAAGTATTTCAAGAATTATAAAGATTTCTAAATGAAAATTGAATTGTAGCTTTATAACCGATAGCACTTTGTAGCTAAATTGAAAAAGTTCAATAAAAATATTTGTAATTGAAGATAACCAGTTTTTTGTCTCGATTAATCAAAAATGAAAAGATACCCTTTTGAAACTCAACTCCTCAATTATCAATCAAATAAACAATCCGATATATTCAACTGGCATTTATTGTCACTGGTCCAGACTGAATTACCGACACCAGACTGTATTACATGTTCTTAAGATCTTTTCAATAATACTAAATTTTACGAAAAAATCCATTTTATTACATTAAGACGACGACGAAAAATTTTTTTTTCTGTTTTCTTGATTATATAAAAAGTTATTATTATAAATACAATAATAAATTATGTATTGATTCAGTGAAATGTTGGTCAATATTACCTCACGAAGTAACAAATCCAGAAGAAGTTGAAAACTTCGAAAGAGCCGTTGAGGGAGATGGAGATAACTTATTGCACTGTAACAGTTGCTATCCGGCGTGTAACGACGTGTCTTAGTACGTTTTTAATGACTTCGTGCCTATTCAAACAGGGTATTATCAGTCGGAATTACTGTAAGTATCACCAACTTTGAAGGTAATATTCTTAAGCGTATTATCATCATTTGAAGCACGTCTCTGTCCCTTAATCGATGAACCCATCGGCTACATAATATATTAAGCTTTCCGCTAAACTTTAGGGACAATCTCGAAGTTAAGGATCAAAGTATTGTTCATATTTACTTTATAAACTTCGGAAGTGTACGGCTCAAAATGGACTTGGGCTATTACTGGTACGAGCTTCTCAGTAAGTTCACTTTACAATAATATTATCATATTTTTCTTGTTTTCATTTTTATTAATTTTTATCTAGACAAATTCAAATAATTCTCTCATAATTCGCAGACAGATTAAGTTTTAGTAACTTTTCCCTCTAGCAATTAAAAAAATAAATTTTCAATGACACAGCCGAACACTACAAAATTGAAACATCCTAGAGTGTAACAACAACAATAATAATAATCAAGAGAACAAATATTAGTGTTATTGGTATATGAATGATAGGCGGTGGTTATCGTGCTCCAGTGAAAACACATCCGGTATTTTACGATATAAAATCACAGGCTCCAATTGACAATGATAATTTAAGCGCGGGAATTTCACTATGAAACACATTTACCGAGCGCGAATGAGAGAACGTTGTCAGAAAGAGATGAAAGAGCGTATATTGGAAGCATTAAACAATACCCGCGGGTCATATATATGTATACATATATTTTGACCCAATTATACCGGGAATCGTAATAGCTTTTGTATTATCAAATGACAACAATGAAGTATATGTAATCTTTCAATATTATTCAAGCTCCTTGTTGGTATTATAAATGTTTACAATTGTATTTTTGATTGATTATTTTAGTCCATAAATTTCAGTCAATTACAATCATTATTTGGTTCATATTGTAAGTTAATTAATTAGATAATTTAACTGTTTTATTGAACAATCAATCCACTTTCAATTCGATAAATTTAGATCAATTACATTGTTGATCTTGCTTCAAAGCTAACGAATTTTTTCTATCATTTTTTTGTCTGTCAAACGGCATTAAGGTAGAACCCTCGCGATTTCCGTAGTCAAAAGTTTATGTTAGAGTGTACGGTATATATTCTTGAGAGTCATTATTGACAAGCCTAAAATTTTTTGCTGTTTATGTACTTATTTTAGCCAATCACCAACGAGAAACTGATCGTTTGAAAAATCCGGCAACACCGCTCGAGCGTTAAGATATTTTATAGTGGTTACACTCTAGTGTTTTGGACCAGCTATAGACTAACCTCTATTTTGATATATGCGTTTATTTATTTGTTTTCATACATTTATTCAGAAATATAATTACAATGTCTGAAAAAAAAAATAATTGACCGTATTGTTTTGTTTTTTCAGAAAAATCAGTAATTAAATTTTTTGTGTTGATGTATTAACTGATTTTAAATTTTACAATTTTTTATTATTTTATCGGACTACTATTTTTATAACTTATGAAAGATTAATATATATTATTATATTAAAATTGTTAACTTTTAAAAATTTTTTAAAAATGTAGAAAAATACGTACTTCATAAAATAATCATTGTCATTTTTTTTTAAATAAATAAAATTAATAACTACAATATTACACCTAACGTACATTAAACTTTTCAACGCATGCGGGTCTCATACTTTTTTTGCGCCTCACAAAACTTGCGTTGTTGCCATAGCTTTATTAACGTATCCCTTCCTCGGCTAAAGTCTGGTAAATTTTTCATTACTTATTAATAAATATCTCTGAAACTATGTGGTAATTATCAATGAAATTATTTTAAAAAAATCGTTTAGTTGTTAGTTAACGTTACTTTAGTTTTTTAAAAAGATCCTAAGAAAAGTTACTGAGATATAGAAATGTTTGTAGGTAAACTTTTGGATATCCCGTATACCGTAATGTATAAGAGCGTTCAAAACTCAAACTTTGAAATTAAATATCTCTGAAATTAGATGGTCAAAAATTTTCAAATTGCGCCAATCGATGCAGAATTATATGAACATTAATCTGCCAAAATTTTAAAAAAGTCCTAAGAAAACGATTCTGGTGAGGATACTACCTTAAGTAATACCAAAATGTTCCAGATTCGATTCTTGGCCAGGATAAATTTATTTATTTATTTTTCTTTTAGAAGTGTTAAAAGTATTGACAATAATAGTAAAACAGTGTATTGTATACATAAATATACATACACACTATTGATATTTTATATTCTAGGCAATGTCGGAGGAATATGTGGAATATTCATCGGCTTCAGTCTTCTTAGTCTCGTTGAACTGGGTTATTTCTTCCTCGGTTTTATTTATGAAATTTGCTGTCCAGGTAAAATAATAACTGAAGTTGGAAACACGATAGAAGACCCCAGAGACCCCGGTGACACCGTAAGGTCTGCTACAAATATGCAATCCGTTAACAGAATCTACTGGAACGAGCTGCTGTCACAACCGAGAGTCGGTATGAAAAATAAGATTGTTCGTCCGCGACGTAAACTCAGATATTGAATTTACAATTGACTTTTGAATTTAAATTACTTGAATAAATTTTGTTATTCATTTATTTATTGAATTTATTCGAATCGTGATGGTCTGTTGTTTGATAAATTTAACTTTGATGTACTAAAAAAAATAACACGATGAATTTTTAATATTTTTTGTTTTTAATAGATCCATGATAAAATTTTTAATGAAATTTGTCATTTATTTTTTCCAAAATTATTTTATCCGTTGATAGAAGAATTTTTTAGAGAATAATAAATTGATTTCTTAAAAATTTTTTAGCTTTTTGAGGAATAAAAAATATTGTTTAATAATTAAAAATATTTATCAATATAAAATAAGTTATTTGTTTTTATTAAAAAAATTTATTGAAAATTAAATATCGTTAATTGTAATTAATAAATAAATAAGTTTTAAATTAATCGATTTATTATTAACAGCTATCAAAATTTTTTATAAATGCAATTTTTATAAATCTTCATAAAAAAATATTTCAGTGCAAAGAGTAATGTAAGAAAAAATACTAAACGTTTATATTTTGTTAAAACTATCTAAAAGTTAATAGACGGATGTACGGCAAACAAAACTCTGTAGCTTACTGAATTGAAAGTTATATTATGTATCACAACCGGGTAATCTAGTAAGTCTTGAATTGAGTCCGGATAGATCTGGACTATCTTTCACGTCAGTGTTCTCACGAAACAAGTTTGAATAGTAATCTTCGACGGCGACAAAGTTTATCGCTAAGCGCAAAAGAACAACATCTTTGATGCCTGATGGCTAAATATCACTAGCCGTATTACTTTTAAAAGATAAATTTAGCAGAAACTTTATCGCTGAAAGTACCGTGTAAATTGTGAATAAAATAAAGTTAAATAAACATAAATAAGTAAGTACATAAGAGTTACTCAAGACTCGAGAGTATGAAAGATTTTTGAATTCTGAAAAAATATGCCAAGACTTGATAATCTCGTGGTTCGCAGATTGTAACGACGGGTGTGTCTTCAGAAGCTGCGGCAGTGTTTCAGAAAGTTTTAAAGCCAGCGGATGAGATAACAGGCGCATCGCCAACGGCTGACTAGGATGATGCTACCAAAGAACTAACTAAGACAAGCCGCCGAAAAGTCCGAAGACATCAGGTTGCTGCTGAAGAGATTTTTTTTCCTTTTTTCCAAGCCTGATTAGGCAAAAAAATTTATTATTTAATGTTTTTTTTGTGTAGATTTTGTTTTTTAAAATTTTAGGATAAATTACTTTTAAAGAAAAAAATGATTGAATTCTGTAAATTTTCCAGAAATATATAATATATTATATATAATATATTAATATATTAATATATTATATTATATTTAATTGTTATTTTTTCGGTAAAGTAAACTTAATAATAATTTTTTTTTTTAAACAAAAAATGTCAAATAATTCTAAAAATCTTTTAGCTTTTTCGAATAAATTTATTTATCGGTGCAATATATAATTGCCTGTACAAGTGACATATTAATTATCAATATAATAATTTATAATTAAAACACGTCTTATATTATATTTATTTATTATATCTCACAACTCAATCAACACACTCGCACGTGCACAAATTTGCGCATCTCCACATTATCTTAACAATTAACTTCAATAATTATAATTTACATATAAACAACTATACACTTATAAATAATTAATTCATAATAATTATCAATTTCAATATTATTATAATTTATAATTATAATTATAAATATTTTATATAATATGTTATTTTAATGAATTAACATTAATACTGTGGGATTTTTCGTCAATGACGACTCAAAAATCTTGCTGATGACATTGAATATAAAGTGTTAAAACCTAAAACGTTTGAACAATTATGAATGGAAATGATAATTTCCGGCAAAAGATGACGAATTTATTTTCAGATATCTGTAATAAAACCGGAACGGAGTTAACGAGGTTGCTTTTTTTTCTCTATTGGAAATCAAGGGATTTTTTTTCACCGTTTTTCTTGTCTCCTGTGAAGCTGGATCGTGCGATAGGGTGAAGAAAAAAAAATAAAATGAGAGAAACAGGTAACGTTTCAAAGGTTTCGGAAGTAAAAAATAAATTAGGACTGCAATTTACGGAAGTTAAAAGTAGAGCGTGGATTTCCGAACACGAGTGTAGTTGTAACGTTTTGGCTGGGACATAAACTGCGGATATAAACAGACGAATAAGCTCCGGTTGTAAAGAAACGACACGGATCTAGACTTAAGCACGATGCGACAAATAAATAAATTTATAAAATTTAAACAAAAATAAAATACTTAGAAATTTTATTTATTTTCCACAAAAATTTTGAAAAAAGAAAATTAAATTTGATTAAAGATATTCCGCAATTTCTGATTTAATTAATTAATTATTTAATATATTAATTTAATTAATTAATTACAGTTATTTTAATACGTTGTAAAAAAATGCATAAAGTACAATTAATTTCTACCGCAGTTTATCTGTAAAAAATAATGTATGTAAAAAATTGATAGGATTAAAAAGTTTTATACAATTATCATTATAATAAAATTTTATGCAGATATTTAAATATTATTTATAAAAAAGTTCTTTAATGCAATTCGTAATTTTTTCTTTTACTACTAGTTATTAATTTATACTATTTTAAAGTGAATTAATTTTTTAAATTAAATTAATTTACAAAATTGATCAAACGATTAATCATATTAAATTGAAATTTTTCAAAAATATAATAACAATAATAATATTCTCTTGATAATTAGAAAAACTTTTTTTTCGTATACTCAAAAATCACAAAATGATCACTATTATTATCTTTATGAAAATTAAAAAAGGAATTAAAAGAAATGTAAATGTATACTTCTATTAAAAATAATCATAATGTCGGATGCATTAACTTACGTAGATAGTAACTAAAAATAACCGGGCATGTAAAACAATGATGCACGTTTATGACAGAATAAATTTTAATTAAAGACTCGCGGCTATCTGTACTACTGAATAAATACTAGTAAAAAATAAGTTTTGCTGTGGAACATTTAATTAACGTGAAAACTAATTAGAATCGATGTTTAAATTTTTTAAACGTCAGTTTTGCGATAATGAACGCTCTAATTGTATCAAAATGATATTTTTACCCACAGGTTCGTTTAGTTTAAATGGATTGTTCACTGAAAAATGTTTTAAGCACGCTGCTGTGAATCAATGGGAATGTTTTCAAGATACATTATATTCATGACGTAATTAACACCGACAGGTTCATTATGAATACGATAACTCGATCTGCATATGGTAATGCACTCAGATATTGGTACACGACTGCTATTTCACGGTCCAAATATCATTCATTCATAGACACGGATATAGGTATAGTATAGAAATTTTAATGGTTTGTCAATGATAATATCAGAATTTTTCATGCTAGTTCAAATGAATTTTTAGAGACTAAAACGCGAAATAAAACCTCACACGAGTGTTATTAACATGAACTTTGTATGACGATTGAGTAAAACTTTTGAAAATTCAAGGTTTTAACTCGTGTCTTGGGAAACTTTTATTAATTTAAACTTTGGTTAATTAAACTTTATATTCTTGAGAATCATGTTAAGGAAATTCGTGTGTCTGGTAATATTAGTTCCACTGAATAGGTAGAACATTAAAAAATAACACAAGTTGGAGAAAGTAAAATGAAGTTGGAATTTTTTCATGAAAAAAATTAGAAAAAAAAAATATATTATAATTTTTTATAAATTATTTATAAATTTAAACTGTATGTACTATTAATATTTATAATAATGAAATAAAATAATTTTTTTACAATTAATTTTTGTGATCCATCATTGAAGAAATAACCCACATGACACTTATGCAATACAATATTAAATATATTTGATAACAAGAGAGAAAACGACGTATTTACATATAAAAATATAATCTTATCATAAATCGATGGTACTTATAAATAAAACTTTTTCAATATTGTGTATTATGTCTTAATAAATACAATTTGGTTTCTTATTTATTTATTTTTCTTCGTAAATATTAGTTAGTCAATTATTAATTAATTAATTAATCAATTTATTTATTTATTTTATAAAGTTAAGTAAGCACGCCTTATGATACGTTTTCTTCACTCATCACAAACAATTGATACCCCTCTGTTTGCTTATAAAAAAAGTTCGTCTATCAAAAACGCAGGCCTCTTGATCGATTAAATAATAACAAAAAAATTTTTATTCAAGTTGAGTTGAGTTAAGATGACAGTGGAAGAAGAAATTCAAAGATCGTTAATAAAATCATGTCGAACAAATTAGAGGGCTGGTAGAATTAAAAATTAGTAAGAGGCTGAGGGTAATGGCTTTGCAGTGAATGCCAATCAACCGCTAAACCTGGACCATTAGTGTGATGGCGTTAGGTTATTATACCAGGCTCTATAATTAAGTTGAGCCGATTTTGTGCATTGAAATGGAATCGTATTGTACAAGACCGTTGGTAACACCAGGAGGCATTTACATTTATATTTTTACAAATTTTTCATTTTACGCTTCTTCGTTTTCAGTTTAATTTATATTTCTTCGTCCTATATATAGTAGTATACCGTATTCTCAATTGCCGGATGAATAATAATACGATAAATTATCCGGCGATAACGATCAAACTTTAGTTTCAAAGTTACCAAAGCTTCAACGAGATTTACTTTTTTTTTACCGTATTTACACCTGATTTACCTTTTCTTTCTTTCAATTTATACTTTTATAATTTTTATCCGCGATATATATATATATATATATATATATATATATATATATATATATATATATATATATATATATTTATGCAAATGTTATTGCTTCTCAAATTTTTCTCGAATCGCTTTTCCATAATCTTGAAGGGGTTGATATATTGCGCCTTAGAAATTAAAAAGACATGAAAAATAACTAAATTATATTGATCTTGTCAAAATTGAATATAAAATTGGATTTTTAATTCTTGATACTATTTCTCATGTTTGAAATTCACGGGAAATGTATTCTGATTATTATTTTTCTCTCTCTATTCGCATTAGACAGCAAACCAGTGAGCTGTACGAATGCATATATTTTCCACTCTGCAATCATGACTCTTATTATTAAAATTATCAAGATTTCCATAATTAAAAATAAAACAATAAACGTTTCGACTACAATTCCCTCGAGAATAATTTATATCAAAAATATATATTGAAATATAATGTATGTATTAAAAATTAATGAATAGAGCAGAAAACAAGGTAAAATAAGGAGAAAAAAAAATTTTTTTTTTTCAATAGTATTAACTTTTGATTAAAATTTAAATATTTTGATTTGTAATTGAAATATTAGAAATATACGTATAAAAATATAAAAAAACGTTATTTTAAACTATGTAATATTTTTACACATGTGTTTTTCATACATTTTTAATGTATTTCAATCATAGTGAAAATATATACGAAAGTTGGCTAAAGGTAATTATTAAAAGTATGTTTTTTATATTTTATTTATTTTTACTGTATTTTTTCAACATATATTTCTGTTATAAATTTTCTAATAATTTAATTTTTAGTAATGCATCAATTTTCATTAATTTTGTTCGTTTTGTCTTTTTAGTTAAATTTTTATCCGAAATCCTCCGTGAAAATCTGTAAAGCGATAATAATTGATAACCCTACAAGACACATTTCATCTTTTTCTTTTATAAATTTAGATACATGTAATTTTAAAAGCGTAGATATTAAAGTTAAATTTTTTTTTTAGTTTTATTATCATTATAATTTAAGTAAGCTACCGAAAATGCATCAAGGTTTATGGTGAAAGAAAAGTGATTCACAGCTTCGTAAAAATTTAAGACGGTACTAGCTTTCGTTTATGAAAAATGCTTCATTCTTTATCAGATATATAGGATATATATTGGTGATAAATTATTTCACCGTGGCATCGGCGATCTGTTTTTCTTTTTACATATATTTCCCATTCTTCATCTTCTTATTCTTCTTTATCATATTTTTATTTCTTTGCATATTCTCCCCTTTTATGACTTTTTATTCAATACACACGTCCATATAAATTTGAGTCCACGTTATTTATGCTTTAGATCTAGAACAGCAGCTGCCTAGGCTAGTTTATTTATTTATTTAAATATTCTTAACCTGCAACAGAAAATTTCATTACAATTAGTCTCATGAATTATTATTTTTTTTTTATTACTAATGAAGATAATTAAAAAAAAAAATTCAATTATTTTTTAAACCACAACAGAAACTTTAATTATTTCGACGTCACGGTGCAACTGATAACTAAAGTTATTGTTATAATTATTAATACGCTTTATGTTTACAATGAATTTAAATAAAAATTAAAATAGAGCGATTAAAAAAAAAATAAATTTTATAGTAACTCTATTTTTGTAAATATTTATTAATATAATATTTATATCAATTAATATCAAAGCACACCACACTTTTTTACAAAAAAAAAAAAATGAATTTTTTCTCTATCACTCTATTCATATTTTTTTTTGTTGAAAATCATTCAAAATAATATTCTATTTTTTAATAGACTTGCCAATTAAGCTTTTGAAGCTCTAATTGATTTTATTAATCAATTACATGTCAAAAAGTCGAGCATTGTGTTTACATTTATATGTCCAGCAGGTATGAATTGTTCAGAGGAGCGTTATTTACGGGGATAATATTGGGATAATGGTTTTGCGAGGGGTGTATTATTCACACCGCGAATCCCCGTGGACGTAAAAGGACTCTGATCAGTACACGTCGAATGCGTGATCCACTGGACAGGATGGAATAGGATGAGGAGTAACGAGTGGAAACAGTGCGGTATTCGGTTTCTCATTGGAGCTTAGTTGGCAATGCTCGCTGTTTGTTATCGTACTCGTTCATTGTTTAGTGTGTGAATAGGCAAAGGTTAGTATGTTATGCGACAACGTTCTATACTACACTCTACTAAAGAGAGGCAGCTCGCGGTGGTGATTCGGGGTTGCTGAAAATTTAACTGAAAATTTGTTGTGTTACGTGCGGTACGGTAACCATACAATACTATACTGTATGATATATCGGTAGAATAAACGAGTGGGTGCTACGTGAAAACAGAATTCAAATAAATATGCGTCGGCGCGTCATAAAAATACGGAAATACTGTCAGTGGTTTTACGAACGCGCTGTAATAGATATTTAAATTTCGCGGTTTGTAAAATAACCGGGTGTATTTCGTTTTGTTAAGGTTGCTTTCATTATTTTATATATATTTATAATTCATATCGTATTTTAATTTTAATTTAACCGATATGGATTGAGCAAATAGCTACAATGAAAAAAAAAAAAAAATAACTTGATTCAAGAGAAAAGTTCTTGAACCAAGAAATAATTTTCAAGTTTCATAGTCTTGAATCAAGACGAAAAATTCTTGAATTAAGTAAAATGTACTTGAACAAAAAAAAATTTATTTTCTTATTCAAATCAAAAAGATGAAATTCTTCAAAATTATTTACTTTATTCAAATACATTTTTTTGTGTGTACTGAGTTATAAATAATCGTATAATAATTGGAGTCGGGATTTTTGTTTTAATTTCAAAATAATAATTAATAATTAAGGGTGTCAAATTTTTAATATTACGGCGGAACTATTGGTCACATGAAAAATTTTTTTAAATAAAAGTTATTCAAATTGAATAAAAAAAAAAAAATGTCTCTTATGATTTTTTCTAAAGACTAATAATGTTTATGAATAATTTAGCTATGTGAATCCATTAATAGGAATTCTGATCGGTATATGTGCTATTCGAAATGCGGCTCAACTTTACCCGCATTCCTGAAGAGTATCTTTTTTCAATTCACCTCTGCTGTTTGATCGAGAGTATGCTCGGAAAATTGGCACTCACTGGTATTAATGACCTGTGTGTTTGTTCAATCAATATTGATTTGGCAGGTTTAATTAGTTGACGGATAATGGTATGGAGAATTGAATTCGTTTAATAAAGATATCAAAATTACCAGATCTGTTTCTTTGGAGGAATGATAATCTGCATAAAGTCATTAAGGAGAATCTAGCAGCAACAATAGTACAACAGAGGGAAAAAGTATGTAAATTAGAATTATATTTAAAGTTGAAAAATTTTTTCAAATTACGAAAGTTTAAATAACAATTATTATCTTAGGGGTCAAATAAGGGGTCAAAGTTTCAGGAGTTATTTTTCAAAAAATTGTCAAATTTATAGTTTTATAAGTGTAATTTTTACATTATAAAAAATATTAATTTAGCATGTGAAAAAATTGTTTCTTATATCAATTTGTTTCTGAAAATTTCAAGGAAAGTAACAGAAGTGTTTTATAAAATAATTAGCTTTAAATATGGACATTTTTTAATTTATTTTATTCGGAAAGTGCAGATAAATAATTTAAAAAAATATTATAAAGTTACATGCTCAACTTAATTGTTAAAACAAATATTAAATGTAAAATCCCGTGTTTTGTTTTTGAAATGAAATAATCCAATGTTATTCTTGGACACATTAAGCTTTGTAATCCTCTACGATGATTATATATGAAAGTAATATCCAGCGAGGAGCAAAACCCTCAGTTAATCATTAATCATTATCATTATTATTATTATTATTATATATTTGTTGTAGATTTATAGGATTTATTTCCGTATGTTAATAAAAGCCCGTACAATCTATTTTGTGTAGGAGAAGTATGTAATGTATCATGCGCCTGTATGGTATTCTTCAAAGCTTTTCGCTATAAATTCAGTATCGCAAAATCGTAAAACAGCGTGCTGGGTGCACATGTTTATTTGACCAATTAAATACCTCGATCTGAATTGGTGCGTATATTAATTACTCCGATATTTGAAAGTCCCATTTGGCCAATTCGACGATGCAGTGTGTATATATGTGAGTGTGTGTATAATATCAGGATGTCATAATTTTGATACATCCGGTTTTGAAGGTGTGTCATGAATGAAATAGGAGAATGACGGCTCACGTTGTATACGACTGCTATTTCAATTACATGCTGCTATGCAGAATTCTCTCGGTATGTGTAATGTTGTATGTATATTTCAAATTTTACACACATCAATTGATAGAATGTTTGCAGGTGCGTAAGCGTATTATATATACGTAAAAGATAAAATAACACCGAGCCCGCAGAAATTTCTATCAACGTTTATTATTATAGTAGAGCAAGTCGGCCCAAAGATTCACAAGGATTGATAATTTTTCCATTTTCACGTAATCCAATTGAAACTTTTTATTCAACCCAGTATATAAAGCTATATGTTTCTTCATTGTAGCGTTAAAATTTTATGTCCATACATATACAGGAAGTAATATTTATTTTAGCTTTTCCACTGGGATAAATACAACCCGAAATAAAATTAATAAAAAATAAATAAACACGCAAAATAAACCAACCCAAATGACTTTTTATTATTTGTGGTTACTGATCAGTGCAATCGACGTTTGGTTAAAGAAAAAAACTTTGTGGTAAATTAAAAAATATCCAACAGGAGTATCAAATAAATTGGAAAATAAAGTTTTACCTATTCCCATTTACTTTAGTGCTAAATGTTTTTTTATTTATTTATTGAATCAGGGTTTATCAAATTTTTACATTTCAAATTTTCCTTTGAGAATAAAAAACGATAGTTAAAAAAACTAAAAAAATATGCTTTAATAGAAAGCTAAATTAAAAAGTAAAAAAATAATTTTTAAGTTTGATAATAAGAATAGAGTGATAAACAAAAAATTAATTTTATTGTAAAAAAGCATTGGGCATTTCTTATTTTTTCTATACTTCAAAAATTTGCATTAAAAAAAATTTTTGCGCCAAAAAAACTAATAAATTTCAACATATTGTTATTAGTCCATGAATTATTAAAGTCACTTTAAAGCAGAGCTTATTCATTTTTTTTTCTAATTTCAATGAGAATCTTTTTTTGAATACTAAAAAATTTTTTTTCATATAAATCATCCAAAGTTATAGATATGTAATATTTGAGCTTTGGTAAAAAAAAATTGTTTTTTATTTGATAAATAATGTATGAGTGGATAATTTGAGATGAATTTTAAAGCAGTGTAAACAAAAATCGGTTTGAACAAAAGCTGGAATAATTTAATTGATCTGTCATGTTGGCAATCAATCATATTTACATATTGATAGTTTTTTATTCATACCTCGGTAAATACTAAAATGAATATTTGCCCAGTGAAATATGTGTAGGAATGAGAGAGAGAATTTGCGTGCATTTTATATAAGTGAGTTGGACGAAAGCGAGGAAAAAAACAATAATTTTAATCAATGTATAGCGTTATTTAACCCGAATTGGGGCAACCGAATGACACCTATACGTGTCTATGTATCTATCAATATTCGGAGAGGATCCAAATAACGCGAAATGCGTGGGAGTACTCTCGTTTATTTCAGCGGCGCGTTCAAAAACCACAAATTTACTCATTTCTTTACATTATTATATTATATAGTATAATAAAGTAACAATATATTATTCAATCGGTATTATACGATGTCATAATATACATAGAGGTATTATCACCGAGATTACTGTTTATTGATTTGTAATATAATTTTATGGCTTACTCATACATAAATTTGCTGTGAAAATCATTTTGGATGAAATTCTTAGAGGATAATATCAATGAAAAATTTAATGTAAAAATTTTATTGACTGCCAATACCGAGAAAAAAAAACTTAGTATTAAAAATTTAATGTTTATTGGATGATAAGAGATAAAATCAAACTTTTTGATGTGAAAACTATCAAGGGATTGTCCAATTCACACAGACTCATCATTAGCATTCGCATGGATATTATCATTGATACATTAATCGCATAAACGCAGTTATAAATTTATAGGAAGTTTAGCAAATTAAATCAATTGTTTGCAAATTAATAGAGCGTTGGGATGAACAAATGATATTGATGATTTTGAAATTAAGATTTATTGTCTTGTTTACCTGTTAAAGACAAGGAAATGTATATAATTGGACAGATTCTTGAATTACTAAATTTGTTTTTAAAAATTATTTATTATCATTATTTATATTTTTAATTTATCGCATTCAGAAGCATGTTAGGCTGGTTCTGCAGGAGAATAAAACATTGGCTGTATCTCGAATTTTATTGCGGCATAAAGTGGTTGCTTTTATCTATAGCCTGGTTGAAGGTGAAATTGGCGAATAAGTTATAGTTAAGAAGAAGGAGATAAGACGACGAAAAATAAAATTACCAAGCTTCTGCACAAGCAAGAGAGTTCGATATTAAGCGTAAAAGCAACCAAAGGGAGTCAGTGTAAAAAGGATAAGTAAAATAAAAGGAGGTAAGTAACGTAGAAAAGAGTAAAGAGAAAATGGTCGGAAAGCTCCTACCCAGCTAACAGCTAACAGCCTCGCTACTACAACTACTACGACAACTCGTTTCCAACGACGGTATTCCACTTGATTTCCCACGTCGTGAATCAGCCGTTGGAGGCTCGGATAATGGCCGCGAATCACCTCCCTCAAGCTTCATGAGTACGTTGCGTGTTTTACGGCAACCAAATCATTTTTAATATAATAAAAAAATAAAAAAAGAGACATTATAATTTTTACTAAAAGATCATTCATGTGAGGATAAAAGGATCTAGGCTAATCTTAACTTGATCCATATTCTCATGCGCCAAACAATTTATCACGGATTTCATTTTATTAAAATTTTATTTTATCGAGACTCTTCAATAAAATTATTTATGCTTCTTAGAATGGATTTGTGCGGTTATGAAATTTTAAGTCGGCTTTATATATATTTGAATAAGTCGGCAAAAAATTATTTTCAGTCTTGAAGTACAAATTGTAAATTGGAGATAATAGTAAAATGTTTTCCAATATCTTCTTGAGGCGCTTTACTAATTTTTGGACCGATAATAAATAAAAATTTTTTATTAAATTAAAAAAAAGTTAGCAGTTCTTTGAAAATAAATCAGTGATATAATTTTCTAAAGAAAAAAAGCTCTAGATATTTAAAAATTTTCAAAAAATAAAAAAAAAGACAATTATTTTGAACGGCAGATAATTTTTTATTATTTTGACTGTCTTAAATTTCTATAAAACTTTTTTTTTTATCAAATTGAGAATAGCTTTTCCCGACATCTGTCAAAAAAATCTCAAACTTCACAAATACTTCTAATTTTTTACAATCAGCACATTTTTTTAAAAATCGTTGAGATCATTACAAACTTTGATTTATATTAAAAAAGTTATTTCAGAATAATATCCCAAGATTTATTTTTTTTAGTTTTCGAAGCCAAATAAAAAAGTAAAAAAAATGATCGAGACTGGACAAATAATAGCTTAAATCAAAAATAATTGTGTGATATTTAAGATAAATTTGGATAAATAAGCAAAGCTAACAAAAGCGTTTTAAAAACGTAAAGTTCCACGAACGGCCGGCAACATCTACCACTTTTTTGAATTTTTAAGTTGTCTTAAACAAATTATGCTAACAAAGTATCTTAGACCGATGATAAAATGCACACCCAAATGAATTTATTTGTATCCAACTCCTTAAACTCCCTCTCTCTTCGCAATAAATTGTATCTATCGTTCTCTTTCATTCACAAAAAATGTTCTCTTTCCTTTCTTTCAACCCTTGGTCTACATTGTCATGCCCATCCGTCATTCAATGTACACCTACCCAATCGCCCCTGGCAATATATATATTTTAGTAGATTATAGGATAAAATATTAGAGGATAAAAATTTGTAAATGTGTCAAGAGGTTTCGCGTATATAAATTGAGTGTTCAATGGGAATAGCACGTTTTGTACGTGCAATCCTGTTGATTTTCGGAGAATGAAAGATGACCGCGAAACCAGGAATGTCGAGAGACTCGTACAGATATCAAAGTGTTGGTATATATACATATATCTACATATATCGGTGTGAATATAAATCCATGTGACGGTGTTGGTGTGAGTGAGTCACGACTAGACGCGGACGTTGTGATCTATGACGGTTGATAATGAAAGCTGCACTGGCAGCAGCGACGACGCTGATGCTTGTACTGGTACTCGTACTCCTGTACTCCTGTACTGCATCACATCGCGTCTGACGGAATGATATGGCCAAACTACTGCTAACTGCTGGTGCTGCTGCCACCTCTGTCCTTGTTCCTCCCGCATGTTACATGTAAACTATCGCTTCCGCGGTGATTGTTGTCATATGCTACTAGCTACTACACCACTACCTTGTCTGTATTTATAAATATATATATATATATATATATATATATATATATATATATATATATATATATATATATATATATATATATACATTTATAAATATGCGTGTAAAGTATCTGGTACATGAGTATGTGCAGTAACGACAAAACGGTGTAGCAGGGTGTAACATGAAATTATCTTTGCAATGGAGATTCGGGGAACGGGATCCCGCTGATAAGCTTCCAACGATTGTCGTTCATTTTACCGGATAGGCGGTTGCTACCTGCTATTTTGTATTTACGCTATGTACGGCTTGTCCGAAACGCTTGTCGGTTTAGATAGCACTCTGTTTTGTGGGATATGTTCACGTGGAAATTATGGGACTTAGCCACCAAGTATGGGCGAGAGTTTGGGATCTTTTTTTTTTTTTTTTTTTTTTTTTTTTATTTGCACGATCGTATTTTTGCTCTTTACTGTCCCTAATCTGTAACTATAAAATTTTTTAATAGTTATAAGGTATAAGTAACTCTATTACAAGACTTCACTTTCATCAGAAAATTTTTTACACAGTTATAAAGTCTACACTGTAAAAAATCAGAAGTGAAGAAAAATTTTTTTAGAGAAATGTTATGAAATAATTCGCAGAATTTTGAATTCAAAGAGATCGTCGTACATAATCAGCTATTTTTTTAAGCTACTCTGAATTTTTGTCAAGAAGTTTTTAGCGTAATATTTAAACTAGAGTAATTTTTTTTTTTTATAAACGCTACACTGATGAAAAATTTACTTAACACAAGAAAATAATTTTTAAGAGTATAATTATTTTGAATCAAGGTGAAAATTTTTGTAAAAGTAAAATGTATTTTTTTCCATTAAAAAAATTTGTTTGAAATTACTTTCTGTTTATTTAAAAAAATTTTTTTATCTGTGCAATCTTTCGTTTCTATAAAAATTTTTTTTCACACAACGTAATAATTTTTTAATGATGATGAATTTTTTTATCGCTACTTTTTATCACAAAAAGACTATTAAATACAACTAAAACACTTTATTTTAATTTACTAAGACTTTAAGTGCAAATTTAGCACATCAAGTTTCAATAGTAAGTAATAAACTGAATTAATGAATAATTAAAAAAAATTAAAACCATTAATACGAACATCGAAGTACTTTACCTTGAATTCACGGAGTTTTGCACTAAAATAGTTTTAGAAATTCAGCCATAAAGGATTAATGGAAAAGTTCTGAGGGATAAAAAGTTATTTGCATGTGATACATTTATATTATATATAGTATAGCGATCAAAAACTTATAACGGCTTGACGGTGAGTAACAAAAAAAGTTAGCGCATAAGATTTTTTTAAGTCGATGAGTACTAAATGACGGATTTTAAAAGTAATCGAAAAGTTAGATTAAAAGGAACATGAAATAAAGAGGCAATGTAGAGTAAAAATCTGCGGAAGTCTTTGACGCATTTAATACCCGGTAGTCAATGCCAACGATCTCATTAACGTTAAAGTTTTAATCTCAATTCCAACTGAAGAAATCGATTTTTACCAGACGATTATTATTTTTTTTATTTTCCTTTTTATGTCCGCGACTGTTTTATGGTCAATAAAAATTTAGCGGGACAACTTTCTTACCGATTTAATTTAAAATATTTTACGGATAAATAAAATCAAGCTGAGCAGTAAAATGAAACTTTTAATTAATAATGATAAAAATAATTTTAATGTACCTTAGTGTCATCTGAAGAACCCGGAGCTGATAGTCAAGTGGACCAGCCAGATATTGAAGACCGCTCGGGACACCCCGCTCCCGTGTACGGCTGCTGGAAGTTCACCTGGAACAATTTTTCGTTTCGATAAGTTTCTTCATCGGATCGTCCAATTCAATTTTATTATATTCATCTACATTTCAAGGGCCCAATAAACATAAAGGCTAAAATGAGACTATAAGTCTGAGAAGAATGGTACACTGATAGCAAAAATATAAAAAGGCAGATGATTACATCTGCAGATCCGTGAAAAGATAGTATCGCGTGGATATTCTAAAGCCATATCTCGACGCCCGGTCAATTTGGTAAATTGCGCGCGACGAGAAAAACATCCGCTCGGATGGTTACAATACCGGGAATATTTATTTGTCTGGTGGAAAGTTTCATCTCTATACTCATATTCATAGGACTTATTGTTCCATTCAATGGCATCTGTTATCTGTTATTATTATTAGAGTATCTATGGATTGAGAAAACGAGTCTCGGAAATTTATTATGTTAAATACTAACGATAATCGATGCTATGACGAGCTAGTTTTATAATTTAATGTAAAGTAATCACTATTGTAGGGAAAAATTAATTTATTATTTCTTTTATTTCTATTGTATCTCAGGGTTTTAATTAATCGAGAAGCTGATTTTGTTATTAGTTGTAATGTTGGCGTTAATAGAAGTTTTATCATTTTTCTTACTAAATTTTAAATCATCTGATTACACAGAAAAAAAAATTTCTTGAACCAAGAAAATTATAAGGAAGACTGAAGTTCTTTTGGAGCAAGAACTTTTATTGGCTGAAAAAAATTTAACTTCAATCAAGAAATTTTCAGTCTTCCTTAAGATTTTATAGATTTAAGAAAATTAACGCTTGACTCAAGACTTTTTTTCTTTCTGTGTAGGAATTTGTCTAGTTGCACTTAAAAATTTCTTTTATTTACGCGAAAAAACAGTGAATTAAAATATTTTTTTTTTAATTTAAAAATCTATTGAATATTTTTTATGTATAGAATATTTTTGTTTGGGTTAACCAAAATAATTACGGTGATAAAAAAAATTAACTTAATTCAAGCGCAAGAATTTTTAATAAAAAAAATGATTCTGAAGAATTAGATTATTTCGAATCAAGCAAAAAAATTCTTATTAATTTTTTTATTGGCATTTATAGTAACATTATGTAAAAAAAAAAAATTATCGAGCTTGTCTTGGAAATTATTTTGTATTAAAATTTTCTACTTTTTGCATCATACGTATAAAATGCAGTGTCAGATATATTTAGTTCGAAATCGTGCGCATTTATATAAAACGTGTAAAGAAAAGTGCGAATATATCGCTATTTGATATTTTCAAATAACACTGGCAGACGAACAATAAGCCGCAGCCATCGTTCTCGTCATTCTAGAAGTGAACAACAATGAAAAAATGTATCTTTATTACTCTACAATATTTTATAACCTTAACAATCAAATTATTTTTATCTCGATAAACTTTAGAGATAGAATACGCTATTCAAATATTTTTCGATAAAATTCCGGGATACACGTGTAATCCGAAATTTGCGTATCACCATTTTATATTTGTCCTATAATTCAATTCGATTAAATAAAAACAAAAATACCGAAATAACGTTTCACGGGAAATATTTTTCGCAGAAAGGATTCGAGTCCTAAAAAAGTATTCCAGCGAAGATTGTTGCGATGACTGTTTCAAAAATGAAAAGGAATATCAATGTGTTCAACGGGGCTTTAAATTTGTAAGTTCATTGTACAATTATTATTATTATTATTATTATTATTATTATTATTTGTTATTAATTGCTCAGGGGGGTTTTCCCCGGCGTCCGACTCTCCGAGGGCCCAGCCTGAGCGCCATCCATTACTGCTGCACCACTCCACACAACAAGGCGGTTAGTGAGTGCAGCAGGCCAAATTCATTTGCCTAAGTAGACGCAGAGATCCCAAAATGACAGCCTTTTGCATCCGCACTGCTAGAGACACGGCTGCTGAACTGCAAGCCGGTATCTTCGTAAGTGAAGACACAAAAGACTGTTTCATCCCTCCAAGGACGCCGACAACCAAAACGACGAGCTTGACACGGTAACCTGGGTACAGTTTGCCAATTTCAAACAGGAGATCCTGATATATCTGGTGTTTGTGCTCTTCTTTGGCCGAGATATTGTATTCGGCTGGGGCCAAAAACTCAATGACATAAATGTCACGAGTAGCCTTGTCAAAGAGCACAATATCAGGTTTGTTGTGGTCAATCCGCCGGGTTGTTGCGAATGGTATGTTCCAATAAATTTTGGAACTGTCATTCTCAACAACCTGCGGAATATCTCCTGGCAGATAAGGCAGCACTGGTGTCTCATCGATACCGCAGCTATATCTGAGATGATAATAGAGTACTCGCAGGGCAGCATTGTGACGCTGTATGTAGGCACCTCTTGCCAGCACAGGACATGCCGACAAAAGGTGCATCAGCGTCTCCGGATGTTGTTTACACGTCCGACAGGACGTGTCCGGAAGCTGCGCCTGGAGCACCTTGCTACGGTATTCGAGAGTGTTGATAACACCATCTTGGCAGGCAAATATAAACCCTTCGGTCTCGGACATCAGGCCAGCTGACTTCAAGAAGGAGAATGTCAGCTGGGTGGACAAGCCATGGTCACGGACGTGTTTGAAATACACGCTGTGCATGGACTTGTCCATGTGTTCACCGAGGAGTTTTTTCTCCTCGGCTATCCTGATAGCCGATAATATTATTATTATTATTATTATTTGTTATTAATTGCTCAGGGGGGTTTTCCCCGGAGTCCGACTCTCCGAGAGCCCAGCCTGAGCGCCATCCATTACTGCTGCACCACTCCACACAACAAGGCGGTTAGTGAGTGCAGCAGGCCAAATTCATTTGCCTAAGTAGACGCAGGGATCCCAAAATGACAGCCTTTTGCATCCGCACTGCTAGAGACACGGCTGCTGAACTGCAAGCCGGTATCTTCGTAAGTGAAGACACAAAAGACTGTTTCATCCCTCCAAGGACGCCGACAACCAAAACGACGAGCTTGACACGGTAACCTGGGTACAGTTTGCCAATTTCAAACAGGAGATCCTGATATATCTGGTGTTTGTGCTCTTCTTTGGCCGAGATATTGTATTCGGCTGGGGCCGAAAACTCAATGACATAAATGTCACGAGTAGCCTTGTCAAAGAGCACAATATCAGGTTTGTTGTGGTCAATCCGCCGGGTTGTTGCGAATGGTATGTTCCAATAAATTTTGGAACTGTCATTCTCAACAACCTGCGGAATATCTCCTGGCAGATAAGGCAGCACTGGTGTCTCATCGATACCGCAGCTATATCTGAGATGATAATAGAGTACTCGCAAGGCAGCATTGTGACGCTGTATGTAGGCACCTCTTGCCAGCACAGGACATGCCGACAAAAGGGGCATCAGCGTCTCCGGATGTTGTTTACACGTCCGACAGGACGTGTCCGGAAGCTGCGCCTGGAGCACCTTGCTACGGTATTCGAGAGTGTTGATAACACCATCTTGGCAGGCAAATATAAACCCTTCGGTCTCGGACATCAGGCCAGCTGACTTCAAGAAGGAGAATGTCAGCTGGGTGGACAAGCCATGGTCACGGACGTGTTTGAAATACACGCTGTGCATGGACTTGTCCATGTGTTCACCGAGGAGTTTTTTTCCTCGGCTATCCTGACGACGCTCTTGAACTCCTTTTTCGGGAGTTCAATGAGAGCGTTTATTTCTCCGAGACCTAAGGTATTTGCCGCGTAGATTGCTGCCTTATACAAGAACGACCCCTTCCGCGCATTTTCATGACTATGAACAAATTGCATCAGGAAGTCGTCCTCGTCTGCTGTGAAATTGGCAACCTCGTATGTTAAACCCAGAACCAAACGATCGTGAAGCCGCTCCAAGCTCTGCAATCCTCTCCCTCCGATGTTCCGGGAGAGGTACATCCTGGTGACTGATGAGTTAGGGTGCATGCTCTGATTCATATTGATGACTTTACGGGTTTTGATGTCGAGATCTTTCAACTCATTTCGAGGCCATTTCAGGATCCCAAAAGAGTAAAGTAGGACCGGGACAGCGAGCATGTTAGTAGCTAAGACTTTGTTCTTGCCGGAAAGTTCTGATGACCAGATCTTCCGGAGTCTCCTAACATACTCACTGCGAAGAGTTGTTCGGACTTCAGAGACGGCATGCATTTGCCGCTCTTCAATCCCTAGATATCTGTACAACTCTCCGGCGTCTAATTCTCTTAAGACGCTCCCATCCACTAATTCGACATCTCCACCCGTATCAGAGCACTTACCCTTCGCCAGGTGTACGACCGCACACTTGTCCAACCCAAAAGACATTCCGACATCTCGTGTGTACTCTGCTACGATGTTGATGGCCGTTTGTAGATGATCTTTGTTGGCACTGTATATCTTTAGATCATCCATAAACAGTTGGTGAGTGATCGAGTATACTCGATCACTCGGCAGCCCCGCAGAGTACCCACGAGTTTGTCGGAGGGCAACAGATATTGGCAGCAGTGAGATGCAAAACAACAGAGGGCTCAGAGAATCTCCCTGAAAGACGCCTCTCTTGTACTGAACAGTTCCGGTTACGTGCAATGCATTTCCACTTCCTATGTGAAAACGCGTTCGCCAGAGCTGCATCGTACGTTGTATGCATCCCACTGTTTGGCGATTGATTCCGAGGCATTTGAGCAGATAGAGAATCAACTCATGTGAAGTTGAGTCAAATGCCTTACGGTAGTCAATCCAGGCCATAGACAGGTTGCGTTGGTAGTAGATTGCGTCTTGAATGACGCATCTATCTACCAACAAGTTGATCTTGCAACCTGACACGCCCTGTTTACTGCCACGTTGTTCGTATTATTATTATTATTATTATTATTATTATTATTATTATTATTTTGCTATTAAATGCTCAGGGGGGTTATCCCCGGAGTCCGATTCTCCGAGGGCCCAGTCTGAGCTCCATCCGTTACTGCTGGACCACTCCGCACAACAAGGCGGTTAGTGATCACAGCAGGCCAAAGTCATTTTCCTTAAGAGACGGAGAGAACCAAGTAAAACAGCCTTCTGCATCCTAACTGCCAAGAACTCAGCTTTTGATGAGCAAGCTGGAACTTTGGCAAGTGAGGATACAAAAGACTGTTTCATCCCTCCTAGGACGCCAACAATCAGGACGACAAGCTTGACACGGTAACCTGGGTAAAGTTTGCCAATTTCAAACAGGAGATCCTGATATATTTGTCTTTTGTGCTCTTCTTTGGCTGAGATGTTGTATTCAGCCGGGGCCGAGAACTCAATGACATAAATGTCACGAGTGGCCTTGTCGAAGAGCACAATATCAGGTTTGTTGTGATCTATCCACCGGGTTGTTGCAAATGGCATGTTCCAATAAATTTTGCAACTGTCATTCTCAACAACCTGGGGAATATCTCCTGGCAAATAAGGCAGTACTGGTGTCACGTCAATACCGTAACAATGATGAAGATAGTAGTACAGTACTCTCAGGGCAGCATTGTGACGCTGGATATATGCACCTCTCGCCAGCACTGGACATGCCGACAAAAGGTGCATAAGCGTCTCCGGATGTTGTCTACACCTCCTACAGGACGTGTCCGGAAGCTGCACCTGGAGCACCTTGCTACGGTACTCAAGAGTGTTAATGACACCATCTTGGCAGGCAAATATGAACCCTTCAGTCTCGGACATCAGGCCAGCTGACTTTAAGAAGGAAAACGTCAGCTGGGTGGACAAGCCATGATCACGCACGTGTTTAAAGAACACGCTGTGCATGGACTTGTCCATCAGTTCGCCAAGGAGTAGTTTTTCCTCGGCGTTCCTGATGACGCTCTTAAATTCCTCCTTTCGGAGTTCCATAAAAGCGTTTATTTCTCCAAGACCAAGGGTTCTTGCCGCATATATTGCTGCCTTATACAAGAATGACCCCTTATGCGCATTTTCATGTTTATGTACAATTTGCATAAGAAAGTCATCCTCGTCTGCAGTGAAATTGACAACTTCGTGTGTTAAACCCAGGACCAAACGGTCGTGAAGCCGCTCCAAACTTTGCAAACCTCTCCTACCGATGGACCGGGAGAGGTATAATCTGGCGACTGATGAATTGGGGTGCATGCTCCGATTCATATTAATGATCTTACGGGTTTTGATGTCGAGATCTCGTAAATCCTTTCGGGCCCATTTCAGGACACCGAAAGAGTATAGTAAGACTGGAACAGCGAGCATGTTAGTTGCTGAGACTTTGTTTTTGCCGGAAAGTTCGGAGGACCAAAATTTCCGGAGTCTCCTAACATACTCGCTCTGGAGAGTTGTTCGGACTTCAGAGACCGCATGCGTGCGGTGCTCTTCCATTCCTAGATATCTATACAACTCCCCGGCGTCTAATTGTCTTAAGACACTCCCATCTACTAACTCGACATCATCACCAGTATCAGAGCACTTACCCCTCGCCAGATGTACGACCGCACACTTGTCCAACCCAAAAGACATTCCGACATCTCGTGTGTACTCTGCTACGATGTTGAGGGCTACTTGTAGATGATCTTCATCAACACTATATAGCTTCAGATCATCCATGTAAAGCAGATGGGTGATCGAATATTTTCGATCACCCGGAGGCCCCACAGAGTACCCACGAGTTTTACCCACGAGAGCAACAGATATAGGCAGCAGTGAAATGCAAAACAGCAGAGGGCTCAAGGAATCGCCTTGGAAGACCCCTCGTTTGTACTCTACAACTCCGGTTACGTGCAATGCGTTTCCACTTCCAATGTGAAAACGCGTTCGCCAGAGCTGCATTGTACGCCGAATGCATTCCACTATTTCGGGATTGACTCCCAGGCATTTGAGTAGATATAAAATCAACTCATGAGGAGTTGAGTCAAATGCCTTACGATAGTCAATCCAAGCCATTGACAGGTTGCGTTGATAGTAGATCGCATCTTGTAAGACGCATCGATCCACTATCAGGTTCTCCTTGCAACCTGACAGGCCTCTTTTACTGCCACGTTGTTCATATATCTGTTGCCATACAGGCTCTATCTGCTGCAAGATACGGTTATTTAAAATTTTTGTAAAAATTTTATAAACCGCATTCAAGCAGGTGATAGGCCTGAAATTCTTAGGGTCAGACAAGTCACCTTTTTTAGGTATCAGTACGGTTCGCCCTTCTACAAGCCAGTCCGGAATCGGATCGTCAGCTCTAATATATGATGTAAATATGCGGGCCAGATGGAGGTGGGTAGAAGTAAACTTCTTCCACCAGAAGACATTAATGCCATCTGGTCCCGGGGCAGCCCAATTTTTGCTGCCATTTAGAGCTGAACGAACTTCATCCACACTGACTGCAGGGCTCTCTTCATCAGCATTCTGTCGACGGTGTTCCCGACAGAATACTTTGAAGTCGTGCAGAGCTGGAGTGTTGGTGTTCACGTTTGGTTGATCTCCATACAACTCAATCCAAAAAGATTCCACCCGCTCAGGTGTTGGATAATTCCCGGTAACATCGGTCTTTGGTGTCAGAAACCGTGAAGGGCTGGATCGAAACAACGAGTTGTCGACCAACCGCTTCAGCCTTTTCTCTAATGACTTTTTAGCAGCCACTAGAGCCCGCAATTTATTAAGAGACTCTTCCTTGATGACATGAAGAGTACTCTTGTTCAGTGTGTGATGACGCCACCGAAGTTCAGCAGCAATGCGCCGAATTCGGGGCGTGTATGGTCTTTGAGTTGTGTCGAACTCAATCACACACTGAATGCGGGAGACCTGTTTCCGGGACATGTCAATTTTATTATTATTATTATTATTATTATTATTATTATTATTATTATTATTCTACATTATATTCCTCTTATAGTCAACGTTTTTGTAAAATTGAAAGACATTTATGCTTTTTATTAGTGAATTACTTGAATAGGTGTTTTAAAGAGAAGCGAAAAAAATTTTTGCTTTATGTAATAGACTCTGAAATTCTAATTCGGCTAAATTTTAATTCTAATTCTAATGCATGTATTTTTAACGCATGTGTCTTGAATTTTTTTCCTTCCATAAAGACCAGTGAGTTAAATCATCTTAATTTATAAAATAAAAAGTAATTTTTTTGACTCTTCTAAAGAGATTATCTGACATTGGTTATCAGTTTAATCAACTACTAAATCAATTTGCGTTTAATATGGTACAAATAAATGATATTAGTTGACATAATGAAGAATGATACGAATTGACATGTATACATTTCGAGAAATAATTAAAAAACTATAATAAATTATATTTTTACTCTAATATATAGTCGGATATGGCCATGTATAAATAAATCAGGTCATATAAATATATATCATTTAAATTCAATTAAATATTCCAATTTATAGGATATACTTTCACACATTTATACATGTGGGTCGTCTAATAAAAGCGAATCGAATTAAAAATTAGGCATAATTATATCAGAAATAAATAATAGTTTTAAAAAACCAAAAAATACGCTTTCTATAGAAAACCAAACTAAAAAATAGAAAATAAATTTAAATTAAGAATAATGTTAAAATTGTGTAAATAAAAAAAAAAATTATTTCATTTTAAAAAAAGCTTGGGGTGCTTTTTAAGATATTATCGAAATGATAATCATTCTACTCATATCTGTCAATAAAATATTTATAACTATTGACACCATGCACCTTACACTTTTTTTTAAAATGAAATAATTTTTTTTTTATTCACACTATTATTAATTTATGCTTATTGAAATTTTTAACACTATTCTTAATTTAAATTTATTTTCTATTTTTTAGTTTGGTTTTCTATAAAAAGCGTGTTTTTTAGTTTTTTAAAACTATTATTTATTTTTTACTTTTTAGTTTGGTATATTTATAAAAGCGTAATTTTTTTAGTTTTTTTAAACTATTATTTGTTTTGTTGAATTAAAAATTCTCTATGGTGTTCGAAAATTTGTTACTATTGGATAAGTCGACTAAAGATCATGGTTGGAAATTAAAATTCCTGCCTTATCGACTATAGAGAAAAATTATATAAATTAACAAAAATCTTATTTTGCAAATTGAAAAATGGAACAATTTTATCAAATTAGTGTAGTCGGTTACAAACATACAAACATACAGGTGAAGCTAATAAAAAGCGTGTAAAAATAAAAATAAAAAATAATAAAAAGCATGTAATAAAAATTATAAATTCCAATTCACTGATATATTTTTTAAAATTTATACGCAGATAAGATAAAATTTAATAAAATATCAATAGCATACCACGCAAGAAATATTTCGAACAAGGTATTAGAAAGGAACTGAGACAAGTAAAACTTCTATGCTTTCAGGGTAAATGAAACATTCCAGAGTACGGGACTCTCGGAACCGGTGTACTGTTAGCTACGTGAGATCGAGTGGAATTCGTCAATCTGGCACGATCACCTCATCAATACCATTCTAGCAGATCTCATTCCTCGCTTGTACGTTAACACCAAAAAAATCAGAGGCTCTTACAGTCCGGGTGGTTATCCTGCTCGATCGCCAGCCCACATATGCCATTCCACGGGCTGCTATATATAATCAGGATCTTATATCTTATACCTTATACGTGGCGCCCGTATAGTATCTTATTTCTTTTGGTCTTTTTTTTTTTTTTTAAACCTCGACATTCGTTTCACGTTTCCGTCAGCATTCGAGCACACGGTTTCTCGAGGTTAGAGTTCCAGGCCAGCATGCCTTTTAAAGCATTTTTCAATGAAATACCACTAGCGAGCTTTTACACAGAACCTTTTTTCTACCTTGTCTGCTCTATAAACCTCCAAGCTGAACTGTACACCACCACCACGGTTAATTATTAGTATTTTACTAGTCACTGTATTTTCATCGCGCTTCAGCTTACTATAACCGATCGGAGGCAAAACGTGCCCGGTGTAAATTTCACGATCTTCACACTTCAACGGGCTGATTTATAGCCACTGCACGAGTTAAATTACAACATGTTCATTTATCCACATCACTTATTTTACAGCACGTTTATGTTTATGGAATAAAGTCGAGTAAATTAAGTGCTTGAAGAAAAATTACTTTTAGTTGAGCTGTTCATGAAAATACTTAAGATTTTTCTAGTTAATTACTCTGAGTGTTTAGTGTTTAGTTATAAATCTTAAGTTATTTTTTTGGCATTTATAAACGTTAGTTTATTTTATTAATGGATAGTTGAGAAATTTAATTTTGTAGGAAATTTTAACGGTAATAATAATAATATATTAAATGTTTGGTAAACCCAAATGTGCATGCCTTAAGCGCTCATGTTATTGTTATGCAAATTTATCAAAGTAGTTTAATTATAATAAAAAAAATATGTGTGCGCACCAGAGTACACAGGTAAGAAGTGAAACTTCTTTATGAAATATTATTTTTTTACTATTTACAACTTCACAGAAATTGGTTTGATAAGGCTTAAGAAAAAAAAATTTTCTTGTATTAAATTGAAGCTATTTTAGTATTGTAGACATGCATATAAATAATATAAGTAATTCATTTTATTATTGCTCTTATTATAATTATTGTATTTCACAAATTCCGATCGCATCATTATTACCATTGTTGTCATTATTTAGACTGCCATTATTTAATCTAAAGATGAGTCAGTTTAAAAAAATTATATAACGAACTAAAATCTTCATATTTCATGTCATAACTTAGTAAAAATAATTTTAAGCGGATATTTAATAACTCACTTAATTACAAAAGTTATGACTAAATAATTGGAATTATCTATTCAAAGTAATGCAATTATATGATGACAGAATCTTGTAGACATGCAATGATTTTATAGAATTTAAAATGAATAAATAAATCATTAGAATCGAATAATTAAAAAAAGATGTACGTGTACATGTACTAATTGTGTCTTATTTTATTTTTAAATTATTATTTGATTTATTTCATTAATTGTTTTTAGAATTAATAATGTTTACTAGATTTATCCTTTACATCGCTATACTGAACTTTGATAAAAAAAAAAAAAAAAAAAAAAAAAAAAAACATGGCGCGTAACTGAAAATCGTGACAATTATTTTCCACATTGCTATAAATTTACGTTTAATCTCATACCTCGATAAAGAAGTTTCACTTCAAAAATAATAATAAAACAATTCAAAAGGTATCTTAGAGAATTTTTTTAGACTTCATTTTTTATGTTCGTTTGAATTTTCCGACCAATAGGATTAATTCTGCGGGTTAAACGCCATTATTAACAGTGACAGTTTATTGCAAATAACGGAAATGCTTGCGCACACGGTCTCTATAAAAATTTTATTTACCTACAAATATAACCTATACGTATGATAGAAATGACAAAATGATGATAGAAAATTCTTCTATATACAATTAAATAAATAATCATTGAGTCATGAATTTCGAATTACCTCCGGGTATTATACATACGAATCAAATAAACAAACAATCAGGTTAATTAATTGTATTGTTCGAGTCGTGGTGTCATTACCGTCATACTAATATAGAAAATCTTACTATTTTTTTTTAATTAATTTTTTGAATGAAATTTTTCATCAATCAATGCTCTAAATGTATGAAATTTGTTCATTACTGTTCTTTCCATGGTTCGATATACATTTTTTCACTTTTTAACCAGATTTAATTGATTTAAAAAGGAATTAAGTATTGAAATAAATGAGTTTTCATTTTTAAGCGATAGAAGAACATACCTACGCACTTCGCATTTGAGGCATGCAACAAGAAAATTGGAAATCGGCACAAAAAAATACTTACTCTGACTAAAAAAATTAAAATGTCTTTTTTTAACAGACAGATATTTTTCAACATGAAAATTTTAAGATGTGAATCATAGCGAGAAATTTTAAGATAAAAAATTTTAATTTAAAAAAAATAAGTTGGCAAAATAATGTCACTTTCAAGAAACCGAATTTTGTCACAATCAGTTGTGAACATTCTTTAGTTGTATCAACTATCCGCCTATGGAAAAATCTACCAACTGAAGTTCTAAATTCACAGAGCTTAGAAGTCTTCAAAAACAAAATGTTTGAGTATCTGCTAGAACTCGAGCTAAAGGATCATTGATTATCATTATTGTTTAAAATTCTCTTTCAAATTGTGCCGGTCACATCAAACTATATTCAAAAGATTAAATTGTTCCTTTAAAATTTTAAATATTCTAGTTAAATTTATCAAATAAATTGTTAAATTTTAATTATGTATAAAATTTAAATGCTCTCCAAAAATTGTTATACATCGTACGTGATACTATGTTACATGTTATATAAAACATTTATGTATACACTTTGCCATTCGGCATTTGCCTTGGCATATATTTCTAAATAAATAAATAAAATAAATAATATAATTCAATTTTGCCAACGTTAGAATTTGAATAAAATATTTTGTACATTATCAGAAAAAAATTCTAAATATTTGAAGAACTTATTCAAAAATTTTAACTAAATTCTTAGTTAACTGACTTCTTAGTTTGAAAATAAATTATTGACAAAACCATAAATTTTAAAATCATGTATGTAATTTTTTTTTTTAATATCTTTAATTAACAGATCATCATATTATTTGTAATTTCCATGGTAATGATCTTCCGACTTTATATCATTGAAGCCCCGAGCAGTAAATTTTATGGCAATATATTCATCCGATATATTCGTTAATTGGTTGAAGATAACGTTGTTTGAGGAACGCACTTTAATATCGGCCAATTAGTTACTACAGGTCTGCAGGACCCGGAACAGCATTCGTTATGACTTTTACACTGTAAATTTACAGATTATTTTTTATGTAAAATTGAAAATAACTAATTATAAAACTGTACATTATTATTTAATGTTTCTATCATTAAATCGAAACCATACGTACAAGATAAAAAAGTTGAAAACATTTTTTCGTTGTTTTTTCTACCGACGCCCCTTCAAAAATACGTTTTATGGTAACTGTAGTATTATCAATTTCTGGAAAACTAGAGCAGTATTAGGCATCCCAATTTTATTTGGAATACAAAAATTTGAACAACATCGACGGTTACTTGAACACTGTAAATAATTATTTCAAATTATCATCATTGAACTCTGAATTAAGTGCAAAAATGCATTAAAAAATTATTCGAATAATTATCAAAAATATTGATTAATTTTATTTTTAATTGAATTTATTTTTATTGAATTTATAGACATACTCACATAATGAGAATCTGGTAAACACGAAGGTTCAATAATTGATCCCAATATTCCAGTCAATACAAACATTTGAATGCAAATCAACGTTAGTTTATTCATCTTATTATTTATAATTTTAAATTATTATAAAATTAAAAATTATTAGTGAACGTGAGTATTCTTAACGATACCGTAATTATTTAACATTATCTTTAAAAAATTTCTTTGTTTTAATAATCAGCTACTAACGACTATAATTAAAAAATATTTCAGTGGAATAACTGATAACGAGTTCAGTAATGGTCGTTATGATTAGAAATAAATATAATAAAAATAAATTTGAGTAAAAATAAAATTAAATAAAAAAAAATCTAAAAAAACCGATATTAGAAAAAAACACATTTCCAGGGTTGATCTGTAATTTTTTTTTATGGAGAGATTCCCGAGTAAATGTAGAAAAATATATGCACAAATTATACGCAACTTATAAGAAAATAAAAATAAAATGATTTATGTTTAAAATCAATGTGGAAAATAAAGTTTAATTTATTACGAATTTATTTAAAAAAATAATGATGATAAATAATTACGTACACTTTTACGGAATAATATTTTTTTCTTTTGGTGTATGAGGATTGTTTTATTAATAGCTTAAAATTTTTTTCCTCTCAAATATATAAGCATAAGTAAAGTGTATTTATTTTACCGCAACTATTTTTGTTCAATTTAAAATCCATTTATAATTTCTCTCCCCTTGTTTTTCTACCACTCAAGTATCGCCGTTATATAATCATTAATATGATGACTTGGGCATAATTTTTCTTGAACTGGAGGTCATGTCAATTATTCAATCTAACTTTTCCCCTCCCGAATTTATATCATTTGAGAGACATATTTTTAAAGACAGTAGATCAATAACTGTAATAAAGTTTAATAAGTTTATACACTGGGATTTGGAGGGCAAATCGAAGCAGTATGTCGGCCAATGCATGGAATTAGTACCGCGGGCATGGACCTTCCTAGACGCATACCAGTTCACTGGGATATTGGCTCATATAGAGTTAGATTTGCGGTGTTTGTTGGTCTGCCTGATACGCCCGAGCATTCCAGTTTGTCTATTTTCCAAGGTTCGGCTCAGTTACAATAAATATATCAAGACACTGGTGTGCAGTAAAAAATTTTAAATCTCTTTCAAGAGCCAATACAAGATAAACAACATTTGCCGGTTTTATCGGCAATTTTTGATAGAATTTTTTTTATAATAATTTATTTGATAGAAATCTAAAAACGGTTGACCCTATCGGGCTATTTCTCAAAATTTTTGTTATTTTCAATCTTAAATCGTTCGAATGTTTACCAATTAGTTGACTAGTTCTGAATAACATTGCTTAGAAAGTTTTAAACTGCAATATATTTTTAATTTGTCGCTTGACTTTGATCATTATTGACAGCATTCGGCGCAATTTTCAGGTCTAAAAATTTTCTGCAAGGTTTATAGTCAATTGGGAAAAGAATTTTGATGTAATATGAAAGAATGTAAAAAAAAATTTTTTTTGTAATTTTGCACACTTTGAACGCGAAGCGCATAGGTATGTTCTACTATTGTCATAAAAAGCAAATTTAAAATTTTGTCACATTAAATGGCATCTAAAAATTATAATATGTAGATAACCGAAATGAAAATCACACTTGTTGATAGAAAAATGATTGTTAGATCGACTAAAAATCCTTTATTAAAAAGTTGAGATGATGTTTTCATTATTGTCGTTTTTCGTTGCTATGACCACTTTGGCAATGGTTACCATAGCAACGGTTACCATGGCAACAATTACTATGGCAACGGTTAAATATTAATGAGTAAAATTTGTAAAAACATTGATTAATTAAATTGTCGATAAATAAAAATTTCGATAAAAGCGCGCGAAGCGCGTTCAATTTTCTAGTATTTTTAAATCGTAAATTTTATTTTTTTTTAAATGTTTAAATTGTATTTAATGTGAATTTTTACGTTCTAGCTTTCTGGTGCATACTACAACTTTCGAAAAATTACTTTTTTGTTTTATTTTCTTTTTAATCTCTTCTTTGGTCTTTTATGAATAATGTTATCGCAAATCACATTTTAATACCATTTTGTTTAGATATAACTCAATACAATAATAGAATTTCTAAGTGCGCATATCGAATATCGTGAAAATTTCAAAATAAAGTAAAAAACTAAGAATTTGTAAGAAGTAATTCTCATGAGGATAACTGATAAGATTAATCCAATTAGGATTGAATTTAGATGGATAAATAGATCTATAACCATGTCTTACAGCATATCTACATAAATTATCTGCACGGTCCATTTCTCAAGAAGTGGATCTATAATTTGATCTGGTATAAACTCACTACATAGAGAGAGATGAGGATGAGGATCAAGTGGTGTGTCGGTGAATTTAGGTGGGAAGATAACGAGTTGAGTAATCTGGAAAAAATAAGGTTAAGACTTTTGTCCAGAGATTGGCTAATTGAGTGAGTAGTATAACTAAGTAATTGGAAATTTTGAGGCAGCCGGATTGGTCGAAACCTTTGCGTGACTTGACTGGATTAGTTTTGTAGGTAGTTACTAATACTCAGTACAAGGGAGCTGTATAGTTAGTGTACATCCTACAGAAGATTCGGAGCCACTGAAGCTGGAGCTGGAGCTGAAGCTGGAGCTACATGCTATTCTAATTGCTCCAACCTCCCATCAGTTCTCAAGCGTCTAGGTCTTTTGTCGGTGTATCTACTCTGGCCGGGTGGATCCTGCCGGTGGATATAGAATGAGAAATTACGGGATCACGTCTTGTACGTACGTTTACATCTAGTCCTCCAGCTTCCAACTACGACTACTACGACACTCGTGTCCGAGTTAATTATTTGCTATAACTGGGTTGAGGTACAGAAAGCACTTTGGTATGACGGCGAAGAACGGCTTCAAATTGCAAGTGGCCTTAAAATGTTTTATTGGTTTACTGCACTTAATTGACTCGTTGAGAGACTTGGAGTTCAGATTTTGAGATTTTTTTTTGGTTAACTTTATGAGACTACGCCGCTTGGAAACATCTAACTTTAAATCCTGGCAAAAATTATTGAATATATATCAACAAAAATCATTTTACTATTTGAAAGAATCTTTATGCTATTAATTTCCGGAATTTAAGCTTTGATATTTAGTAGACGTATAAATAAATACTTTATTGAATTTAATAATTAATTTTTTATCTATTAGAAGAATTGAGAGTACAGAAAAATTAAAACTTTGTTTTGAGTCATTAGTTATGCTGCAATCTCTTTAAGAAAGTTTATCTTATTTTTAACTCTGATGTTTTTCGTTTACTACTAAATAAAAAAAAATCTAATATTTTAATCATTAAGCTTTCCCAACTTTTTAATGCAAAAAACGTCATTTTCGAGTATCCATAAAAAACTCATAAAATACAAAAATTTTATATACCAATGTCCATTAAATGACTACAAATAAAAATTTTTTAATAATTGTTTTTAAAAAAGGCTAATTTTGCGCATCACGAATTCTTTTACAAGTTTCTAGTAAAACAGTAGTCAAAAAAAAAAAAATGAAACTTTTCGAACAAAATTTATCTTTTAAACTGTCAATTTGAATTTTTCGTTTCAATAAAAAAAAAAAAAAAAAAATCCAACAATATTGTCCATAATCACAGAACAAACTGTTTTGTGCAACATGGATAAACAACATCAAAACCAATCTATTATTCTTTTAAGGTCATCAAAGAACATAACCCGTCAAACAATTTAAAAAAAGTGCTCACAAGAATCACAAGACTCACCCCCATTCTCATAAGATTCCTCTGGTGGAATCAATTGTATCCACTGCCGTTTAAAAGACAGTGGTCTTTGATCAAAAGCCTGGAAAATCGGAAAAGAGAGAAGCTTTCCAGTTTCCAGGGAATTGAAAAGTAGCGACGTCCGGTAGCTCACCGACTTTCTACTCCTTTGAACGTCAGTGCAGACTAAATACATAGAGTTTATTAATGGGCGAATGATGAGGTAACGTGACCCGTTTGAGTTCAAAGGTTCGCTCATCACCAACTAGTAAGACGGCTTATGTCAAGGGCAAGTCTCTAGCCTTGATGTTCTAGCATTTTAGTTACAGTTATGCACACTTTAGTCTTGTCTAGTCTAGTCTAGTCTAGTTGGAAGGGTCTAGTCGATGCTGCGTTGATGTGAATATAGATATACCCGACTAGAAAAAAAGTTAGGCTGAACCAGATAATATATCTGGACCGGATCAGGATAGAATAAGGCTTGCCAAATCCGGTAAGCCCTATCAGGACCAGGTCTGGACCAGATGAGGATAGCCTGATGTAAAATATAATAAAGTATGGTAAGGCATACTACATCAGGACCATTCCTGGACCAGATGAGGATAACCTGATGTAAAATATAATAAAGTATGGTAAGGCATACTACATCAGGACCAGGTCTGGACCAGATGAGGATAGCCTTATATAAAATATAATAAAGTATGGTAAGGCATACTACATCAGGACCAGGTGTGGACTTGATGAGGCTAGCCTGATGTAAAATATAATCAGGTATTGTAAAGTGTACTGCATCAGGACTAAATACAGTTATCATAGTATAAAAAATTATTAAGTATGACATGTTTCACATCATGATTGTCATACTTATACCATAAGTTAGGTTGTAATTGTATCAGATCAAATTAATAACAGTCATTTATCTATATTAAATGATAACTTAATTCAATTCAAAATATTTTTCATAAAAAATTTTAATGAGTTCAATCGTTCGATATTGATCTAGTAGATTTCATACAGCCAAGTAAATAATAATAGTAATAATAATAACAATAATAATAATAATAATAATAATAATAATAATAATAATAATAATAAGCGGTGCTTGTTACGTGGCCTCCTAGTGGCGCACCGCGGGAAACGCAGACCGCAACATCTGGTCTGTAGGCTAACAACGTAACCGGAGCAACGGGCCAACTACCCGTTGCACCGTAATATCTGAGTTCCAAAACAGTATAATCTCAGAAGTGCTCCCCACAACCGGTCCTCTTCGGATGAGGACCAGTCATCAGGTGGGAGGAGCACACCGGACCCGATGACTTATGACGACCCCGGCGCTTATAGGATTAAGTTTAAGTGGACGGAGGAGCTTCGCGCCGATCTCTTGGTGTGCTGGCAGAACAGCGAGCCGGAGGTATCAGGGTATATGGCCCGGATGCACACACTTTGGTGTGGCATGCATCCGGAGCACAGACATTTTACGCCCAAACACCTGCGTAATTACGCCTCATACCTTCGGCATAATCGACGATCGCTGCTGCCAAATAGAAGGCAGTCTAATCGGCCTTCATTTCCAGCACCGCTACACCAAGAACGGCACCGTTTCTCCGAGGACAACGACAACCTCTTTACAGGTCGACAAGTGAGCATCTCCAAAAAGATGACTCACTCAAAACAACAGCTCGACACGGTGAACGAAGATCTCCCCACACAGCTTCAAGAGGACTCCACTCTGCTCACTGTCAACCAAGTTGTCTACGGTGCCGCGGCTTCGCTTCTGCCGATAGAGAGAAGACATTCTCTCTCCTTCGAGGCGAAGTTGAAGCTGCGCATCGCTCAACTTGGACACAAAATTGACATTTCTCGGAAACAAGTCTCCCGCATTCAGTGTGTGATAGAGTATGTTAGTACTCAAAGACCGTACACGCCAAAAGTTCGTCGCCTGGCGGCAGAACTTCGAAGGCGACATCACACACTGAACAAGAGTACTCTTCTTGTCATCAAAGAAGAGTCTCTTAACAGGTTGCGGGCTCTGGTGGCTTCCAAAAAGTCACTAGAGAAAAGGCTGAAGCGGTTGATCGACAACTCTTTGTTTCGATCCAACCCTTCACGCTTTCTGTCACCTAAGACCGCTGTTCCCGAGAATTATCCATCATCTGAGCGAGTGGAAGCCTTTTGGAGTGAATTGTACGGAGATCAACCAAACGTCAACCCGGATACTCCAGCTCTACACGACTTCGAGGCATTCTGTCGAGAACACCGACGGCAGGATATCGCCGAAGAGAGCCCTGCAGTCAGTGTGCAAGAAATTCGTAAAGCCCTGAATGGCAGCAAGAACTGGGCTGCCCCGGGTCCAGATGGCATAAACATCTTCTGGTGGAAGAAATTTTCTTCTACACATGCTCATCTGGCCCGGATTTTTACATCATACATTCAGGGCGACGAACCAATTCCAGACTGGCTGGTAGAAGGGCGAACCGTACTCATCCCTAAAAGGGTGACTTGTCCGACCCAAAGAACTACAGGCCTATCACTTGCTTGAATGCGGTTTACAAGATTTTTACAAAAATCTTAAATAACCGTATCTTGCAGGAGATAGAGCCTGTGTGGCAACAGATATACGAACAACGTGGCAGTAAACAGGGCGTGTCAGGTTGCAAGATCAACTTGTTGGTAGATAGATGCGTCATTCAAGACGCAATCTACTACCAACGCAACCTGTCTATGGCCTGGATTGACTACCGTAAGGCATTTGACTCAACTTCACATGAGTTGATTCTCTATCTGCTCAAATGCCTCGGAATCAATCGCCAAACAGTGGGATGCATACAACGTACGATGCAGCTCTGGCGAACGCGTTTTCACATAGGAAGTGGAAATGCATTGCACGTAACCGGAACTGTTCAGTACAAGAGAGGCGTCTTTCAGGGAGATTCTCTGAGCCCTCTGTTGTTTTGCATCTCACTGCTGCCAATATCTGTTGCCCTCCGACAAACTCGTGGGTACTCTGCGGGGCTACCGAGTGATCGAGTATACTCGATCACTCACCAACTGTTTATGGATGATCTAAAGATATACAGTGCCAACAAAGATCATCTACAAACGGCCATCAACATCGTAGCAGAGTACACACGAGATGTCGGAATGTCTTTTGGGTTGGACAAGTGTGCGGTCGTACACCTGGCGAAGGGTAAGTGCTCTGATACGGGTGGAGATGTCGAATTAGTGGATGGGAGCGTCTTAAGAGAATTAGACGCCGGAGAGTTGTACAGATATCTAGGGATTGAAGAGCGGCAAATGCATGCCGTCTCTGAAGTCCGAACAACTCTTCGCAGTGAGTATGTTAGGAGACTCCGGAAGATCTGGTCATCAGAACTTTCCGGCAAGAACAAAGTCTTAGCTACTAACATGCTCGCTGTCCCGGTCCTACTTTACTCTTTTGGGATCCTGAAATGGCCTCGAAATGAGTTGAAAGATCTCGACATCAAAACCCGTAAAGTCATCAATATGAATCAGAGCATGCACCCTAACTCATCAGTCGCCAGGATGTACCTCTCCCGGAACATCGGAGGGAGAGGATTGCAGAGCTTGGAGCGGCTTCACGATCGTTTGGTTCTGGGTTTAACATACGAGGTTGCCAATTTCACAGCAGACGAGGACGACTTCCTGATGCAATTTGTTCATAGTCATGAAAATGCGCGGAAGGGGTCGTTCTTGTATAAGGCAGCAATCTACGCGGCAAATACCTTAGGTCTCGGAGAAATAAACGCTCTCATTGAACTCCCGAAAAAGGAGTTCAAGAGCGTCGTCAGGATAGCCGAGGAAAAAAAACTCCTCGGTGAACACATGGACAAGTCCATGCACAGCGTGTATTTCAAACACGTCCGTGACCATGGCTTGTCCACCCAGCTGACATTCTCCTTCTTGAAGTCAGCTGGCCTGATGTCCGAGACCGAAGGGTTTATATTTGCCTGCCAAGATGGTGTTATCAACACTCTCGAATACCGTAGCAAGGTGCTCCAGGCGCAGCTTCCGGACACGTCCTGTCGGACGTGTAAACAACATCCAGTGACGCTGATGCACCTTTTGTCGGCATGTCCTGTGCTGGCAAGAGGTGCCTACATACAGCGTCACAATGCTGCCCTGCGAGTACTCTATTATCATCTCAGATATAGCTACGGTATCGATGAGACACCAGTGCTGCCTTATCTGCCAGGAGATATTCCGCAGGTTGTTGAGAATGACAGTTCCAAAATTTATTGGAACATACCATTCGCAACAACCCGGCGGATGGACCACAACAAACCTGATATTGTGCTCTTCGACAAGGCTACTCGTGACATTTATGTCATTGAGTTTTCGGCCCCAGCCGAATACAATATCTCTGTCAAAGAAGAGCACAAACACCAGATATATCAGGATCTCCCGTTTGAAATTGGCAAACTCTACCCAGGTTACCGTGTCAAGCTCGTCGTTTTGGTTGTCGGCGTCCTTGGAGGGATGAAACAGTCTTTTGTGTCTTCACTTGCGAAGATACCGGCTTGCAGTTCAGCAGCCGTGTCTCTAGCAGTGCGGATGCAAAAGGCTGTCATTTTGGGATCCCTGCGTCTACTTAGGCAAATGAATTTGGCCTGCTGCACTCACTAACCGCCTTGTTGTGCGGAGTGGTGCAGCAGTAATGGATGGCGCTCAGGCTGGGCCCTCGGAGAGTCGGACTCCGGGGAAAACCCCCCTGAGCAATTAATAACAAATAATAATAATAATAATAATAATAATAATAATAATAATAATAATAATAATAAATTAAATATTTAATAAATAAACTTTTTTAAAGTTACATTGATATAAACTTAGGATTACATATCATGTTCATAAATTTGAAAAATATATAAAAAAATTTAATTATAATGACATAATCTAATAATAAAGTATGCTATTACACTAAATGTCAAAGTCAACATAATGCAATGTGTAAGTATGACATGTTTAAGTATGACATGTTTCACATCATGATTCACAGAAATTTCAAAATAATGAAGAAATTATTCCTGATAACAAGTTGCATCAAACATTATCTTCAGTATTGAATAATGCTAAAGATTGGGATGGTCACAGAGTTTCAAGAATAAAAAAACAAGCATCTAATGACGATAAATAAAAAACATCGTTATTATCCTATTCATTTTTTTTTAATCATTTTTTTTTGTTGTGAAAAATATTCTACCAAAAAAATTAATAAGAATTAATTAGTTGGTTAAAAATATTTAATAAACATATTTAATATATAATTAATAATATTTATTTAATAATAACATAATAGTGTAATAATAAATATAATAATATATGAAATAACACATTTATAATATCAATTGATAAATTTGTTTTATCAAACAATTTTCTCGAAACCAAACACTCGTGTTTCTTAAAGGGACCGGACCGGGCATACCCGATTTGAATTAGCCAAGGTATATAACGCAGATGATTGATTTGGATCCGATTAGGAAAATCTCATCCAGATTCGATTAGGAATTCCGAATCGGGTCCTGATAAAATTTTCCTGATCGGGTCCAGATAAGGTTTTCCTGATCAGGTCCAGGCAAATCATCTGCGTTACATTCCTTATCTGGTCTAAATCGGGCATGCCCGGTCCGGTCCTTCTAAGGATCACGAAAAAATTTCTAGTCGGGTAGATGTAGATGATGATGTAGACGTGATGATACAGTGGCTGAAACTGGCACCGATGACTGCTTCGTCGAGCAGTGATGGCACCGGAAGGGATCCCTGTCTACCCGACATGTCGAGCTGCTCGTTTAGACATCCGCCTGAGCGAGATTCATGTCAACAAGCGCATCATGCTACACAACACATTTATTGGTAATTCGCCGGATGTTTGTTTGCAAAACGAGATGTATACGCTGGGAGATGTTATGTGGGATGTTAGTTGTCTGAATGGTTGGTTGGATCAAGCATTTAGCATCAACCATCAACCATCAACCTTCGCTGGGTTGTTGGCCGCTGGTTGATTGATAATTTAGTTGATTACTGGTAACTGGTTGTACCTTGCTTACCATTGAGAACGTGCACAGCGATGGTGGTTTTCGCTCGATCTGGGACAATGCAGCTGTAGTTTCCTGCGTGACGGGGGCTGGCTTTCTCAATCGTAAGAGCACTCACGATCACCGAAACCTCCTTGTCGTCTACTATTTCGGTTGTTCTATTTTCACTGAAATCAATAAATTACCCAAAGCTTTTGTTAATAATCAAAATACTTTTAAAGATTTAACTTAGCTTACGTATTCTTTATTTCTTACTCATTTATGCTGTATGAGAATTTTCAAACTGAGACGCAGCAAGAAATGGATTTGTATAGGGTACAAAGGTTTTAATTTAATGACATTTAATATCAAAGGAATGCTGAGAATTATAATGGGCTTTCATATTGAGCTTACAAGTTGCTCGCTTGATATAACTTGGCTTTTTTTAATTTTTTAAGGAAAAAATTGTTTGTGCGAAGCTTAATATTTTGAGAAGGATAAAATTTTACTGAAATTTCCAATATATTTTTGAACATTTCATTAGAGGTTAAATGTAATTGAAATTTAAAAAAAAATTATTTTTTGCATTTTATTGAAATACGATCTCAAAAACATTTCCTTAAAATTTTAAGTCCTTGATTACAATCAATATTTCCTGAGAATTTGACAATTACCAAAGTTTCTTAGATACTCTACAAAAACCGGGCTGAACTATTGTTTAAAACTGTACAAACCTGACATGAGAGCTAAGAATTTCGTCCCCTCTGGTCCAGATCAGAGATTCGTTCAGTTTTTCGAGTACATCCCGACCTTCGCATTTCAGCCTCAAGGCACTACCGGCTTTGAGGTGTCTCTCACCAGAGATAGCACGCCCGGCATCGTCAGTGATATTCAGCACCGGAGCTGTAAAAATTGTGTATTCACACGGAAAAATATTATATTTGAAAATTATAGAGATAGTTATGTAAAAATTACACGTTTTTTTTTTTGTGTTATGTGTACAAAATATAATTTTCACATTTACAGGTATAAATGTGTAAAAATTATATTATTAGATAATTTAAAAAAAAAAACCATGAAAATGACATTCTTGGAAAAAAATTTATATAAATGTATACATAAAATTATATAAGATTTTTTGCCATCTATAATTTTATACATATTTTTTTTTATATTTCTGAAAATGTTAATTTTACAGTTATGTCTTGACAAGAGTAAAACTATAAATCAAACATTTTTTATTGTAATTTTGACAAGGCTTTTTTCCGTGTATATATTTTCAATAGAGCAAACTGTCAGAACAAAATAAAATAAAATATTCCAAAAAAGTTTATAATGCCTTTGCCAAAAGTACCAAGGCAATCGGTGAATTTAAATAATCGCGATAATTCGGGGCACGTGTTTAAATCTTGGATTGAGTATGGAAGATTTTTAAGTTTCTGGGTAGCTTAACTTAAACTCTAAACTCAAAACCTTTTTATATTTTTTAAAGGTATATCACGATTCCTCTAACGTGGTACGGATGATTCTTCTCATCGGAAAGCCGCCATTAGGATGCAGCTCAACTTCCCAGAGCAGCTATTCTCGAAGCGGCCGCTATGCAAATTTCACACTGGCTCATCCGATTCTTTTCGTTTTATTTTTCTTTCCATCAGCTCTCTCACGTTTTGCCTCTATACTTCTATACTTAGTACTTCAACCCTCAGCCCTCTATCGCGTCCGCTTCCTCTGCTCTCTCTGGATTCTGGGTGCCTCTGTCTCCATTTTCTCGAGCTCGCCTATCCATAACACAACGACCAGAGACAATGTCGCAGTGTCTGCTCAACGACACAACGGCTGCTTTTACTTTACTGCCAGACTATTTTGCGTGTGTCATGACCGAGGAAAAAAAGCTTACAATTTTTTTTTTATTTCCACTACCCCCATTTTTCTTTTTTACACTCTCTTATTTTTCCTGTCACTACATCCTGCTTGTTGTTACTTGTCTATTTTCCTTCTTACTTTCAGTAATATATTTTTTTATTTTCACCCAAGAAGAGATAAATATTCTGTCTCTTGATTTTATATATCTATTATTTACTTTTTTTTTTATTTTTTAGAAAATACTTTTTCAGTTTTGTTACTTTCTATTCAGTTGATTTATTTACTTACTTCACTTGGCTCTGGTAATGTAATAAAGTAATAGAGTCACGCTTTTAATCTACTGAGTAATAATTTAAATATTAATTTAGAAAATAAACTAAAATGTCCTAGCACACCCTATTGAGTCGAATAAGAGCAATGATAATATTCGTAGATGATAAAATACTTGGCAGAGTAATAGCTTGAGAGATTCTAACGATGTTCAATTTTCGTTTAACAGTATATGTATCGACGGCGAAAACCGTGTAGATGAATGGCCCCGAGCGGACCATTCTTGTCGATCTGTCATAGCTTGTAATTTTAAACGCATGTTCGATCTATCACACTCTATCGCTCTCCATCCAATCGATCAAGAACTTTTTCGGGTGTTCTAATCAACGAAAATCGTTCACTGTCCGGAAGGGAAAACAATTATAACTTTCAGTTTAATTGAAATTTATTTGATAAATATTCTGACTTTTTTCAGAAGTATGTCATTTACTTTACACACCTCGACCGCAAACGTGATTTATGAAAAAATTAGGAATATTTTTTTTAATAATTAATTTGATTATACTTTCACATTCATCAGCTGATTGAAATTCATTAAAATTTTTTCTTCTTAATTTTCCAACGATTTTTCACGCGATTATTAGATGCCATGGATTTTGCGTTCTGAATTTTTTACACTCTAAAAAACTTTTTTTTTTAGATAAAATCCCTTTTAATCGAGTAATACATAATTATGAATTTTTATTTAAAAAAAATGGTATATCTCGCGATCTTTAAACTTTAAAAATTCATTTGTAAAGTTATCGCGCAATTTAATATTCAATATATATTCGAAAAAATTGATTTTATTTTCATCTAAAAATCATTCTTTATTTTTTTTTGTTAATATTGATATAATGTAACAATTATAACTAGGTTATATCAGTCACAATAGTAACAGAAGATAATAATACCAAATCAATGAACAACATCGATTAATTTATTTTAATATTTCAGTCGGATTATCTCGTTGATAATAGATGGCTTGTAGAAACGCCAGTGAATCGATACGCGCTTTTGATACACTACGTAACCAACAGTTTTAAATTTATGAGATAATTATTATCGTAGCCGCGCGATTTTGTATTCTATTAATACACAGTAGTTATTTAGAAAATAAAAGTAATTGAACCATTTATTAGATATCCATTGATTTTTATTTCCTAACAATGTTTTAATATTCAAATACTAGATATTTTTTTGAATATCTTAGTGCAAGGAATGCAATTTTAACAAATTTTATCAATCCTTTTCATAAATTTCATCAATATCAATTTTACCAAAAAGGAGTTCTATATTTCAGGAATTTATATTTGCGCTTATTCCTAGAGCCGATGATAGTAAATAAATAGTGAAAATAACTAATTTCTTTTTCGGAATTTATAGCAGGAATGAGCAAACTGGAAAATAATATTTTTTTGATATTTTTTAATCAAATATTAAATTTTGTGGGTACTAAATATTTTAAATAGAGTGATATAAATGAGAGTGATAGTTAATAAAAATAGAGTAGCTAACAAAAAATTCATTTTATTTTAAAAAAGCGTGGGATTCATTTAAAAATATTTGGATAATTATTATACTTTTATAACAGGTAAAAATAAAATATTTAGATCAATTGATATCAATACCACGCTTTTTAACAATAAAATTAATTTTTGGGTAATCAATCTATTTTTATTCTGAACTGCTTGAAAATTATAGCTAAAATTCTGTAAAAATCAATCGAACAGTTTCAATAAAAAAATTTTATTTTCTTGTAAAATATATTTCCACCCGACTGTTCACTCTTGTCTACTTACTAAGAAATTGTAAACTTAAAAATTTCCAAGACCATTTAAAAGCCGTAAAAACTTTTTCCGCAAAAAAACCTCAACAGAAAAGTTGTTAAAATCTTTTCTTCCCACACATGGTCATTTGAGGTGTGCATTTCGAGATTTTCGAACAAAAATAGAAGTGATTATGATTATCAACAAAAACAAAACTTTCGCCAAACAAATGTTCATAAAATTTAACTACAGTTTTATTTATCTATATTTCACAGTAATCTACAAATTGTAGGACAAAGTAGTGCGTTGATTCATCGGGAAAAGTTTTCCATCCACCTTCCACCATCCGCCATCCACTGAAGAGGAAAGAAGTCTCACAGGAGTTTCCTCACAGAATTCCTCCCTTCTCTTCTTCTTTCCTCACTTTATTCTTTTGTATTTCGTACATATATTTTCAACTCCCAGTGTTCCAGGTCTCAGCGTAGCTAACGTAGTTCAAACTTGATTTTCAAAACTTTTTATTCAAAGAAACGGTCCTCGTGGTGCTGCAGATGATAATATTCTTTGATTACTCGCGTATTTCCCGGAGGCTCTCACTCCATCTTCTCCTCTCTCTTTTTCCCTTCTTTTATTTTCCTTCTCATCTGTTTTCTTTCTTTCTGTCCCATTCTTCTCTCTTGAATTCGTCTGAATTTGCTTGGCGAATTTCCTCAAGGCGAACCCACTCTCAGCTCCAGACTTCGGTGATCTTCTTTCTTAGTTTAAACGCCGCCTTACTTTCAATCTCTTACATTTTTACCCTATTTTTTGTCCTCACTCTAACAATGTGCCATCGAAACTCCGATCCGAGTTTTCAGACCCCAAACTTCAATTCGATCCCGACTTTTAAATCATATTCGACTCAATAATAATCACTCATTTATTTTATCTTCTTTTTTTTTTTTAATTATCATAAATTTACCTTCTCCAAAAAATAATCAATTAATTATTAATTAATTAATTAATTAATTAATTAATTAATTCCAACGAACCCAGTCACCTATATAACAGTAAAAGCGGCACTCTCGGACCTCATAAACTGCAGGATGAAAAAAAAATAAACAACCTGGCGAAGCCATGAGTGTTAATCTCGACTTTCAACGTACAGGCACCTCACCCTCATCCCTTCGAAACTATCTCTGTTTATCCTGGATTTCTAATAAACTTTTTCAACATCGCTCAGATAAACAGAATTGCTAATTATTAAGCTCGACAAACGGACTTTTAATCAAGCTATATATTTATACATGTTATATATGTTTAGATATATAATATATATATATATATATATATATACAATATGGTATATATATTTTGTTAAAAATTTAATAACTTTCATCATTTTTTGCATCACAATTTCCACTTAGCGTTAAACACCTGAGAATTTACAGAAACTTTTTAACAGCTTGGTGACTAAATTCGAGAGATTAAATTCCTTTGAATTTCCATCATAGTTTGCAAAACTGTAAATGCAAATATAAGAGAGAGTGACGTACAGATTAAAATTTTCAGTCTTACTCAATTCGAGATTATGTTTTAATTGGCATTCTTAAGGTTTAACTGCGCTTTTACGCGAGTTTTATTGATTTATATGATAGCTTGTCGTTATTCTGACTTACCGTGAATTATTTACGGTTTTTTATAACTCGCTTTTACGGAAATTAAGTTAAATACTGATTCTCAAATACTTTTACTTCAGATACGACTAACCTAACTTTCAAATTCCAGCGCCAAAATTAAAAAAATTTATTTTTAAAAGTGAATAGTTAAAAAAATTAGTTTATTTCATTTATTTGTAAATTGATTATTACCGCATTTGATTTCATCTCTGAAGTGTCAAGCACACAACTCAACCGTCAGAAACAATGTTTAGTTTTGACGCTACGTTTCATACAGGGGGCAGTTCTGTCGGCGTCAAATCATATGAATAAATACGACGCTTCGAGTCATATCAGTGTTGTATTTAAAGTGAAAAATTTTCAAATTTTTTAATTTAGAAAATAATTAAAAATAAAAAAAGGGAAGGATTCAAATGCGAATTCTTTTTCTTCATGAACTTCCATTCAATTAAGAATTATATACGTCCCGATGATGAAAGAAACGATTGAGAATAAAAATGTGTGCTTTATCGATGAATAAATTAGCTATGAATAATAATAGAAAAAAAAAATGAAAAGGCAAAATAGTAATTGAATTTTTAAATTGATATTTTTGGGGAAAAATTTTGCAAGGTTTAAATTATTCAGTTCTAGCAACCGGGAGTATACCGTATATAATAATTTTTAGATTCATGACTCTCTGTTATCCTTTGAATTTGATATATGGAGAGCTATCAACTGTAGAATGAATTTTATAAAAAAGTACGACTTTATTTGAGAATTCTTACGGTTTCTGCACGAAAAAATTGAAGTTTTATCCAACTTTACGAAAATGAAGTCACATTTCTATGTAAAAACAAATATTGATAGAATAAGGAGATAAAGCATAATCGATTTCTTGTTTTAGGAAAACAGAAATAATTTTTTTTTCTCTTTAATATTTTTTTTTTTTTTTTTTTTTTAAATAAATGTTAAACAATGTTTTTCTACTACTTTCTTCTAAACATGTTTTCATATGATATTATCTATTAAATTTATATTGAAAATCGATTGTAGTAATATTGAAACAATTTACTTTATAAAATTACAGTTCAATTTTTTTTTATTGATTTCAATAAAATTGAATAAATGACATCTTTCATATAATTTTTCAAAATTTATTTTTATTATTATTGATATTATCATCATTATTATTTATGTTAACGTTATACATTACATTATACAAATTAATTAATGAAACTGACGTATATCTTTTAACATAAACACATTCATTAATTATTTATCTATTGAATCAGAAAATATCATTACATCGTCACGTATCACAAATTATTTACTCGGAAACATTGACACTCTATTTGAATTTCACTTTACAGTAATATTTATCAACTGATAATTATTGTTATATTCTATATTATACGTAAATACTTGTTTAAAATATCACGTAAATTCTCTTTTATTCTGGATTATTAAAACAAAAAAAATTTTGCGTTTTTCTTTTACGTATTTTTAAAGTAATGAAATTTACAATCTTTTATCCACCTCGAAGCTATGGTACTGCACATGAAAGGAAAGCAAAATGAGATACGAAAAATTTTTCACAGTTTTTATTGAAGAAAAAATCTCTTTTACTAAAAAATTTAGGAGTTTATTTTGTTTTCAGTAAAACAATTTATGTTGAGTTCATTTTCAGCGGCTATGGATCTACCTAAGGATTTAATAAACAGAATATTCATAGAAAATAAGAAAATTTAACTATGGTTGTAGGATAATAATGACAACACTTTTTCAATTTTTAATAAAAAATATATTTATCACTAAAAAATTTAATAAGTACTGTAGATTTTTAAGCAATGAAAAAAAAAAATATATTTTTTATATGAAATAATAAAATTAAAAAAAATTGAAGACTAAGTATTTTATTTATACATCGGAAATTTGACTCTATATCTTCCGAGTGATGAAACACACTTCATTTTCCGAGTTATTTTATCTGAATATATTATCTTGAATAAAAGGTATTGATTAAATGATTAAGAATTTAAATATACATAGAGCTGACATCTAAAAAACTGTCCTAATTTAGTTCGAGAAGATGCCGATTGAACTCACGAGTTTTCAATACCAAGAAAATTACCTCATATCTGCGATGATGCACGAACAGTTTCTACTTCCTGCTCATCCTTATTCTCATCCTCCACATGATATTATATCAAATGCCAACCACTCCCTTCAGATCACGTACATGGATGGTTTATATTTCGATTCGTGTACTCTACCACAGTTTAGTTCTGATATATGAGAAGTTTCCGGTTGAACTTATAATGACCTAACTCTGTTAATCCCTCGACACGAAAAGCTTATACTTCTTATTCAATCTCTAATAATTATCTGTAAATTATTTAGAATTTTATATTACTTCGATGTCAATCTCAATCCCACTCCCTAAAAAATTTAAGGTAAAAACTACAAAAAAAAAAAAAATACAAAAGCTGATGGCTCAAGAAGATAATTAAGGGGAAATGTTGGTGTAAAGTTAAAAAATTGTTTTACTAAAAAACAAAAAAATCTACTCTAGCCCAGTGATGCGGGCGGTTGACAACAGTTCAGCATAAATAGTCACTAAAATGTATTTTCTGATTTCTTTTAGAGTGGTTGAGTTTAGCAGTACAAAAAATTTAAACCGTAAAAGTTAATTTATAGTTTGTTCATACATATTGATTAATTCTAAAAAACACGTAAAAGCTAATTAGGTTTAACAGTGAACAGGATCGAATGATTAGTTTGAAAATCTAGGAGCATTAATAATAAACTAAGCTAACGACCGATAAAAAATAAAAGTAAAAATAAAATAGAAAGCAAACTGTAAGTAAGGTTTAGCAAAAATTGAAAAACAAGCAAAAAAAAATCAGTAACCAGTGACGTTTGGTGTGCTGCGGTGGGTTGTATTTATTTAACTTATTGATTAAACTTAGAAAACTCTTTTTATTTGGTCTTCTTTCAGGTTTTCTTCAAATCGATGGGTTTTGTTTTTTCGGTAAAGCTACTTTGATCCTTGGCTGGATTATCCGACTGAAAAATTGTGTGGTCAATACGGATTTTCAGTCCAACCCAATTGCCTAACTGAAGCCATTGAAAGCGGACGTGAGAAGTAATATACACTTTTTATCTTTCTTTATTTTATTGCCATTCGTTTTTTCTTTTCTTCTATTCTTTTTGCGTTCCTCTTACTCTTACTCTTACTTTTATTTTTATTTTCATTTTATATACCTCTTTTTGTCCTTTCTATTTTGTTTTAGTTTTATAGTTTTTCTCATTACTTTTTTTTTTTTATCCACTACGATACAAAAAATTACCTTTGAAAGGAACGTACCTTTCCTTTTTTTTTCTTTGCTATTATTTTCTGAAATATTATTATTTTACGATGAGATTTTCTCTCAAGTTTCCATGTATTCTTTCATACGAGATCGATCGAGGCTAATTTAATCACTTTGCGATACCTCTTACCACTTAATTCATTTTATCGCTGACCCGTAAGCTCGAGCAACAAAAAAAAATAAATTAACAAAAAGAAAAAATTATAAAAATTATTAATTTATTTTCGCGAAACCAATTTCGACCCCAGTGTAACTGACATCCATGTTAGCGTTCTCGTTTATATATAAATAAATTCAGCAAAAACTTTTGCAATTATAAAAAATTTTAATTATTCCTTTGATCATCGCCAGAATAATTGACACATCAAACATCAACCTGTCATACTCAATGCAATAATTAGTTATTTATTCATGTTATCTGAGCAATCGAAATTATGTACAGTAAAATAGCAAACATTTGGTATTTAATGTTGATGTTCGTTTTTTACCGAACTTCAATCAAGAGACACTGAATTTCTAAAATTAATACGAATAAATTTTGAGACTAATTTATTTAAAGATTACTGAGTCAGCGTCCCAGAAAATTGATGGAAATTATTGTGAAAAATTTACGATGTAAGCACAGATCAATCATAAAGTCTTTGATTTTTTATTATTCAATTTTTATGAAGTGAAATTTACTTTGAAGAAAAGTTTAAAACTCATTACATTAAAAAAGAAAATTATGTTATTTAAAAAAAAAAAAAAAATTTCTTCGTTTTCATTTTTAAAGTCTCATTTCTTTAAGAGGTTAGGGGTAGTCAGAATTTTCAAAAAATCGATTTTTTTTTTGCATTTTCTTAAAGTATAATATTTTAAAAATATTGTGTGAAAATTTGAAGTGAATCCGACAAATTCTTTTCGAGTTATTTAACAATGACCAAAGGACACTCGGGTGCTACGTGGCATTCGAGAGCAGGTAGCTAGAAACAGCTGCAAGCAACCGACCTTTCGGGTTTCATTGTCATGAATATCTCCCCATTTTAATATATGTATAATTATATATATATATATATATATATATATATATATATATATATATATATATATATATATATAAATCCTTCTACATATATTCACAATTTGTAGGTAGTACAAGAACTGAAAAATAATTTTTGGTTGCCAGTATACCTGTAGTCATTGCACTGATCAGTCGATAGTTTTGTGATAAATTATTTCTCAAGTGAATTAAATTATTAACCATGGGACGTGATTCTAGAAAGGTTTCAAGAGAACTTCGGAGTTCTGAAAAAATTAATAAGTCGCGTTCAGTCAAAAGAAAGAATGTTTTTAATCCGAAAACAGCCGAACGTGATGAAAGTATTCAGAGTACATCTTCTAAAAAATTAAAACAAAACACTGAAGATGATGTACCTGAAGACAGCAGTACTGAATTTCGAATAATAAATTTTATTCAGGTATTCACTGCAATTTCTGCTCTTATAAAATGTAAAAAATGTGATGGAAATGTAGTGTTTCAAACAGCAAGTACACGTGGGCTGGAATTCAAAATTGTAGTTGCATGTAATAACTGTGGAAATGAATATATTCCTTCCTGTTCTTTCGTTGGGCATTCTTATGAAATAAACAGACGTTTCATTTTTGTAATGAGAATACTAGGAATAGGATACGAAGGATTGTGCAAGTTTTGCGGCCTGATGGACATGCCGTCTTTTTTAGATAAATCTACGCATACAATTTTACTGAAACAGATTTTGAATTGTAGTAAAACCGTCGCAGAAACCTTCATGATGAAAGCTGTGAATGAAGAAAAGCAAGCAATGCCAACAACTGAAAATGAAGATATAAATCATCTAACTGTATCGGGAGATGGAACCTGGCAACAACGGGGATATACATCGTCATTTGGAGTTTCTTCTATAATTGGCTATTTTACTGGAAAAATTCTTGACATAAACATTAAAAGTGCATATTGTAAGCTATGTGAGTATTGGAAAAAAAAACCAAATACTGTTGAGTTCTAGGAATGGTATCAATCGCATAAAGATGTGTGTTCTGCTAATCATAAAGGGTCTTCTGGGAAAATGGAGGTGGATGCGATGGTCGAAATGTTTTCGTATTCTGAAACTAAATATGGAGTTAAGTATGCCAACTATATTGGTGATGGTGACTCCAAGACCTATTCAGGAATTATAAAATCAGATCCTTACAAAAATACAACTGTAAATAAAAAGGAATGTATAGGGCATGTCCAAAAGCGGATGGGGAGTCGATTACGTACGCTGAAGAGTAACCAAAAAGGTCTTGGTGGTCGAGGTAAGCTCACAGGAAAAGTAATAGACAAACTAACTGTGTACTATGGTTTAGCAATACGCCGGCATTGTGATTCTATTGAAAATATGAAATCTGCTATAATGGCAACCTTTTATCACTACGGCTCGAGTGATGAAAAACCGAATCATGATATGTGTCCAAAAGGCGAAGAATCTTGGTGCTCTTACCAGCGCGCTGAAGCAAGAGGAGAGCTTGATACCTATTCTCACGATTATTCTCCCTTACCTTCTGATGTTTTAAAAGCTATCAAGCCTATATACGAAGATCTTAGTAATGAAAATTTACTTTCAAGATGTATAGGTGGATTCAATCAGAATAATAATGAAAGCTTTAACCAACTAGTATGGAAAATATGCCCAAAAACGGTAAATACTAGTTATACTATCGTACAAATAACTGCATACGTTGCTGTGTGTATATTTATAGAGGGTATAAATTCATTATTAGTCTTGATGAATACACTAGGACTTAATTGTGGGCCTAATTCTCATCGGTATGCAGAAAGAATGGATGCTGCACGTATGAAAGTAGCAGATAAGCGCGCTAATGATAACATCCGAGAAGGTCGATTGCAACGTAGGCACCAGCAAATCGATATTTTGGAAGCTGCTATGACGGCTGAAGAGCTATTATATGGTCCAGGAATAGATGACTCAGTGTAAGTTATTAAATAATTCTTATAATTTGACATAAATCCATAGCAAAACTTTAAATGCGTTTTTCTCAAAACTATGTTTTCTGAACTGGTGATCACTGTAACTTAAAAACTGCTCGGTAGATTTCAATAAAATTTATTGTACTTTTGAAAAACATTAAAAACTCGTGCCTGATCGAAGGATTTTTTTTTCAAAAATTTCGATTTTTTTAACAATGAACTGTTGATTTTTTCCCGAAAATCTAGAAAAAAATTTCCTGAAGCCGCCATTTTGTTAATTTCGAAAAAAAAAAAAGCTTCGATCAGGCACAAGATTATCTATTAATAAAACTAATTTTTCTTATCCGATTGATTTTAGATGAATCTCCAAGGACTTATGATGATCACCGCAAAGGACTTCGGGAGGAACGGGCTTTACAAAAACAGTGATAACTTTTTGAATTATTAATTTTTTTTTTTGAAATTTTCGTGGTCAAATCGAAACGTGTTCCAATAAAGCTATGTTTTTATTTTTGTCAAATAAAGTAATTAACTACAAAAAAAAAAAATTATTGAAAATCATCATTTTTTCAGGCCTCTGAGTACCCCTAACCCCTTAAGTACTGTTCAAGAAATTGGATCGAAAGACTAAATTATATTCAGTTCTTCGCAAATTTTGAATATATCTAAAAGGAAGGTTATTTGAAAAAACTTCCACAAAGAGGGTCACGTTAGTAGAATGATAAAAGAAATTTCGCAAGCTTCTTTGTAGAGATTTACAAATAAATCCTAAGGGTCAATTTTCCTCTTTCTATTATTGTTGAGTTTCAAGGGTCTTCACAGTAATGTAAACCTTTAATTGAGATCAAAGCAGTATTATGCTTATTTCAAATATAAACTTTAAATCCTATATCTCGGATTACTTTTTACGTGAAATTTGAATTATATATTATGAAATTTATGATTTCATTCTACTAATTTAAAGTAATTGAATCGACTAATAAATCGTTGGTATACGATCACCTTCAGGATAGTTTAAAAAGTGCTGTGATAAATCACTTAACTCTCTACTAAACTTACAAGTCGGAAGCCCGGAAAGTTTTTGGGAAGGGTCAACCTTCTTTGATTTGTTTTTATTTTTTATTTTTTTTTTCACTACTTTACTAGCGGATCTAGGGTTGATCCTTCAAAGAGCTGTTATTTTGACGCAGAAGTTTTCAGGATGAATCCCAAAAATTCTGACAAATCCTTAAGAATTTTCATTTACACTTAGTAATCTCCAACTTGTCATATGCTTATGGAAACTCTCAAAGAAACGTGAAACTTTTTTTAACGTCTAAAAGCTTGATAATAAGAAAATAATAATAATTTTTTAGATTTTTCAGTTAATTGGCTATCCAGTCTAATACAACAATTTTTTCTCTAATTTTTCGTAATGTTGTTAACCTGTATTTCCCTCCGGACATAAACAATTTAGCCCCAATTAATTTCTAAATTTGTCATTAAAGATACATTTGACTGAAAAAATAATTCGGACGGCCCAGACGAGGACTCGAATCTGGATCTTTTGGTTACGTGCCAAAGGTTCTACCTGTTAAGCTATCTAAGACGCGATCGGCTTTAAAAAAATGTATTAAATAATAATAATAAATCTTAATTTTTTATCAGCAGAAATAAAAAATATAATGGTAGATCATTTGTACTTGGTGAAAGCTTATATTGATAGAAAACATGTAATATCAAGCTAAACTAACCTGTAATAATAACGTTGTATCTTTTGACAAGAGAATGGGCTGGATCGATCTCAACTTGACACTTGTAGAGTCCATTATCTCGAAGTGTTGCATATGTGATCTGTAATCTCCAGTTGTCCGGATATCTGAAACCGCACCAAGGATGAACGTTGAGTATGATGGGTCGTAATGCATACAGCATGGGGTATTGGAAGGCATTCAAGGGCTTTAGTTGTCTCAATGCGATAGCTGTAAGGTATCAACCCCGGTTGGTACATTTGTATCAACCCATCCAAGCATCAATTTAGCCTCTCTGACAACTAAATCCGGATTATTTACCCTCTTCTTACATTACATATATACTCTACATTATATCCCTTCTTATTCTTATATTATCTTATATTATATTATTTCAACTATAAACTTATATAAAATATTCTACGTAATAATATAGATACTATAAATATTTTACGTTCATTTTACTCAGGATAAAATTCAAATTTTATTTTTTATTGAATTTAAATAAAACGTAGGGGATTGGTTGTATAGTCATGAGAATTTTAAATTATCTGCGAAAATCATTTTTGATAGAGTCGTATCGAGGGGAATTCAGTGTTATCGTTTAAATCATCTCATGAAATCCACTCGTAAATTTTTACCCAATTTTTAAAAACTACAATCTTAATAAATAAATTTACATATTAAATTATTTTATAATTTATATAAAAAAAAAATAATTTAATTAAAAATGGAAAGATTTATATACACTTACTGGAATTTCAAGCTGATCCTTTCATCTGCACTGTACTGCACATTGCCTACGGTTAGAAGCCGGATTGAATCTTTATCATGCTGCAACCAGGTCACCTGGAACAGATTGCAGCAAAAAGTTGTTAGAAAAGAACTAAACAAAACTACTTTCCTATCAATTTTCAATTAAATTCGTTATTTTTCATCCTTTCTGTCTCATATATTCTGATACTTTGGTTTTAATGGTACTATCGATAAATAATTACAATCCGAGCATTGCTATATTCAAAAGGTTTTTGACTTATTTCCAATTTTTTTTTTTTTTTTTTTTTTTTTAATCAGAAGTATAACACTGCAATTTTTTTAGATACTATGCATGACTTTTACGATGATTTCTATTACCGGAAAAAAGGCAAAAGACTTGAGAAGCATCTTTATGTTTCTATGCAATACATAAAATCGAATCAATAAAAACGAAGTTCAATTCCATGCAATAGAAAAGGATAGATAGCTCAAGCATTCAAGAGTGTAGTCGTGATTTGAAGAATATTAAAAATCAATTGGCGAAAAAATTGAAGACCATAGAAATTTAAATTTCGTCTTTTAAGATTTTAATAAATTTACATCGAAAAAATTGATAAGAGTTATTAAATTTGTAAAATTCAAAATGGTTATGTTTATTTCGGGATTTCATGAATCCGTTAAGATGAAATTTGAATAAACTCAAGGTCTTAAGAGGCTTACCAAGATAAACGTTGGTTTTAAACTTGGACGTATTATTTTTGTTCAATTGTGTCTAGCGTTTTTACCAATTATAAACTGGTTTTTTAAATAGAAGATCGATTGCAAAAAAATAAAGGTAACTTGAGATTATTTAAAGACTTATGAGTGTGATAATAATTTTGATTGGAGGGATAAAAATATTTTTACGACTATGTTTTTGCATCGAATAATAATTTACTATCGAAATTTTAGGGTAGGTAACTGTTTACAGTTTGTTTATTTGTTCATTTTATGAATTTTTTTATAAACTGTGAATTTATCAATTTCTTTCGACTTGTTTTTTATTTTTTCTATTTATCCGTTATTTAATACTTGACATCCACATTTTTTTTATCGCACCTTTGGTCATTCAGCTCCAGATAAATTATTAAACGGGAAGAAAATTTATAACAGCAACACCCGATATTTGTCTTACACGAAACGACCTCGAAAAGTGAGAGAAGTAAATAAAATATAAATATAAATAAGAAATCCAAAGGTCGATCCATTAAGTGTGGAAATCGGATAGCCGGTGATTCGCACGGTCGTTCGTCGGGGAATATTTATGGGGCGAGTACACGCGCCAATAAAAACAAACGATCTAAAAATCCCGTGCTTCATTTATATAAATAAATATAGACATACACAAACTATTTACTGCCGAGACGAGATTGCTGAGTTGAGTGGATATATGTCTACATATACAAACATACATAGTTGGGCTCGTAAACTCCAACGCGATTGCGGATTTATAGAGATGAGGAATCATGGAATTCTCATGCCCAAGCCCAGGTATTAAAGATGTATGAACGTGAACGCGTACACTATAACTGTTCGCTCCAAGTTTAAATGTACAACCAAATGTAAAACTCGCTGCTGGTTCTAGCGATTTTTTCTACTTTCTTTTTATTTCTGTTTTAGTGTCTTTTAATGCCTTGCAGATTGTAACTGGGAACCGGTTAAAAATGCTTTACATCCTATTCTATAGATCCGTAAATCGCGAATCGAAACCGTTCCCGACTCCCTGTCGAGCGTACAGTATTTACGTGAATTTTTTAATATCATTTTAGGGCGCTATAACATTGCGCGAATCAATTCGACGGTTTACGAGTTTCAGATCATAAATTATATGAAGTAGCGCTGATAGAAAAATTGACAAAATTGCGAAAATATATTGTCTTGTTTCAAGTATTTATGTTCTTTTTTTTTTTCTTCAACTCATTTTAAAAAATATTTAAGACTAATTTTTTTTTTTCACATAAAAAATCAAAGAAATTTGAGCGTCGTTAGTACTCTTGAAACAAGTTGGTAATATTTTGATGCATGTAACTTGGTATTTTAATCTAAAAGAAAGAAATTGTTGGGTAAACGTAGGTTATCTTATTTTAGAATAGTAAAGTACTTCGTTCAAGATTAAAACTCTTGAATGGAGAACTTTTTATCTTTAGTCAAGAGTTTTATTTTCAAGATTTAATTTTTTGAATTGAATATCTCGAAGCAAAAGTGAAATTTTGAATAAAACATTATTGTTAACTTTAAATCAAGATGTTTTTTTCTTTAGTGTAACTTAATTTATTTTTATTAATTACACACGAAAAAGAGGCTGTTGTTTATCTTGATAATTTTTACAAAAATTACTAGCTTATGGAATCCAGCAACTAATAAAATACTAATACAGTATATTATAATGCGCTCGGTGAAAAAAATAATAAATTTTTCAGGAAAAAGTCAATGTATTTAGATGTGAATTTGTGCATGCACGTCTCGATGCAAATGTCTTTTATTTGCGAGGATAGAGAATGCGAGTGAGGTACGAAATGTATAAAGAGTTACAATAAGAGTATGTTAGAATGCAAGATATCTATATCGCATCCACCTATACATGTGTATATAAATATATGGATCGCGTCTCGTATAGACCGAACCCGGAAAATACTAGTTTTCATTTCCTGGTCTCGACTCTCACATCCTTCTTCTATCAGTTTCGCATTTGGTATTCTACGAAATACGAATCTCGCGAGAATTTAAAGCGTCTTACTCTTTCCTCTGGTACTTCTTTGCTACTACTTCTATTTCTACTATCACTATAATGCTTCTATCTAAGTGCATTCGACATTAGTGAGTGTGCGGGTGTGCTTGCAAATGATGGAAAAGTTCAGATTTGGATTGGCTTAAGAAGCTGCAGAGACTCGAATAGAAAAAGATATAAAAAATTTATACATAAACTATAAAGATAAATATAAATATATGCATGATACATTTGCTAAAAAAGCTGGCAGAGAAGCTTCATAAAAAAATTTAGCATTAAGTAACAAACAGACAATATCTTTATGTAAATATTTACATGAGAGAATGAAAACTCATTCAATATTTCAGGTGACACTAAAACACGGAAATATCAACTAGCGCTCGCCTGGATAAAATCTCTGAGAGAAACAAACGGAATACAGTAATACAATCTGATAAGTAGACGGCAACTATTCGGTGGAAATTAACGGGAAAGTTTCTAAAAGGATTCTATGAAGTTGTCACAGAAAAACTTTTTCTTTTTTGTGATTACAGAAAATAATTTCTCGCATTGCATACTGCTGTATCAAAGTTTGTGAAGATCAAATTTTTAAAATGCTTAAGTGAAAAAACTACTCAAATAATATACGTTGAACTTAAAAAAAAATAAATTCGTATTTTTTTTATAAAGTTTTAGTTTATAATAGAAAATATTTTAAAAATTTCATTTTTCGGTTTGGAAAATCACAAGATCTAAATTCATCTTTTTCGATTGCCACTTATTTAAACTAAAAATGAAAATTTAATGAGTTATTTATTATTTATCTGAAAGAAGAATTTATTCAATAGTATTCAATTTAATACGGGATAAAATTTAAATAATAAATAATTTGAAATATTTATTTTAAACATCAAGCTAAAACTAAGTAAACATTTTCATGGCTTTTTGTAATAGTATTTTAAATTTTGGATAAACTGTCACAAAAATTAACGAAACATATATCTTTTTTAATCTATATCTATAAAAATAAATGTAGAATCCTTTTTTAGACATATCTAACTCAAAAAACTATAAAATCAATAAACATCAACAATGTTTTAAGTTTAAAATATTTTTTCAATATTTTACTTGTCAAGAAAGTAATCAGTGTTCATCACAAATAATTTCTTCTGTAATTTTATTTAAGTTAATAAAACGTAATAATTCTATTATTGGTTGACTAATTTAATATTTGTCAAGTTTAATTTACTTTTGATTACGATTTTAGAGTTGTTCGTATACAAAACTAAGCAAAGCAAACGATTAACACTTAGTACTTTATAACTAGATAGTCATCATCAAAAAAGTATCTTTAAAATCGTTACCTTTTTGTCTCCCAGCAGCCCAATGCGACAATCCAGCAAAACAGTGCTGCCAATCCTCTCAGTAACATTTCTGCCATCAACATCATCCAAAAAATACGGACCATACTTCCCAAAAGAACTAGGAATACTAGGAAGCTTGAATCCCGCCAGAAAATTGCGCTTAGTCGTAGTAAAAACTGGCGCCCAAGTTCTGGGTGCATCATCCTCGTCCATTGCCGTGTTGAGCGAGGGCTTGATTTCGTAGAAAACTTTGCTAGGCTTGCCGTCAACGAGGTTGATAGACGGCTTGGAATGGTCTTTCTTCAAGTAAGGATTATCAGGATCATAGCTCTGACTGTTGTCTTGAGAAGCGTTCTTCGAAACCCACATACTTGCGCCCAGTACTTGTGGCTCTAAGATCAATGGCGCCTCGAGAGTAGACTCTGCCAGTCGGTTGGTTCTCGAGTGGGTTGAATGGTCCGAGTTTCCAGAGTGTAGAGTGCCGGACAATATCTGTTTGGCACTTAGCACTTTGATTGTTCCCGTAGACGTAAGCGTCGATGTGGCTTTCGTTAAATTCGGTCCATCCGAATCATCTAATTGGTTCCGAGTCGCTCTGCTCGTAAGCTTTTTACTTGGATCCTTGAGCTGATCGTCGACATCTCGAATTGTTTCGGCGTCGAGAAGCGAACCGGAAATCAATGTGTCCGTAGCTTCTCCCACCGACTCATCAACTCGGGATTTAGTGTCCGGTATTACTTGAGTAAGGTTTTCCGGTCTTGAAAACTCAAGGAAGCTCCCATCACTTCGCTTCACCCTGTATTTGTTGTCTTGTTCCACTTCTGAGGAATTTATCAAGGTTCGTGAATTTTGGTTTTCCACCGATGCTGATAAAAAGTTATGCTTCTGCGTAATTATTTCTTCTGTGTTCGTAAGTACGTCTGCTGTTGTTGACGCTATTTTAACTGCTTCGGAAATGTTTCTGGTGGTGGCGGTGATGTTTATCCATTTGCGATTGGAAAACATATTAAGTTCAACTTTATCCATTTTTATTATCGCATTTTGGAGAAGTTCAGTCGGGTGTGGAGTGACCTCAATTTCAACTTTTCCAACGCATCGGTTACAACGATACTCTGGAGATATTGAAGTACTTCCATCGTTGGTGGTACTAGTGGTACTGATGTTGACGCTGATGCGGATGTTGTCCTCATTTCGATGATTGACGTCCTCGACGATGCGATATTTCCTGTCCTCGGTTTCTGTAACAGTAATCAGAAAAACGCTCAACGTCTTTTTTATATCGATTTACCGGGAGGCTAACGTTTTTGTATACCCCCAGTGGGAGGTAAATCTTACGCTTCGATTGAGTCGAACGCGTACGATGAAGAAAGAATTGGTTCATTCTGATGAAAAATCGAGAATTCCAAGTGCTATGTGGACAATGATTAATGTAGATACCTTTTTTTTGACTTGTTTTGTTTGCGAACCACGTTTTCAAATATATATATTGGAAAACTACATATCTATACATATACTTGGCCAAGAAAAAATGAGATATATTTTTTGTTGAGACATGAACTAACTTCGACCCTGTTGTTGACAGCTCAATCAAATAGCCCCCCACCCCCGCCCATTTCTTAAATCTTTTTTAAACCTTTATTGTTTTATTCCTAGGTGAATTCTTTTTTAGTGGAGTTGTTAAGTATCAACAACAAGTTGGATTTAATGATTGTAGGAACATTTTTAACAGATTTTATTTTTATAATTTAATGTTAACTATACGGAAAAAAAATTATCGGAAAAATTACAACTGTCACGTTGTAATCCAGGACCAGACTATCAATATCTTCACTTTCATAATTTTATATTATAAAGTTTACGATGTTACATCGTAAAAATTCGTATATTGACTACTTTCATATGCATTTAAACCCTCAGAAACACGTGTTATATTTAAATTGAATTTTAAAACAATTGAAATTTTTTTTGGTCACAAAAAAATTCGAAAAAATTTTAGAAATGTAAATTATTGAGTTTCGGAATGAAACAGCTGACCTCAATCCAATAAAAACATGTTTTATGATACGGATTCAACAAAAATTTGCGAAAATGAATTTAGACTCTATTGTTTCCGAAAACATTTTCAATATTCACTGCAATATGATTCACGTACTTGATAAATTGTAACACGATAAATGAAGTTAAATTTGAATAAAAGACCTCTTGACCCATTGTGAATCCAGATATAATTTAACGTCGAAGTAAATAAATGCCGATTAAAATACAAAACACAACGAAAAAAAAAAAGAAAACATTGTAAATTTATATGTATTATATTTATATCATATTTATTAACATTTGATTCATATTGTAACACTGCACCGGATTGAGTCACTTTGAAAGAGAGCTTTTGAAAAAAAAAAAATATTTCCCATTAAAATTGTACAAAATAAAATAAAACAAATTTAAATAATATGACGTGATATGTGAGAGTTATTTACAGACTCTCCTTTGTGAAAATTCATTTCCAGTGGGTGATTTGTATATTACAAAAATAAAGTTGTGAGCAAACTGTGGTATGAACAGGCTTGGGGTCGAGAGATGCTAAGAGATTGTGCGGTCAAAGAGGAGTCTTTGTGGAATTTGTTTACCAGAGATTCCTTGTGATATTGCTTCCAACACGCTTCAGAGGATCTACGTCGAGAACCAATTCCGTGACACTCAGATCATAGTTATTATCTCTGTCTATGTCTATACTATACGCATTGAAATAAATCAATAGCTCACTTGAGTCAATAATTCCACTCTATTTGATTCACCTGCAAATATGTTATTTAACACAGTGGGCTTCTGTGAAAAAATCAATGGTCATTTTCGTGAACGAAAAAAGTTATTAGAACCAGGATTTTCATTACATACTTTTGTAAAGAAACGAATTATTTTAAATTGAGGATTTTAGATAAAGCCAAAGTGAGCAGAATAACAAGTAGACTGTTAGAGGTATTCCAGATATCGGTTAATTGAATTTTTCACATTGGATTTGGTAAAAAAATTGCAATTTGTGCCATTCTACGGGAACACTCTCAAGTTACACGGACGAAAGCTATGTTGAGAACTTCAAATAAGAAAGTATCTTCAATGTTTACACTTATGCTTTAAAAAGTTTTTCTCGCATCGAGTAAATACAGGATGAATTTAATTTCGATTTCTTTTCATCCTCTAATTTTTTTTGTTTTATGTGACAATAAAATCTATTTCTGTTTGGTTAAAAACGTATTTGATATGTATTAAAAAAAAAAAAAAAAAAAAACAATTTTTTAATTTTTAAATAATTTTTTTTGGTAATTTTATATTTTTGGTACTCAAATTATGTTAGCTTAATAGTGATCTAAAAATAAAAAATTTGCTAATTTAATCTCTTTCATGTACAAAAATTTTGAATGAACACAGAAAAAAAAATTAACTTGATTCAAGAGAAAAATTCTTGAACCAAGAATTTAATTTTGAAGAGGATAATTGTCTTGAATCAACACGCAAAATTCTTGAATCAAGTAAAATTTCCTTAAATCAAGAAAAATTTTTTTAAATCAAGAATTTTTCTCCTCAAATCAAGAATATTAAGCTCTTTAAAAATATATATACTTGATTTAAGAACATTTTTTTTTCTGTGAATTAATCAATTTTGAATTATAATAATTTTTTATAACAAACAAATATTTAAATTTTGCGTTTTTTCATTTCAGGTTTCAGATAAACTCAAATTAAATTTAATTAATGAATTTTTCTTTATCTTTTTAATTACCTGATGACCCTATCACCATGACACCGAGGATGGCAATGAAGAGACCAATTGTTTTGTGCAGCAGCCGCATCTCCTCGAGTTAAATTCAGTCTTATTCACCCTACCGCCATCTTAATCACTGCGTCCTGCAAACAGAATAAGTAATGACGAGTATTAATAACACAGCAACAATAATAATAATAATAATAATCATAATAAGAATAACAGTTGCCGTAATGAATATAGATATAAAGGAGTATAATCCGAGTAAACATAAAACAAAGCGAGATAAATACCCTTTCTCTATACGTGGATGAAATTTACAATATGATATTAATTAATAGCAGGTCTGCATGGGAGATTATGGACAATGTTTTCCTCAGTGCATACAAAAGGATCCAGAGACAAAGTAGACCAGTAGTTAAGCGAAAAACTTTTGTGCCGGTATGAGAAAACCACTTTATGGTATAGTATCGCTTTTGTATTTCTTACTCGTTTATCCTCACAGCACCCTCATCCCTATCGCTTTAACTATCGTCATTATCGCATATACCTCATTTCCGTTAAATTGAACTACTTTCCAGATAATGCTGCTATTGTTATCCGCTAAATAAATATTACATTACATCATACACTAGATAAATTTACACATTTTCTCAAATAGGATCATGATCTGCGTAGCTATTCACCAAGTCAAAAGGATTTAATGGAAATTTGAAAGATATATATGAAACAATAGATATTGTCAAAATTAATTATAACTCTAAAAATTTTTTTCTTGATCATTTTATTTGACTGTTCTCACTGCGGAATTTAATAAGCTTTATCAAGAGTTAAGAAACATTTATTTAGACAAAATAGAAAAAGATAACAAATGAAAAAAATAATAAAGAATTTTAATGATGGATTATAAAAAATTTTCTTCCTTGGTGTAGGTTAATAATGATTTTTTTTGTTAATTTTTTTCAATAATTTAATTAATTCGAAACTTAATAATTATAACAGAATCAATAATTTTATATGTACATGGAGAGAAATTCATAGGAACTTTCCCATCTATAATTCATGGGAACCATAGCCATATATTATGGAAATCATGCCGATAATATTACAGCTATAAATATAGTTAACGTTCTTAAAATTATAGGAACCATTTCCATAATTATAGAAACATTTTCCAAAAATTATAGGTAGAATTCTTATAATTTAAGTAATCTCTCCTAAAATGGTATAGGAAAACATTTTTTCAAAATTACAGGAACGATTTCCACATTTTTCTCCCCGTGTATTCACTGTTAAAAAATATTTGTTAACTTTTAATGAATCCCTTTTTTTCCTTAAAAATTAAAAAACAGTCCCTTACATTTAATAAATAATTAATTGGGTTTAATAAATCAATTTATTTTGACAGATCATAAATTTTTTCATCAATACTGACTATTGCTATTTGTTATGGCATGTGTTCTTTTGGGTTATACTTTTTTTTTTTTATGAACATTTAAAAAATAAGTATTGAAATATTGATGAGTAATTGAAATTATAGTATTAAAATATGCAAAGTTAATTATTTTTTGGCTTCACTTAACAAATAGTCTTATGAAATTCTTAGCTATTTTTTTTTTTTTTTAAATTTATTTATAAGGAAAATTCTAGATATATTCGAATTGTAATTTAAAAAATACAGGTTAACTTTAGCATGATAAATTATCAATAACTTAAAAATTTGTTAGTCGATAACCAAGCGATGGATGAAATTCGGCAAATTTTAATTCACTTTATCGAGTAACATTCGCGGACAGTTATACATTTTACATTGAAGGAATTGAAACATGAATTTTTTATTATTCAATATTCTTCAGAATAAACGGCTTCACGGTTAGGTAAAACAGATTATATTTGGGTCCATTATGTCGCAATTTCAGTGTCAGGAGAAAATATATATCTGAAAGAAAAAAGGTGTGCAGTTAATAGTTTTTTCAGAGGGAGTCCTTGGCAAAGTTTTTCAATCGCTCAGAATGTAACGACACGGCGAAATCACGAAAAGAGAAAATGAAAGAAACGCAAAAGAGGTTACTCGGGTGCATCAGCGCTCTGGAGTAATACATATGTATAAAGATCGGGCTAAAAACGGTGTCGAGAAAAAACTAAAAGAATAAAGAATAGTAGTAAGAGTGGCAAGCACATGCTACAAAACTCCAACTCCAGCAAACAAGTGAGAACTTAATCCTTTGACGACAACCTTTGCTTCGTGTTTTTTGGTCTTTTATCTTTAGGACCTTTGTGAATGATAAATTTATTTCTTCCAATTACTCGGTTATTTTACGGAATTAAAAAACATCCGAACATTTCGTTTCTTAGTTTACTTTTTTTTTAATTTCACTAATGCGGGCTCTATGATCAAAGAAAAAATATATTTATGGACAAAAAAAAAGGCTATCTTAATTCAAATGTAATATTAGTGACTTGAAAATATTTAAAGAAAGACGACCAAAATCTTGATTGAAGTATATTTGTTCTTGATTAAAAATTTTTCAATAATTAAATAAAGTAAAATTATTTCTCAATCAATATTTTTTATCCCAATATAAAATAATGTTTTCTTCAATTAAATTCAGTTTCTCATTGCAAGATATACAGTGAGAGCTCTTAAAAGTTACCCAGGTTGTCTTTTTTGCTCTTGTTAACGTTTTATGAGAAATTGAGACAGAACTACGGTAACTTTTAAGAGTTTTCACTGTATTTTATTTACTTCAACGCAAAATAATTCAAAAAATTGTTAATTTCTATAAAAGATTAGCGCCACTTAATGGTAAATAAATTTACAAACTCCTAAAAATCTCCTTTAAAATTTTAAACGGTTTATCAGTTAACGAAGATTGTTAATTAATTGAAGTTTATAAATTAAATAATTAATTGAATAAAGAAACAATTTTAAAGACGAAAAATTTTTTAATTTACCAACCATTTATTTTGTGTATAAATATATAATAACAAAAATGAAAGCTTCGATGAAGGGAAAAAAGAAAAAATGATTTTAAATAACAATTGAAATCGTTGACAAATTTCACCGTGAATTAAAGTCTGCAACAAATTTTAAAATAGCGCTTTATGCTGTCGTCCGCTAGTAGGCGAGGTGAAAACTCCAACACGTCCGTTGATCTACGTCACTTTTTTATGCAATAAAATAGCAGTGTAAAAAATCGCAGCGTCAGATTTTTCTAGTGACCCTGCGCGGTAAAAATAAAAGAAAAAACAAAATTACACCGGGGTGAGAGAGTGGAAAGGATTTCGTACTATGTCATGGATAATTTTCGAATCCCAACATATCCAGTACGTCATATTCATTCGACCGTATTAAAATCTAACCGCACAGTGTCACTCCATGTATGCAATTATTTTATTGCACGGGCATAGTTGTCTATTTTATTTAACTTTTTGATCTCATAATTAACAAACTCACACAAATTGTTCATTTTATGATAATACTTTTTAATTACTGTTATGGAGAAATTTCCTTCGTACTAGTGAAACAAATTTAATTAAAAAGTACGGAGTTTAATTATTATTAAACGGATAAGCTGTTGGATTTTTAATTTTATTATTTATTTATTTATCTACTTTACAGCTGCTGACGGAAATGATGAAAGCATGTATTTTAGTGTGTCGAAAAAAATTGAAATTTGATATTGTGAAATTGAAAGTTGAGATTTTGTTAATGTAATTAGTATCGTATAGAATTTACCTCAGTATTTTTTATTCACACAAAAAAAATTATATGTAAAAATCAAAGAAATGGCTATATAAAAGTTACGTATGATTTTATTCGAAACAAAATTTTTGTTGAGAATAAAAGCTTTAAAAACTAATTAATTTTCTCAAACTATCATAATGATGATTATAAATTTTTGATATTTTTATTTTTTATCTATTAAAAATAAAAAAATAAAAAATAGGTGACCGTGAAATAGAAAAATTGATAAAACATCAAGTTATTTTATAAAAATCTGTTCAAAATTACCAACTTCATAAGGATAAGAATTAATAACGAAAAAACAAAAGTCGATATTTTGTTCTAGCTACTTCAACTTAATCATTTGATTACACCAATTTGAACCAATTTAAAAAAAGTTTTAAATAATTAGCATTATATGGAGTGTACTTTTAGCCGATTAGACAGTAGAGAGCAGAGTCCGTGTCTTTACCCAGCGGAAAAGTTTGCTAATGAAATGATCGATGAGCCTGACAAGGCTCCGCATAATCAACCTGCTGCTTGGTAAAACTCCCAGTCGAGTTTAAAGACAAAGTTACGGGCACTGGAATATCTAATACTAATAAAATAGTCTACGTACATCTACATCTGCAGCTATACAAATATACATATAAGAGCTAACATATAACATATAACAATGGCATTATGTACTAGGCATCACCAGTACCCTCTCGAGCATAGCCATAATTTATTCGTCATGATGAAGAAACAGCAGCAAACTTTTACACGAGAGCAAACTCCAACCATTCACGTTTAAGATCCATCAAGGGTGTTAGCATTCCGCTTGATCGACTTTGTAGTTTAAACTCGGAATTATAAAACCTACATTCACGTTTGCGCCTAATATATTAACCATCACTCGTTTGTGGTTTGTCTCGACCGAACTATCCTTGGATTTGTCTAAAGTTTTAATTGCCAAGACGGTAATTGATCAGATTGAGACTTTGCTTCTGGATTTTAATTCATTGTTATTTAAGGGAGATTCCCGACTAGAAATTTTTTCGTGATCCTTAGAAGGACCGGACCGGGCATACCCGATCTAGACCAGATAAGGAATGTAACGCAGATGATTTGCCTGGACCTGATCAGGAAAACCTTATCTGGACCCGATCAGGAAAATTTTATCAGGACCCGATTCGGAATTCCTAATCGAATCTGGATGAGATTTTCCTAATCGGATCCAAATCAATCATCTGCGTTATATACCTTGGCTAATTCAAATCGGGTATGCCCGGTCCGGTCCCTTTAAGAAACACGAGTGTTTGGTTTCGAGAAAATTGTTTGATAAAACAAATTTATCAATTGATATTATAAATGTGTTATTTCATATATTATTATATTTATTATTACACTATTATGTTATTATTAAATAAATATTATTAATTATATATTAAATATGTTTATTAAATATTTTTAACCAACTAATTAATTCTTATTAATTTTTTTGGTAGAATATTTTTCACAACAAAAAAAAATGATTAAAAAAAAATGAATAGGATAATAACGATGTTTTTTATTTATCTTCATTAGATGCTTGTTTTTTTATTCTTGAAACTCTGTGACCATCCCAATCTTTAGCATTATTCAATACTGAAGATAATGTTTGATGCAACTTGTTATCAGGAATAATTTCTTCATTATTTTGAAATTTCTGTCTGACTGCAGCTAAAATGAAAATTTAAATCAATTATGTACGTAATGAAATAAGTGATAATAAAAAAATAATAATAATCATGTATAAAAAAATAGCATACAATTAAGAAATAATTAATTAGTTATCAACGAAAGTAATGCTGCACTATATAATGATTTACTTACTTTTTATACAAGTGAGAAAAGTCGTATCTTTGAAAACTTTTTTATTTGAAGTTGATTTAACTGCGACAAACGACAGTGCTACGTCTCTTGATATATAAGCGCGAATAATATTACCCATATTACGAGTAATGGTAATTTTTCCATCAAGAGAAAAGTATAAACGTTTATTCTGGAAAAGAAAATTTATTTTAATTATTTGTATGATTATAAAATTATAATGATGTGCATTTTATCAAGTATGACAACTTCAACATTGTCAGAGTTACTATATTAGATCTTTCTTATATTTATATATAAGATTATAGTATATTAAAAACATACAATTTTACTCTTGTATTTTTCGTCTTTTGATTTTTCATTGAATTTATCAAACTCTTCGATTGTTGATAGCGGAAATTCTAATTTTCGGACCACGTGATTCCCTTCACCTTCAGGGTCTGTTTGACTGGAATCTAACAGCAGAGTACTGTTATTTTTTTTTATTTCAGACAGAATTTGGGTAACGTCAGCAGATATGTTTTGGATCTGGCCTTTTAAATTTGCGAATTGTTTTGACAGACTGTTGTAATTTTCTTTCATACGCTCAAGCAAAAAATCTGTTGAAAATAAAATATATATTACTGTAATGATTTAAATATCAAAATTCTTGCACTAATACAAATATAAGAATCGATTCCATGATTTCAGAATAAAATCCATGCTATAACCTTAGATAATAATTGTAATAAATATAGATAACATAATGAAAAAAAAATAAAATTATTTTTGTTACCATTAGATACTGTATTTTTGTTGATGATGAACTCGATCTAGCCTCTAATATGTTTATTTCAGCTTCTGAGTCGGATTTATTACGATGATGATATTGAGATGGATTATCAGCAATTATTGCTAATGTATTGTCTTCATGTAGTCTTTCCACACGCATATTTAAATTCCTCAAACTTGGGTTGATTTTTTTCAATTTTCTATCTTTAATTGATGGAGATTGTGATGGTGATAATGATGATGCTGATAAGGGTGATAGTGGTGTAGATGGTGAACTAATTCTTTTTCTTTTCTTTGAGCCATCAATGTAGTTGCTACTGTCATTGATCCGTTTTTGCTTAGTTTCATTATTTATTTTTTTAAAACGTTTAGATAACGATGACGGTGGTGATAAAGATGACGATGATGATGTTGATGTAGATGATGAGTTGAGACTATTTTTTTTTAGACGTTTTACAAAAAGTCTGTCCGTTTGGATAGGTTTCTTCACTTTTTTTTGGTTACAATTTTTTGGACTTTTAAATTTCTTCGATTCTAGTGGGATAAAAAATTTTAATAACTTTTAAAGTGGGATAAATAACATTTTAAATAGAACAAATAAAATGACAGCAGCATAACTTAATTAATTGTAAAAAAATTAGCAATTAAAAATAAATAACATTTTAAATAGAACAAATAAAATGACAGTAGCATAACTTAATTAATTGTAAAAAAATTAGCAATTGAAAATAAATTGATATTAATTAATATTCCTTGTCAAAAAATTTTATCAGTATAAAATTTATCAGAAATTAATCAACAATGTTTACATTTTGAATAATAAATATTACCTGGAATTTCAGTGGGTTCATTGGCTAACTCTGAAGCTGCTTGGCTAAATATATTATCCAGTTTTGATTTATCCTTTGATGACGATTTTAACTTGAAAGTCTTTTCAACCGCAGCAGCTTTTGCTTTAGCAGACTGCTCGTTATCAGTAGAAAAAGCATAAGGTTCTTTTTCTAATCGTAGTAATTTTTTTTCTGCCTCTTCCATTGTTTCTGATAACATTAATTGTAATTGTAATTACTTTCTTGTTATTATGACAATAAGATATTAATTTTAATAAATCTATAATTCAAATAACAATACATTACTTGCTACGCCACGTATTTCAACATGAAACGTTGGCCACGTCGGATCAGGCTCATCACAATATTTCACCATTGTTTGTAATAATTTGCAATATTTAGAATTTTTTAGCAATGATTCAGGCATATATTTACATCCAGTACCACCGTATTCTTTATAATGATCTAACCAAGAACTTGGTATTATATCTATTTCTTTACTGGATGAATCATTTACAAATAGAACTAACGCGTACTTGTAAGTCATCTGAAAAAACGGATTATTGAAATATAAAATTATTTCAAGAAATAGCAAAAAATTTTAATACACTTTTTCAATGATTTCTGACTAACCTTGTAATTAAACTTAATAACGAAGCTTTAAACACTACACAAATTTTTATCTAATTAATTTAATCCACAAGTTCGTATTTTATACACAATACACTGAGTAATATAATAATCTAGATATAAGTTTATAGTACTTTATTCACTTTTTTTTTATTTAACACACATTATATTAATTATTCTTAACCTAATTGTTTAAGTTATTCAGTTTTTTTGTTAAACTTATAAATTTCACTTATAATTTATATATTTTAATATACTAATCGACATATAATTTTTACACAATGTAAAAAAAATATAATTATTAGTTAAATATTCAACAAATGATTCTCTATGACACAAAACTTTTGTCACTCGCAAAATTGATAAACTGATCTAGGTCTTCTTTCAACAAACAACACTGTATACAAGTTCAGACATGTTATTTAGTGACGCCACCCGCGGTCGCTTGTATATACTCACTATTCGTTGTTTATGTTTTATTGATATTCATATTTTGGTACATTTTTTGATAAAACATACTATTCACGCGGTATATATTCTTAAATATACTAATTACTATAAACAGATTCTAAACAGAAATTTTATTTCACACAGATTTATTTCTTACTTCTGACGCTTAAATAGTTATATTCATCGAATTTTAATGAAGCGATACACTGCACAAAATGCGATGAGTCGTATTGTGACGTCACGCATCGCTTCATATACATTTCACATTGTTTATACTATACTTGTGTTTATATTCATGTAATTTAATAGAAATTGAAGGCAGTTTTTTTTTGTTATATAATTATATATTATAATATACTCAAGTATCCCTTATAGTAAATATTAATTTAAATCGTACTTAAAAAAAAAAATGAACTATATTAATTCAAAATAAAATTAAAAATATATACCGCTACGTAAAATAATAAATGTTAGATTCAAATAATATAAGTTCATTGAAAATTTTTATATTTGTAAATAGTTTTATTTATGATAATAAATATATTAATTAAAATATTATTTAGTGAGAATTTACGACACTAAAAATGTCAGATAATAAAAAACAACGGAAAATTCGTGAGCTCACTCGTCAAAGAGTTAGAAAATATCGTCAAGCTCGAATGAAGTCCAATGAGGAAGTAGCTGGTTTGAGTGAACCATTAGTTTCTATTTCAAATGAGAGTGGTAGTCATCATGACTTTGTAAATTCAAATAATGAGAACAGTGATCATGAATCTGGTCAAAATGCAAATATTTATGCAACAAACGGCAGTGAATTGAGTGATGCATCAGGTGATGAAGATTCATCAGTAATAAATGAAGATTTCAGTGAAAATCTTAGTGATAGTGGTGAGTTTAATGATGATACTGAAGACGAATGTATTGATAATGAAAATAATCAATTAGACGCGATAGAAGAACTTCGACAGTGGGCGCTAATGAATCCACTTATTATACATACTAGATTAGAAGGGCTATTAAATATACTCAAAAAATATAATTACCCTGATTTGCCTAAAAGTGCAAAAACATTTTTAGGTACAGGAACCAATTGTTATGAAATTGAAAAACTAGATGAAAGTGACCCCGGCGAATTCATATATTTTGGAATAAAAAATAATATTTCAAAATGTATTAATCTTGATATACATGAAGTTGATGATATTCAATTAATAATAAATGCTGATGGACTACCTCTATTTAAATCCAGTTCTAAACAATTCTGGCCAATTCTGTGTAAAATATTTCATTATCCTGATGTTTATAAACCTTTTCCTATCGCTGTGTACTGTGGTAATCAAAAGCCAAATAATGTAAATAGTTATTTAAAAAAATTTGTGACAGAAATGAATGAATTACAAGAATCAGGCTTTCAGATAAATAATAGAATATTTACAATATCCATAAAAGCTTTTATATGTGACAGACCAGCACGTGCTTTTATGAAGTGTATTATAGGTCATGGTGGGTATTACGCATGCGAGCGCTGTGAAGTGCAAGGAACGAGAGTGAATAAATGAACAATTTATCCAATAGATACAGAAAATTGTGTGCCCAGAACAGACGAGTCGTTTCGAAACCAAAGCAACGTTTATCATCATAAAAGACGATCCCCTTTACTGGATATAAATCCACCGATAGATCTTATCCACGATTTTCCTTTAGACTCGATGCATTTAGTTTTTCTAGGAGTGTTTAAAAACTGTTTGAGTATTGGTTAAACGGAAATATGAAGTCGGCGAAGCTAAGTAAAACATTAAAAGATTTATTATCTAGTTTATTAATAAAAATACAGCGACAAATACCTATGGAGTTTCAGCGGACCACTAGATCTTTGGATGATATTGCAAAATTCAAATCAATTGAATTTCAGTTTATATTGTTGTACATTGGACCTATTATTTTAAAAAAAATCCTGTCTAAAGATGTTTATAAAAATTTTTTACTCCTTCATGTTGGTATCAGAATCTTATGGTCCAGAGATTTAGCTGTCACTAAAAGAAAACATGCTCAGATATTTTTGAAAAATTTTGTTCAAACAGCAATTGAAATATATGGTGAAACTTGCCTTATCGGAAATATGCATAGCTTAATACATATTGCAGATGATACAGAATACATGAAATGCTCTATATCTGAATTAAATGCTTATGCTTTCGAAAATGAATTAGGAAAAATGAAGAAATTGATACGAAATGGAAATAAACCACTCTCACAGTTATGTCGTCGTTTTAATGAATTATTTTTTAAAAATATTGAAAAGCCAGCATTACCAAGAAATATAAAAATTATCAGACAATTACAACCAAATGATGATGGAACGATTACTGTAAAAAAAGTTCAATATAAAGGAGTAACTCTATCGACAAAGTGTCCAAATAATACTGTGATATTGAAAAACAATAAAATATTACAAATTGATAACATTTATATTCCCTCAGATGACAATAATATTACAATTACTGGACAAACACTAAAAAAAAAAACAACCAATTTACAACTATCCATGTTCATCAGAATCATTGAATATGTGGAAGGTGACTAGAAGAGATTCCAACATTATCACTTGTTTATTAACTAACATTGGAAAAAAAAATGATTTGTATTGACTTAAGTACAAATCAAAAAGAAAAAGTGTACGTAATTCCTTTACTTCATACATGAAACACTTGCATAAAACACATTGCATTATGTTGACTTTGACATTTAGTGTAATAGCATACTTTATTATTAGATTATGTCATTATAATTAAATTTTTTTATATATTTTTCAAATTTATGAACATGATATGTAATCCTAAGTTTATATCAATGTAACTTTAAAAAAGTTTATTTATTAAAAATTGAATTTATTATTATTATTATTATTATTATTATTATTATTATTATTATTACTACTATTATTATTTACTTGGCTGTATGAAATCTACTAGATCAATATCGAACGATTGAACTCATTAAAATTTTTTATGAAAAATATTTTGAATTGAATTAAGTTATCATTTAATATAGATAAATGACTCTTATTAATTTGATCTGATACAAATACAACCTAACTTATGGTATAAGTATGACAATCATGATGTGAAACATGTCATACTTAATAATTTTTTATACTATGATAACTGTATTTAGTCCTGATGCAGTATACTTTACAATACCTGATTATATTTTACATCAGGCTAGCTTCATCAAGTCCACACCTGGTCCTGATGTAGTATGCCTTACCATACTTTATTATATTTTATATAAGGCTATCCTCATCTGGTCCAGACCTGGTCCTGATGTAGTATGCCTTACCATACTTTATTATATTTTACATCAGGTTATCCTCATCTGGTCCAGAAATGGTCCTGATGTAGTATGCCTTACCATACTTTATTATATTTTACATCAGGCTCTCCTCATCTGGTCCAGACCTGGTCCTGATAGGGCTTACTGGATTTGACAAGCCTTATTCTATCCTGATCCGGTCCAGATATATTAACTGGTTCAGCCTAACTTTTTTTCTAGTCGGGTTGGTTCTTGCTGATTTTTACTAATGGAAATCTTGAATTTATTTTTAAATAAATATTTCGAGTGAATTTTATTTTTTATATGAAACTTTTTTATTTTTTAAATTTATATTTTTTTCTGAAACTTGAAAAATTTTTGACAAAGTAACATTTCTCTTAGTGAAAATTAAAAAAAAGTCCATTTCACATTCAGGATAGATGTGGATTTCTCAAATTATGTAAAGTTAATTTTAAATTATTATTGCCCGTGTAAAAAAAAATTGTCCTAAAAGAGTTATAAGCTTAGGATCCTAAACGTGACACAATTTAGGGCATTTTTATGACAAATTTATGATACCAACCCGAAATGAAATTTCAATTTTAGAAAAATATTGTCGCAATTACTCAGAGAAAAAATATTGTAAAAAGTACTTTTATGACAATTTTTAGACACTTTTATGTCAATTTTAAAATACTTTTATGAAAATTTTAGGACATTTTTAAGACAATTTTATAACACATGACAATTTTAGGACAATTGTCATAAAAGTATCCTAAAATTGTCATAAAAGTATCCTAAAGTAGTCATAAAAGTGTCCTAAAATTGTCATAAAAGTATCCTAAAGTAGTCATAATATTGTCATAGAAGTATCCTAAAATTGTCATGTGTCAATAAAATTGTCTTAAAAATGTCCTAACATTTTCATAAAAGTATTTTAAAATTGCCATAAAAGTGTCCTAAAATTGTCATAAAAGTGTCCTAAAATTTTCATAATATTATTCTTATATTTTACATATATGTATCTTAAAATTGTCATAAAAGTACTTTTTACAATATTTTTACTCTGAGTAATTGCGACAATATTTTTCTAAAATCGAAATTTCATTTCGGTTTAGTGTCATAAATTTGTCATAAAAATGTCCTAAATTGTGTCACGTTTAGGATCCTAAGCTTATGACTCTTTGAGGACAATTTTTTTTTACACGAGTGATGGCTCAAAAATTATTGACAAATAAAAAGTAAAATGTGTAAATTAAAGCTCGTCTTATTACCATTTCTAAACTAATTTTTTTTTCAAAATTTATAATTTAAATGTAAAATTATTTTTAATACATTTTTTAACTTTACACCTGATAATACTCCGTGAAAAAATGTTTAATTTAAAAAAATAACATTTTTTAAATAAAAATATTTCATCAGATGCATTAAAATAATATTTAAAAACATATTTATGATAAAAAATATATTTTGAAATAAAAATTAAACAACATGAATGCGATGAAAAGCTTTGTAAGTGTACAATAAACAAATAAACCATCCTTCATAAAGCGAAATTCCGTAATAAATATCACAATTGGATTCAATTTACATCAAACATCAACTTGGCTTATCAATGATAAATAAAACGCGATAAAATAAATAAAAAGAAAAATTAAAAATTACAACCTCATATCGATAATTTTTCATTCTGTACGTAAACATAATATTTGTGTTTTTATTTTTATACGGCAGTAATATATTTAAGTTTTAAGAATGAAAATTTAATCTCGTTATAACAGTAATTTATACATGGCGCTTTAGTTACTTTCCAGGAACGCAAAGTATAAGTATATAGTATAGTAACAGGGTAAAAACTTTTTTCACTATTTTACATCCACATTTACATCTAAGTCTACGCTGACGGTACAATATGACACTACGGACATATATATCCAGTAAAAGTTGAAGAAAAGCAGGAATGTCAAACTTTTTAAACGCTGTTAGGTGTGAACAACGTTTTTCGTTGGACAAACTAGACAAGAATTCTGAAAAGTTATACCGTTGGCTTTTGTCGGTTAGTTTTGTTACTATACATATATGGTGGGAAGTTTATGTGTTTTATTGTACATATAACCGCTGAGAGAAGAGAGAGAGAGAGAGAGAGAGAGATGTATAAAAAAAAAAAAACAACAAGAAATAAGGCAGGAGACAAAGAAAAAGTTAAAAGTAAAAGCGACTGCGACTATGCAATGTGGCATCTTCTTGTATCGCTGGAAGAACTTGTAACAAGCCGGTATAAAATTATAAGACACTGAAAGATGCTCTCTAGTGTTATTATAGCAAGTCGTTTGCTTGGAAAAAAGGTTGCACAGAGGATCCGTGGAATAAAGTGAATTAAAATATGTAAAGTTTTAATAAAAATTCTTTTTTGGTTATAAAATAAGGGAAAATAAATTAGCATTATAAAATGGTGGTAATAGCGAGTGAGGTTTTTGTTGACGGAGAATAAGTACATAAAAATCAAGCAATGTAGAAGTGAAGTTAAATTCTACCGGGTTCAAATCTCGAGAGAGTAGAATAGAATCCTGAGTGAAGACGTAAGGAAACGAGCTCCCGAATCTACAGGTAGCGAAATAGATAGCTTTATATATATATATATATATATATATATATATATATATATATATATATATATATATATATATATATATATGTATAATGATAGGGAAGAATCATGGTGAGAAAACGAACAAAATAATATTATGGGAAATGAAATCTGCTAACTTTTTCAGTTGATTTATTTGGTAAAGACATTGGTTATGCATCGATTAATTCCTTTAATTTCATTTTTTATTATTCTGACAACCAACGCTTGTAGAGATCGATTACACACTACCCAGTTCAGATTTTTGTACGTCACTTGTTTCATTGATTCTCCATTTTTTTATGTTTCATCCAAAAACAGTTTCATCTTTTGAAATTAATTGTCGAAAAATTTTTTCTGCCTGACGGCGACTCGTTTTACTGGTGTTATCCTATTCATTGGGAAAAAAAAAATCCAAAAATAATGAATCCGGGAAAATACTAGAATCTAGGATCGCAAAAATTAATGCCAATTTAAAATAGAGGAATTTTTGTTAGTTTTCGTTGTGGTTATTATATTTCAGTGATTATTTTTAAAGTAACGCCTAAATATTTAGTATTGTACGTATTATTTTTCCAATTTTAAAATATACCCTTTTTATTATTAAATATAATAAGACATGCATGACTTACTTTTCGAGACAAGCATATGACTACAGGAAAAATCAACGATAGACTTTTGTACGTGTTCATAATAAAAAAAAAAAAAAATTTAGAGTTCGATAATCCACAAAAGAATAGACGCATTGGAGAGCGTGAATTATAAAGACAAAGAACAAAATGTACAATTTTAATTCTGAAAGACTTGATGAATAGACTCATATATTTTTTAGCTATATTTGAAGAAGAAAAAAAATTGATGGAACTTTTTATATAACTGACATAGATGGTAGATATATTGAAAATTAATTTAATTTTTTTTTATTTTTTTATTCTCAGTCTAATAAAAATCATGTTAATTTTCCCGTACCCTTTATTTTGCATGCACAATTAAAAAAATTTCCAATATACCATTTTCAGGCATGGTAAAAAAATTATTTAAAAACTGTATATAGAAAGCGATTAGAAGACAAGTAAAAATAAAAATCCAAGAACATGAAATAAAAATAGTTAAATAGATTAGCACCAGTAGGGTACCTTGAATAAAAAGTACGTGAAAGTCGGGAGATTCTCTAGAACGCAGCGACAATAAATGTCATTACCAAAGTTGCCGCTTGTCACAATTTCGCACAAAGTGTATGTGGCAAAAAGTACCCTATAGTTATCGTTGTATGTCCACTCGTTATATTGCTCTATTTTATTTTCATCGTTAAGGTCATACGGTAATGCAATTTATACCAAAAATTATAACGTCAGATGGAAAAAAAATTTTTTCTGACGGCCAGATAAATTACTGCGGGCGACGATTATTTATATTTCTGAGGTCACATTATATTATTATTTTTTTATAAAAAACATCATGAAATAAAATAAAAAAGTTGTCTTCAATTTATTTAAGTGGGCGCATATTTTTCCGAAGTTTAAAACTCAATTATCGGAGAGATAATTTCACCTCTAATTCGATAACGAAACAATATACTTGGTAATGGAGTAATTGAGTTTTTTTAATGGAGGAAAAAATTCTTTGTTCTTAAATGTTAGTTTTCAAATTCAATTTTCATTAAGTGGCGCGCTGGAAATTTTTTTACTTTAAATATTTACTCAAGTTACAACTTAATAATAGTTATAAATAATTTAAAAAAAATGTTTATTCGTGAAGAGATATTGATAACCGAATATTAAAAAAACAATACTTTCAACATATTTTTAACCCGAATTATAAACTTTCTTTCTTGAAATACAATAGCTGTGATTTGTAAAAAAAAAAAAAAAAAAAAAAAAAGGAGAAATGAAAAAAAAACTGAAAACATGTACATAAAAAATGAGGATATTTATCAATTATTTAATGCATGGACTTGTTTTGGAGTTTCCAATCATTTTCCACACTGGTGCAAAATGTATTTGCACATATATAATTAATGTATAAAATGTCAATGAAAACGGTTTAATTTCAAGTGCAATTCCTGTGGAGTATTAATCGATAAAACACGTATTAATCATTGACATTGTCGTTATTGTTGATGTTGAATATCGTAAACATAGAGAACAAACTTGTTAAGTGATCAGAATTAAATAGTCAATTGATTAGGTATAAATAGCATTCAAGTATGCAAGCTGCGTCGAGTGATACGCATTGTAGGATCTAGGATACAGCGTATCATGTGAAATGCATAGAAATAATAATTGAAATTTAAAAAAATATGAAACTATATTGATGGCTTTTGCATTGTGAGCTGTCTCAGTACAAGTGCCGCTTTTTAATTGTCTGGAAATTCAAAGATAACAAGGCTCTCGATGCTACAATCCACATGTGTGTATAGTTATAAGTCATGAGTGTGTGTATCTGTATGAACATTTGCATCTATATGACATGCGTGGGTGGTAGGTCGTAGGAAATCGAAATTCACTTTGCTGTACTCGCGACCTGTCGACAGATGTCTCGCCGCGAAGTCACTCGATTTATAGTTCCAGTGTCTCGCGTCGGTGCTTCCGAGATATCTCTATATCATACATGATGAATTGTTTCATAAATTAATCACAGATTCCTCTTGTTTTCTTCGCCAGAGACAATGGCCATTTAATATGGACTACGTTGATGCTTTTTCTTCTTTTATTTTAGGCCAAGAATAGACTCCTCACGTTTCTTTAAGAGGTAAGAATAATTGATATTCGAAATTATTTATACCAAAAGATCTTATGCGGGTTGCACTGTCAGTAGAGTGCTTGAATAAATGATTAAATTTATTTATAAACTATATTGAAACTTTTTTTTTGTTCTCTTGAAATAATTCTTCTCTACTTCTCTTGGTTGCTCAATTTAATAAGTACCGAAACAAATTGAGCACAATTAAGATCTTTTTGTGACAATTTTAATGCCTTAGAATAGTCTAAATCTTCTATAATTAAGACTAGCAACCTGCTGTCACTGCGTAACTGCCAAGAATTATGAACCATGAATAAAAGAACATTGGCGTTATGATTTTTCGATATTTATAATCACAATATACATAGTTTGGGTATTTTTAGAGTAACTTTTAAGAATAATATTGCTCTGTCAGAATCAATTACCAATAATTTAATGACAAATTTTACAAAAGCAAACATATAAAACTTACAAACTATTTAAAACTTTTTTAAGTGGTTGACGTAAAAAATTGACTATCACTAAAAAATACATAAAGTCTTGAAAAGGCACAAGTTCACGTAAAGAACTTTTTTATGGTACCAAATTTAACTATAAAAATTAAATTCCATTTAAAATAAAAATATGCCTGTCATAAAAGTTTTTTTCGTCTTTTAATTATTAAGATGAGAAATTGAATTTCAAGTTACGGCCTTAATAAAACACATATTCAGTTCAATAACTAAATTTAAATGAAAAAACCAATTTTATTGTATAAATACGCTGGAGACAAAAATTTCCTTATTCCTTTAATTTTATAAATTATACACAGAAAAAAAAATTAATTTGAATCTGGAAATAATTTTGAAGAAATTCTTAAACTGAGAAACAATGTTAGCATCTTGACACAACGTTGTTGACTTTGAAAAAAAAACTTTTGACTTGCACTTTGAGGTGTGCAATCTAAATACTCTTTAGTAAATTTACTATCGACGAATTTGGTATAATTATTAGCAAGTATCACACTTTGGTGAGTCAAAAAAGCTTCTTATGATGAAAAGCCCAGTGAAAGCTCATCGCTGAAGACATTGTTACGGAATGCCCGAGGGTAGTAAAGTCAGCGTACGTTGAGGATTTACAAAGAGCCTGGCGTCGGTACTACCCTCGAGATATAAAGTAATGTCATGAAGACCAAGAGAGACGACAGAAGACGAAAAACGAAAGAGGAAAACGGGGAGGTAAAACGTGAGACAGACATGTAGTAAGATCTTGATATCGTTATCTCGGTCACAGAGAAATAGATATGCTGAACGTGAGTGTATCTTGACGTTCATTTCAAGACAGTAATGGTGTATTTCAATTTCGAGTAAATTATCTGTGCTCATGATCACTGGCTATACATCATGATCATGATCATCATTCTAATGATCATTATACTAGTATCCTGCCATTTTGGAACCCATCAACTTACAAAGGGTGCTCTGTATCTAGCCAATAGATTATTTCAAGTTTGATTGCTTTCTATTTTAATGGGCTTGCAATTAATTCTCAGATATTCACTAACTCTAAACATATTCTGCTTGATTAAAGAATCCATTTTGTAATGCATATTATTACGTTCATATATTCACTTTAAAGTAAACTCAAATTTTTTTTTTATCGAAAATTTTATTCACAGAAATTCTATAAAATTTTACAAAATATTTTTCATAAATTAATTAATGAATAATCATTAATCATAAATAATGAATCTCAAATTCATACAAAAAATTGAAAAGAAAATTTTAGTTAAAAAAATTAACAAAATAAATTTTTTATGGAAAAAGGTAACGTCTATTGAAAATATATTTAATTATGTAACTGATTGGATGAGGATATATATTAATACAATGAACAAAGCGAGTGTGCCAACGCAAAAGCACAAAAAGCCGTATTCACTAAATTCATACATTAATAAACCTCATTAGCTAACATAAGATTTTTAACAATATTGTCGTGAAAAATAAATGGTTATATTGTAATGTCAGAACAAATATATTAAAATATTGTTTAATAAATATGTTTTTTTTTTAACACGCTCCTATCAGGTTCAACTGTATGTGTCTATATATCTATGTATGTTACATAATATTTGAACGCGAATTTCAAATACTTTCAAACTTAGGAATAAATTGAAACTAAAAATACCGCTGTAATAAAAAACGTAACTAAAAAGTTAAAATAATTTTTAATAAATTTAAAATAAAAATGAAGTGCTTAACAACGAAATTTATTCTATCGTAAAAAAAATATGGAGTGCTTTTTAGGATATTTTAATAATGATTTTTACCAATATCTGTCAATAAAATATTTACAACAATTGTTATCAAGCAGTTTTTTAAACTATTGTTCGGTAAAAGTATTAATAAATATCAAGCATACTTCCACAGGATAACATCGAACTTCGTTATTTAATCGTGATGTTGTGCGAAATATTCTCACGGGTCAGTTAGTTTTGTTTTAATTAGTCTTCAGTTTGTGACGACCAAGTTTTAAATATAAGAAGCATTTATCAAAATCTCATTTTTATGTAACCAAAACTTAAAGAAGTCCAGAAAATTGGATAAGCCAGAAAGTCTGCGGCTGTCTTAGAGTCACTTTGTAACCAAGTTTTTTACTTTAAAAACTTATAAGACAAACTAAAAATTAAGAATTTACATCCCTTTTTAGCGAATTATGCGATTGATTGAGTTGATAAAGTTAAAGAAAAATCAGTTCTTGAGAGTCAGAAAAACTTTTAGTGGCTGATATGGATAAAGTACCTTTTTTAATGAAGACCACGTCGTATCACGTCTATATTTTGTACCACATTTAACCAATTATCGTAAATAAAATCAATCGGCCTTCTTTAGATCAATCAAAATAAAATTTTAACAAATAATATTATCAATTATACCAGAATTATATACATTGAATCAATAGCTGGAACTTATATACCATCAATTGAATTGGATATCAATTTATTTATTTATTTTTTTATTTATTTAATTTGTATGCCAAAGCAATGGCCGAATGGCAAAAATATAAAAATATAAGAATATAAAGTACATGTAAGAGTATAAACGTCTCTAAATAGGTATTGTAACAATATTGAGATTTTGTTAACATAAATTTAAAAACAATCCGAAAATTTAGGAAAATATAATCAGTATTTTACAATCAAAAGAAATATATATTTTAATGATTTGAATCGTCATCAGTGAAGCCGGGAATCAAGTTCTCTTTAAGCTCAAGGTCATGGAAGAATTTGTAAGCTTTTGTCTTGAAAGTATCAATACTAAGTGCATTTATGACATCATTTAACCAATTTACCTAATTTACCCATTGCAAATTAAATAAAATTGTTCGAATTTGTTATTAACCAACACTAAAAATAAAAAAGGTCAATTCTTCATCAATAAAGATGCCATTATCGATCAAACTAAGAATAAAATAAAAAAAAAAATTTTTCGCAAAATAGCTAAAGCTTGAAAAAAAAAATTAATTTTTTGACGTTTTCGAATTTTTCAAAAAAGGCTCTTATCAAATCTTCATGCAAATCGTTTTAATAAAACTTGCGATATCATGCCAACCATCTTCAAGAAAATAATTTGAAAAAAAAAAAAAAATTGAAGATTTAGACTCTGCTTAGATAAGTTAGATTATATGTATTTAGAGTAGCCATGTCTCTGAAAAAAATGGAAATTTCAAAAAATTCTTAAAGATTTAAACTTTTAAAATATGCAAAAAATTTTTTTTTAGAATTCTAGACAAGAATATCTCTTGATTAATAATTTAATAGATTTTGACCGAAAACAGTCTGCATAATAATGTCTATGGAAATTATAAATTTTAATGGATATAATTGGGATAATAATAATTATTGTTCTTTCAACATTTACTAATGGGTATTCCCTTTATTACAATGTCCTTCTGGTTATGCTGATGTACATTAAAGCATCGCGCGGCAATCTTTATACTATTTAATATGCAAGCAACAACGTTTGCAGTATACATTACAAAAACCAGCGGATGATAATGCCGGGTGGCTCCAAGCCCACGATAAAAACTGACTGCTTCAAGAAAATATCCTTCTTGTTTTACGCTCCTTCTATCCTCATATACATATACATATTTATAAAAATTATATTGTTTACACAACACACTACACACACATACACTAAGTACTATGTGTACAAATATGTTTAGCTCCAGGTGTTTTGTAGTTATGTGAAAGTATAATCCAAATTAAATTGCTCTATTAGTTTGCGGGAAAATTAATGCGAAAATTCATTTGTGCTACAATAAAAATAACTACTTTAACTCACAAGGATCATAATTACAATGATACTTTTTTTACCCATAAAACTTTAAGCGTAATTCGTAATAATTTTTCTTGCTTACTCTTCATCAAGACACCGCGAGTTGAAGTACTAAATAAATTTAATCCCGGCAAACCGAGCTTTGTACCATTATTTTTATCAGCCTTCATTTTGGTTTAGTTTGAAAGTTTTCTTGAAAATTCTAATGAAAATAGAATTAAGCCGCGACAATGAAAAATATTACATCTTATTCATTTTTTTATTTATGATTTACATACACTTATACTTTTTTTTCTTTTTTAATAATAATAATATTAAATAATAAATTGTAATGCAAATAATAAATTTTATGGACGAACCTATCAACAAACTTTTTTAATATCCAAATTTACTTGTTGAATAAATTTAATAATAGTAAAAACACCGTCAACTGTGAATCGGGATAACAAAATAATCAATTAAATTTTTTTAACTCTTAATGTCTAAAATTTTTTGTTTGCTTTAAAATTTTCCACTCGATTAATACTTTTTTCTAAAAAATACATCAGTTGATTCTTTCGCTTTCTTGAACACAATTTGAAAATTTTCCATATGAATTGAACACCCTCTTTTATTCCAACGCGTGAAATATAAAAAAAAAACCAATTAAAGACTGTTTTACCAGCGGCCAGCAAGCAAAATAATTGAGTAACATCAGCTATCTTCAAGCTGTATTTAGAAAAAAATTTTTATATAAGGCTACTCAAAGGACACAAAATTTCTTCAGTTACCAGCCGAAAAAAATTATTTACAATTTAACAAAATAACATTAAGCTACAATTTTTATTTCACAATTTTCCGTAAGGAATATTAAAAGATTAGAAAATTTATTTTTTCAATTGAAACGACTTTTACATGTAAAAATAGCAATGAATTAATTAAAAAAAAAAAATTTGATAAGTTCAACTATCATTTTTCTTTCGAACCTTAGGCTTTTTGAATCAATTATATTTACAAAATGACTATCAAGTACAAGTTAATGTAACAAAACATTGAGATTTAGATTTTTAGGCGATATGAGAACATGCCTTCATATTCACGTTTAAAAAAATCCTATTGAACAAAATTATTCAAAGTAAATTATTTCACAAGCTCGAAATCAAATGGAAAAGTATAAAGCTTTTAATCCACGATGATAAATTGATGGACAATGATAATGATGATGGTTAAAACTATAAATGCTTTTTAATCAATAAAGTAATTTTAGATAGAAAAGGTAAATGTATGCAGAGAAATCCGGGCAAAGGTCCAGAGGCGAACTGGTTAGAGGTAAAAAGTTTGATCGCTTGTTGCACGGCTCACAGTTTACAAAAGCTACTACTATATAATGGTGTTGAAACATAGATATATTGTGAAACTGTATACAACAAATACCTAGGGGCATTGTAACCCTTTCCTTTCCTTAACCCATTTCACGTATACATATAAATGTATATGTACGTATACATACATACCTTAATATATATATATATATATATATATATATATATATATATATATATATATATATATATATATATATATATAGACTACTGTGGATGGTTATATTCACTTCATTGTATGTCCCGGACGGCGTGTCACTGATCAAAAGCCACGTATAACAATATTCGACGGAATAGTTGGACGTTTGCTGGAAGTTCCTTTGTGTTAAGCTATTTGTGACTAGAATTTCGATACTTGCTGAATATTTAATTCTTTAAATTCTATTTCAATTTACTGGTTATTTTTAGACAAACATTACAATTATAGATGCTTAAATTTCGTCCAATGTTTGGAAGATCTAAGCTTGCAAATATTGACTATTAGTGAATTCGTATCAATTAATAGAGGCAGTTTGTTCAATTTAACTTGATAGTGTTAAATATCGTTGGTAAATATTGATATGGAAAATTGAATATATATAACATTGTTTCTTAATACTCGATAGGTAATTTCAATAGCACAATTCCATATCGATTAAAACTTCTATACTACAAATTTTGTTGTGATTCAAACCACGAAAAATTTAAACTATCGATTTTGACACTTGATTTAAAGTTTTTACATAAAATATTTAATCATGCAGTTTCGACTTTTTGGACTGGCATAATGGTATGGCTTAAAAATAAAAAGAATAACAATCAACGAAAATATTAACGATGTTTAATAATTGCCAAAATTACTGAGCAATCATACATGTGTATGAAAAGAATAACGAGCCACATTGTTACAATTACGCTTATACTTCACGATTTTTAATATAATTGGATTATTGTACAGTGTGTTTATTTGAAATAAAATAATGAAACACGAAACTTTAGAGTTGGTTTACAGAGCTTTATAATTTGATTCATTTGAGAACGATATGAAACATTATTTTTAAAAAATTAATTAGTTATTAAATTTTGTAATTATTTTATACTATTTACTCTACAGATCGATTAATTAGACATGTATTCGTTACAAAAAAATAGAACGTCCTTATTAAATTGATAAAGTTTATTGCGATATATTTGTTTTTTCTTTAAAGTTTTACAGTATGCACAAATATCAGATAAAACTTTTCAGAACCACACTCGGGAAAAACTACTTAAAACTATTTTCAATAATTAATAATGAGGATTTTTTCTTGCTAACTACCGAATATATCCAAAACCGACTATGCAGTTAAAAAGATTTAGCTTCCCAGAAGTATTTCGTGCCAAACTTTTGGTTTCAATTACTCGGTAGAACGGATTGAAAAATTGTAAAACTTTAATGAGATTATTTTGTGAACGGTTATGAATTTACTGACTGAGAATCCTTTAATTACTGATGATCAGCGAAACTTCATACTAGAATTTGATCAACATTTAAAATATGACTAAAATTTAACAGATTATCATATTGCAAACAGAAAATTGATAAAGAATCATGAAAGATTTCAAAAAAATCTCTTAATTTGACAGAGTTACTTCTGTTAAGAGATAACTGTCATATTTATATTTCCAAAAATTTAATTTTTATTGAGAATATTAATTTCATTATTGGAAAATTTGTAAATTTTACATTAAAAAGATACATTATAAACAACTGTATAAAATTATATACAGCCAAAATTTTTAAATGACTTGTGTTACGTTCCGAAAAATTTCATTTATTAAAATTTTTAAACTATTATAGTTATAGAAATATAAAATCCAGGCTGTCCTCTTTAGGACATCGATAGACTCCAGCTGGGACGTACAGATAGGCTAACCAAATAATTATAATATTGCGTAAAAGTAAGGATTTAATCTGATTAGCTGAATAAATAGTCCTTGGTTTATAACTAAAACCTATAATATTTATTGGTATAACAATGAAAACCAATGTATGATTCAAGGAAGCACGGAGCGGAGCTCTGTACTCTATACAGATCCTCGATGGACTGCCTGTTCGTTAGGTTACATAGTTATACAATTATTATTTTGTCAGCCATTGTTGGTCTCAGGTTACACCTCGAGAACGTCGTCGAGGCCCAAGTCTCATGCTGAATTGCATATTTATAAACATGTCTATAGACTGCCCACGAGCTACGGCGGCTTCTTATCTCAGAGATTTCCGTTACATATTTAGCTATGAAATTTCTTCGTAAAATTCTAAGAATAATTAGTCAAAAGTAATTTTTAATTTCAGCAAAAACGTTACACTTGGTTAATTTTTTTCGTCCAGACATATTTTTTCTACAGATCCATTCCTGAAAATTCAAAACTGTCAAAGTTATCGAGCTTATAAGTCGCGTCATATTATGTATATGAATACTTACCCCAGTGAACTTTTAATCAAAAGTAGTTTTGCAATAAATTCGACAAACTGAGCCGGAAAAGGGTGAAGTTCATCAAAAATCATGATGAAAAGAAATACAATAGTCAGATTTCTATGAAATCTACTGAAACTTTTTTAATTATCATTGATATTTGGTAAAGTTACAATTATTTTCGAGGATGCTTAAAAATAATGATGATAACTCTGGAAGAATAAGACGACACATGAATAATTCCTGACAATAAGAGATTCGCACTTGAAGAAATAATATATGTGTATATAACACGACACAAAGTGTCACGTTAACTTGTATTATGCAGTTTGGAAAGTCATAAACGAGATAAAATTTTACTTCAAAGTTATCTAGGTGTAAGCTCCTACGAATTCTAATGGTTATGCTCTTCATTATTTGTCTTACTCGGCACAACCTTGAAGCGACTTTTCGAATGTCACTTCTTATAGTTATATTACGTGATTTAAGTGGCTTATGTCGTAAATTAACGAGTGAGGGTGCCTTGTGAGCTGTGTACTTATGTACCAATGTGCAGTAAAGCTTGGGTGAGTTCCGGTGTAGTAATATTAATCTCCTGAGCTGTGATGATAAAATCCTTTCCTCCCTTTGGTCGGTAGTTTGCAAGACCACTATCAATAGCCGCCAGCTTGGATCACTTGCATCATCTGAAGAAACTTTTGCGCTAACTTGCTCCACTGAGTTTCAATTTACCAATCAAACGAACTTGTTGATGGTCTCAATCTTTGTCTTGAATTATATTCCGTCCATTTACTTACAATTTTATCAATAATTTCTAATGTATCTCTCTATGTTTATTTACATTTATGTACTTCGATAGTATACAGGTCAGTACAGATAGACTTGGAAGATTGAATAGTCCAAGATTTATACATAAGAAATCTTTGTATGAAATTATATATCAAGTTTATCATACCAAAAACAATCATACAATTGTGTTTGCACACTAAAACTTTTTAAATTTGTTGTTTTGTTGAATTTAACTTACAGATTTTAGACATTTACATACGAAAAATAACTTTTCTTGTACAATTTACGGACTTAAGTGAAAAAATGCAAGTAAAGTTAACTTTTAACCTTATTAAACTTTAAATTTGTTGACATCAATTCTAATTTTAGATTACAAAAACATTAAAATTTGTTTTTTTTAATTTATTATTGGAACATTTAATAGTATATTACACCCCTAGGGAAGTAAAGTAAAAAATGTCTCAGAGCACATGCAATTGTTGGCCAAGACGAAGCCGAGGTCAACAAACATGTGATCTGAGGCTTTCTTATTTACTTCCCGAGGAGTGTATACTATTTTTTTCCCCGACGAAGGCGTAAAGCGGAAACTTCGTTTAGCGCAGCGGGGCTAAAGTTGACGCTTTACGCCCGGAGGGGAAAAAAATTTTTAATGTTAACACCGACCTTCGCAAACCCCTGTGAGATGAGCTATCGTAAGATTTGCCCACAGACTTTTTCTACATCTCTTACAGAAGATTCTTACCAAATTTAAAGTCGATAGGAGCAATAGTTTAAAAACGGGAATTTTTTTATTATTAACGTCCCCGCAATCCTCTTTGAGGTAGAATATCGTAAAATTCGTTCATAAATTATTTTTTCATCACTTATAGAAAATTTCTACAAAATTAGGAGTCTGTAGGAGTTATAGCTTATAAATTAAAAATTTTGATTGTTAATACCCACCCCCGCAACCCTTTGTGAGGTGGGACATCGTAAAATTTGTTTATAGATTATTTCTACATCTCTTACAAAAGATTCCTACCAAATTTGACATCGATAGGAGCTATAGTTTAAAAACGGGAATTTTTCATTGTTAACGCCCCCGCAACCCCCCTTCTGGGTGGAATTTTGTAAAATCCGTTCTTAGCTGACCTCTACTGGGCGAAAGGAATGTTTCTGCCAAATTTCAAGTCTCTAGGTCTTATAGTTCCTGAGATTTCGTGATGAGTGACTATATCTATAGAAGGCCTCCTATATATTTATAGATTACCAAAATGACGGACTTTTATAGAAAAGAATTAGTGTTTTTTGATACCAAAAAAAAAAAATAACAACAAAAAACATTAAGATAATATTTTTAACAATATTAATTTGTGAAAATTAAAGAAAAAATTCAATCTTTAGAAGACCTATGGATGAAAGTTATTCACTCAAAAAATTTATTCTTAAAAATTATGAATTAACTTATCGAACTTAAAGCAACATACTAACTGTAAATCTATAGAAAAATAGTTAAAATTGAAAAAAAAAAAGTATTCTTTATCTAAGTGGATGAAAAAATAAATAAATTATGTACATGAAAATCTACATGATTACAAAAAATATATCATTTCAAAGAAAATAAATTATTCAAATTATTTCAAACGTTTTATTTTCTGAAGTGCTTATTTAACATACTCACGGGGTTTAAGCATAAAAATAACCACAGTGATTTAATATAATGGCTATATATTTATTTATATTTCACTATTTATCAAAACAAATGTAATAAAAATATTTGAAATTGAAAATAATATATATATATATATATATATATATATATATATATATATATATATATATATATATATATATATATATATTTTATATATATATATATATATATATATATTTTTATAAATATATATATATATTTTTTTTATAGATATTATAAAATTTAATTTTAAGTAAGTTTGTATCTAGCTAGAAGGTTACGTTTAGTGTTTACGAAAAAAGCAGAATTCCCGAAAAAATAAAGTATTAAGAGGACGAGTCAAGCCAACTTCCCCGAGGGAATAAGGTTCTTTTAACCTCATTCGTCGTTCGCATAAACTCTTTCGCAGAATTTCTTTATGTTTTCTTACTCTCGGATCAACTTTTATCGCTCAGTGTATATCCACATCCGTGAAAATAAAAAATCGAAAAAATGTTTATCAGCTCGGAAAATAATGGAATATAAAAAAAATAAATGAATCATAAAAAAATACGATAGTGTTACGCTGAAAAATCTTTTCACTCATAGCTTCTCTATTATATCGCTCGTTAGGGTGGGGTATATTATCGTATAAATACATAATCCACATAATAGCATTCAGATAATATAAATATCGTAGAAAGTGGGTAAAAAAGTACCGGTTTAAGATCCAACGAGTTACGAGTAAGAACATAAGTTTATCCACTAACTTGGAAATTTATTAATACTTGGAGCTTTTACATCTGCGCACAAGGACTAAGATTAATATTAGTCCAAAAGCGAAGAAAGAGAGGGTGAATTCGTACCTTGATTAAGTTTAATATTTGAATTAACTTAGTTTTGCGGTTTGAGACTTCAAAATTACGGGGGTCGCATCGAATGTTAATAATTAAAGCTGCTAATTGGAAAACGACAGAATAATTATTTATGGTATTTTGATATAATATAATATTTTTTGGCAACACCTGTTTTGAAAGTTATATTTTCAATTACCGAGAGCTGTATGTCGTTTCAAAACTACCTAATATATTTGGCCTTAACTACGCGCTCTCTTACTCTCAAAAGAACGATTTATAATGTTGAACTTTTATAAGAAGTTACATTTAGAGGATTTAAGAGACTTTTCCTCCGATTAGCTCCTCTGGTGGGTTTAATTACTTCTAATAAGATAATAAGCCTTGTAAGACTTAAAAAAACCTTTTTTAAAGTACATTTAAAATAACAAACAATAAGATTTGAATTTAATGAATTAACTTTTGTTTTTTTGAGACTAAAACATATTTTACTGATAATTATTGAGAATAATAGATTCAAATAAAATTTATATGAAATAAAATCTCCAGGACTTCTGACAGAATTTGTAAAAATTTACAAAATTTAATATGAACATCGATTGGCATATATCTGTTGTAATATTCGAACATGTTTGGTGTATTAGATCCCGAATCAGTGAGTTGTGTAAAATCAATCAAATGTTCAGAAAGGCGAATGGGGCTTTTCAAGTTCTGGAGATCAATTTTTTATTGAAATGGATTTGATATTTCAATTGAGCACTATGGAATACATTAAAGTGTGCATGAATATTTTAAAAGTATTAAAAGCACAGGATCAAAGTGACAGTTTCTTTATTAATATTTATATTTATGGTAAACTTTTCCTAAAATACAAAAAATATTACTTGACAATTAGTCAATACATTTTCAACATTAAATAATAATTACAAAATGATAAAAAAAATTTGGATTTTTTTAATGATGCAAATTATTAATTGATGTTAATATTTAATAATTAAAAAAAAATATCATGTAGTTTACTATTCAGAAAAAAAGTTTTTTATTTACTGGAATGAAGTTGGACAATATGATAATTATAACTTCCAACTTCAACTGGTTTATTTCAATAAATTCTTGAAATTGCTTGGACAATAATTTTCCTTTCTATCAGTATACACAATAAAAATAAGTAATCAACGGTAATACCAACAAGTAGTATTGAAAAACCAAGTAGCGACAACGTTTATTACATTACTTGAAAATAAAAAAATATAAAAGTCGTTGACTCGTCCCGAGCTTAATTAATCACGACATCGATCTAAAAGTTTATTAAATTTTCAGTGCTTAAATATCTGAATGAGAATGCTCATAAACTTCTTATTAGTTTCTGGATGTCTAGATGTCAGAATCTGTCGAATCAGATATTTCAAATGCTCTTACAACAAACTCGTTAGAGAAATTCAATCTCAGCACGACAGTCTGGATTAAGGTAAGTATTGATTTACATGCTAATGTTTATCAACAAAACCAGAACCATTGAGCTTCTAGCAAAAACTGACAGTTGTGAAATTCAATTAGTGCTTGGAGGGACCAAAAAAGTAAATTACAAGGAGTGATTTGCGGGAATCAATTGATTGAAAGGCTTCCAATTAATGGTAAGAAGATAAAATGTACTTAGAAAACAAACAAATTTAACAAATCTCGGACGAAATAAAATTCGCGGATTGACATCGACATGGGTGACATTCAGTATGTCCGAATCGACGCCATAATGCGGAAGGATTAGAGATCTGCGGATTTCGAATCGGATTGAACGTGGATGCAATTCATGTGGTAGATGAAAACCGGACTCAACAAGGCCACTGCTGGTGAGCAGTTCTTGTTCAGTTCGCCGAGTGATTTTCTCCTCAGTCGATAGAAAAGAGAGAAGAGAGCCGTCCTCCCTGGGAGAGGATTACTACCAGGGGTTACGATCACTGCTGAATCGCTGAATGTGAAAAGAAACTAAAAGGAAACAATGTACTTGCTCGCTGATGTAGTTCGTTGCTGATATACGAACATACACATATACATATAATAATACTCTTCTGGTTTCAGTGTCCCTCGGGCAACTTCATTCCAAGCCAACCAACTAACCATCCAACCATCCATCTATCCGCGAGCTTTACCACTTTCTGCAATTTTCCGTAACAATAAGGACTCGCTCCGAATGATTAAAGGATAAAGAAGTTGATGAGAAAAACCCAGAACTATTTATGCTGTGTGATGAACTAAGGTGTCTTAGTCTTCAAGAGTGTCCTTGTCTTCTATCTTCTTCTGTCTTTTATCTACCTTTATGAATTTTTAACTCTTTCAGAACTTATACTACGAGGAAGAAAGTCAACCTTTCTAGTCGGGTTTCCGCTCAAACCTTGATGAAAACTCTCACTGTATTTTCATTATTATTGCGACAAGACTTTTTGTTTCAACTTGTTCTATGGAAGCTATCTTCTATTCAGAAAGATAATAATCAGTCATTTCTTTAAGCGAAATGTAAATCATTTGTTACAGTTCGTGATTACAGATATTTATAGTCAAAATTTATGATGATGTTTTATTATTATGATTTCGTTTTATTTAGAAAATTTCGGATTTTCCAGGAAATGTAATATTTGAAAAGATTTATTCTGTTTATAAAAAAGAATGTTTGTTGAATACCTGCACGTCAACAAATTTTAAACTAGGATAGTAATTAAAGAAAAATCCAGAAAATGATATAAAAATTAATTTGATTAAGGGGATCTTGAATTAAGGAAGTTAACATTCATCTAATAATTATTAAAGTATGAAAGTTATGGGACTAAATTGATAATATTGCGTCTTAAATACCAAAATGACGTATTATAGCAACTAGATAGGATTTTGTGGTTTAGAAAAATTTTTCTTTGCTACTTAGCGCGTAAATTAAAATGTAACTAACAGATACGCTCTTTTCACTTCAAGAAAATTTTTCTTTTAAAAAAGATTTTTATCAAAAATGATGTAAATTTGTGTTTTATTACGATTTCACATAATTGTTGTGTTCATCAACTTTTTATGTTAAGTTTTTGGAGCAGTGTTAAATAGCTTGTTGGTTCTATAAGTTTCTTCCCTCATATTTGTCCATTTAACAATTGGTAATTGATCCTGCGAAAGCAATATTACTCTTCAAATGGATTTCAAAAGTACCAAATGCATATTTTGATTAAAAATATACAAAAATCACCAAGCCAAAGTTCTTTTCTTTATATTTAGTAATTCTCGGCAGTCACATAGCGACTGCCGGTTTCTAGTAATTATAATTTAAAGTTTTATAACTGCGCAAAATTTTTTAATTTCAATTCTTATTTTAATTTACATACACCCTATTGTCACCGTTAGACTCTCCTTAAAAAGAAAAAATCTCGATCCAAGAAAATCACTTTGAAAAGAATTTTAAATTTCGTGAAGTCAACTTTTTGCTCCAGCGCACTCTTTATTTTTTTAAATAGAAATCGGAGATAAGAAAATTAAACTTCCTAACTACCAACCTAAAATCTTCCCATTCTTAATTTAAATAATCTTTAATTTTTAATGAAACAAGTTAGGTAATACTTAGTGCGGTTAAATGGAGCCTGCAAGTACATACTAATCCCGGAATAGCATGCAATTAGTAATTAAGGATTATCTGGAATTAATTACTATCCAAACGCAGGAGCAGGTGGATGTTGCCGAGGTTGGTAATAATATAACAAAACCTAATCTTATGCAAGCGGTTTGCTAGAAGGTCAATCGAGGTCTTTCTAAACTGAACTCCCGGTTGCTACACTATCGGTACAAAGCACACATTCTGACGGGTTGTTGAAATATAGCAGAACTCGTACTCGAATATAGCATAAACGATTATAATTACATACAAACACCGAACTAATTTGAGTCTGAGTCTGTCTATAAATATATAGAAGGGGATTCCGGATTCTGGGAGTTCACATATGTGTCAGCGGAGCGATCGAAGACCAGTATGGCGAATAGCTATGATATTGGCATCAGTGGTAGTAATTCAGTTTGCGGTATTGTACTTGAAGCCTCACAGGAGGGGTGCATCAGTGACACTGGCTACCCATTCTGCGGTTTGAATTTTCCATTAATTGCACTGATCGTGACTTTGAATGATTTACTTAGGCTATGATAATCTGCATTTGTTATCCGATTAACTCATTAATTTATACTGCTGTCTCATCAATTTAATTGCTATTTATCTCATTCTCCTCCTATAAAGGAAAATTAAATTAATAATATATAATATATCCATATAAAATACATTTTCTACAGTTAAATTTTGATCAATTGTCATATTCATTTTATAAATTTTAATTATAATTAAAATACGAAAAAAATACATGTTTAAAAATATTAAAAAAATACAATTCAAATTATGTAAAAATGTAGTTTAAAGTAAATTTATGTGTACATTTTCAATATTTCAATATTACATTATTTTTATGAAGGCTTATGAAACTTTCTATTTTTTTTTTTACTTCACTGTTTCACTAAAAAATCTTCAATACTTCACATCACTCACTCCACATAAAACTTCAATGAAACTATGTTTATATCTTGACATAATAAATGAAAATATATTACAAATTTTTATCCGAGCTTTCAGATTTCAGATTTTTCATAATACTTTATATTTATAGCTAAAGTACAAAAAGATTTCGATATTGTTAGTCAATGGGATTCTATTGAATATATCCTATGGGACTTGAAAACTAATAAAAAAAAACAGGTCGATTTATTGACTTTTTTGAGAGATATTGTGTTTACATACATACATACATTCGAACGACCATCGTCATACATAAACATTTTTTTTGATTGAACTTTTTCACGATGCTTCAAATCATCAAGTTCAATATAATACCGAATCCTGTTATTTATCTTAGCCATTTATCGATTTCAGTGCGCGTCTAACCTTCAGGGCTCAAGTTTGAATATCGTTTAAAATTATTCAAATGAAAAAATTTTGTACTTCAATGCATTCATAATTATACACAAATTTAAAGTGAAAAAAATATACATTGTTTAAGTGAATTTTTTCTGTGTTTGAAAATTATAAAATTTAAATATTAAAATTTTAAATAATTTGAATTTGTAACGCGGGAAAATAATTTTTAAAGTTAAAAATCATTTTGATGAATTAAAATAATTTATAATTTTAGGGAATTTTGTAATGTAGGCATTCTGAGTACATGTCATAATCAGGGACATTATTCAATCTCAGCTGCTATGATTATAAACGCAACAATGGAGAAAATTGCCACACATGATGTGGAATTTCTATTATATGAACTTTCATTGTTTTAAAAGCTATAATGATACATTGTTTGAAGTAAATCAATTACAGTATGTAAACTTGCAGTGAATCCCGGAATTCTCAACATAATTAATTTTGATTATTTGTTTTAAAATTGAACGTTTGCAAACTTAAATTTTACGTTTTTACGATATAACTCTTCTTTTGAATATTTCAAGTGACCGAATTTTAATTTGTTTCGATTGAATTTATAAAAGTTGCAAAAGTGCAGAAATCGATATTCTAAAAATGTGCGTTTGAATAATTTAATTTAATTCTTTAAAAAGTGAAGCAAAATCGGCGGAAGTAATGAATAATTTTTATCAATTCATGAATCAGATCTTTTAATCGATAATATGAGTTATAGTTCGAAGTAATAAAATGCAACGGTATTTTTTTTACGGCGAAATCGTAAATTAATTGATAAATCTTATTAAAAATTTTTTAGTTCATAAAAATTTCAACCACACTGAAAAACGATTATTTCTGAAAAAAATTACAAAATTTAATTTAATTTCGCAGTTTACTAAATAAAATTATACTTTTTCTTTATATAAAAATGTAATGGATTTTCCACAGCAAAAAATTTAAAAAGAAAAAGATTAAAAATTATTAAGGAACACTTGTAGGGTAAGTACCAACTGACATTATATTCGGTGTTTTTTTATGCAAATTTAATAAAAACGTTTCAGAGAGCAGTAGGTGGAGCAGCTATTTAAAACTCATCAGAAGTGCAAACACGTCAGGTTATCTTTAGACAAATCCGGTGTGTCTTGTGGTAACATGAATTCATTTAAAATTTTAGAGATGTCCAAAGGATTTCCGGATTAAGGCATATAATAGTTATTTCTGGGCTAGGTCATCGATACTTGATACATCTGACCAAAGCTAAGTGCAGAGCTTAAAGCGTATAACATAGAGCATAGAACATATTTATGGACGTGATTGTAAGTGTGGATTCGAATGTGCATGTGTAGTGATGGTTTTTTGGATAACGACAATCAGCAGAGAAGAACTTGTCGGTAGATATGTGTAACTCTGGGGAAAAGCTCAAACAGAAATGCCTAAGAGAACTCGGTTAGCCAAACGGATATAGAGTTAGCAAGGAGCTTTGCGTTGTTGGAGCTTTGTTTCATATATACCTTGGCAAAACGCCCAATTTGCCTTGCGTACATCCGAACAAAGTCAATACTCATACTTATCTATATATACACTAGGGTGTTTCAAAAAAAGACGAATTTTTTTTTTTTTCTTTTGGTGTCTAAAAATTGATAGTATACTTAAAAACAAAAATTTTGGCGCCCATGTGAGCTCTTAATATCAATAGTAAGATTTGCCTGTATCCATTTCTTTATTTTCCATTTAAATAACACGGGAAAAATTTTTTTTAATTTTTTAATTTTTATTACTTTGAAACGGTTCATCGTAACAACAATCTGAAAAATGATATTAGTAGGAAATTTTACGCTCTACAAAAAACGTCTACAAAAAAGAAGACCAAAGTTCCTCAGATTAACGGCTTCAAAGATATCCGCGGTCAAAGATAACACTAATAAAAAATTTATAATATTTTCCAATAAAACTACAAAAAAAATATCATATGCTATATTTTTATTATTTTTTATGTTAAATTACTTCAATTCCGTTAATCTGAGACTGTAAACTTTTTTTTTTGACTAATTAATTCAATACTTAACTCACGAAATGCACTAATATATAAATATAAACGTTAAAAATGTCACATAAATGATTTTTTGGTCTTTCTTATAACAAATTTATTTTATATTTTATAAAATTTATAAATTTTTGTAAGAGGAAAATGTAAAGTTCCTTATTACACAAACTCACCAAACACTCATCATTGCATATTATTCAAAATAATATGAAAATTCTATAAATACGTTAAATCAATTAAATTTACTATAAAACTTGATCAAATGTTTTTTATTTGAAAAATATCAACAGAGCTTTATTTAGCTCTGTCGGTACCGAGTATTATACTCATTTAATTTGAGTGTTGTAGCTAATAAGCTCTGTGTTGGTAAGCCTGGTTGTTCGGTACTAACTTCATTTAGTTGCTTTGCTCTCAACGCTTTACTATATCTTCTCGTCATTGTCTTTTTTCATTGATACTGACTGTTTTTTCAATCCGTTATATTATTAATTTAATTAGTTTAAATGTATTAGTTATAAATTTTGTGACCATAATGGTGAAAACAGTGTACTTGATTGGTGATGTGTTAAGTGAATTAGTTGGAAAAAAATTACCCTCTCTGAAAGAGATTATGTCGCTTTTATTTTATTATCTTGATACGAAAAATTTTTCAATTAAAGAAAGTATATCAATCACTATCAACAAAGTTTTTGAAATTTGGTGTGCGGCACAAATCCCGACAAGAGAGAAAAGATCTGCTTTTTTGAAACTAATCTCAAATCACAATCGATGGAAGAATTTACAAAAAAACCGTAAAATGAAAAAGTCAAAGTCTCAAAAAAAAAAGGAATCCGTTTTTCAGGATGAATTAAATAAACTATTTGATGTAGCTCATGCGGATGTTTTAAATATACTGGACAAAGAAAAAAGATTATTTTATTTGGGACAAAAATCTTCCAGTCGACGTGGTTTTATTTCATATAATTCTCAACCAATTTTAGAAGATGTCGAAGACATGGATGTTGATATCAGCAATTATGATAATAATAACAATAATAGTGATAATAATAGTGAAGAGAACATTGATAGCAATGATAAAAACTATAATAATAATGGTAATGATAGTAATAATAATGTCGGAGAGTTTGATAACGACAATGTCAACTATTATTGTGCAGTTGAGACTGATGATGTTGCTAATCATAAAATATCAAGTCATCCATCTCAATTATCCCAGAAATCTTTGGAAAGTAATACTTCTCGTATAATCTCTGATTATGAAGATGAAATGCCAAAACAACAAGTTCCAAAAATTGATATAATGACACCAGAACTTGCTGTGGCTTTGGATAGAGCTAACGTGACTAGTAGGATGGCGACTTACATTATTGCTGCTTTATTATCTAGCTTGAACATTGATTGTGCAAGCGTAAACTTTAGTCATGTGACTATTCACCGAGCAAGGGAAAAATTCCGGAAAGAAGCGGCGTTAAATCTGAAGACTAATCTGGAAACTGACAATTATGTACTACATTTTGATGGAAAACTGTTATCAGATATTACAGGTACAGAACAAGTTGACCGGCTTCCGATTATTTTAGTTCCTAAACTAGAATCTGGGACTGGACAAAACCAAGCTTCGGCTATTATTAAAACAGTAAAACAATGGGATATTAATACTGACAACATCAAAGCATTGTGTTCTGATACTACGGCGTCAAATACGGGTAAATAATTTATTCCCCTTAATCAAAAATCAAAAGATACCCTTTTGAAAATAAGCTCCTCAATTATCAATTTTACTCTGATTAATTAACTTGCCGTCGTGATTAAAAATATTGAAAATCAGTTTCACATGACTGTTATACTTTCAATCATCTTTAACGATTAAAATTGCGTTTGTAAAATATTTTACAACTTTTACCTCACATCAGTTAATAATAATTAGTCTTCTCAACTTTGAAATTGCGATATAATCAATTTCATTTTGACTTATAACTTTTTTTGTAGATGGATCATTGTCGAGACGATTACCGTGAACTTCTGGAATTATCATTAATATTTTTGGGTACTACTACCACAAATATTACATTTAAGCATCCTGGACCGGTCCATCATGCAAGGTGGATGGCTAAAGCAATATATAGTTTAAAAATTTTTTTATTCAGAAATGAATTTCATCTTACTAAATCGGAAATAGATGGATTACGAGAACTTTGTTTATTTATCATAATATTCTATTTAAAAGCTTGGTTCACTGCGCCGTGTGCTATAACAGCACCTAATAATGATTTAACTTTGATTAAAGAATTAATTTCATATGAAAGATTTAATAATAGTCTTTCACAGACATGCTCACAAAAATTAGCCGATCACTTGTGGTATTTAAACAACGAGCTGTCTGTTTTATCTCTCTTTGATAAAAATGTTTCAGTTGGAACAAAAAAGAATAGTTCATGCTCTTAAAAACTGTAAAGCCAATGAAACTACAACAAATCGCTTTATAATAGATAAGAAAAATTTAGAGTCATTATTAAATAAAGATCTTAGTCAATTTGTGTCTATGAGATCGATTAATATATTTGAATCGTTTGATTTGTCGTATGAGTTCATTGATGAGGATGTTACTTTGTGGCCTCAGAATCCGAATTTCTTAGAAAACTTGGAGTATTTCGGGAAACTTCAAGTTGTGAATGATGTAGCAGAACGCGGCGTGGCATTGATAGAGCAGTATAATCGATGCTTAACGAAAGATGAAGAACAGCTTCAATATTTGTTGCAAGTAGTGACAGAACATAGAAAACAATATCCTAATTGCAATAAAAGTAATTTTATAAAACTGTAATATTTTCAAGTTGAAAAATTGTTGTAACAAGTTGTAAATATAGTTTTTTGTTATACAGAATTAATTGTTCAATTAAATTTCTTAATATTTAGTAAAAAAAAAATAAATTTGTTATAAAAGAGACCAAAAAATCATTTATAAGATATTTTTAACGTTTATATTTATATATTAGTGCATTTCGTGAGTTAAGTATTGAATTAATTAGTCAAAAAAAAAAGTTTACAGTCTCAGATTAACGGAATTGAAGTAATTTAACATAAAAAATAATAAAAATATAGCATATGATATTTTTTTTGTAGTTTTATTGGAAAATATTATAAATTTTTTATTAGTGTTATCTTTGACCGCGGATATCTTTGAAGCCGTTAATCTGAGGAACTTTAGTCTCTAGACGTTTTTTGTAGAGCGTAAAATTTCCTACTAATATCATTCTTCAGATTGTTGTTACGATGAACCGTTCCAAAGTAATAAAAATTAAAAAATTAAAAAAAATTTTTCCCGTGTTATTTAAATGGAAAATAAAGAAATGGATACAGGCAAATCTTACTATTGATATTAAGAGCTCACATGGGCGCCAAAATTTTTGTTTTTAGGTATACTATCAATTTTTAGACACCAAAAGAAAAAAAAAATTCGTCTTTTTTTGAAACACCCTAATATACACTCACATACCGATGTTTTAGTGGAAAACAACGTGATTTATGTAAACATACGAATATAAATATACAGATATTTATACAAAGTAAAATTAACTTTATACACACGAGACAGTTTACAAAGTTGTCAACAAGTTTGCAAGACTCGGATACTTGAATTTGAACGAGTGTGTTTGCTTAATAACAATGAAGTACAAGCTAAAGTTTTAATTGGATTTGTTTTTATTAAAAAGTTAGATTTTTAAATAATGAGAAAATGAACCCCATTGATATTCTGAGATCATTTCCGCTTCGTGATTCAATATCAACGAAATATTGGTTGTTTGAAGTCTTGAACTTGTTAACTTTTATGAACAAGTAAAGCAGAAATATTCGAGTGAAGCCAAAAAATAATTTGTTAAAATAAATTTTTAAATGACTTGGTATCAAAGCCTAATTATTCCGAGGTTTACAGTAAACAATGGTATTGTAAGCTTACAGAGAATGGGACATTCATACCCGCATGTGTGATTGCCTACCCGAGTTGAAATTCCAGCTTTTCTCGCATTCACAATTCAGAGTGCTTGTGATGTTTTTTGCAGTATATACAATGGGAAGTTTGAATTTCTGTCATTCGTTGAGGAAAGTTTAACGCATGCGCACATCACAGATTTGTTCTATTGTTATTTCGCAAGAGTGAAACTTTAATTTTACTAAAAGGTAAGTGAGCTTTAATTTTTTTTTTTAGTCAGCAAATTAGTGTAGTATCGGAATTTATAGGATAGGATACTAAATGTTTATTAAGTTTTTATTATTAAGGAATCACGGGGCGGTTAATTTAAAGTGAGTATTTATTAGAAAAAATTGATAGAATTAAAGGACAGAGGTCTGTCGTACATCGAAGTTAAGTAGGAACTGCCTGGTTGAGTCCCATACAATTAGATCTTACTTACTATCTGGGTTCTCACCCCCGCATCAGTTATACTTCTTTCTTACACTCTCGGTACTTATAATGTACATTTTTTGCCACGAGACAAATCTATACTTACGTTCCCATGCATACGAATAATTTTTAAAATATCTTAACTACACATGTTATTTGGGAATTTTTCTTAATCCCTTTATGAACAACCTTTTCGAAAAAATACTTACTGCTAAGCACAAAGGTGCAATAAAACAATTAAATCGAAATACTTAAATCTAAAAATGACCATTCCACATTAGATCTGTCAAAAATCTAAGAGAAAATTAAGAAAAAAATTTTTATTTGAACCATTAAAATTCATCAAGACCGAAATACATGTTTTAATATTATAAAATTAAATTAATATTATACTGTATAATTTGCACGCCCACTTTGTCTCCAAAATTTATAGAATCGAAAAAAAAATTCAAAATAGAAAAGAGAAATCGATAATTTTCTTTCAGCTTAAGTCTAAAGATTTATTTTTATTATCAATAAGAGAATAAAAATTTAAAAACATCAAGTATTATCACAAACTTTCAATGCTATCGATTATTGGTTTTGTCTTAAAATAATCAGACAATTCATTTTTCTTTTAATTCAACCAAAAAATACAAAAGTGTGTAGGTTTTAGCAACAGCGATAAATATTCTCTTTGTTTAAATTTTTTTTAGAAACTCTTGCTTACACAGTATTTGTAAACATAATGTAACCCTCAAGGGGTTATATAATTCGGAAACTTAGATAAACAAAGCATATAGAGTAGTTACAGTAAGAAAGTTCTCTCGCGAGAACGCAATAATCTGTAGTTTGTATTCAACTCGTAAATCTTAAGGGACCAAACTATAATCTGTTAGCCGACCAGTTGACTGGTTAGTAGTACACATAGTATAACGATTCGTGCAAATTATACCAAAAGCACACTACACCCAAAGAGAGATAAGCTGACGAAGCGACACACTTCAAGAGTCTTAGTAGTATGCAGTGTAGTATAGCTTGGTACGTAAACTAATGCATTGTCAGACATATGCCACATTATTAACTTTTGCAGAGATAACCCCACGTCAATGGTTACATAATATTCGCGTGACAGCCACTATTACCGCACTGGTGTCGCTCCAGGCTAGACTGTAACGCATACTGATTCAACAGATATTACAGTACATATATAATAGTACGTACAATCATAGTTCAGAGGATAATGATAATGATACACAGATTGAAAGTTATCGGGAAAATAAAAGAAAAAAGTAAAACGAAATGTGAAATGAAGTACTGCCGTCTTTTGAACTTCCTTTTACAAACGATCTACATCACTTCCCACTTTCCTTCGACTTTTCGCCGGATAAGGAAGTAACGAGGATGAAATGGTTCTTTGATTTTTCTTTTTTCCGCAAAACTACTCGCTGAAAAATCTCGACGATTTGCCGCTGCCAAAAGATTACATCTTGTTGCACACTTTTTGGCAAACCATTTGACATTTCTACGCGACTTTTCTTTCCTTATTAAGAAAATGTTCGTTCTGCTGCTCGTATTAGTATCAATAACATTTAATGCCTGAATAGAAATTTAAATTGGGCGCTACATGTATTAATTTCAAGGAGTGAAGATTCAAGATCGGTGTTCTCGATTGGATGATTATTAAAAAATGTTCGCAGATAAGTAAAAAAATCACTTGAACAGGGACTTGAACCCTGGACCCTCAGATTAAAAGTCTGATGCTCTACCGACTGAGCTATCCAAGCCTGATGATGACGAAATTGTGTGTTTTTTCGTGTTAAATCATACAAACTTGCATTTTTTGAACTTTATATTGTTCTTTTATCAGTTTTAAGTAAGTGTGAGCGAAAGAGTGGGGGAATAGTGAATTCTAAGGAGTGGGGATAGACTTCTATGCCAGCGTGGGGGAAATGAAGGAAATAAACTCGTGACTTATATTGTATACTTCTTCACATATGAGAAAAATAGTTTGAGTTTAATTTATGTAGTATCAAAAATACTGGATAGGATATTGATGTTGTTAATATCTAAAAAGGAAATCACAGGTCAGGTAATTTAAGTGTTGTATTTTTTAGGAAAAAATACAGAGGTCTGTCTACAAGGAATAGTTCTTCAGGACTTTTTTCTCAAGTCCTTTTTCTTAATTACTCTATCTACTACTTGGGCCTCTCACCCCGCTCAGTCATATTTTTACACTGCGCAAAAATAACTTAAACTTAAAGTTCCCACGCATTTCCCAAATACTGTTACAAATCACTCTCACAATTTTACTCACAACAATTTTACCTATCTGTCAAAACATTTGCACACTGTATGTTCGACGTATTTACTTAAATCTTATAATTTACGATACCCTAAACCCTTAGTTACAAAAATGAAAACTCTGCAGTGATCATAAAACTAAAAAAAAAAAAAGTTACAGCCTAATTTTACAACTCTACACTTAACTTTTTCTCTTTTAAATGAATCGATACATATATACAGAAAAAACATATTTGTTGCAACATGATACAATCCTGTAGCAGCAACCGAATATAATCATGTTATAGCAACATTATAAAACTATAACGTTTTAATTGTACTAACGAATTGTTGCTAGTATCAACTTTCTCGTTAATATATTATAATGTAGGTTAAACATACAAGACTATCCCAATTTTACATTCACCGTTGAACAACGTAAACGAATGAATGAGCAGATATGCAACTCTCTCACTATACGAATTGTTTACTTTCTATAGTATCGTACAGAAAATATAAGCCCTACACCGATACTGAGTATTGTGATGATACCAGGGGTTTCGTATGGAGGGGGTAAAACAGTTGATACTCGTGCAATACCCCCACCATACCTATCCCTTGCTCTAGTGATGATTCAGATACTTATATCAGTACCACATGAATACATATTCGAATAGCAGAGAAATCAGCACATTAATGTAAAGTATACTATATGGAGAAGCGACAGATTTTTGTTATTCACAATATTTCTATTTTGCAGTTCCGTTTTTAAATAGTTTCAAATTGTAAAGATAAGTAAGTGGTCATGAAAATATACACAAGGAAACAAACTATTCGTTATGGAGAGTAGATGTACATCTACCCTCAATACTATTCGTACCGTGGTCAAATATATCACGAGCATCAATATATATATATATATATATATATATATATATATATATATATATATATATATATATATATATATAATTCCATACTAACATTCAGACGCGCACTTGCGCGCGCACGTCAAATCTAGTAGTGTATAAAGTATATTGTTTCGAGATGGGGGTGAGAAAAAACCGAGAGGCCAAAGTAATTATGAGGGATAGTTTAAGTTAGTCTAAGACCATCCGGACTCTAGAGCGAACGTGCTCATCTCTGATAAACAGAAATTACTGATATTTACATTCAAAAATTTGTTCTGCACTATAATTTTTATTAATAATATAACAGGAAAATTTATATGTCTTATACTTCTTGTTCAATATCTTTATTAACACATAATAAATAAAGATTATTAATTAGTAAAAATTTCTTTTATCAGTACATACCAAAATTACGATAGAAAAACTTTTGAACAAATAGTATATTACACACCGAGGTCAACAAACATGTGATCTGAGGCTTTCTTATTTACTTCCCGAGGAGTGTATGCTATTTTTTTGCTCGACGAAGGTAGAAAGTGGCAACTTCGTTTAGCGCAGCGGGCCGAAAGTTGACGCTTTCTGCCCGTCGAGCAAAAAAATCTATTATACTTTCTAATTATAAATTTTTTTTTGGTTTGGTCTGAATTATAAAGGCAATGAATTGATAAATAATTAAAAAATGGAGACAGTGCTTCTAGTTAAGCCGGTATAAAGACTGTTGATTCAAACAGTAATATGCATGTTATGTAGATATACACTGAAAAAAAAGTATGAGTCCCACACTTATAAATTTCAGTGATATTGAAATACTTGGTATTGCGAATATACTTAAACACTGTTTGAGTCTCAGCGCAATATTTTTAAGCACTACACTGAAACTCGTTTAAGTCATACACTCAAACTGAGTTTGAGCGCCATCGCAAAACTCATATCAGCAATACGCTCAAATCCTTATAGTAATAAATTTACAGAATAAAAAAAGAAAGATTATGTAAATAAATATTGCTATACATTAAAGAAATGACAATAAACCCATTTATTTAAAAATTAATAAATAATTAATAATAATTATAATATAAAATACAGAATATTGACATATATGGGACAAGGTATATTAATATTAATTTTTAAAAAATAATTTTATGGAAAGTGACTGCTAACTTTAATGTGATATTAATTTTGTACTTATAAAAAACTCATAAGAGTTGTCAGATATTTGTTTATAAAAATTTTTAAAAATTAATATCAAAATTGTTCCTGGTGACTCAAATATGTTAATTTTTTTTATTTTTTAATAATTTATTTTATTTTTTTTATTTAATTTATTAAAAAATAATGATTAAAGATTAATGTTAGGATGTTACATTTATTATAATAAAGGTTAACCTCGGTTGACAATGTGTTTAAATTTTACAATATCATAAAATTACATATCTTCAAACACTTGATGATAGGATGACAAATTCCACTCAGTTAATTTATTTTTAATGTCAATTATATAAATATTTTTTTTAATGCTCTTGAGAACAATGTTTAGGTTAAAGGTATAAACACGGGGAAAAAAAGAGCGAAATACGCGCTGAGTATTACGCGGGAACTTTTTTTACTATACTCTCTAGACTTGCAATAGTATCGTATGGAAAATATAAGTCACTCACTTAAACAGAGTATTGCGATAATACTTAAACTTTTTTATCATATTCGCAATACCAATTCATTAAAAAAGTGTATACCAATAGGACTTAAACTTTTTTTTCAGTGTAAGTATAAATCGATCCATTTGGATATTGAATACGGGATAAATGAGGATTAACGGAGTCAATTTTGCGGTTTGCAAAGTTTCAAATTAAATTACTGCTCTACTAAGTCCACAATCAATTTATTAACCTCGGGCTATGTCATTACACCTGAATAAATTATAATTATGGCTGTAAAACAAAAATCAATTTATGCGTCATAACTTAAGTTTGTGGTACTATGTTAACTGGATTAATAAATATTTGATAATAAACGACTAACCTTGTCAAATACTCGATACGAACAATAAAAAAAAATTGTAAATACAAGTTTAATACCTCACCATACCATAAACTATAAAACACACAGCAGCTTGAATTAAAAATGTAGCTCGAACATTGCAGTTAGCATAAACAGTACCCCATAACCCACAATCTATTAGTTTCAAGATTGGAAAAATGATTATATCAGGTTGCGGAGTTGCGCGAGACGACGTTAAGATATAATTCATATCCATAAAATGCCAGCCGTGAAAACTTATCATAAAATCCGAGATGACTTTGGTGAACGCAAATAATCTTGTCTCCATCTTGCTTACCCGCAACGCTCTACTTCTGAAAAATCAATTTGTCTCCCAGCTAGGTGTTTGTTCAGATTCATGTCTGCAGCATGAGTAGGCAAGAAAAATACCGGTAAAAAATAACCTTCTGATGAATTGTGATGATTAAAATATTTGTTATTATATCTTTCCTTTTTTTAATTAACGTTTAATTGAAGCAGCAAAAACTGCGCTGTGAAAAATTTACGATCTTTAATTGATACACTGAAAAAAAATTTAATTTGAATAAAGATAAAAATTTTTGAACAAAGAAAATAATTTTGAAGAGTTTCAACATTCACATCATTATTATTATTTAATGAAACGTAGTAATAACAATTAATCATTTTTTACTTTTTACATTAGAATTGATCAACAAGACTTGAAAATAAATAAACCTTTAGGAAAATTTAATTTGAAGTTTTTGTCAATAATTGGGTATATTTTTTTTTTTAATTAAAATCCATATTCACTCTCGATTTTTCAAATGAAATATTCAGGTGATTTTAAGATTATCAGTAAACAACAACAATAAAGAAGACAAAAATAAAGACTAATCCCAAGTGCACCAGCGATGAAACACTAAAATATCACATCACTTACAACGGGTTTACTCAACTCGAGTATATTTTTTGGTTGTCGCCTAGTTCCCGACGTCATAAACTTAATAGGAGAAGAAAAAGCTCGGTATAATACGATCTTGAGGCTAGAATACGATCCATTAGGACTTTAGCGCGTACAGCCCTCGGCGAATTTTGATCTCAACTTTCGTCACTACACCCCATGTCCTCGTTTCTCGTTTCCCAAGTGCGAACTAAGGTATCTTTTCCTTTCACGTCCCCTTATTTCAGCAACTCCTACCCACATTTATCCACTATATTTCTCCGTCGGCATACCCCTAAAATACCACTGAAAACCTATTGTCGGAGAAACTATAGGAAAGTACACTCAGCTAGCGTCCTACCAGCCACAAAATTCACACCATTACATTTATACTGCAAAATCACGTCGTTTCGAACTATTTTCCGTGAGAAAAAAACCGACTCAAAAAGCTTCATTGAACTTCTTCAACCCTCAACCACTTCCTTCTTCTTATCTTCTTTCCTTCACCCATCCTGCACCTTGCAGCGTTCCATTTAATTCCAGTCCAGTCTACTCCACACCACTTTATTTTTATTCTTTTCTAATTAACTATCTCTTTATTATTTCTTAAAGTGGTTCCTCGTTCTTTACCAAAGCGGTTAAATAAAATAGAGCACTTAGTACATCTACACAGAGATAAAAATTATGGGAACTGTTTCTATAAAGTTCATGAAATACCATCCTGCACTATTAAACGAACGATTACTATGAATTATGGTATCGTCGCCCGCTATTTCCAGAAAGAAAATTTTTCATCACACAGCAATGGCACTTTTTTTTTATCTGTGACTGAAATTATGGGAATGGCTCTTGAAATCTCATGATCATGAAATAGTTTCCTCAAACAACTAGAAATAGATTCAAAGCTTACTCTAAAACTGTTCTTGTAATATTTATACTAGAAAAAATAGCTATTTAAGAGAAAAATGATTTTAAAGAGTTTCATAATTTTGAATTAAGATAAAAAAATTCTTGAATCAAGTATATTCCTGTTATATTTTTTTTTTTTTGTGAGTATAGTTACCTTCTGATGGATAAAAAAAAATTAAAATTTACACTTTGGAATTTATTATGATGTTTTTAGTTATTTTCAATTTGAGATAAAAAATTTTTATGGTAATTTTATAAGTCTATCTATTACATTCAAAACAATGCCAAAATTTTTATGAAAAAAATTTTTTCAAGCTAAAATGTCTATAAATTTGTCTCCACAAATAAATCTCATTAATAAAAAACAAACTCAGGATTTTTATTTCTTCTTCAGTATTTTGCTAAACTGCCGCGGGAATGAAACTGAATTATACTTTAGACGATAAAATGTTAAATATAAAATAAAATAGAATTGACAAGATTTGGACGACACTTTGTCAGATTATGTGAAGCGTTTTTATGTAAAATGGATAATAACAATTCAGGTTAGTCGACTGCGGTGAATCGGTGAGCAAAATAGTATCAGACTGCCAGTGTTGAGGTAAGTATAATATAAAGTGATGTGGAGCTTTTTTCCTATTGATGCACGTAAACTTAATTTTATACGCAAGAATGCTCTCACCGTATGATGTACGCCAGTACTATCTCGACCTAATGCTCTTAAAGGATAGAAAATTTAACCAAATACTCACACATATAAATATATGCATACGCAGACGTGTACTTGCACTTGTACGTGTACGGATATATATATGAAGCGAAGGTTATGCACTATCGTCGTACGTGATATTTCCTCGGTTCTCAATTTACTTTGTGCAGCCGCAAGAAGATTTCCGATTATTATGCGACTACTCAGCTTGCAAATCACATTCCATTTTATAATAGTTGTGTACATATATATTATATTATATTTACTATATCCTGTGACAAATGCCAAAAGGACGTAGAAAAAAATTTTTTTTTGCCATTTAACTCAAAATTGTTTCAAACGTCAAGATCAGGAGGAAAAAATTTTGGTATCGTCATAAAACAGCCGCAGACAAAATTCTCGACTATTAATATCTCAGGAACTGATTTTGGGATTAAAAATTTTAAAAATCTTTTGATTTGAAACGTTACTTGTGAAATATAAAAAAATTGTAATGATAAGACCATTACCATTTCGCGTTACTAAAACCATAAGGGCGCATCTCAAAATATACGCCCTTATGGCATTGCAGAACCAAAAGGGCGTAAAAAATTTTTTTTTTTTGCTCCAATCGATGTAAAAATGGTAAAAAAAAATTAAAATCTATGGAAAAAACGAAAAAAAAATTTTTTTAATATATGCCCTTATGGTTTTTTTTTTAAAGTCATAAGGGCGTATCCTATTTTTTCGGTTTATTATCAATTATATGTCAGAGTAAGAAAAAAATCGTATTTTTTTTATTTTTGAATTATTTATATTTTTAATGATAAATGTTGGAATTATTAAAATTATAAGAAACTTAAGAGTAGATCAAAAATGAATTCAAAATTTTTCTTTTTTACTTAAATAAATATTTTTTCAGATAAATTAAGTTGTGGTGTGATATTTTTCATCACCCGTAACATTTATTATTTACTCTGATCTATAATTAATAATAAATCGAAAAAATAGGTACGCCCTTATGACTTTAAAAAAAATTTTTCTTAAAACCATAAGGGCGTATATTAAAAAAATATTTTGTTTTCGCTTCTACATAGATTTTCATATTTTTACTATTTTTATATTTATTGGAGCAAAAAAAATTTTTTTATACGCCCTTTTGGTTCTGCAATGCCATAAGGGCGTATATTTTGAGATACGCCCTTATAGTTTTAATAACGCGATTTTTTAAACATTAAAATTTCTGCAATAGTTACCATCAAAATAGTTTTCTTCACTTTGTAAAATAAAAGATATATGAAAAATAAATCTATTATTGCTTGATCCCATAAGTGTACTTGCAATTATTTATCGAGCTCTGAATAAAAGTTAAAAGCGGTTGAGAATAGTTCCGCTAAAACCCGATAATTGAATCGATTTATAGCTCCAATGTATTCTGATTGATATGATTGAGACAGTAATATATGACAACCATTATTCCTTTAATAGTATATGCTGCTGATTTTACAAGATATTGATGTGATTGTAAAAGCAATTTATGATAACCATTACATTTGGAATAGCACGGTTATTGCTTCCCGGCTTAACATTCAGCGATTTCATCCTCCGGTAATATTATCGGCTATTTAGTTGCGATTATTCTTTGCTGCCTTATTACTTGTTTTATTCCGATAAGCTCTAAATAAATTTTAAATTATTTTCCATATTCAAATTGAAAAAAAAAATAAAATTATAGATCTTATAGGAGAATTTGCTGGAAAAAATATTTTCTAAAGTTTATTACTGTATTTTGGATAATGATACTCGTAGAGTTGAACAAGAATTTTTTTATCGCGAGCTAAAGAATGTAATTTTCAATGGTTACTATAATAAAAAAAATTATATTGAAAAAAAAATGGAATTTGCATTCAACGGAATAGAACAGTATTAGTTTTTTGTAAATGTAGTATAAAATTTAAAAGCGGTAAAGTATAAAATAAAAATGTTTGCATGACTTGAAATCTGACGGTCAGAAAGTCACAGGCTATCTCGAGCCAACCTTCCTCTGATCCGCTGATCTCTGCCTTTAGGTCTTTACGTGACGGGACCTTCAATTTGCATAAAACATAGAACAAACAATTTTCAAGCGAATTTAATGGATTTGAAATTCATTGGAATAGGATATCAAATTTATTTGCTTGAGTTAATTATATTCTTTTTTAAATATTTAAAAAGAGGTTGATCTTGCAGGACATCCTCAAAATTTTCCGCTTTTTTTTTAATTTAAAATATTTTAAAATTTATTAATCAAGTAATTTTGAGTTTTAAAATCTGAGAGCAGATTCAGAGAGGAAATTTTTTTTTTTGAAGTTTTAAGCTGCAATTTCTTCTTTTGACTCCGCCTTTGAAGCACAAAAATACATTATGAGGCCTTGAGTCGGATAGACAAATAATTTAAGAATTATCTAAAAAAAAATTAAAAATTATCAAAATTAATTCTAAGTGAAAAGTTAAAAATTTCTAGTGAATAATACACTAGTCGCATAGTGTATGTAACATTAATTTATTTAACTTAATTGCAAAGTTTTTTCACGATTCCATTGTACAAAGTATTCCCCGAAATCGTACTTCTTATCACCAGAATATTTAAATATATTAACAGTACTAGAATTTAAAACCGAGAATGTACTGGTAGCCTTTAATATTATTCTTCTTCAGGAGAGTTTTTTTAAGGGGGAGATATAAATAATTGTTGGGGTTTTTAGAGCTTCAGAAGTTAATTGTTAACAGTTAAATTCATGAAATGAAATTCACTTACATTTCAGATATAAATTACATCATTATCAAGAAGTGAGTGTTTATTTTATGGCGCTTGGTTTGCTTCGAGTTGAAATAATAAAAAAATATTACTAATTTAAATTACCATTATAAATTTCCAAGCAAATGTAAATTTCCATAAGCGATATTATTTTTTATAGTTTCATTTCATTTTTGAAAGAAATATCTTTTATTGAATTTGTCGTACCGACTCTTGGATGCTTATATACATATATAAGCCTCGATATATACTTTTACTGGAAGCTTTTATTGAAATTGAACTAAAAAGATGAATGTAAAGTTTGTTATTTTTTTTTTTTATTTTCTTTTTAAAGTTCTTGAAACTCGGAAACTGAAGATTCGACTGGAGTATTTCAGCGGTGAACTTTTAGATTTTTTAGTGAGATTTATATTTGAATATTCGTTAAATTTAAAATTCGGTTTATTTTTTTTAGAAGCCCGTAAATCACAGTGAGAGAGTAAGAGCGTAATGTTTTTAAAAAACTTGTAATAAAACAGGGAAAATAAGGATTGTTATATCGAGAGGTACTCGGAACTCGGAATTTGCATTTAAAAGTTTGATGGAAAATTAAGCTTTTCTTTTCGCGTAGATTTATTTTTTACGAAGGCTCATTCCTCAAGAGGCTTGCGGATGCACACGTAAAGTTTTCTGATTGAGTACTTTGTTGGTTTCATTGAAATTTCATTACTCTGAGGAATCGTCGAAGCGTGGAAATATTCACAGGTATATTTATGAACAAAGTTCATCTCAAGCCTATTACTCGTTAAAAAATCTCTCATAGTAATACATACTAAACTTTTTTACACACTTTACCTCATGGAGATAAATCAAGTTGTTGAATAAACTTTACGGTTTACTTACATTAAAATAACCGAAGTGAGTACATTATAAATATAAATTACACACATATTGCTTCACTTTCTATCTGTATATATGTCACGAAATATTTCATAAGATATAAATCGGTAATTCGTACAAATAATGGAGGACGTAAACTCTTGACCCGGCAATGAGTTATTGTCAGGCTATCTCAACCCTCTTCCTCCTTTAAATCATCTGTTATCACTACCGGTCCTGAAAGTCTCCTCTTGATTTTAAAATATTATTAAATCATTATGTGATTTAATGAGTTGCAATTTTTGAATGCACAATTAATAATTCAGTCGTATCTCCCGTACTCTGATAAGAAAATTTATTGACTATTAATTTATTAATTTTTTTAATTTATTTATTAAAAATGAATAATTGTGTTTTTTTTTTTAATTCAATTAATTCAATAAATGGATTTTTTAGTATTTAAAAAGATTTCTTAATATTTAACAAATAATTTCTTAACGAACACTATCTAAAAAATATTTGTTAATAATTAAAAAATCATTTTTTTACAGCATAAAAATGTTTCTTACTTATCTGATGAACCATTTTTAAATAATTAATAGTCATATCTTTCAGTAACGTTTTTATTTTTTGATTTTTATATTATATACATCCCAATTTGACAGACAAAATTAAAAAAAAAACAGTGAGAAATTTTTTGCGAGTATAGAGATTGAAATGTCCTCTAACGTTTAACCTACAATGTAATTAAGTTAAACACGGAGCAAGCAAACAATATTGCGGCTCAATTAATTTAATATGTAAACATAACTACAGGCTGTTGTGCAGCCATCTACTGACTAATTCTCCTGATAAATATTTCGTAACTATTAACAAATCTTTTTTAGTGATAAAAAATGTTTCTTTCAATAAAATAAAGCTTAATTAGCATTAAAAATATTTATTTAATATAAAAAAGTAACTTATTTAATCTTAATAAATATTCTTAATTATTAAAAAATATACTTTTTATCTCATAAAAATACTCTAAAAAAATCCTTCCTTTACTTTCTTAATTATACAGAAAACTAGTTATTACCCGCCTGCTTCACTGGACATTTTATAGAATTATATTTTTAGATCTAAACTTGAAATTTAATTAAAGTATTCTTTTGACTTTCACAAATTCCAAATTTCATCGAATTAGCATATACCTTTTATCCATGTAATAATTCCAGCTAATATTTATTGTAACTTTCAATGTGTAATCATTATAATGTTTGCGTGGGTTTTTTTCAAAAATGAATAATAATTGACACGAAGAAAAAAAATTTGAAATGAGAATTTGGAGTCTATAGGAGCTATCTATAGCTTAGAAATTAAAAATTTTTAATGTTAACACCCACCTTCGCAAACCCCTGAGAGATGAGCTATCATAAAATTTGCCCATAGACTTTTTCTGCATATCTTTCAGAAGATTCCTACTAAATTTGTAGTCGATAGGAGCTATAGTTTAAAAACGGGAATTTTTCATTGTTAACGCCCCCGCAATCCTCTTTGGGGTAGAATATCGTAAAATTCGTTCATAAATTATTTTTTCATCACTTACAGAGAATTCCTACAAATTTTGGAGTCTGTAGGAGTTATAGCTTGAAAATTAAAAATTTTGATTGTTAATACCCACCCCCGCAACCCTCTGTGAGGTAAGATATCATAAAATTCGTTTATAGATTATTTCTACATCTCTTACAAAAGATTCATACCACATTTGGAGTCGATAGGAGCTATAGTTTAAAAACGGGAATTTTTCATTGTTAACGCCCCCGCAATCCCCCTTCTATATCCCCAAACTATATCTATAGAAAGTCTCCTATATATTTATATATAGGTCATATAATTTATATATATAAATTAAAATTTATATTTTAATTTTGTTGACTCTCCGTTTAATAAATTTTAATATCTTCAATATTACGAAATGACGTTGAAGTTAATGAAATAAAATAAAGTAGATAAAGTATTAAAAAATATAATGAGAAAGCTTTGTAGGCATTTGGAGATATGTCATTTCTACCGAGTAATTAATTTGAATGCACAAAGCCCCGTAATTCAATGTGAGGGTTGGATTGGACAAGCAGAAGCTCTTTTCCTATTATCACAAGTCGTATCCAGTCGACTAGCACCACCAGCAGTAGTAACTACTGCCCCTACTATTCCTATTCCTATTCCAGTAGCTTCTGTTCCTGTTCCCGTTCCTGATTCTCTTCTGATGCTCTTTCCGTCCTGTACCTGCTGCGCTGGCAGATGGAAAGACAGACAGAATGGTATTCTACGCGCAATTCCTGTGTACTGGATGCAATTATCTTCGAAATGAAGGCTGCTATCGCAAGGAAGAGGATAAACCAAAAACAAAAACGGCACAGAGAGAAACCAAACGATAAAGGGAAATAGAAACAGAAAGCACGTATTAACCGTGTTGTGCCTGAGAATATTTTACAATCTCTCTCCTCCTATTCTTTCCCAAATGTCCTCTACGGGGCAGTCAACATTTACGACGCTTTTCCTTTAACAACCGACGCAGTAGTAAAAAACGGTCTACGTATAAACCGCTCGACCAAAAGACTCCACTAATAAAAATAAAAAACAAAGGTAAATTTACTGTCTATAATATTAATGTCACTAAATAATCGTTTTGTCAGAGTACACAGGCTGTCTTTGTACCCGTAATTATCCGAAATTATTAGATCAAATGGAATAAAGTTCTTTTGATCAAGCAATTAAACGAGTAGAAGTTTTTTTTTAAACTTATTTTTAAATAAAAATTAAAAACATTTTTTTACTTGATTTAATCAAATATACGAGTAACAAAAGCAAACTACGAAGTAGACAAGTCGATAAATATTTGCAGAATAATTTTTATTTTTATTTATAAAAAAAAAAAAAAAAAGATTTTTTAACCTATTTTATATTTAAAAGTTGAACTAGCTCTGACAGAAATTTTTTCAAGCAACTTTATCGCGCTCTACTACTTAAACAAATTAAACAAATAGACAAGTGAAAAAATGTTTGGTATAATATTTGTTGGAAATTTAATGTTCAGTAATTTTTCATTAATTAAATTATCCTTAATTTTAATAAATTTTGAGTTACTTAAAAAAAAAACAGAGAAAACTTCGAAATATAGGGCTTTTTTTCTTACCCGATTTATCGTTGGAAATTTCGTATTAAGACACACAGAAAAAACTAAATTGTAAAATTTATTCAGATTAAATTCAGGAGTGGCATAATAAAATTAAATATTACGAAACATAATGTAAAAAATGATAAAAGCCAACATTTATTTAAACCATCAATATTTAAAATAAGAATAACTATTGACTATTTGGATCAAAAACTTGAGAACATCCAAACTTTTCTTGCACAAAGATGCACTTGACTCGGATAAGTAATAGCAGGATTTAATAATCATGATCATGAGCAGAAGAGTAGTAATGGGATAAAAGAAGAAAAATGCAAGATTTGACAATAGCACCGGTGAAGACGGGAACGAATCTGCCGTCGCTTGAACTTTTCAAGATTCTACTCAGCTTTATGAATTTACTTTTGATATTTCTTATTTAACTTTTATTTTTTTTATCCAAACTCTTTTTGGGTGAGTATCCATCCTCTCTTATCGCTCACTCTGTCTGTTTGACGGCGCCTGGAGTTTTCGAGAGAAATACCTACAAGTTTGAGTTAAGAATTCGGGAATCGACACGTATTCAGGGAGTTTCCATCCGCCTATCTTAGCTCGTCTTTCTGATGTCGGCTAAAAGAAACTATAACCCAAGTAAAGTGGGTTTACGAAAGATTAGCGAAAGAAATACATTTATGAAAAGTTTTGGATTTAATATATTCTATCTTATTTTATAATGAGTGATTGAAATTTTTTTAAGCACTATTTTATTATTGGGGATGTAGATATTCAATTATTTTGTCTTTCTCATCTGTATGATGAAGTTTATTAACTGTCATAAATATTTTATTGACTTAAATGATTATTAATTAGCTCTGCACAAAAAAATTTGAATGTTTTTAACATTGATCCAACAACAAATAAATTGTAAATTTATAAAAGCTGGCTTTCTATCGCAAGTCGTAGAATTTATTATTTAGCTAATTATTTTTATAAATTACTTTCTGTAAATAAACCTTATTATCTACGTGAATTGTTCATAGAAGATGCGGATATTAGACGATCAAATCGTTTAGCTACTAAGAAAAACAATGTAAATTTTAAAATCCCTAGCTTTGCACCCACTACCTATGAAGGTACATTTGTAATTACTGCTATAAGTCTATGGCAAGAACTTCCATCTGATATTGTAAATGCGTCCAGTTTTGAGGTTTTCAAGAATAAAATGTTTGACTATTTATTCAATCTAAATGTATGATTAGAGTCTACACTGATAGAAAATTTATGTTGACTCAAGAGATATTTTCTTGATCTAAGAATTTATTTTGGAAGACAAATGATTATTTTGCTTTAAGAATTTCTTGTCTTGATTTAGATTTTCTTGGCTTAAGAGCTATATTATCTTCAATCGATACATTTAGTTTTTCAACCAAAATAACATTATCATTTAAAAAACTTAAAATAATTCATCAAAGTATATTTCAAAAACTAAGTAGTCTTTAATTGTTATACCGAAAAAAAATTATTTCTTGGAAATAAGTAAATTAATATTAATAAAAAAAAAGCCATTCTTAACACAAGTCGGTAACATCTTGAATCAATGTTTTCGCCTATTTTGAACCAAGAGACAAAAATTCTTGAAAGAAATATATCTATATCTAGTTTCAAGAGTTCAAATTTTGAAGAAAAAAAGTTTCTTGAGTCAAGATTGTTTTTCTATCAGTGTATAAATGTTCATAAGATTGTAAGAGAAATCGAAAACATAATCATAATTATATTATAAAATTGTAATCAGAGTGCTTATTACATCTGTAAGATTGTTGTTATTAATATTTTTTTTTTTTTTAAATTGTAATCTATTGTATTTTGTATTTTTACTTGCCATTTGGCCAGCAGACTTTGGCATGAATAAATAAATCAATCAATCAAATAAATTGTAGAATAAAAATTTTTTTTCTACGGTTTAATAATTTTATAAAAAAATTTCATTCAAATTATTTCATCATCATTTATAATCAACTTAACCAACATAGGATAATTATAAATTAAAAAATGAAACGACATTTTTTAGAGAAACAAGAAGTGAACTTTGACTATTCAAAGTAACTGTTAACTGGCTGGTCATTTTGAGATTTTCCAGTAAACAAATACGACCGGATTAAAATGAATTCGGAAGCCATCACCCCAACGAGAGAACTGATTAGTTTCGATTCGCCATTCACATCAAACTTCAATAGAATCGTTCCGATTGGCTAAGCAAACATTTAATTTCAAGTTATAATATAAAATCAGTAATAAAAAAAAAACGACAATTTAACTAACTCACATTGCAAAAAATGTATATCTTTCTATTCCCATATATTTATTTATTATTTATTTATACGAACCTATGTCAATAAAATCCCGGAAAATGAATAAACAAAAAAAAAATTGCAGAGCATATTTCAAAGACCAAAGCAAATATAACCTCAGTCAAAACAAATATTCAAAGGAAAACAATTATTTTTCAGACAGAATATTTTTAGAAGTAAAAACGGAGTCAGATATAAGTTAATCGAGCCATCAAAATAAATGTTGATTAAAAAAAAAAAATCAGTCATTTAATTATTTATACTATTTGTGGGTGATTTGAGTAAATAATAATTAATCAAGCAATTGGTTACTTAAAATAAAATTTATTAGTACAAAGTGTACTTTATGGTTAGCCATTTATAAATTGAAAGATGCAGTGGTTCAAAGACTAAATGCGACGAAAATAAAAATAAGAGTAATTCCATTTGGTAGCATCTTATTCAATCGTAAATTCAACTCCGTTTTCTTAGAACGATAAAATTTGCATTTTACTTGTCGCTTTCGCATTGACTTGCGGCGAATAATGTATACATCTTTAAATCGAATTTCGATTTCATATTTATTGAGAATTCTGAGTCATACGTTTCTTTCCATTTGTAAATAAAATGCTGTCCTTTGTTAAGGTAAAGATGCTAAAGGTAGCAGTACTAACAACATTTTTTTCTATGTAAATTTTACCTTTAAAATATTCAAAGTTGATTTTAATTTCAATTATTTTTCGTCTGGTTTAAAATCGCCATTTGATAATTGAAAATGAAATTGATACTAATAGTCATCAGTATCAGTTGAAATCGTAGTATCGATTTATAAGAAGAAAGTTGATTAAAGAATTCTTAAATAAAGGAAGATAACTAAAAAATTACTTTTCGAGTTCTAATCACTTAGAGACTATACTACTTTTTCCAAGAGTTTAAAGCAATCCGAAATGTCTCCAGAAAATACTTATGGCCCTTCAAAGCCAAGTACCTGCCAGTGAACTAATCGAAGAAATGATAGCTCATGTTAACTTAATTAATTTACCCTTTTCTTCCTTTTCTGTTACTATCAATTACCAACATATTTTTTGCGAGATAACAGTTGCGAAAAAAAACGGATAAGAGATGTTTTATACGACGTTACATCATCTTTCAGATCCTCACGAGATCTCATATTTATAATGTCTGGATCCCTATTAATCTCATTCTTTTATCCCTCAACCTTTTTTATTCATACGCAAAAATTTTTTCCTTCATCCATCATAAGCTCTGTGTACATATCACCGTAAAAAATGTCCTCGTCTGTAAGTTGAATCAATTGTAATTTTTTGTTGTTGTTGGATGTTTAATGTATTGAAGAAATTTTTTATTTTTTAAATTTGTAAGCCTGAATCGAGTGCAACGGTCGAAAATCATGTGGGTCATAAAAAATAAACTCCCTCTGAATTATGTGGGGACTTATCCATCAAATTTACACTGATAAAAAAATTGACTTAATTTAAAAGAAAAAATTTTGTAGCAAATAAATAACAAAATATATCAAATCTTATAATTAGAATTTGATATGAGTATTGTTGAAATTTACTGGATAATAATTAAAAAATATACAGATATATTTTTGAATTAAGTAAAATAATAATCTTGTTGAAAAAATGTAGAGTTCTTAAAACAAGTCGGTGTTATCCTGAATCAATTTAACCGGCTTCAAACCTAGAGAAAAAAAAATACTTGGGTTAAACATAAATGTACCTCGCTTGAAAGCAATAAAGTACTCGGCCGAAGAATAAAATTCTTGAACGGACATTTCTGTCAAACTCCATCTAAGAATTGTAATTTATTTATCAATGTGTTACTTTTTTTTAAATTAAGAGTTGTAAATATTTTTAAAAAAGATTGATATTTTGAAAAAAAATATTTATTTAAGCCAAGTTATTTTTTTTGTGTAAATTGTAGTGGACTAAAAACTTTTTTATTTAATTTATTTTATTTAATTCAAATCGGAAAAATTCTGCAAAATAAATTTTTCTGTAAGTAAAGTTTCTTTAATAAATTTTTAACGAAAAAAAATTGATTTTCTACTCATTAATTCTAGAATAATTTTCAACCTAATTTCGATAAATGACCTCATAACCACAACAGCGTAGCTAATTAAATTAATAATGAATTTACTGTTCAAAAACAATAACCATCCATTAAATTTAAAAAGTATTAAATTAATGAAGGATAAATAATTTAGGTGAAAAGTTGGCGAGAAAGTTATGGTTATGTTAAACACCACGGGGCTTTTCGCTATTACACAAATACCCAAACACTAAAATTCACCCTTACATACATACATATTATGAAGCTACTCATATGTAAGCTAGAGCATTAGTAAAGCTTCCTCGTTACTCTCTTTGTTCGTAGAACTCCCTTTTCAGAATATTCAGGTATTCTCACCTCTTTTTCGCGAATGAAAGACTCGGCCTGCCTCACTTCCTTGTTCGTTCATTCGCTCACTCATTCACCCGTTCTCCCTCAACTCACTCACATGCTATTGCTTTTAGTTCCGCTAGCATAAATAGCTCAAAACACCAGCGAGCTGAAGGTTTTCATGCCGTTCAGATCCATTAAATCAGAATTCATTCATAAATTATTATATATATATACTGATCTACGAGGGTCTCCTTTCTCAACCTGTATAAAATGACATTGAATCTTATTTTTTATGGCTCTATACCTTCTGTATTTTTTCCTTTATTATCAGCATAAAAATATTTTTCCATTAGAAAATTTATCGTTAAATATAAACGAGTGAGCTTAATTTAAAGATAAAGATAAAAGTTACTGAAAATGCTGAAAAGTGTGGACTAGATATATTAAAAGAAAACTTGTTTAACTTTTGAGTTTAACTTGGTCGTCATTTACACTTACAGTTACTCTTACATTTACAGTAAGCTGGGAATGGGCTGTTCCAGCCTCACCTTTATAAATAGTTAACTCGCACTACACCACTCGTGAAATCGTTTAAATTAGATCGGCTACACATCTGACGTAATCGAGTTTAGTTTGTCTGCGGGTTTTAGAATGCCAAGATTCAAGTACTTTGCATACATACATACAAACGTACATACATCCAGATAGGAGTGTAAGTTTAACCTTTTCAATAGATTTTCCACAGAGCAATCGCTAAAGTTATCTAGTTACGTTTTCACTATGTGGTTTTAATCTATGGGAGATACCAACTGTCGACTTGGGACTACCGAGTTTGTTATTGTCTTGTAAAACTTTTAGGAGCATAAATTATTGATAAAGAAAATAAACCTTTAGGTCTCTATTCACTGTTGCGACAAAATTAAAGTTGTACTACTAAAAACTTCTGCTTGCGATTTTTTTTACATAAGACAAAATACTTTTTTGATAAATTTGAATTTTTTTTATTGTAAAAAAAAGAAGACTTTTTTTCTGATGTATTTATGTGATAAAATTGATTTTTTTTTTTTTTGTAAAATTTAGCTGTTGTTTGATCTTAAATATTAGAAGCAAGCACTGTACCAATCAATCATCCTTTCCTTGAAGGTTAATATTTGATCCTGTTTATTCTTAATTAAAGCAGCATTATAAGCATATTTGTAATTATGTTTGCAGTTGCATGATAGAGCAATCAATTTTTTTTAATTGAAAAAACGATATAAATTTACGAGATAGAATTTTAGAAATCAATTTTTCATTCATCTTTAAAATATTCAATAGCTTCTAAGAGATAAATTCTGTTTAAAAAAAAAAGCCAAAGAAATATTATTTGAGGGAACTGGTTGAGCCTTTTTCCCTCGCGTTGAATAAAAATAAATAAGAATTAAGTAGTGGCTTTTTAGAAGCACTTAACACCCTAGAGACAGTGCAGGGCTCTTTTATTTTCTTTGTCTCTTGTAACTTTTATTTATTATTTTTCACTCAACTCTCTTTTTCAGTGTATTGTCACGTAATGTATAACAACGTGTTCATGCAGACTAATGGACGTTTCACGCTCGATTTAGACGGGCGTAAAAAAAAAGTATTATAGATATAAATTTAGATACGGCAGATGTCGAGTTTCCTGCCATCAGTGAATGAGTAAAAATTATTTCCCGTGTTTTATTAAACGTGTACTCTATGTCATATATTTTGTACTTAATAATGATAATGATAATCATAATCATATCCATGCGTGAATTTAGCGAATAAAGTGGACGTGCAATTAATTCAAATTTTTTAATTGAATGAAGCCGGACTGGAAGAGAAGAAAAAAATTTTAAATTTTAAATTGCTTAACGGTATAATTGTCGGGAAAATGTTAAATGAGTAAAGTTGTTTTTTTTTTTTAATTTTTTTTATTTTTTGTCGACTTGTCCCCTATCAAGTCATCGTTCACTTTTTTGCTTTATTATTATACGCTTTTTGTTTTCCCTGGTCGTTTTTATTTCGGGATCGCCTTTTTTCTTGACCGCAGGATGCACCGGGTGCGCGTGCATATGCAAGACCGTGTATTTATTCTAAAAAAATTAGCAAAGCGACACGAGGCCGCAGCGAATGAATGAGACTGTGGATGTGGATGTGGAAATGAAAATCTGTGAACACTCGCTCCGCTTTCACAGGAAGAAATTTATTGCAGAATGGGCTGGAGAGGTGGGTCCAGATGAACGTCCAGAAACGTAATCTGGATTACGAATGAAAAACGGGAGACCTCACTAACACTACAAAAAATATTTTAAAAATAAACAAATTTAACTGAATAAACAATGTGTATACACCCGGTATATATGCACTTGTATGCAGATGATAAATAAAAAAATAATAAAACATTAGTTGAATGAATAAAGTTTAACAATGCTAAATAAATATATTTACTTTATGCTGATGTACGCGGAAATATCGACTGTTTTTTACTCTCCGATACCCTTATTTACAGTGGCTGTCAATTTGTTTCAATACCTATACTATACTCGACGTTATTCCAATTTATGGACGATAAAGTAAGCCGAGCTTCATTTATTAATATCATTTTTTTATTTATATTCTTGTGATTGGAAGCGAGCTTTTTATGAGTTTTTTTTTTTTTTTGTAAATACGAAGAAATTTATTTATAAAAATGTATGTACTGAAAAAAAAATTTTATTCTACATTTTTAATTTATCAGTTAACACAATAATTAATGATTTAGAGAATCAAACTACACTTTTTATAATGTATAAAATCTTTGCAATCTAAACTTAAAAAGTAAGTAAAGTTATTTCAGTAACAATTAATTTAAAAAAATTTTTATCAATCGAAATTCAAAATTCTAAGAAAAAATAGTAGAATTGATTTAGAGAAAATTCAATTGATAAAAATAATTATGACTTATTAAATTTTTTATTTTATCGATAGATTTTTTATTTTGTTTGATTGTAAGCGTTTAAAATAAATGGACAAAAATTTATATAAAATTCTAGTTTTTTTTTTTTGTTCTGAAAATAATATTTCCAATAGTCTGTTATGCGAGGATTAAAAAAAAAGTTTAACTTTAGCGTTATCGGAAATGAGAGACGGATATAACAGGTTATTAAAGTGTTTCGATGTTAAAAATAATTAAAAAAATAAAATGAAGTGTCTCGTAAAACGGCAATCAGGCGTTTAAGAGGAAGATTGTTACTAGTTACAGTGTAATGATAAAACTAGCATGGGATAATCAGTAAATCGCCGCTGTGACGGCTTTGCGCCGGAGATATTACTCTAGGTAACTGGGTATACGTGATGTATATAGCAGTTCGTTTAGTAATTTTCACGTTATCAGTACAGAGAAAATACCATGACACATATCCATACGTATGTAAACGTATACGTACGAGGATGTGTGTGCATAATAACACATTTAGTCTCTCATGTGTATTATACATGTGTGTACACGTAAATAGATATAAGCACACACATACGCACACTGAATATCAACAGAATCTCCACGACAAGCTCGTGAATTAACGGTCAATTTATGACAGACTCCACAGAGAATATTGTATCCTCGGTACATGAGCCAACTTGTAATTTACTTTTGACGCAATCAAACACGTGTGATTAATATCATACATAAATGACTGAATGATAAAATATCATGAAACTCAATACCTGCTTTGTTTTCGATGACAGTCGTCGTAAATTTTAGGGCTTAGTCCATCCATGGCTATACAATATTTATTAATAGAGTCGTTTTGTTATCCAGAAATTTTAGGGAAAAATTATTTTTTATTTTGCTTGTATCAGATTTTTTAACATCGGTTTGTTTGACAAACTCATTTTTAATCGAAAGTAAAAAATATGTGAGTGTAACTTGTAAAATAATTGAAATTTCCATTAAAAAAATTTTTTTTCAATCATCTTAATAATTAAGAGAATAAAGAAAATTTTGTACCGGGTATATTTTTATTTAAAATGTTTTAACCTGAACTTACGCTTTTTCATGATTTTATATATTTTTTGGTATTATTTAATTTTTTAATTAAATTTTTTTCGAGAATTTTTCAATAGTTCGTTGGTTCTAAATAAAATTGTTAGTAATTGACATTAATATAAAAATATAATTTTTTTTAAATTTACTTTAAAGGTACCCCCGCAATTTACTGTGATTAAAAATGAAAAATCATTAAGCCAAAAATATTTTATTCCTAGTTTGTAATTATCGACAATCATATAGTGACTTTAGATTGCTAGTTATTATAAATTTTAGAAAATTTAGAATTCTAAAAAATATCGATACAATTTTCTTTCCTTTTTTTTTTTTTTAATTTTATAAAAAATTTTTTCCTTTAAAAAAAAATTTTAAATGTTCTTCGAATTTATTAGACAAATTCAAAGACTTGAAGAATAAATTCCAGGTGAAATAATGTTCACAGTGTGCTGACATTCGTATAAAATGAATTTATTGTAGTTAATGTATTATTTCCTCCTCAACTTGAAAAACTTCACATTGATACTTGAGCTTGTAGGAGAAGTCTGCGAACTGACAGACAGAATCCCAAGCAGATATACTTAGACCTTGAACGAAATTTGATTGTGTAACAAGAAAAATACTATTTTCTTCCACTGGAGATGAACTTTCACCGCTGTCATTTTGACAGTTTGAAGCGTAAAGATTTTCTTTTATAAATTAATTTTTTTTTCCTTTTTTTTGGAAAAATTTTTTTTTGTCCACGTTTAAAAACTTATAAATTTTATCAAAAAAATTTTTTTTAATTATTCTGAGCAGCTTTTACCGCTTAAGATCATTCAATAAAAAAAATTTACAACAGAGGTTAAAAAGTCACTCACAACAGAAAAATAATAATTCAATTTTTTTTGAAACAGTAAATCTTAGAGTACATTGTCTGTGTAATATAATTCCCAGTTTATCGTACGTGTTGGTAGGTAGTCGTAGGTTCTCAAGAGACAGGAGTAGAAGCAGAATCAGCCTCAGCGAATGTGCGTCGTAACTCTGAGTGCATTGTAAGGGGCATACACAATTCTAATGCGATATGAATATACATGTAGATGTAGATGGAGGATGTAGGAGAGCAGATTTGTGTCTTGTGTGTGGTCTCACATGCTAAGAAACCAAATGTCTGTGTTTTATATAATGTATTATGTGAAGGTGTGTATGTGTATGTTTCTATGACAGAAAGAAATAAGGGATATGTGAGATGAGTCTCCAAGAGATGAAATAGTGTAATATATGTAGGTATATGCGGTAGAAATGGAGAATGTCGACGAGGCGAGAAAATGGACAGTGGGCAAACGGAACGGGAAGTATGCGATGGAAATTGTTCTGGTTTAACTGAGGCTATGTATGTGTATATTTTATACATACATGTATATTCATATCCATTCCAATTTCATATCTATCCAATAGCCATGAAAGAAGTGCTAAGCTATGCTCCAACGTAGACGTTATGTGAGATTAATTTTTGATGTATTAAAATGCAACAGAGTGATAATTTTTTTTTTGTTTTTAATTGGTTTTCTTTTTTTTTTTTTAAGTTTAAAAGTTTTAAATTTCTTTGCGCGAAAATTTAAGAATTAAAAGTTACACTGAAAAAAAAGTTTTTTTCCATTCAGGGAATTTTTTCTTTCAGTAAAAAAACTGGTATTCCTATTGTGTGAATACAAAAGTTTTTTTTTCCACACTAATAAGTGTACTGATTTTTGGAAAATTCGGTTTCGTCCTCAGCAAAATACCAAAATAAAAATGGGGTTGAGTTAAACTCACTTAATTAACCTTAATGCAAGTGATGTATTTATAATATTACGAACCTTTTTAATTATAATTAATAAATTAATAATTATTATTTTGTTTGGTATTTTGATTAGTAATTTTTTTTATTTTATTTTAAATTTCAGTGTATGATAGAAAAAATTCTGGCTTATTAATTTTTTACATTTTGTCATTACAGTTTTCATAATTGAGATACTTTTGAAAAAAAATATCAATGTCAAAAATTAATTATTACTTTACATACTTAACATTATACTAAACTAACTGTCGCTTAAAAAATATTTGAAACCAAACAAGATACCAATTTACCAAAATTTTGACTCAGGTTATCATTTTCAAGTAATTTTTACAAGTGTTTGAGAAATAAATGACAATTAAGATTTATGAGTTCAAAATAATTACTAGTAAGTTTTGATAAAAAGTTAAGCGAAAATTTGCATAGAACACGTCAAAAACGGCTTAGCGAAATTCACTGTAATTGGAGATGTTTCAATTACGGTGACTTGTAATACTAAGAATACGTTTAACTCAAAATAGAGTGAAATTTGCTCTACTAAATAGTTCGTTGTTCTAAGTTCAAATAGTTGTAGTAACATTAAAGTGATTATTACCTATTGTTAACTATTGTATTTTGAAGCTGTAACGAGCGTGATATAATCATGTACACTGCATAGATTACTATCTTTCCGTAAAATATATTTTCCGTTGGATTGCTCATTAAAAATGATACCTTAAACTTAGATTCTTTAAAACTATTCCAAAAATTGTTATCTTTGAAAATATAATCATACTAAAAAATTACTTTAATAGATATAAAATGTAAAAGTTTGGAGTGAATTTTCCGAAAAGCGTCCAAGAACAAAGTTCTTACATAAAAACAAATTTTATACTCTAAGTTTCTAAAAATTGTTTTAAACATTACCAAATTTTCACTGAAATTTTTTTATTTTTCGGTATTATTCCGAGATTTTATTTTGAAAAATAAAAAATAAAAAATTGTTAACTTTACTACATAGAATTGTTAAGCGTTGGCTTTAACTCTCATAAAAAATTGTTTTATTTTCATAATTCACCCACAAAAACGTAATCAACCCGTAACTTTCAACGACAAGTTATTTGCAGAGAAGGAAATTTACTTTTCAGCAGTTAAATTTAAATGACAATACTGATTTATGATAGCAGAGCCTTGAGATCTCTCACGTACAAAATAATTTTATTTTAACACTTCAAATTCTTAAAGTTAGAGGCAGTCTTTGTCAAGCACTCGGCGTTTTTATTATTTAAAACTTCTTTAAACATCTGGCTTTATATTACCATCTGAATAGTGACTTACTGTTATTATTATTATTATTATTATTTTTATTATTATTATTATTATTATTATTATTATTTTATACTATACTGTACTATCGCATGCATTATAAAAAACAAGTGGATAAAAAGAATAATAAACTACTCATTACTATTTCTCGAACACGCTGCTTCGTTATTTAAATGCTACTGAAAAAAGTTATTGAAAAAAAAAATTGCTCTGCATAAAATAAAATCCTGTATTTTTTATTGTACATCTTTTTATGCGAAAATGTTGTGTTAAATCATTTATAGCCGCTGTAACGCTAAATTACCAGTACAGGATGTATTATACAGTAAATATTCTATCGGAACTTTTTCCATTAATTTTTGTTATTAAAATTCATACACATTTTTTATATCATCGATAAAATCCATATATATTATTTAAGCATTACTTTGCCGTTAATTGGAACGCTTTTATAATTTTGACTCACTGAAACGTCAATTATGAATGCTAAAAGAAACTAATCCATTCGATTAAATTGAGGGTGGGAAACATTTTCCATGCGATTACTATCAACTATGACGAATTTGTTTTCCAAAAGAGTATTTTTCTTTTCCCGGGTATGGGAGCTTGGGTAGTTTTATATAACTTTCAAACTTTGGGGTAAGACATCCCTAAACCCCCGGAACAGCATTATCGCTATTTCTTGCCATAGGTCCATTTAATCCTGTAGGAAACAGCTTAAGGAATTTAAGCTATCAACAGATGCTATTCTATGTTCAACCAGGTCAAGAGCTTACCAAAATACTTTTTGTATGGGATGAATTATTTTTAACCTACTTCAGGAATCTTAAAACTGTTGAGAAGGGTGATTTTATTTATCGAAATACGTTTTTTTCAACGAGGAGCTAGAATAGTTTTATAATTATTTTTAAGTAGCAATGGATAATTTGTAATTTAAAAAAAAAATTCTGAAGTACTAATCTAATAATTTTATGTTCAATGAATTGAATAAAAATAAAAATTACGCAAATTAGTTGTTTGAAATTTTTTATACTATCGATAGCTGGTTAATAGATTAAAATCTTTAAAATTGTGATTGGTATCAATTTAAGAAATTTAACGACAAAATTATGTTATTGAAAAAAATCTTTAGGCTAAAATTGTAATTCCGTCCGTAATTCTTTATTTTCAGAAGTTGTCATAGAGTGAGATCTAGGTGCCCCTTAATATCTCAAAATTGAATTGATTTTTCAGTCAATCGATTGTTTTTAGCAACGCTTTGATACAATAATCGGAACTATCAATAGACTATGTACAGCTCCAATTTCACAGCGCATGGATCCATAATTTATCTTTCATACAACTTCAATACTTCACCGACTTCCATGAAAAAAAAATTCAAAAAAGCTGTTCAATGAAATATTCGATAAAATAAAATGAAAATGAACCAGCAACAGAACATATTTCATACAATTTCCATGACATTTTTCACAAAAGAAAAAAAAATGGACAGCCCTAAAATGAGGATGTATTTATATCGGAATATATTTGACATCGGCGAAAGTGCACTCTATAATAGGATAAAGCAATAATTTAAAGGGGAAGGGTAAGATTAGATTTTCTCATGGTCTATGCATAGAATGAGAGTCCATGCGGGACTTGGTAGGGTGAATAGTCGTCGTCGAAAATTCGGTTGCCAAATATCGAGTTATTCTTAACATATAGAGGTTGTGCTTGCACAAACGATTTACCCGTGGATAAGAAACGAATTTCCTGACACGTGCAATATATTGCCCTTATACTTCCCATGCTTTTCTCTCATTTCTACTTTTATCACTCTCCAACACACTCAATATGTATACATATATACATATATACACATATCCCCTTATATACCCTTGCCCTCCGGCTCATTCGCGCTCTTTCTTTATTCCTCTGCTCGTATCCAGTGAAATTCGTAGCAATAAGCTTTGGAGCTAGATTTTATTCAAGCGAACCGATTGTTCGAAACTAGTCTAGCTACTGTAACTTTATCTCTATCTATAGCTATGTATTTTTAACTTAAACATGCACCTCTCAAGGCAATATTGCACTTTTAAACTGTTTTATATAAAATTATACTTGCGTAAAATAAAATTTCTTTTTAATTATTGATTGTACTTTATCTTTTATCATAACCCCGGGAAAAAATTTTATAATATAGCCAGTTTTTATATCAGGCCATATTATGGCTGGATCTGATTACATATAATTATCAAAAATATATTTTTATAATAATTTCTAATTTTGATCTATTTTCTAGAAATTTTGAAGTTTATTAAAATGTTTTACTGAATAAACATTCTTTCAGTAGTTGATTAAATTAAAAAATTGATGATAGATAAGCTCCTCAGAAGAGTAATAATAAAAATTTTTTATTTCAGAAGTTAATACCTCAAAATTTAAGTCTCTAATAAGGAGAAGACGCAACAACCAGTCGCCCTCTATCGAAAATTTTTAACATTATTTTCGCTCAAAAAGTTATACATGGGCATATATGACCATATCAAGCCAGAAATTTTCTGACGTTCTTTATATGTCCATGAGGGTATATAAAATAATCGAAAAGTTTTACGTTTCAAATTATCCAAAATCTTAAGCATTAAAAAAAATGAGTGTGTGTAACTATCATACCCGATTGAAGTAATACTTCTTTGGTATTATAAGAGATAGCGATTAAATTAAGTTAAAAATCGATACATCGTATGAGAATTTAACAAGGCATTTATTGACGATGTAACACTAGCAATATATACATTTATTATCGTCTACCTGTATCAATATCTTTAAGTACTGTATCAATATTAAGCTGTATCAGTATAGCTGTAAAAAGCTGTATCAATATTTTTAAATACTATTAGGATAAGACAATATATTAATCCTCTTCTAAAAAGTTGATGGTTGGATGTCGTATCGTTTTAAGTCAATTCTGTGACTATTTTATTCGGTTGTTGATTAGTCGACTGAGATAATGGGGGGAATTTTGAATAAATGAAGGCAAGCGAAGCGTGTATGTTATGTCTAGTGCTATAAAATCAAGGTTATATTGGGTCAGCTTCATGTGTATTCATAATAAATATATACTAACAGGGCATTCTGAGAGGTACAAAGTATCCATAGATATAGAGTATCAAAACAGTTTACTTTGGTTATATCCAACTTAAAAATCGACTATACAAGCTAGTATACTGAAAATAACTTGGTTGCTTGTATGAATAATTAATATATAATTAATTCTATTGAATGATTTTTATAATTATTCAATTTAATATTTTTTGTTAATTACTAGCTGTTACCCGCCCGCTTCTCTGAGCATTTTATAGAATTGTATTTTTAGATCTAAACTTGAAATTTAATTAGAGTATTGTTTTGACTTTCACAAATTCCAAATTTTATCGAATTAGCATATACCTTTTATCCATGTAATTATTCCAGCTAATATTCATTGTAATTTTCAATGTGTAATCATTATAATGTTTGCGTGGCTTTTCTTCAAAAATGAATAATAATTGACACGAAGAAAAGAATTTGAAATGAGAATTTGGAGTCTATAGAAGCTATAGCTTGGAAATTAAAAATTTTTAATGTTAACACCGACTTTCGCAAACCCCTGTGAGATGAGCGGTCGTAAAATTTGCACATAGACTTTTTCTACATCTCTTACAGAAAATTCCTACCAAATTTGGAGTTGATAGGAGCTATAGTTTAAAAACGGGAATTTTTCATTGTTAGCGCCCCCGCAACTCCTCTTGTGGGTGGAATTTTGTAAAATCCGTTCTTAGCTGACCTCTACTCGGCGAAAGGAATGTTCCTGCCAAATTTCAAATCTCTAGGTCTTATAGTTCCAGAGATATCGTGATGAGTGACTATATGTACAGAAAGTCTCCTATATGTATTTATAGATTTCTTTGTATATTTTTGATTAATTTGTTTATAAACTATTAATTAACAAAATTAAAAATATTTAAAAACCGGTCGTCCAGTTACCTCCTAGTCGAACCTAAAAAAGTTTTACTTAAAAAAAAAATTTCACTAAAGAAAAATGATTTCTCGAAAATTTCACTCTTGCTTCAAAATATTCATCGTAATCATTCTGTTACAAAAAAAAACCTTTGTATTGTGTGGTGTAAAACAAAATTACGGTGAAAACGTCATTTAGCATGTTAATTAATAGGTATCTATCCCAAGCCAACTAGTAGAGTGTATTTACAAACAGTCAGACAAGTGATGGAGTCGTAGAATGTATTCGATTAGTCAGTTAGTGTGTTCGTAGTCAGTTAGGAATGAGAGCAGCTGAGACGATGAGGAGAGATTCCTGTTTAATTTCAGCCTCTACAACAAGTACTACAAGTACTGGGACCTAAGAAGATATATAGGAATGTATGTAGGGTTTTGGTTAGTATGTTAGCTTCTGAAATCCAGTTTCGCGGAATCGATTCACCTATACTTGGAAATATATGCCAGTGTGTATGTTTGATGTACATATATATATATATATATATATATATATATATATATATAAATCTATGGAGGTTGTACGTCGAAATTGGAGAACAAGAGAGACAAGTTTGAATGGTACTCGCTAGTGTCTTTGTCGGGTAGACGCCGGCTTTAATGTGACAATTACAACTTGCCAATCTTGGGTGTAACGTAAAGTGCCTTTCTCTTCCTCTAGCTCCTGTACTACACCACTCTGCGCTATACAGTTCACTCAGAATGCTATTTGATAGACTAAAACTTGTAATACTTAATAGAGAACTATCTTCAATGATTATAATTTAATTGTTTTGCTACCGAAGTACACAGAATTCTTTTTCTGGTTGGAAGTAAATTATTTATGGTCTTTTGAAATAATTTTATTCGGTTCCCGTGAAAAAATTTTTAGTATGACCATATCAAAATAGGCACAAAAATAAAAACATAATATCCTGCAATTTTTATTTTTTTTTAGAAATTTATACGTCAATTAAAATTTATTGAACGAAAAATGGCTTACTAAATGATTAAATTAAAAATCAATGTCAATTTTCAAAATTTTCGCATTACGATGAAAATAACGCTCTATATCTCTAAAAATATCAGAGATTTGATTTAGAGAATCTTTTTTATCGGAAATTAAATTTCCTGTAAATTTGTTCAGATATTTTTTTCATGTAAATTCAGTTATTTATGAAATAACGTCAATAAATCACGAATTTTATATAAAAATCAGGTTTATTGACCCGTGCAATCTTTCAGGTGCTGATGACAACTGCATCGCAACGGATACTTTTGTAGAGCATTTAAACTTTAGTAAATCACGTTTTGATATAATAAAATAAAATACCGTTGTTACAGATATTGAAAAAAAAGTTTCTGTGAATCTTAAATGGGAAATCCTTCTACGGTGTTAATATTAAGGGCTCAATTTTTCAGGGAATATTTTCTTTGACTTTATAAATTTTTTAATAAATTTTCATTTAATAAATTTCTAAAACTAACATTATGAAAAAAGTAGAATTCTTCATTATATATAAGAAATATATTTTTGACAAAGAAATTTACTAAAAAAAAAAAAAAAAAAGAGAACTAACCTTAATATTAACAAATGCCCACGTCAGAAAACATGAAATTATAAAAAAAAAAAATAACAAGAACAATAACAAGTTAAAATAAAATAATGAAGATAAAATATTCAATAGGGATTATATTAGGGGAAAAAATGTGAAATGGTTTTTTCAAATTACCAGAAATGAAATCCGAATAAAATGACATCAACATGAAATATGTCTGGTGCAGGTTGCTGGTCACCCAGTGGCCAGCGGTAATCCATCTTCTCAAGTGACTGGCTGACGACATGCCAGCTCAAGTAAGGCCCTATACTACTGTACCATGGCAGTTTGTTTCACCAGTACACTTTCACGAAAAATGAGGGTCACGCACACAATTATTTACCCGAAAAAAATCTATTTGTCGGTGTTTCCAACCTCGCGATTATTTAAATTAATTTCTGCTCTAAATTTATTATGATAAATTGCCCTCTGCCGTAGTATTTTCTGTATTGTTGCTAAATATGCATTGTAATAATTTTTAATGCACTATATGTAGAAGTATGGAGAGAACATATATCATTATTATTATCGTGTTCATGATTTTCGATATCATTATTATATTTAATGTATAATACAATATAAAGAGATGGAGATAGTATAATAATAAACGTGTAATGGCGACGAGAAAGGATGAATAGAGTGTGTCACTTGTGAATGTACTCGGCAAATTATTTGCTCCAATAATTCGATTGTACGGGTACATTGTACGTGGCAGCTTACGATTGAACGGATTATCATTCGTTTTATTCTCACCATAGATAATTACCTGCTATCCTTCTTATTTTCATTGTCATCATTTTTACACAATTTAATAATTATTATCATTTTCTTTTTTTACATTTTTACAAAAATGTGATATAATTTGACAGTGAATTATTTTTAATAATTAATGTCAGTTAATACTCGAATAATTCATGGTTCAAGGATATTCAATTGAAATTTTGATGGAAAGAATAATATAAACTTCAAAAATATATTTATAACGGCGAAACTGGGGCAAAATTAATCGACTTTTATGTTATACTGAATACGGTGGATCTTCAACTTTTACTTCTATCCAAGAAAAATATTTGAGAAGCAATACAAATCTTCGGAGTAGAATATTTTATGAAAAATGTATAGAATGTTATTTTTATCTGTGTATATTGTTTTTTTTTTTTTTTTTTAGAACTTTCGTTAAAAATTTAATTGATATCCATAGAAAAATATTGGTAGCTGCAATACAACTGCTCTTATCCAAGACTATTCAATTTTAAAGAATTATCGCACTTAAGGTTTTCAAAAATCTGTTTTTTATTTTATTTTTGCAATGTACATATATTTAAGTATATACACTAAAGAAAAAATCAATTTGATTGAAAGTTGTGAACCAAATAAAATTTACGCAAATTAAAAAAAATTTTTCTTTTGAATCGTTAATTTTTTTTTCCAGTGTACACACATAATTGAAAAATTTTCATAGTAATACTTGTATTTGTAAAATCGTCTTAGAACGTGTAGCACTACAATCGTCTTGCTAACTCCTACGCGATTAGTAACGAGATAGTATCTTACATTAAACGAATTTTTTTAGATTTTTGAACTTCGATTATTTAAATTGAAGATATCATGCTTACCACATGATACCTTTTTTTAGATGACCTGTAAATCGTTGACACAAGCTAGAAAAATCATTATTTGTAAAAAAAAAAAAAAAAAAACAAAATTTATTTATAAAATTCAAAGTGACTACTATATGTGTATTTATTTTCATATGGATCATTGAAAAAGTCTCTTCAGAAAAAAAGATTAAAAAATCTCTTTTTCAGAGATCTTGATGTTATTTTAAAATGTAATTTTTTTTTTATTCTTCCAGAGTTATAAATTCAATGATCGATTAAATTATAAAAAAATTATTAATGAGTGAAAAATGATAATGAGCGCTCTCTTAACTATTATATCATCTATTACACGAATGGTGATAAAATGAGTATAATAATGACAAATAATGAGATTATTGAAGGGTAATAAATTCAAGGGAGTTATTGTAATTATAATTATAACTTATAATAATGTAAGTTGGTAGAATGAGTGAGTGATGTAATGAAATAATAATTAAATGTTAGGAACAAAATTAAGCAAAGGAATCGTGAGTTGCGTAAAATTACCTGTAACCTAAAATGAAGCAGTAATTTTAGGAGCGTAGGGATACAAGTTAATAATGAATTCGATTAAAGGCCAGAGGGTTTTGAGGTCGCGCGGGAGCAGAAAGCCAGAAGCTATGCTGGCGCTTTATACTTGTACGTTAATACTGTACGGTGCATGTGTAGTAGTAGTGTAGTGTATTGCAGTGCAGGGGGTGCAAGTACGAACTCGTACTCGAGAGATAGTCGGACAAAGAGAAGAGTATGTATGTATTCTCGGTTGAGGTGAACCACGCGCGCCACTCACCGACCACGCCCTAGCAATAACTGGCGCAGTTAATAGTCGATCGAGAATGGATAATTTAATGAGGCAACCTGTAATGTGTTAAAGATGCATACTCAACCTAATTTACAACCCTTCACTATCTATCAAGTAATCTCTGTCTAACTGACCTTGCTTCCCACAACGCTCACAGTCAACATGTTACACGTTTCCTATTTCCGATTGATTTATTAATTAATATTACTGTCCGATTATTTTAATCTTATTCCTCATTTATATAACCAAGTGTTTTAATCCGTTAATTGATACTTTTTACCTTTAGACGATTACCGAAATTTTTACGTTCTTGAAAAATAAAATTCATGTGCTCGTGTAAAAAAAAAATCGTCTCAAAAGAATCTTAAAAAAATTATTTGTTTAAAATCTTAAACGTGACACAAACTAAAAATATTTTAAGACTCTTTTAAGACGCCAAAATAAAATTTTGAGAGCAGAGTTTTGAAATTTTTGAAAAATTATTTTCTGTCTTTTTTAAGACGCTCCGTTCTAATGTTTCGGGACTCTGTCACTGTAAGCTTATCTTAAAATAGTCTTCAAAAATTTGTTTTTAACACTATTATTATAGAGCGTCTTTAAAAAGTCTTAAAATGATCTTAAAATAGTCTTAAGAAAAAATTTTAAAAGATCATTTTAAAACTTTTCAAAGACGGTCTATAATAATTTTCCGAAGCTCTGTCGCTGGGAGCTCATCTTAAAATAGTCTTAAAATTTTTTTAAGATTTATTTAAGACTATTTTAAGATTTTCTTAAGACTTTATTCTTTATTCTTAATTCAATTTAAAAAAAACGAACTCAAAAATGTTGCGGTTAAAAACTCACAAAATCTCTAATCTGGAAAATTTCTAAAAATTAATTTTCATAACAAATTTGAGAACCAAATTTCAAAAATCTTCTCTCCGAATTTTATTTTGGCATCTTAAAAGAGTCTTGGTTTGTGTCACGTTTAAGATCTCAAAGAAACGACTTTTTTAAAACGATTTTTTTTTACACAGATAGCTAAAGAAATTTATCGGCTTTATAAATTTTTTCTTTAAATAAATTTTCTTGGAAAATTTTGCTGAAGAAATTGAGATATGATAAATCATTAAAGATATTAAATTAAGTAAAATCATTATTACGTGATTTTCAGCGTATCTACATAAATTTTATATCTCAGTGATGATTCCATTATTTTATTGTAATTTAGTTAATCAGTGAACCGTAAATATATACTTATCATTCCTTTATTATTTTATTAAACATACAACGAGTGATAGAATATTTGTACGAGTAATTTAATTTATCGATTTTAATTATTTCGTAATTAGTTTTTGTGCTTAATGCGGAGTTTTCCAATTATTTTTAATGAAAAAAATATTCCTCTGAAACAAAGAAGAGATCGCAATATTTGTTAACAAATTTTCCATCAGTTTCTACCGGGCATGCATGGTAATTAAAATTTTTTCTCGAATAAATTTGCGGTATTTCTTGTCTGAAAGAACTTGAGGCTTGATTTTTAAACCCTTAAATATTTAATTTTTCGATAGATATTCTGTTATATTTTTATCGAAGAAACTTCCAATAATTCAACAAAAGAAATAGAAACAATGATGATTTGCACAAGTTTTTTAGAATGTTACGTTATCCTAAAGGATAATTGCTCCCAAAATATTCGAAATAAACGTAAGTCATGTTCGTGACAATGTTCTATCAAACCTTCGTCACTTCTTAGTTGACAGGAACTGACAGGAAAATAATAAATAATCAACGAATAACATTGAAATCACCGAACAGGAAAAACTTTTTTAGATATTGCTTCAAATAATTTGTCAAAATTAATTATATGAAAATATTTTCCAAAAATATTTGCATTTGTAGTTTTTTTAAATTTTTGCATGTAGAATTTTTTTTACAAAAATTTTTTATACAATAAAATAGTCAAAATATTGCTGATTTCAGTATAATTTATTTCTGTTACTTTCCTCATACTTTCTTAAAGATTAAAGGCATTTTGTCATTCGCAGCTAATGACTAAAATCATCAAGACAAATTTGTTTCAGTCTACAAATTGATAAACAATCTTACCTTTACTTTCAAAGATTACAAATTCAATACCTAAGGCCAAAATTCTAACCACCGTTTTTGTTGTAAAATCTGAGGTGTTAAAATTGAGACGAGCATAATGCTCATAAATGAAATAGTAACTGCAGGAAAATAGTGTGACACAGTAACAATATAATAGCAAGTACAGGGGGGTAACAGTAGTAACAGTAGCAAACTAAACTCATTGAAATGTAACGGTTGGAACAAGCAGAACAATAGGTGGTGATGGAGAGCTTGGTGAGGTGTGGGTCTGCGGAATAATGTGCGTTGAGGCAGCACAGTCGACTAAGATATATAGGTACATATAGATAAAGCACTGAATAGTAGTACTATATTATTAGTAGTGCTATACCGAGAGGAAGAGTTTATGCTCCTTGGTTGAGAGAATTTTACGTAGCAGTCGAGTGGTCACATCGAAATAGTAATGCAGACGTCCCGTAGACGTTTCACGGTCTTTTAGAGAAACATGAGCCGGTGAAAATGTATGACGGGTGTACTTACGAGAAAAGTGATAGGACCGAATTTCACTTAGCTGTCTATATATATATATATATATATATATATATATATATATATATATATATATATATATATATATATATATTAGGTGGGTCAAAAAAATCGAATAATTTATTTTTGATTTTATACTCTGAAAAATAGGTTCGTAGACACCTAAAAAGAATTCTCTCCAAGTATAAGCTCTTAATTATAACGGGAAGGTCCTCCGCTTTGCGGGTTTCTATTTTTTTCGAATAATCAGATAAAAAATTTATATCTCGCTTCCAACTGCTTGGAAAAATATTCCGTGGCATAGATTTTGTGAGAAATTGAATGCTTTACAAAAAGGTCTCTTATGACTTTTTCAAAAACTCAACCGATTAAAAGATATTCATAGTTGAAGTTTGGCTATTTTAAGGAAAATATTCGTTTTTAATATGAATTTTATAAGTCGATGAAAAAAATTATTTCGGATTGCGGAACTCATGATTTTGTAGGAAATTTACTGCTCTACAAAAATGGTCTCTTATGATTTTTTGATTAAGTGAAGCCGTTACGAGATATTCATCGTCAAACATTAACGAATATCAATATTTCCAGTTTTTGATCAATAATTCGATAAATTTTAATTTAAACTATGAGTTTCAGGAAAATTTACATAAATTTGAGTTTCGATCGATAAAGAAATGTTATAATAAGTTAGATAAAGAATTATTGGAATTATCATTGATTTTCCTTGGAGAAATGCCTCAAGAAAAGATTTCTTTCAAACGTCCTGGTGCTGTTCATCATGCTAGATGGATGGCTAAGGCCATTTATAGTTTGAAAATGTATCTATTCAGAGATGAATTCAAACTCTCTCAGAAAGAATTGCATGGTCTTCGTCATTTCTGTATTTTTATAGTCACATTGTATTTAAAAGCTTGGTTTTCATCAACTTCTGCAACAACTGCTGCTTATCATGACTTGCAGTTTATGAAAAATTTATTGGAGTACAAACATATCAATCCTTTGATTTCTTCAGCTACGTGTGAAAAAATGATTTCGCACTTATGGTATTTGAGCGATGAACTTGCCATTTTATCACTGTTTGACGATGGCGTTCCATTAGAAGTAAAAAAAGTATTGTTGAAGCTGTTAATACTCGTGAAGGTACAGATTCTAAAGCTAAAAGATTTGTAATTGCTAAAAAGATTTGAATTCATTGGCGCAGAGAACTCTGAGTGACTTTGTGTCTAAAAAGTCATTAAATCTTTTCAAAATCTTCGATCTACCGTATGACTTTCTTGATGTCGATGTTGAATTATGGCCTACTAATGAGAGTTATCTCGAAAATAAAGAATACTTTCAACAACTAAAAGTTGTCAATGATTCAGCAGAGCGAGCTGTTGCATTAGTCAGTGAATATAATCAATGCTTGACAAAAAATGAAGAACAATTCCAGTACTTATTGCAAGTTGTCAAAGAACATCAAAAACATTCCCAAATTGTAATAAAAGAAATTATTTATAGTAATAGCGTACTGTTATGTTAAAAATATAGACAATTATATTGCAATTGATAATTCAATAAAAAATTTATCTATAAAAAAGTTAAATACTGGTTGTTTCTCACTTGATTCAATACTTTTCATATTAAATTTGACAAAGAAATATGTCATTCACTTCAAATTAAACTAATCATTGGCTATATGTCGAAAAAAATGCTCTAATTTCTTGTTTTAATGCAATCAAACAAGCTCAAGACTGAAAACAATATTAAAAAAATTGTTTATAACATTTCTTTATCGATCGAAACTCAAATTTATGTAAATTTTCCTGAAACTCATAGTTTAAATTAAAATTTATCGAATTATTGATCAAAAACTGGAAATATTGATATTCGTTAATGTTTGACGATGAATATCTCGTAACGGCTTCACTTAATCAAAAATCATAAGAGACCATTTTTGTAGAGCAGTAAATTTCCTACAAAATCATGAGTTCCGCAATCCGAAATAATTTTTTTCATCGACTTATAAAATTCATAATAAAAACGAATATTTTCCTTAAAATAGCCAAACTTCAACTATGAATATCTTTTAATCGGTTGAGTTTTTGAAAAAGTCATAAGAGACCTTTTTTGTAAAGCATTCAATTTCTCACAAAATCTATGCCACGGAATATTTTTCCAAGCAGTTGGAAGCGAGATATAAATTTTTTTATCTGATTATTCGAAAAAAATAGAAACCCGCAAAGCGGAGGACCTTCCCGTTATAATTAAGAGCTTATACTTGGAGAGAATTCTTTTTAGGTGTCTACGAACCTATTTTTCAGAGTATAAAATCAAAAATAAATTATTTCGATTTTTTTGACCCACCCTAATATATATATATATATATATATATATATATATATATATATATATATATATATATATATATATATATATATATATATATATATATATATAGGGTGATTCAGAATTAGTGTCCGACCGAGAAAACTTGGATAGAAGAGGCGATTTTAAGCACAATTGCAAGAATAAAATTTTTCGAAATTCTCAATATTTTGAGAGTTATTGAGGATTGAAATAGACCAATCAGAGAGCTCGTTACAGATTTAAAGAAAGAAAAAAGTACAATAAAATTTACCAAGCGAACTTCATAACGAATGATATTATTGACTTATTTATTTTAAAAATAATATAAGATGTTATTTCTTTTGTTTCGAATAAATAAAAACTTTAATATTTTTATTAGAGAAAATAAAATTATTTCGCGCATTTCCTCGGGCTTACTCGAGTTATACAATTATGGTCTTAAAATTAGTATTGCTGGTTCTCCTGCCTATTGTCATGCAAGTTGTCTTGATGATTGTCCTACGGAGTGTTATGTAGAAAATCTTACTAAGTGTTCTGACGTTCAACAAGTATCTTAATTTCATCTAGTAAATCGGTGGGATTTATGGGAAAAATTATTCTCTACAAAAAAGTGATAACATCATTTTACCGTATCATTAGCCCAAAAAAAAGTTGGAGCTGCATCTCGGTCGAAAATTGCTATTCACTCCAAAAATTGTTTTCATTTATGAAATTCCACAAGTATCTCACTTTTATTAAATGAATAGGTAGGAATTATAGGAAAAATTATTCTCTACAAAAAAGTATTAAAATCATTTCACTGTATCTTTAGCCCAAAAAAAGTTGGAGCTGCATCTCGGTTGAAAATTGCTATTCACTCCATAAATTAAGTTTCCATTTCTGAAGTTCCACAAGTATCTCATAAGTGAGATACTTGTGGAACTTCAGAAATGGAAACTTAATTTTTGGAGTGAATAGCAATTTTCAACCGAGACGCAGCTCCAAATTTTTTTTGGGCTAACGATACGGTAAAATGATGTTATCACTTTTTTGTAGAGAATAATTTTTCCCATAAATCCCACCGATTTACTAGATGAAATTAAGATACTTGTTGAACGTCAGAACACTTAGTAAGATTTTCTACATAACACTCCGTAGGACAATCATCAAGACAACTTGCATGACAATAGGCAGGAGAACCAGCAATACTAATTTTAAGACCATAATTGTATTACTCGAGTAAGCCCGAGGAAATGCGCGAAATAATTTTATTTTCTCTAATAAAAATATTAAAGTTTTTATTTATTCGAAACAAAAGAAATAACATCTTATATTATTTTTAAAATAAATAAGTCAATAATATCATTCGTTATGAAGTTCGCTTGGTAAATTTTATTGTACTTTTTTTCTTTCTTTAAATCTGTAACGAGCTCTCTGATTGGTCTATTTCAATCCTCAATAACTCCCAAAATATTGAGAATTTCGAAAAATTTTATTCTTGCAATTGTGCTTAAAATCGCCTCTTCTATCCAATTTTTTTTGGTCGGACACTAATTCTGAATCACCCTGTATATATACTCGCTATAAAACTCCCGTAGTACATCTCGGAATTCAGTGTCTCTTTTTCTCCTCCAACTCATCCTCATGTCAACCTTTCTATTTCGCGACTGTGTCAATCCTTGTCGTTTTATCACAGCTTTACTCTTTTAACCCGGTTCAGTTCCACACTCAGGTATTGGGTAAAACATGAGCGATGACTACCAGTCAAGGGACCAATGAAAAATACAAGAGCTTATAAATAAGAAAATAACAACCGAAAGCTGGAAGCTTTTTACTTCTTACCATGGGTATTGTCTCTATTTTTATTCTCTTTCTACTTTTTCTTTAAACCGACGCGAATCCTGTGGACTTGGGAGTAAGAAAACGCATTTGTATTGTCACGAGACTCGGTACCCGGTCGTATGTACTCGCGTTGTTTATACTGATCTGTTGAGGGATTTAGAGAATTTCTTATCAGCTATCGAGTGTCGAATTTATTCGCTCTGAATACTCAAGTTCTGGAGCTATACTTCCGCGAAGCTTAGAGCCATTTATTTAAATCGGTTTTAATGTTATATATATTTAATTTTACTCGTAAGAAATTTTTCTATTAATATGACTATATCACACTATGTATTAGAATAAAAAAATAACTTATTAATTTTTTTTATAAATAGTTATGTCAGTTAACATTTTTTATTCAACAAAATTTGGTTTAGTAGTTTATTAAACTAAAGAATAATTTAAAAAAAGATTTTTTATTTTGCAACTTAAGATTAAAAAAATTCAGCTCTCTTGTAAAGAGACATTTCAGTGATCATGCGCCACCTACCGGATGTTTTCAATACGAAATTTTTTCAAAAATTTCTTATGGATTTATCAGAAAATTTTTTTATGAATTTACATTTTGTCTATTGGATTTTTTGTTTGTTTAACTTTTGCGCTAAATTAATTAAAACTAAAAGTTGTTGTTGACTTACCAATGGCGCCAGAAATTTCATCGATCAAAATGCAGACTCACGATTCACCTGTTGAGCAGAAAAAAAAATTCATTAATTTTTAACAACACAATAAGTGAATCTGGCGCCCTAACTTGAAAAGTAGGGTTGTAGTGGAGCTTAGAGAACAATTGGGTCGTTAATAAGTTAACAAGAATGTACGATTGGAGGGCTGAGGAAACTTTTTTTTTGTCTTTAGAATGTCGATTTTGTTACTTTTTTTTTTTTTTTTTTAAAGAATTTTATGGTAAATTTTACAATTCTAAAATTGATAAAAAAGATCAATATTTTAGTGCGGAATAAAAAGCTTGAAGATTAAAACTCTGAAAACAAATAAAAGTTTGATGATTATTGTTTTTAATTGTTTACATAATAATAAAGGTAATTAAGTTAATAAACGAGCGCCTTTCGTAACGTAATTAAAGAGTAGTCTTACCGTTAATGTAAAACACAAGTCTCATAGTAACAATGTCAAAGGAAACTTAATTAATAATTTTAAGAATACAACAAATTTACTAAGAATTATTTTAAGTATTCCATTGAATAATTACTGCTGTAAGCTTAAGTAAAAGTAAGTAAAATAATAAAACATTCTGAATAATTAATTATTCTCCATTAAATAATCCAAAAGTATTGATTTTTTCGTCACTAATCAGGTAAGTAGTTTAGAAACAGTTAATTAGCGTAAAAGCTTCGACTTGTTCTCGTTTTACTTTTTAACGTTAGTTTTTTTATTTAAAGTAGTATTTATGATTTTTTTTATTATTTGATGGAAGATCTGCGAGTAAACAGCAATGAGTAAGAGCAAACCTTTTTAAAAGGAGCATACACCTAGTAATCATCAGCACTGCTCTATCCTATACTGGTCTTTTGATCACGACTGACATGAGTTTACGCTAATTAACGGGTACTGAATAGTAGGTAGAAGACAGGCGATAGAAAAGTGTATTTAGATTTTGTACGTGAAAAATGAGTATAAATATATGTCAAGGTGTATCGAAAAAACCAAAAAAAAATAATACGGGAAAAAAATTTTTTAAAAATTTAGAATTTTATATCTCGTTATACAAACAACTTACTGGTAATCGCGACAAATAGTTTCGTTAAAAATTTAACACTTTACAAAAACAGTATGGTATGATTAATCGATAAATTTACTTTTCCAAGAGTTGTTCGAAATTAAAGTCAGATATATCCCAAATTCGCAGTTTTCAATTTATTTAAAAAAAATTATTGTTATTTATAGAAAAAACTTCGAATTCATCTTTAATAATTTTTTTTCTAATTTAGAATTAGACGTTCTTTAAAATCGATCAGATATTTTTACTTTAATAACAAAAATTTCGCTGAAAATAAAAGAAAAACTTCCAATTTGAAATATGTCCAAATTAAATCTAAAATAAGTTTTCCAAAAATTAATTTATCGAAAAATCTTAAGAGACGTTTTTTATAGTGTGCAATTTTCTACAAAAATATGTGTCGCACTAGCCAGTGAGTTGTTTGAATGATAACACATAAAATTTAAACTTAAAAAATATTTTATCTGTAAAAAAACTTAATAATAACTTGAAAAAAAAACTATTTGGTTTTTTAGATATATCATGACTATAATTCATATATTTACCGGATTTTTTCGAACAACAGTCAATGACCAAACATTAAACAGTTAAATTATTTTCATGAGTATTAACTAGGCTCATAATGTCGAAAAAAAAGGAGAAGGGGTTAATAAATGAATCCATTGAACTCTATTAATTTATTATTGTTATTAATAAAAGCGAGAGATTAATTATCGAAATAGATTAATAATTAAATAAGAATGAAAGAAGAGCGTAAATATAAATAATTGAAAAATATTTCGTTTGAATGATTCTAGATCGCATTGTTAAAGGTTGAATGCCAGTGAATTAAAGCTATTTTGAATAATAAAATGATAATCCCGCAACACGAAAATGAAGTTTTGCCGCAGCGCTAATTTTCACTACGTCCGTTGATAATTAACGCTCCAGCTCGGGGAGTATCAATAATCGTCTCTAACCTCGCGCTATCACTATATCGTTCTCTTTATCTACAGAAAATTAGATTTCGTACAATGGCATTATACGTCACGTGTTATAATACTATCACCATTACTTATTTTATCGTTTTATAATTTATAATTTTAGTAGATTCTATTCTCGTGCAATCACTAAATTATTATTAAAAATCGATACTGCTTTTAGACATTTATAAAAATTTTAGTTTTTAACCCTATCAATCCGAAACTTTTACCCAACTTAATTTTACTGTGGTCAATTTTTATTCGTCGATAAATATAATTAAATATTTATTAAATTTTCAACCATCAAACATAATTAATAATTATAAATTTACGATATTTCTTGTTCTCTTTTATTTTCGTGGTCATGAGTTTGAAGAAATTTAAAATCCTACATAATAAATTCCAATTAAGTACATAAAAGAACTGCCAATAAATTTATATATAAAAAAACTTCACACGTCATAAACCGAAGTAAAAAAAATCAAACTCTGTAAATGATGATTTTTCATCTTTTTATAGAATAATTTAATTAGCAAGCTTGTAAATCGATAAGTTTCTCGGTATATATTCTAGATTATAATTTAATTGCATCTTTCATTCAATTAAATCTTTTAATAACGAATAAAATTGAAGAGTCAAGTCAAATTGTAAGTTCAATATTATTTCTTAATTCGATTTAAACACAAGTGATGACTTATTATTATTGTTACAATTTTTTTTAAATTATAGAACAACGTCATAGCATTATTTGATTTCTTTTAATAAAGTTAAACGATTATTTTATTTCATATAAATCTTGAGTGTTCTGTATCACTAAAGCGGAGCATACTTATAATGAAATGAAATAAAGTTTAATTCTTTGTCTCTTTGATTAAGAAGCTTGTTTATAGAAGCCGTCAATTGGACAAGCTCATTTCAGCGTCGAATTTTACGGTGACTTTTGTTAGTTTAAACTGGTAATACCAATAGCAGTAATAGCGAGTGAACAGCATTAAAATAGAGCTTTGTAACCCCACCTGCTGAGTCTTGAAACAAAATCGAGAGACCAATTCAAGAGTTTGAACATTTAATTTCTCGCTTTCACGGCGGGACTTAAAAGTTAATCGTTATACAAAGTCAGCACGGGGGAGAACACCTCGGGCGTTTTTCAGTAGAATTATATTTGTGCCGTACCGAGTAAATCTCGATTTTTTTATTTATTTTTCTTTGTATTTTCTTTTTTAATCTACTCTTTTTTTAAACTCGCTTTAAATTATTTTATCATATTGTTAGGAAATAACTTTGATAAAACTCATATTAAACTCTCTTGAGTTGTCCCGTCATTTTTTTTAGCTTGAATTATTTTTATTGCTCAGATAAATCGTTTATTTCTTTATTATTTTTAAATTATTAAATTATATAGTATACTAATAGGTTTTATTCGCAGACAAAAAAAATTTGACTTCAGAAAAATTTTTTGAACTAAGAAAACTCTAAGGAGAGTCAATTTTATTGCGTCTAGATTTTTTTTCTTGGTTTCTAAATTCTTGCTTCATAAGTGAGCATTTTTTAACTCAATACTAATAACTACTAGATGTAGAAATTTATCCAACGAACGTACTTAATTGAAGATTTTTATATATCAAATAACCTAGATGTCTGTCGATAATTTAGTCATAAAATATTAAATATACTAAACAATAACTGGTTTCTATTATTGAAAAATTCTTTATAACATAAATTGATCCTGATTTCATCACAGAAACTAGCCATATATCATAGCTAAATTTGTCATGAAAGACAAATTTTGGGAACTGGGGAAAATGAAAGATAAAGGGCGAGGGGGGACCTTACTCAATAGGAATTTTCGGTAATCGAAAAAATAATTCGGACAGCCCAGACCGGGACTCGAACCCAGATCGTTTGGTTACGCGCCAAAGGCTCTACCAGTTAAGCTATCCGAGACAGTGGCTATCCTGATTCCATCACAGAAAAATTTTCACTACATCTAATCTCTAATTTTTATAAATAAAAAAATGTATATAATTTTACTATTAGAAATTTATATAAGTTTTGTAGAAATTCACTACATAATAAAAAAATCGGTGAGGTTAGCCGAATGGTCTAAGGCGCATGGCTTATAGAGCACTCGGACTCGCTCACCGGCCAGGCGTGGGTTCGAATCCCAAGCTGGTCTTAGAAACCATCTTGGTTGATATTCGACCCTTGCCGCGTAGATTAAGATTTTCACAACCCAAAAAAACCCCAATGTACCACTCCCAACAGTTAAAGTCGGCGATATGACCATAGCAGTTAAAACCGACTCTAAATAACAATTAATTAAAAAAAAAAAATAAATAAATAATAAAAAAATATACAGATGTATTTTAAAAACAAGTTTAATAACCTGTTTTGAAAAATATTTTCTTAAGGGGTTATATCCACTTGTGATTTTCAAAAAATCGATTTTTTTTTCATTTTTTGAATGTACATATATTCAAGAATATTCTCTGAAAATTTCAAATCGATCCGACAATTAGTTTCGGAGATATGAGCGTATTAGTAAGAACGTCTCCGAGCGTTCGAAAGTAGGCGGAGCACGAGCCGGAGTAGCAGCTGTTTCTGGTAGCTTCTATCCTTTTGTTCTCGATTTATATTGTGTTTGAGACACTAATATAATAATACAAAAGATCTACTTTATACCTGAAACTTATGTTGAAGAATTTTAGGTTAAAAATATGTAAACTCATCAGTTAGAAGTGATCTTTCACGTGGACAAGTTGTGTTTGTACTCAGTTTATATATTTCTCAGTGTGTATAGTTTAATTAATTAAAATCAAAAATGCCTCGTAAAATTAGCAGAAAAACTCGTAGAAATTCCAATGAAATTTGGTCTCGAAGAAACGGAAGAACGTTTTTAATCCGAAAACCGTGGAATATGATGAGAGCAGTTTCAGCGCCTCAGCAAAAAAATTTAAAGCACAAGAGGAAATATGTGTAACTCGCGATACGTCAGTTGAATATAGAATTTTAAATTTTATAACTGTGTTTACGGCTATTAGTGAATATGTATTGTGTAAAACCTGCCATGAGCCAGTAAAATTCGAAACAACATCAGAACGTGGACTTGGTTTTAAAATTGTTATCTTATGTGATAAATGTAGTCCTCGTAGTATAAACTCTTGTAACTTTGTTAAACACTCGTATGAAATAAATCGACGCTTTATATTTGTGATGAGAACCCTTGGGTTAGGTTTGAAAGGTGCTACTCAATTTTGTGGGCTAATGGACATGCCAGCTTTTTTGCTCCAAACTTCATATGATATGATCGTTAAAAATATCCACGAATGTGTGTCACTAGTTACAGATAAACTTTTAAAAAGAGCTTGTGTTGAGGAAATGGATGCCACGTCTGAACAGCAGGGTGATGAACATAAGAGTGATTTAACAGTCTCGGGAGATGGGACTTGGAAAAAAAGGGGATTTACTTCTCTATTTGGAGTTACATCTCTAATTGGATACTACAGTGGAAAAATAATTGATCTTTTAGTTAAAAGCTCTTACTGTAAGCAATGCGAGCCTTGGAAATCTCACAAGGATACTGCTGAATATCAGGAATGGTGGGCAGAGCACAAAGACGTATGCTCAGCTAATCACGATGGGTCATCAGGAAAAATGGAAGTTGATGCTGTTATTACCATGTTCAAACGTTCATTGGAAAAGTATCAAGTTCGTTTTAGAAACTACATCGGTGATGGTGACTCTAAAACCTATTCGGGGATTTTGAAGGCTGCTCCTTATGGTGAGACAGAAGTAACGAACAAAGAATGTATTGGGCATGTTCAAAAAAGAATGGGCAAACGGCTAAGAGACATAGTAAATAATACAGTAGAAGAAATGAAAGATAAGAATGGAAAAAAAAAAAAAAAGTTACTTGGTGGCAAAGGTAAATTGACTGGGAAAGTTATTGATAAATTAACTGTTTACTATGATTTAGCGATTAGAAGACACTGTGATTCTGTTGACAATATGTATAAAGCCATTTGGGCATCTTATTTCCATAACTGCTCTACAGATGAAAACCCTCAGCATGATAATTGTCCTATAGGAGAAAACTCGTGGTGTTCGTGGCAAAAAGCGCGAGCCTTGGGAACTTTGCCCAGCTATAAACATAATTATGAGGCCTTACCACCTGATGTTGCAACAGCTATTTTTCCAATTTACGAAGATCTAAGTAACAAAAAATTATTGGAACGATGCGTTGGTGGTTTTACCCAGAACAATAATGAAAGTTATAATCAGCTGATATGGAAAATAACTCCAAAAATTATTCCAGCTGGCTCTAAAATTGTGGAAATAGCTGCAAACATTGCAGCCGGGGTCTTTAATGAAGGTAAAACATCTCTGCTTTATTATATGAGTGCTATGGGATTATCACTTGGACCCAATGCTCATTCCTACGTGAGTAAAGAGAACGCAGAGCGCATCTCAATTTCGGACGCAAGAGCGCAAGGGTCGACGCGCGAGGGAAGAATGGCTCCTAGACAACAACAGTTAAACATTTTGGAGGCAAACGATGAAGCAGAGGGTTCCTCTTATGGTGCTGGAATAGATGACACGATGTAAGTTGAAAAAAAAAATTTTTAATTTAGTGTAAATCGTTCCCGAAACTTTAAACGCGTTTATCTCAAAACCGTGTTTTCAGAGTCGGTGAACAAAATTTCTCCGAAACCGCTAAACCGATCGGTTTGAAATTTTTACACGACTTACTCAGATATATTTTTCAGGTAATGATCGAAGGAATAAGGTTTTGGACAATAATTTCGATTTTTTAAGTCACTTTTAAGTGAAAAATTTGCATGAAAAACTGAATTTTTTTTTTGAACGGCCGCCATTTTGTCAAAAATCAAAATTTTGACTAGACCTTCGATCATTACCTGTACTTATTTATTACAAAACTAAATATTTTTGGTTTTTGGTTTTCAGATAATTTGGACCAGAGATATCTTGTTCACCGCCAAGCACCTTTTTTTGGAGGTCTCTCCGCAGATCATCTATAGGAGCTAGGGGATCCAATATTTTTTTAAATAAACCACTGATTGTTAAAATACATTAAATTCTGTTGAAGTACATTTTTTCCATTAATGTATAAAATAAAATGCCTCTTTGGAAAAAATTCACAAAAAAACGCGTTTTTTCTGCCTCGCAAGTGGATATAATAACGCCTTAAAAAAAGTCGGCATTATCTTGAATCAATTTTACCGACTTAAAACAAAAAAAAAATCCCTTATTTAAAAACAAATAAAATACTCGATCAAAGGAATAAAAACTTGAATAGAAACTTTTGTCAATCTCCATTGAAGAATTGTAGTTTTTTCATCCAAGTGTAACGTTTGTTTTAATTAAGAGCTGTCAATATTTTGAAACAAGACTGAAATAAAAACAAAAATATTTATATGAACCATATTATTTTTTTCCAGTGTAAAATTTCAATAATTGTCGTCAAAGTTAACCATTTTTCCAATTGGAGAAAAAAGTCCATTCATAAAAAAAAAAACAGAAACCGAACAATAAATAAAACAAACTTTGACAATTAACGACTGTCCAATTGGAATGGATTTCTACAATTAGTTGGGGAGAGTAGCGAATTTTCAGTGTCTGTAACCAGAGGAGTTGACTGCGATTGCTCTAGTAGTAGACTAGTATATAACTAGGTGTGTAACCAGCCTTGTGTGTCCCGGTTAATCTAATGACATCAAACAACAATGCCTTGGAAGTGAACCAGACTGGCTGGATAGATATCGTTTAGTCTTCTCTCTCGATGCAAAGAACAGTCTCATTGCTACCACTGTTTATACCGTGTTAAACTAGTATAGTGACTTTACAGAAACCTCAAACGAAATTTCTCAACGACACCGAACGCAATCCTTGCTATTTTACTTACGGTACATTTACGAAATCTAATATTCACACAAGATTACTTAACAGTGCTTATAGGTGAGTAGATTTATTCTACTTTAAGCTCGACATACCCTCAGAAGATTATTCTCACACATAAACGTAATCTCTTAAGGATTAATAGTTAATAACGTTAGTGGTTGAAATACCCATTGTCCTTTAACACCGTCAATGTTTACACTGGAAACTTAAGTGTGCTTTATTTAATTATTTACGAAATCATATTTTCAACTTGTTCACAACTTTTCAATTTAGATTCAATTTAATTCAACTGTATTAAGTTTTGTTAAAATTTATGAAGAGAAAATTCAATTTTAATAAATAGACTATCAAACCGACGTGATTGTTAAGTTCAAAAAAAATTTTTTGAGCCCTTGGACTTAAAAAAAAACAATCGGAAAATTTACAAAATTTTTTCTTATTTTATTTCTGAAAATCTAAATCTTTACTAATTTCTAACTGATTGATGGTAAAGCTAGAATATTGGAGATTCAATAAACTTTTTTGGGTCTTGTTACGACCATTTTTCACTTTTTCACTTAAATAACCCGTCAAAAATAATTGAAAAGTTCAACAATTAAATTACTCCCTTCATTTTTAAAAGAAATGTGATTTTTTCGTCTGTCTTAGATTTTTAGTAAAATTCTGAATAAAGTATGTTGATTATTTTATTTTCGAGAAGTAAAATTTTCCAATTGTGTGATGTATGCTCCGTTTTGCCCCCAAATAATAAACAAATAATAAAAATTAAAAAAAAAAAACTTAACTCCTCAAAAACTCTGTATTTTTGTAAGTACTCTCCTTTTTCTCCATTGTTATTACTATTATTATTCAAAATATATAAATTTAGTAAATATTAAACAGCAGAAGGTAAACTCGACTCACTGAAAGTAATGAAATTCTCGTCCAAAATTCCTAGAAAACTTTTAATCCACATCAGTACCAAGTAATTAAATAAAATAAATTACAAACAGAAAGCACTGCAGAGCTTATAAATCGTAGATGGTTCTTTCAGGTTCATTTTTTTCCGTCAGTCTAGTCGGCAATTCTCCAGCGATACAACCATGTATCAGACAAACATCACGTATTTTCGAATTTACGCAAACATTATTCTAGGGACAATGGCTCCGAGGCGCAATGAGTTCCGCTCTCTTGGTCTCTGACTAGTCTCTTTGGGTTCCTCTCTCTCTCTCTCTCTCTCTCTCTCTCTCTCTCTCTCTCTCTCTCTCTCTCTACTTCAGCCGACATACGTTGATTTAATGGACAGAGCGTTATGTCTAGAGGTTCGCGAGCTGTTCGACCGTAAATCACAGTCGCGGACTGTGTGGAGAGGAGAAGCGGAAGGTAGTAAAGGTGACTGTCAGAATAAAAGGATTACATAAATATATATACATAGACGTATATATATTTATGTATATGTGTATGAGTATATGATGATAAGAAGCACTAGTCCCCTGTGGCTAACTTTGAAGCTTCACTTCGATTTTGTGATGCGATTCAAAGACCGTCTTGGAGGTAGACTGCCTCTAAATTGCATCGACTAACCATTAATCGGAGGACACCTCAACCCCCAGCAGCTGCTGGCTGGTTCACGTCAATTGACTAAATGGAAAATTAATGAATCATGCCCAAGAGAAATGTGCCAAGATGTTGCGCTTAATCGACTGAATAAATTACATCATCACTCACTTGACAATGCCTTTAAATATTTATTTTAAATTATTTTATTATATATCGAGAATTTCCCTTATTAAAAAAAAGAATTAAAAATGATCTCACATGTTAAATGCCCATAGGAGATAGTATTAAAAAGAATTTGAAGGATTAGAAAGTATTCAAAATGAATAAAAATCAAATCATTTTGAATTCTTTCTGATTCTTCTTTTTAATGAGGGTTGCGGAGTGGTGGGGATTTTTTTTTCATGGATCAAATTTCTCTGGAGTGAAATTCACTCCTAGAAAGATTTTACTAATATTTTAGTATTAAAAAAAATTGCACCAATATAAAAACTTTCTCTACAATAATTTGTGGCGAGCACGTAATTTTCTATTATTTAATAAAAGTTTAGTTATTATTTTAAACGTTGTGAGAGAAAAAGAAATATATATATTTCTATATATAGAAATATATATATGAGAAAAGGAATATATATATTTTATCTATTTTTAAATAAAAGAGAGAGAAGGATAAAAAGACGAGCCATGAGCGACCAGAGAGACGAGCGTGACTCTTTTGGCTACAGGGCCTAACTCTGTATATAGAGGGAAGGGTACAAGTCCGTTAGAATCGAGTAGGGGTTAGTCTATCGTGGAACGCGTCGTGAGTCCCAAGTACATAGGTCGCGGCTCGTCTCTCATAAACACGTGTATAAAGGTTTTATGTATATATTATTTATTATCATTTCATTATTATTATTATTATTATTATTATGATTTCTCAATTTGTAAGGTGTGTCTAAGTCGCGAGATTAAAATAACCTAATTTTTTTTATCACTTTTATCTTTAATCACTAATGTTTAATAAAATAACATCTTATTTTGTTTGAATTATTTTTGATTGTCGAATAAACCCCAGTCCTATAGTAATAAAAACATGACTCTGATATATTTTAAGATTAAAATTAGTAAAGTTAGCTGTAGTTGTGTGATCCTCCAAACGAACTCTGGGTTCGGCGAGCTGTCCATCCGGAGGAAACTTCGATAAATATTCGGGGTGAGGCCTTCCAGCCTTCCGCAACGTTACAAATTTATTTGTTGAAAAGTTAAAAAAATAATCCTATTTCACTTAATTTCAGTAACATTATTTATATTTTTAAGGGAACAAGGGAAATTTTGTGGCCAGTGTATTTATATGATAAAATGGGTTTTTATGGTTAAATTTAGTAGCGTTGGAAGTCTTGACTTGAAGTTGTGCCTTTTCAAGGTCTCATATCATTCTCACCAATAGTCAATTTATGATGATAAATATTTAGGGTGTATTCTATCTCTATCTTTAGATAGATAGTTAAGAAATTACCTTGTATCTCTTGAACTATTGACATTTTTAAATATATAAGCTCATCCCGTTATTACACTCATCAAGAGCTTTCATTCAAGTACCTCCATCAATTTTTCATATATATATATGTATATATAAAAAATATATAAAAATGCATGTGGGTACTCAAATGAAAGCTCTTGATGAAGGTAACATCGGAATGAGCTTATATCTTTAAAAAAGTCAATAGTTAAAAAAGTACAGTGCAGTTTAACAAAATTTATTATTTAATAAAGCAAAATTTTATTTATTTACATGAAATTATCAGTCTGGCCTTTAATAAGAATTTTTTTTCGTACTGTATAGACTGTAAAAATTTGTTGGGCTCGGTGTTGTATAAATAACTTGGTATGAAAATTTTTAACTCGGATAGTGTAAAAGTTACTCCAAGCATGATGTGAATTAGAAGTTTATACTATCAAATATACGGAGAGAATTAAATACTAAAAATTATCATCAAATTATTGTAGATTCTTTTTATTTAACTCGATGAGAATAAATATTATTCAACAAAAAATCTTAATTAAAGTACAGTGCAAATTTACAAAAGTCATTATTTAATAAAGCAAAATTTTATTTATTCATAATTTACAAGTCACGGCAGTCACTTGGTGGCTGCAAGGTTGCTATTAGTAATTAATTTTTCTTAATTAAACAGAGTAATGTTAATAATTTATTATTTTCTATTTTTTATGTTAACATTTATGAGTAAAACTTGAAAGTGAAATAATGTTTATTAAAATTTGGTTCAACGTGTTTTATTTACAGGATACAGCAAAAAGTTTTCTATTGTTGTGTGAAAAAAATTTGTGTTAAAAATTTTATGCACAGTATTCAGCACTTTTATGTATTGTCATTGTTATAATTACTTATATTTATTGATATTAATTTATGGTTATAAGTAATCAATTAAAAAAACTCCTGTGAGAATTGTTTAAAATTTATTCCATTAAATTAAACTACCTAGATTTAAAAAACTGTATAATTATTATATTATTTCTAAAACATTTTTACTAAAATAAAATTTTAGCGTAGTAATCTTATAAAATAATCAGCTCGTAAAATTGAATTCACAGAAAATAGAAGTTACTTTTGCAAACGAAGCATGTAACTAAGTACGAAAATATACAACTAAGCTGTCATGATTTTGTAAATTACAAACTGGAAAGCATGTAATGAGATTAGACGGTTCATGATTTATGTCATTACGTTTGAAAAACTAAATTAACGGAAGCCTTTTTTTGTCCATCAACTTTTTTTATTTATTTTTTTCTTTTTTAATCTAAAATGGACGGACGGAAAAGCCGTATTTCTCCTATTGATAAGATTACCGAGTACCGGAGAAAAAAGTGAAGATGCTGAGAAACAAATTGATATTGACTTTGATCAAGTGCCGGTGAGACGACAGGTACAAATTGTATGTATGAACTGTTTCATTACGAGTAATGCTTCAGACTAACGATATTTTCTTGGTCACGAGCTACAAATATAAAAAAATATGAACATCTATTAATTTGATCCAACAAAACTCAATTAACAAATGCTATTTTTTTTTTTTTTCTATGACAAACAATTATTAGATTTTTTTTATACAGCCATGAAATATTATTTGCACTTAAATATTATTGATTAACTTTTACATTGTGAAATAAAATCAATTATTGACTCGAAAACTACTACAATTCACTTGTATAGCCCGGAGTTTATTTCCTAGCTTTCGTCGTTTATTTTTTTTTTTTAATTAGTTCCCAGTTTTTTTCACAATTTAAAAACCTCGAGCATTAAAAAAAGTTTCTCTTGTTGTCAGTTCTCGCAATGACCTATTCTATTTTTTGATCGAACGTCATACAAAAATTCTTCTGTCCTTTCATTCCCGTAAAAAATTTTTTAAGTATGGCCACATATATAAATTGGCCGGATATATAAATTCACTACATTAAATCATATATGCCCATATTTGGCATGAAAAACTTCATAAATAATTTTTCCACACAAAATAGTATTAAAAATATCCGACAGATGGCGCATGATCTCTAAATCGTCTCACTATAAGAGAGTTAATTTTTTTTTTATTTTTAAAAGAACTAATCTTATTTCATTGAACATGTTAATTGTCGTACACATTTCTAGATAAAATACAAAACTATATTTTTATTCTTATACATTGCCTGATTTGATCATATATGAAAATTGTCCCACGGGTTGATTTTCACCACAAAATAATGAAATAATTCACAGCTGTTATAAATTTAAGCTTAATCTCTTATTAAAAATCTCATAAAACGGGAAAGTTTTCGCATTGACCCAAACTTGATTACATTTGAGATTAATTTTTCGGGTCATAAACTATTTACGAATCTAATCCGGCTAGAAAATTCCAAGCGACCACCATCTACTACAACAAAACTTTCATACACAGTAAAAAATTTTGTCAAGAACATGCTCCACGTAACTTTTACACGGTCATCTTATTATAAATTTTTACTCGATTTTCTGAGTATAAAGTTTTTAACAAGAATAAGATTTTCTTAACTATATTCAAAATTAATTTTAAAGAAGACGCACAATCTAATTTGATTTCAAGCACATACTATCCTGTGGGTCAACATATACAACCAAGCTGAGTGGAATCTCCCGTTAATTTTCGAAACGATTTAACGGAAATTTCGCAAGAGCAGTTGCATCAAACTTTGCCTAGTTCACAATCATCTAACAGTTGGTTTCAAGAACCACGTACTAAATACATTAAAGTTTAATCTGAAAACACACTACTTCTATTCAGATATAACATTCCTCTATCCTCGGTAGTAGTATCTATATATATATGTACTATTCACCTTTTTAATTTTATTATTCACGAAGCTCTTCATAACTAAAATTAACTTGAGAAACTCGAGTCGTTAAATTTCATTTAATAATTTATCCAACCATATATGTCACCATGTCTTCATATTCACTCACAATAATAATAATAATAATATACATGACGTTTTAATATGAATTTCAATACATACTCAAGTTTCATAAAAACTAATTTAAAAAATTCTTAGCCACTTAAAGTTCTCTCTTCTTTCTTTAAACACATACGCCAACAAAAAAGGTAATTCAAAAAGTTTTAACATGGGACACTATTTTATTTTGTAGTATGTTTCACGTTTTCAGGATTCACGTTATATTACATGACTTACGCTCTTCAGGATACTCAAAACCACAAACTTTTCTCCTTCTATTGCTCGTTATTTTTTGGGTTTTTTTTTGTTGACAGAAGAAAATACGCGAAACGCAAAAAGTGAACCTCGTCAGAAAAAAATTTGAAAAAACAAGTAATGGGATAGGAAGCAAGCGAATGAAAAAAAAAGAAAAAATCGTAATAAGAGCAGCAAATGACGAGTACGAGTGGATATGAGTGAGGTAGGAGAAAACTTCAATTTCAAGGCTCCCCTGAGGTGTATACTGTTGTATAACGCACACATGAAAACCCAACAGCGAAAAAGTGGAGATAGAACGTGCATGAAACTAAAGTAAAAGAAGACGCAGAGAGTATGAACGAGTGAACAAGAAAAATGTACTGCACACACTGTGAAATTCATATGCGCTGAGTAGAAGCTATAACTCTGCTACAAGAATATACTGCACTTAGTTATATACCCCACTCTCTTATAAACCAACCCTTACATTTTTTCCTTACCGACTTAAGAAGAAAAAAAACATACTATATATATCCAACCTACTTGGTAGCATATTACATCTTTACCTTCACATTCTCGACCCTACCCTTTACTTACTTTCTCATATAAGTCTTCTGGTCACGTTGCGGATAATTTTAGCCGTCACGTGCGCGAAATTTTTTTATTGCTACACGAAAAAAACCAAGTACCTTTCAACGTCAAACACTTATATGTTTCTTAACATTTTGTATGGACTCAAGTTCGGAAATGATCTTTAATACTGTCAAGGACCGATAGAGAGCCCTTAAAAGGTTCTTATCGCAATTGATAGTGACATTTAAAAACATCGAAACTGGTTGTTGCATTTTTATAAAATTAGATACTTGAGTTGTTGATTTTCTTTATGGCAACGTTTACTTACCACTTATAATGAAGACATTTTTAACTGACCTCTTTATTCTTGTTTGTCTTTAAGTTAAGAAGCCAGCTTCAAAGTAAGCATACTTGACTACACCTTCACTCCTTCTTTTCTTGAGTATTCGATAAATAAATCCGTAAACTATCAAGGGCTTACAAATAAGAAAATAATAAAAATAAAAACAAGTTTATTTCGCCGTCATGAAATCATACCCTCTGGCTACGTGTTTATGAATAAGTAGTTTTATCATAAAAACAAGTGATAGAAAATTTAATCAATTTGAAAAGAATTGTTAACTGTGAGCGGTTAGTGCTAGTCTTTGGAAAATTATTTAATTATTTAGGTTTTAAAATATGAATGACATTAACTAGAAAATTTTTTTTTATAATTGTTTTTGTAAAATTGATGATCGAAATTTTTTCTAACAATCCTATTTTGTTATTTTAGAGTTAAATCGTGAAAAAATTTTCTGACATAGATCAATGTGTCCATTTATAATTTTTAATAAAACTCAGTGTTAAAAATCTCCGACAGGTGACGCATAGTAGTTGAATCGTTTTCTAACCAGAGAGTTGAATTTTGAGAGTTGAATTAATTAACGTACAGATATCTTTGAAAAATCAAAAATTGTACTAAATTATTTTTTTATCTTAAAAAAAAAGCCTGATGTCACCAGATTACGCCATATTAGACCATATATAGCCTTATCAAAAAATATTTTAGTCATTCACTGTTAAGCTAACTGGGGGGCCAAAAAAAATTTACTAAAGTATTAAAAATTTTTCGAAAAATTATTTCCATCAAATTTTTTAGAGAATTCATTACAAACATCTATCAAATAGATAATTTAAAAATTTGTCGGAATAAATCAACTTAATTGTTTTATGAAATTTTTCACAAATCCGTTGAATAATTAATTGGACACCTGACTTTTATTGATAATGCGAAGCAGGGATATTGTAGACATACACTTTTTATTCCGAACATTGAATAAATAAATAAACAGAGATTTATTCAGTAAAAAAAGTGTAGTGCCTCGAGGCACTGTGTTTATGATTAAATAATTTAATCATAAGAATGATAAGAATACCAATAAATAGATTTGAAAAAAATACACAGCAGATATAGAAAAGAAAAGAATTGGAGAAAAATGTAAAACGTAAGAATATATATTCTCATGAATACCAAGTGCGCCGGTTCACTCGGGACATAGTGAGGTCGTCAAGACAGTTGGCAACTGAAACACGTCTCGATGCTCTTGTTCTGCTGATGCTTTTCCTACATAGGACGGAGGACGGTGGGTTGTTGGCAGATGTTCTTGCACCAGTGTAAGTGAGCAACACACACAGATACTGGTATGGGTATATAGGGTGCAATGCAGTGGCAAAGATACAAAATAACCCAAGGGAACTTACAGCTACTCACCCACGGGACAGTTAGCTAGCTTGCGGATGAAGCATGTTACCCTGGGGAAATTTTACAGAGGTTCTATTGGATCAAGAGTGCTAAGCGCACACGTAACTTCTTAAAAACTATAAGTACTTTACACTGTAATCATAATACTTTCCGACAAGCACGAGCACAACAACCAATATATTTAATGTATTTTTTTTTTTTTTTTTTTTTTGATAAATCTTTCACTGAATTATTGAAACAGAAAATCCTACGATGTTAATTCTGGTAATGATATTTAAGAGAAATATTAAATAAGTCAAGGACAAAGGATTTAACAAGTGAATTGCAAAATTTTAATTACTAAAATCGCATTAATGCTAACTGAATCAATGAAAAGTTGGTCTCGAGGTTTAAACTTCCTTCATTCATTTAACTTTCACCTTTCTCTATCCAGATCTTCATCTCATCTTATTATTCGCCGACGCTTCTTTTATACTATATTACATTATAAATTTAACAAAATACTCTTTGTAAAAAATTTTATATTTAATGTCATTTAAATTATTTCCATTATTCCCTCAGTTACAGTCCGCGGATTCTTCAAACTACTCTTCCAACTTATCTGTTTGAATTTACTTGTTAAATATAATTATCACCTCATTATATTTAACTGAGAATGATAACCCGCCTTCTTCGTAGATATTATAATGAATTATATGTCTTTTAAAATTATGATCTTGTATCACTTGGATTTAAATTCTAAGAAAATAAGAGCAGAGTAATAGAGTGGGGATGTGCAGCGATTGTTGCATGATAACAAGAAAGCAGTGCACAAAAATAAAGAAACAAAAAATTATAAAGAATACCAAAGTTAAAAAAAAAATTCAATTCATTCAAGATTAATTTTTTTTTATTATTTTTTTAAGTCAAAAAAATTTATTTTAGTAAAAAAATTTGATTTTCTGATGTAAATATATTTAAAATTTACAAGTGGCTCCATGTATTTTTATTTTTTATTGTAACTTTTTCATTAATTCATTTAAGTACGATTTTTTAAAAATTAAAACAAGTTTTAATATATTTACTTTCACCCTACATTTTTTTTTTTTTTTTAATATTTGTCGGGAATTTCTGAACAAAAGATGTAAAAATTTAATTAAAAATGAAAAAGTAAAGACTTTTAAAATGTATATAATAATAATTTTATTATTAATGAATTGAAATGCCAAGTATGTTAATTAAAATGAAGGATAGAAAAATATTTTTCCGAATAAAATAAATATGTAAAGTATTTTGAAAGCTAGAATATAAAGTAAAACCTGTCCTTTTAAAATATGATATATTTGTATAAATTTTTTTTCTAAAATGATCTATCACCAACGAGTTTATCGATTAACGAGCGTAAAGCGTCAAGGTAGCACCCGATGTCTCATAAATATGGTATATCGTGTCATATATAATCCATATCGGCATAGAGTTGGATACACTGGAATTTTATATCTAGTCGGCAGTCGTACGTATTCATATGTACAGTACACAGTTATATATATATATATATATATATATATATATATATATATATATATATATATATATATATATATATATAATAAATTCAGGGATTTATCCAATGAAAAAGAGTCGTCAAGAGCTCCTGGGATTACTTTTAAAAATGCATAGCTAAATTTTTTTTCACGCCTGAGCAAAGGCTAAATAAATAAATTTTTCAATCCAAGGATAACCGTTTTTGCGGTAATTCTTTATATATAAAACAATCATAACAAGTTATGGTTATAAATGAAGAAGTCATATATAATAAAATGTCACTTAGGATTTTTTTAGAATAATTAATTGAAAATCTTTTATACTTTTATAAAAATTTAATAAATCAAAAAATTTTGAATAAATTGTTTAAAAATCATCTTAAATTTATTAAATCAAAATGTGATAAAAATTTTTTTCTGCCCTCCGGCCGGAAAGTGGCAACTTTCTGGCCGCTGCGCTAAACGAAGTTGCCACATTCCGGCTACGTCGAGCAAAAATAGTATATTACACACCGAGGGAAGTAAAGTAAGAAATGTCTCAGATCACATGTTTGTCAACCTCGGCTTCGCCTCGGCCAACAATTACATGTGATCTGAGACTTTTCTTATTTTACTGGCTTAGGTATGTAATATACTATTTATCTTGTGAAATAACAAATCGTAAATTTTTATAAAAATTTATTAGATTATTATCGAGATTCAATTGCTAAATTAAATATTAAATAAATAAAAATAATGTTCAATTAAACTTTTTTATCAATCAATGATTTGATAAGTATCGAATAATATTTTAATCTATAAAATCTTAATTATGAAAACACATACAAATATTAAGAACGTCAAAATGACGAGCTAGCTCGAAGACATAACAAAGAACACAAGTCAGTCTTTTATCTCTTTGGACATTTTAGATTATTAGCTCATTCATTTATGGGAAAGAAATGTATGAAAGAATAAATTGAGTAGCATTCTATATAATTTTACTTCCTATACATTATGCTGATATTTAAAACATAACATGGGAATTACTATCAGAAACATAGTAATAAATCCTGTACTAAATAGTATATTTTTTCAATTTTACAAAAAATGATGCCAGAAAAAAAAACCTTTTTTCAATGTGTAGAATAGTAAATATTACAACTTTTTTTTTTCCGTGTAAAAAATTTTCCTTAAAATACTGTCAGGAGGCATCCATTAATTACGTGAGCTATTTTTCGATCAGTTTAGACCCCCCCCCCCAACCTTAAGTAAGATTTAGTGAGATTTGTCTGGACCCCCCCCCCTCCTCTTACGTGAGATTGACGCTAAAAATATTTAAAATTAAAATTATTTTTATTATTCGGGAGAGTAATAAACCATTCAAGTATACTATGGTTAATTTATTTAAATTAAATAAAATTCAAAGCAAAAAAAACATAAAAACAACATGAACTAAATGATTTTAATAGACATAAAATTTATTTTAGCGGGCCAAATAAACACTCAAAATAATTTTTTTTTAATGTCTGTAATATTTTATATTTTTTGAAGTTGAGGTGAGATTTTCGATTATCCCCCTCTCGGTTTAGATGAGATTTGGTGAGATTTCATTGGACCCCTCCCCCCCTGTTCTGAGCTCACGTAATTAATGGATGTCCCCTGTGTTAAAGCAAATACAATCATCGATCTGAATAAAATTTTCTCCAAAAAGTTTAATTAGATTTGAATGTTTATTTAAAAACTGTACAGAAGGGTTACAATCGAGTGTGCGATAACTCAAACAGAAAATAACTTCATCGCTGGTCACACAATTCACGGTTCAAAAGACTTTGTGCGAGGATATAAATCGCTAAGGGCATCACATCACACACAATCAGACAATTGTGTGTACCCTTGACCACTCATTCGAATGTATCTCACTTGTCCAGAAACACTGAATAATAGTTCCATCTGAAACTACTTTCCTTTATGCTGAATTACTATTCTCTTTATTCCATCAGAAGCGCATCCATCTCTATTTTCCTCGTTTCATGTCTCTATCTTTGTCTACATATACTTCTAAATACGATATACGTTCTATAGATACAAGGATTATTTCCACTCGAAGTGAGACTCAAATGCTGTACATCCATGCATCGGATAGTGTGTGTGTGTATATATGCTCGTATATGCTTTCTCCATAGCTTTTGGCCACCGCTGTCTTTTCACCTGGTTCAAGCCCCTCGATAAGAACCAGAGGAAAAGAACGAGGAGGATGAAGATGATACCGATCTCCTCTCGATCTCGATCTCGAGGTTACCCATGAACAGTCTTGGAAAACAAACTCTTCAAGCTTAGAGAATTCAAAGCTTTTAGAATCGGAAAATACAAACCACTATTGATGTGTATGTCTACATTTGAACTTATATGTGTGTGCGTTGTGTATTGTACAAGCACGGAAAGGGTAGTGAACTATGCACCTGCGATACTAAATTCGATTTCAAGAGATTCGATTTACTCGCAGGCGTACTGGATTGCTGAAGAATAATTCATGGGCGACATTTTACCCTTTACTCAATCTCAATGGAAAAGTATATTTACATTAAAGATAATGCTCCAAATTTATAGAGTTCACTACTCGAGATCTCTGTAATAATTTATTATTCCATGAAGAAAGATGCCGGAAGTATGTTGTCTGATAATAAATTATTGATTGCGCAATATCTCGCTTTGAGATATTATGTGTTTGATATTTTATGTCAATATAGCTTAGTCATCCAAAGAAAATCGAAGTAAAAGCCTTATGTAAAAATCAAAAATTTATTTCCAATTTTATTTAATGCTATGTTTGGATATTTATAGATTTTAACTAACGGAAAGAAAGAATGAGTGTAAAAAAGTTATATATTTGTTTTTTATATATTTAAGAATATTCTCAAGAAGTTATTTGCGCAAAAATGATAAGAATTTGTTAAATAAAAATGAAATTCTTGAAATTCGATTTAAAATTTTTCAAATCTTCAGTAAATTGACGTATTCGAGATGCCAATTTATGGGACTTTGTAAATTTTTAATTAAAATTCTAGACGCCTATTTAACTCTTGAAATTTTATTTTATAAAATATTTAAAGATACTCACTTTGTCTCTTCTATTTATTAAAATTTAAAACTCGAATAAAGTTTTAAAAATTCCAATAGAACAGAGAAGAAAATAAAAAATAAATGACGGAATTTTTAGTGGGAATAAAAGGCAGAATATATTATAAAGCGTTTCGCCTGACTTGATATTGACATCGACTACTGGGTGACAGGTCATCATACGAAACACAAAACCTAAACTACACCGTTGTTTTGCAATACTTTATGCTGTGTAAAAGTTGTACTAGAAAGATAAAAAATGCTCTTTTAAAATAATCTATTGATATTTTTGAAAGAATTTTCTGTGACTCTAAATTTACTTTCACAGTGTTCATCAACCAAATAAACGCTAAATGATGAATGAATGACAACTTTCAATTACAAACTTATAATTTAAAAATAATTATTACTATTATTATTATTATTATTATAACAGTATATTGAAATAAGTGAAAGCAACTGAAAGCTTCGGGCATTGTGGCGGAACTCCAACTTTGCAATCAAGTCGACAATATCGTACTTAGTTTGTACTCTCGCTCAACAAGAACGGACCTAGACACAGATTGAAACAAAAATAAATATAACTATAACAATTTTATCATTATTATGATAATGATAACAGTGCTTGAAATACGTATAGAATTACTTGCAGAAGAATAAAAAAAAAACAAAGAAAACAAAATACTTGACGCGTGCAGAGTGACGAGTCGTGTAACTCAACAAACCGTTAATTCGTATAGGTTATAATCGTTTTGCACGAAACATTTATTCAACTAATTGATATAAAAATATCTGTCAATAAAACTCTCCGTTTAATAAAATTTAAACAAAAAAAAACGAACTTGAAATGAAACGAAATAACTACAGCTTGACATCATAAATAAATTTATCAATTAATATCACTTTAATTTTTTCTCCAGCACTGCTAGACAGAAATATAAAAAAATGGTTTGATTGAATTTATTCAGGTAATTGGTAAAAAAGTATAGTTGAATTGAATCACTCTTCAATTAATTGAACGAGTAATGCACTCACAAACGTTGTGATCTTTAATTAACTGAATATACAATTAAATAATTACCGATGGTAATCCCAAATAATTCGGTGAATGTTAATCAGCTTTAAAACAGTTAACAACAAAGACCTGTGTTCGATACTGTCCGAATGTAATGAATCTTCTTGCTAATTTATAGTTAACATACATATACATGTACGCTCAAAAAAGTTACCGTATGTATTTTTGAATTTAATTACATGCTGCGGAAATTTTCGTAACCGGGATGCGCTCAAAATTTATTCATTTATGTAACCTGAATATAAATGTTTGTGCAATCAATCAAATTTGATTAGTAACTTGAATTAAAAAATGATGCAACTGATTGAAAAATTTTGGTGGAAAATAGAATATTGATGACAGCTTTCAATAATGTAATAGTTGTTAAAATTTAAAACAATTTTTTGAACTTTTAAGAATTCAGAGGTTCATTTTTTTTAAGAGGCACAACCAGTGTGAAATTTTCGAAAAATTGATTTTGTTTTTTTTTTTCATATTTCGATAGGTTATATCTTTAAAAATAACGTATTAAAATCTCAAATCTATATCTCAAATAGTTTTTGAGTTACAGCGATATAGTTCTCCATAAAATGACCCTCCACATTTTGATCTGATCAAAAATCGAATTTTGGCAGGCCAAAAACGACCAAAACTTGGGTAAAATTCAACATTTTTTTTTTTTTTCAAACGCCGCCATTTCATCAATTTTTGATATTTTTTTCCGACCGTGGGCAATATCTTCGTCGTACGAACAATATCTTCTAATTTAACGCGATTTTTTTTTTTTTATTTCATCCACGGAGAAGGCCGAAATCACTCCAGCAGTAGAGGATCTTTTTTTTTAGCGCCTTCGGAGATCGCGTATAACTCGGAAAATATTTAATTTTTTTTCTTCAAAAATTTTACTGTATACTCTTAAAATATCTATTAATATACCCTTAAAATTTTAAATCAATTCATACAAGAGTTTTTTTTTAAGGCTGCACACTAGTTGTGCCCCTTAATTTAACTACTTACGCAAAAATTGATATTAAATTTCGGAATTGTTCAAGAATTAAATAAAATTTTTCTCAATTTTTTTTTATAAAGTTCAAAATTCTAAAAATTTGGGAACAATATTAATTTTATAAAAAAATTTTCATACAATATGACGGAAAATAATAAAGGCAATAAGAGAACATTAAAGTTGTTTTCACATTAATATTAAAAAATTTTACATATTTGAGAGTTACTCGACCCGTTAATAACTCAACAAAATTTTATCTCTGAATTTGACGGAAATTTTCAGCAGCAGTTAACAGATATACTGCAACTGTGAGTGAAGATTAATATTTATATGCATAATACAGACTACAGAATACAAAATAGAAACTACTGATACAGAAGTGACGATTCATGTTGAATTAAAGTTTATGTACCAGTAAATAATACAACATACAAGTTTACACGAAAATGTTATTTTGTATATGGCTAATGGTACGAATGAAAATTAACAGAGACAAGTAATTTGTTATGTGAGTGTAGAGCTATAAAGTTTGTGAATGAAGATGAGTTTATTGAGACCGGCGTTTGGTGAATAGTTAACTAAACATTAATTAGCTGCAGGATATAAGCAATGTATGACAAGTGAGTTTGTAAGCCTGTAACTGTTGAGTTTTCAAAATGCATTTGATGCTTTGACAGTCCACTTTAATCAACGCCGTAATTATCTTAAAAGTATTTTCAAGGAAGGGACATCTCACATTTCCCCGTTAATTATACTGTTCATAGTTTTACATAAAAAATATTTTGATAATTAAGATATTATTTCTCGGTATAGAATAAATTATGAAACTCAAAACGGCTAATCATTTATACATATTTACAGATGATTTGATTAAAATTTATATTGAAAGATGAATTATTTTTAATTAACTCTACGGCTTTTTATAAATTTATTTCATCTTGTAATCTGACATTCAATAGCTTTTTACGAGATATTCAATGAAAACCCAATGGATATTCAGTGAATACTAATTCAGAGATTTATCAAATAACCGCTCTGGAAATTTCACTATTTTCCTGTCTGATTACAATGATTATTTTTTTAACAAATCGGTTCATAAGGAAAAAATTTATTTTTAATGTAAGAAATTATTATGAATTAGTACTATTTAGTGAGATTAAGATTAATAAGAAATAAATAATAGTTTTAGAAAACTAAAAAACACGCTTTTTATAGAAAACCAAACTAAAAAATAGAAAATAAATTTAAATTACGAACAGTGTTAAAAATGTCAATAAATATAAATTAATAATAGTGTGAATAAAAAAAAAAATTATTTCATTTTAAAAAAAGCGTGGGGTGCTTTTTAAGATATTATCAAAATGATAATCATTCTATTCATATCTGTCAATAAAATATTTATAACTATTAACACCATGCACCCTTTTACATTAAAAAAAATGACAACCTTTAATAATTTACTGGCGAATTTTGTAGGAAAAAGTAATGGTTTATTGTTGAAAAAATCGAAATTTTTTTTCTTATATTTTTAATTAATAAGCCTTAAAATAGTATGCACTACATGGGCAGCAATTTTACTCGCTTAAGTTTTAGTCTAGACGAAGGTATTAATCTTATATAATTTAAAAAAATTTATAATTAAAAAAAAAACTTTGTATGTATTTTCTAAATATCACACCAAGAAAATGCAAAAAAAAAATCAAAAATAAATTTCTTAAAAATTTTGACTACACGTGACCCGTTAATTAATTTTTGATCCAAATAGAAGAAATATAAATTTTATGATTAACTAAAAAATTAAAAACACTCCAAAAAATTATTAAAAAATCAATACACGAAATTATTTCTTCTATTTATTAAAAAAAAAAAAAAAACTCATCGAAATAAAACATCTTGAAATGGATTTTTATTAAAACTTTGTTTACCTCTTACTCGTTATTGTTTTTCAAAGGACAAGATAAGGGTTACCCAGAAGATATTTCGTGAAAATGTGATAGAGAAGAATCAACAAACTGTTGGAGGATGAAACGAAGAGGTAAATAGAAATGATCCAATGGTATCATTTATACAAGAAAGGAGCTGGCTTCCGTCCAGATGTCTACACAGGAATTTACAACCGTCTATTTGTACTCACATCGCAATATCACATCATTTATTTTTATTTTATTTATACTTTCGTTGTCAACCACCTTGCCAGTACCTTCGCTTTTTAATCCAACAAACAATTGTTGGTTCAGCCAATAAACTAAATTTATTATTATCATTATTTTTTTTATTTTCACACCACTGGCTTTTTACGCAAATTATAGTTTTACTCGAATTTGGCGTTTTAGCTGTCACTGGCATGTTAAATTATTATATTGACAAACGTTCTGTTAAATTAATGAAAAATATAACAGATGACTAGAGTTTATCAAATTTATTTTGTTCAATATAATAAATAATAAATAATAACAACCTTTTTTACTCCATTAAATACAAATCGGCAAGGCCATTTTTTTAAAATTATATCATATACACAATAATAATAAATTTTCTCGATATTTTTCGAGAAAATGGTTCTCGTTAGATTCAGGTCACTGGGTGTATTACTATGGAAACAATTTTTTTTTAAATTTAGCGGTTAGAAATGAAAAATGGAAAAAATACCAATCCAATTATATAGACGGAATATTTTTCTTTGAGAGTAGGCATTTCACTGAAAAGTTTTAATAAGAAAAAAAAAAAAGTATAATTTAATGGTAAAATATTTTTTTTTTTGCTAAATATGTAATTTTTTGGATGTTAAAAATAATTTTTTGAATGGGTAAAAAGTTTTGTCGTAAAAACTCGAGTGTAAATTCAAAATAAGTATAGAACACTCGTAGTTTAAGAGTAAAAAAAAAATAAGTTAAGTTGTAAAATAAATATTGTTTATTGTACAATAGTTTTTAGTTTTGATAAGAAATCCCAGTATAAAATCGCAATGCGCCCTCGAGCGAAATAAACAAATGACACACAGAAACTCGAGAGTTTATGATTGCCACTTATTTTCACAGTTTTGATATTACTTCTGTTAAACATACGACCCGTTGATACTTTATGGGTGAAACACGCAAATAAACTGGAAAAATAATTTCTTTGGCAAGTAAAAAATTATTAAAAATAAAATTCTTAAGAATAAAAGTTATTTTCCAGCGACAATTGAAATGAAGTACCCGGTTAAAATTTATTAGATTTTAAAAATTATAAAATAAAAAGTTAAAACTATGAAATGCGAAAAGTATTTTTCTCTATCAATCTTTTATTCTCTGACATTAAATAATAACGCGCTGAGTCAGTAAATGTCAAGATAAAATACATTCGACAATGTAGAGTAAACAACAAAAGTTTTCTCGCCGTTGAAAACTTTCGATACTGAAAATAAAAGAGAAATAAAAAAAAATATAAAGCTTCCATTTTGCATCTATTTAAAAGAGTAAAATAGAAAGGAAGAACAAAAAATAAATAAAATAGAAATAAAAAATACATATTCATACAAATAAAAACAAAGTTAAATTCTGTTAAACATAAATAATGTTAAACTTTGTAACTCCGATAAAAAATGTATCGTTTATTTTCACAAAGCTTTTTTCAATGAATAGTTAGAAAAAAAATAAATAAATGGGTAAAAGTTTTGCCCTTTTTCAGAAAAAATTCCTCGAGTTGTAGTTACGAAAAAATTTTAAAATTCACTCATGCAAATACATTTTTAATTAACATAATTAAAGCTAAGTTTTTATCCTGGAAATACTGTTAATTTTGAAGTTTTATTTTTATTTCTTTACGTCAGAGTAATTCCATTTGCGAATTGTTCATTTGACAGTAAAAAAAATAAATAATAAAATTTGTTGTTCAAGACATAAAATTCGTAATTTCAAATCAACACAAAATAAAATGTAGAAATAAAATAAACTTGCTGTAAATTTTATAGGAAACGTTGCACTTAGACAAGTTTATTTTCTGGGAATAAAATTTATTTGCATAATAAAACACGCATTTAGATTATCGACAAACATAATTTTATTAAAAATTACTGGTTATTAATATTCAATAATCGAATAAAAATTTAATATTATAAAAAACTAAACCTGTGATTTAATTAATTCAAAAGATTATTTGTTTACGGTTCGAATAAAATTTTCAATTTATAAACGAGTATTAAAAATTAAACATTTAATAAATTTTACCTCATGCAAGGCAATTTCACTTTTAAAGTGATAATAAATTAAATACAGTTGAGAGTAAAGCGACACTTGTTGGGATTTTAATCAACACATATTTTTAGTAAATAAAATTTCAATATTGTAAACTAATAAAATTATATTGAAGAAATATTAAATTATAAACGTGACAAAATTCTTGTTTATCTTTCCAGTATAATATATTAATTTTGTATTTATTGATCCAATAAACGAAAAAATAATAATTAAATTCAAGTGAAATAAAATTTTATTAATACTAACTAATTTTTTTGGCAAAGTTCAACAATTTTTATTCTGGAGAAATAAATTTCTCTGAGTGTAAATGTAACATTCATTTAAAATGTAAGGATGAAAAATTAAAGCATTTTTTTTTTCTGTAAACACGAGTAGGTAACATGCAAGGTTATTATTCAAAAGTTAATATCGTGTAGCTAGTTATTAAACTTTTAAAATAATTTTTAATTATAAATCTAATAATCGACAGTAAAAGGGCAAAAGAACATTGTTATTAAGAAACAACAAATAAATAAAGAGAGAAAAAAGCAAATAAGACATAAAAGGTTGACCGAGAAGCTCGCGGCGATTTTATAAAGCTCACCGGAAAATACATAGCGGAATAAAAAAAGAAAAATAAAAGTATGTAGTAGCATAAAAATGCCAAAGGCAGTGATGCGGATAAGAAATAAAAAGCGAGAGAAAGAACGAAAGAAGACAGAAGTTTTTTAATTGAACAAAACTCTCGCACCACTAGCTCCGACAACGACGACCAAGCTTGCAACTTGTCGCTCTAGATATAGGTATAGATATATAGTTATATTATAAGAGGTTGTAGGATGAGAGTGTCCTTACGAGTTTTTCCCTTAATCTCGATCTTACTTTTTTCCCTTTTATAGGACACTACTCGATGCAACATTACCTCCCCGGTGTGTCCACCGACAAGAAGTACCGAGTGATAAATCCCGAGTTTCACCCGCGGCGTTTTGGTCTGGTTACTTCGAGCCTTTGTGCGACGGAGAAAAGAATCTACAGGGTGGAAAGGGATAGCCAGAAAGAGAGAGAGAGTGTGAGAGAATGAGGGATGAGGGAGTAAGGGCTGGTGATAAAGACAGGTCCGGGAAAAGAGGAACAAGACGAGGTTTAACCTCTCGCGGCGGCGGCGAAATATTAGCTTGTTCCCACGAAGAAGGATATTCCCGAATAATTTTGTGACGTACGAGTTGCCGTTCACTCCGGGAATTTACTAACATTATATTGCTCTGTGAAATACAATATTCATAACTTTGCAGATTAGATAAAGGGCTTCTTCGTTATTTATGTCCTTTTTTTTAATTAAGGGAATTATTTTGTTTCCTTTCGGGATTTCTCGCTGTAAACATACGAATTTTTCAATGGAAATTTTTAACTTTCTAAGTAATGAGATTGTAAAAAATTTAATGAAACGGGAGAGTATTAAATTGTTTAATCAATTTTAAGCCGGGTTGTTGAAGTACTGTTCAGGTAGTTGTGAATTTAAACTGACGAGAAGAAAGAACGAGTAAAAAAAAGTTACATATTTATTTTTTATATATTTAAGAATATTCTCAAGAAATTATTTGCGCAAAAACGATAAGAATTTGTTAAATAAAAATGAAATTCTTGAAATCCGATTTAAAATTTTTCAAATCTTTAGTAAATTGACGTACTCGCGATGTCAATTTGTGGGACTTTGTAAATTTTTAATTAAAATTCTAGACGCCTATTTAACTCTTGAAATTTTATTTTATAAAATATTTAAAGATACTCACTTTGTCTCTTCTATTTATTAAAATTTTAAACTCGAATAAAGTTTTAAAAATTCCAATAGAACAGAGAAGAAAATAAAAAATAAATGACGGAATTTTTAGTGGGAATAAAAGGCAGAATATATTATAAAGCGTTTCGCCTGACTTGATATTGACATCAACTACTGGATGACAGCTCATCATACGAAACACAAAACCTAAACTACACCGTTGTTTTGCAATACTTTATGCTGTGTAAAAGTTGTACTAAAAAATTAAAAAATGCTCTTTTAAAATAATCTATTGATGTTTTTGAAAGGATTTTCTGTGACTCTGAATTTACTTTCACAGTGTTCATCAACCAAATAAACGCTGAAAGATAAATGTATGAGAGCTTTTAATTATAAATTTATAATTAATGAAATTAAAATTTTTGATATCTTTATGAATATACAAGCAATTTTTTAGATGTTTTCTTCACTAAATTTAATTTTATATTAATTAAAAATAATAACAATAATTTGCGAATTGCAATAAGTTGAATTATTTTAGTTAAAGCCGAACTAAATCTTCTTATAACAAGCTTCTAAAGCCTCATTATGAATTCATTATTTCATTACAAAAATTATTAACAACAAAAAAAAATGTTTAAAAATTTTTAATCCGTACTGCAATTTTGAAAGCTAAAGTCTATAGTATTGAACATTGAATCCGAAATGAACAAGAAAGTAAGTTATTAGCAAGTTGTTTTATAATTATTAAGTAAACTGATAAAATAATAAACTGTTTAATTAATTTAAATTAGAAGCTCGGAAAGAAAGTTTAAGTAGTTATGAATTCAAAGTTTAGTAAATAAAACAAAAAAGTTTAAGTATTTACCCACTAAAAAGTGAAATATTTGAGTTAATTATAATGATATTGTTAGATTTAAATGAAATAATTTTGGTTATGATAAACTCTCTTTCGTAGGCATTGTACTATGCAATAGAGTACTGGCGGTTATTTCTCAAACGGAAACAATTTGTAGTGCTCTGGAACGCGAAATTTAAACTTTCCCAACTTAAATTCTCACATTGCTCGAGTTGAACTTGTAGAATGCTAAATTTATGTATATTAACAACAATTGTAATTTCTCAACTGTCAATTGCCGAATAGTCCCTTCGCGTACTCCTTCGCTCAGTATTCCGACGTACGTATATACTTTACACATACATACAACATACCGCTCCGTAAGTAGTATTGTTTGTGTTTTCCAAAAGTTATCGCTCGCATACGTTTACTCAGTATACCTCTGTTTATCATCAATTCATAACTCAATAATTTCCCAAACTTGTGCACTGAGTGCCATCCACTCGAATTATAATCCCGCAATTCTTCCCTGAGACAAAATAGTTCAGAACAAAACTTTTCAATAAATAATTTATACAACTAATCGAGATAATAACTTTAAAAAATTTCACTTACATTTTAGTTTTAATCAATCAAAATTCTTCATTATTAATTTATCAGTAATTTATATCAACAACTAACCAGTCATAAACAAAAACACTGTTCACAATTTTCAAGAATCAACACATCACAAAAATAAAATAAATTTATTAAATATTATTACTAATAAAAAAAAAAAAAACGGACACTTAATTGCTGTATTGAGTGATAAAATGGAGTAAACACAGAGAACTACTGAAATTTCTAACAGTGATTACGTGGGAAAGTGTGCGCGCCGCAAACCGGGCGGTGACTGAATCCTCGGAGCTTTTCTCACAGTCTACAGTCACGAGATCCCCTCTTGGTATCCCGATCTCCACGCAAGCACAGTTCTCTTCATTTTACCGTGGCTCCTTTTCATAACACCCGCGTGCTGTTCTAATATAACTAATTAATCACCTCTCGTCATAATATAAACATAATTAAGTAGATTGTCCAAAGAAGAGATCATTATTATTGCAATTTTTTTTTTATTTAAAGAAACCGTGCTTTCAGTCAGTAACGGAAAAATGATAAAATAACGTTCAAACATTTATATCCGATCATTTGTTTTATTAGTAGGGTCGGAAATATTTGTTTTACTCGCAATGTTTAACAAAGATAAATCAACGATTCGTGATGAAGTGATGATGAAATTCAATATTTACTCTCGAAAAATGTAACTAGAATGGTAAATATTGAAATAGAATTTATTGATGACTTTCTTTAGCACCGGAAAATTTTTGGGAATTTTATTTTTTAGAATGCTGAAAGTTGTAGACATAAAATGTTAATTTTTTTGAAAATTATTTTTATTTATTATTCGTAAAAAAATTTTTTAATTTTAATTTGGTTTTTTATAAATTTGCCCTACGATCTAAGCATTTAAGCTGCACTCAGCACTTTAACCGATAGCCGGCCAGGGTTTCTGTGGTTTTCTTAGTCACTGTTCCAAGGGATGGGGCACAGGCGAATGCGGGTACAGTGTACATGTAAGTCGTAAAGTAATTTACTGTATATGGATACACTGACAAAAAATTAATTTGATTTGAGAAAAAAATTCTTGTGCCAAGAGCATTATTTTCGATTTAAGTAAATTTTTCTACTTGATTTAATTAATAAGATATTCAAATTATTCAAAATTGTAATTTTGATTAAAGAATTTTTCTTGTGAATTAAGTTAATTGTTTTAACAGTGTAGATAAAGAAGGTAAATAATTATGTGGAAAAAATGAGAAACAAATAAACGAAGAGAGATAACGATGCGGAGAAATTAGTCACACGCAGGACGAGAGAATGACCTCGTAAGTCCTTGTAAAACACAAATGTGATACTACTAAAACCAAAAGTACTGTAATTTAGACTTGTATAATAAACTATTGAGATTACTGTAAATTTAATTAAAATAATTATAAAAAACGACAAAAATTTAAAGTTTTACGATCAAATGGCACAAATTAGTTAAGTTAAGTTAAGTTTTATATTCAATTATCACACTTCATTTGACTCCGATGCAGCGATCGTAACGGCGTTATTAAACTTCAAGTTTGAAATTTAATCTTCAATAAAAAGTCGACAGCAAAAAGTTTTATTCTTAAATAACAGAAAGTTTAAAACAATCGTCTCATTTAATTAAATGAATTAAATTTTAAAAAATTAAATCTTTGATTAAAGTCTTGGATATTTAGATGTTCTAAGCTTCCTCCGTGTGAATTATTAAAAAAATAATATAATAAAGTGTCTTGGGCTCATATCATCCAATATAATGTAAGAATAATGCCGTGTAACCCGGCACGCTTTACTTGACTTTTACTTATTATGCCTACGAGGCGCTCGCGCAGGCATTCGAACGAGCTTGCAAGACTTCTGCCACGCCTCTGACCTTCTTCACACCACAGACTTCCGGATTCTCCATTGCGTTACGACGAACCAAAGCTGTCTGACGTCCAACTATCCATACGTGATAAATTTCACTTACTGATAACTACAGTCGGTGGTCAGGAAATTTCTCTCCACTGGAGTGTAAATCACTTTGAGCACGATCCTTTAAAATTAAAATTAAAACATTTTTTCAATTCTAAGAGAAGAGAAAAATTTTTTAATTTTAAATATAATTTCGTTTTGAATCAAAACGAAAATTTCTTTAATCAAGTAAAATTTTCTTGGTTTAAGAAATTTTTTACTCAAATTAACAAGATAAAATTCTTCAAAATTATTTACTTCATTCAAGTTAATTTTTTTTTTCTGTGAAAAATTAAACCTTTGATTTTAGTTCAACTTAATTGAGAGCTTGAGATGATTTAAATTGCATCGCGCATGTGTGGTTTCCGACAATAGACAATTAATGCTCATTGAAGGATGAAGATTTGGTGTTATATGAAGCCTGAGATTCTCTTGGCATCACATAGTATAGTTTGAACGCCACTAAACCGTTGATGCGTCGGCTTATTCTATAAGATAATATTAATTGAGATATTGATTCCGAGTATTTTACGAATTACCTTGAATAATCTATATTATTAAGAGAATAAGCAAAATTTTGTGGTCAGTGTACTTATATAATAAAATGGGTTTTTATGGTTAAATTTGGTATTGTTGGAAAAGTCTTGACCTGGAGTTGTGTCTATTCATGGTCTCATATCATTCTCACCAATAGTCACCTTATGATGATAAATATTTAGGGTGTATTCGAATATTCTCTATCTCTAGATATATAATTAAATGACCTTGTATCTCTTGAACTATTGACATTTTTAAATATATAAGCTCATCCCGATATTACACTCATCAAGACCTTTCATTTGAGTACCCACATCAATTTTTTATATATTTATATATATTATATATATGTATATATGAAAAATATATCGAAATCCATGTGGGTACTCAAATGAAAGCTCTTGATGAGGATAACATCGGAATGAGCTTATATCTTTAAAAAAGTCAATAATTAAAAAAGTACAGTGCAATTGAACAAAAGTCATTATTATAATAAAGCAAAATTTTATTTATTTACATGAAATTATCAGTCTGGCCTTTAATAAGAATTTTTTTTCGTACTGTATAAACTGTAAAAATTTGTTGGGCTCGGTGTTGTGTAAATAACTTGGTATGAAAATTTTTAACTCGGATAGTGTAAAAGTTACTCCAAACATGATGTGAATTAAAAGTTTATACTATCAAATATACGGAGAGAATTAAATACTAAAAATTATCATCAAAAAATTTTAATTAAAGTATCCACCAACCATATAATAAAATGTACAATTCTCGATAATTCTAAATTGTATTGTAATATTTATAAACATTAATTTATAGATATTTTATATTTTTATAATGTACGGCTAAAATTATCATCAAAAATTTCTTTTGTGAAGCAGGCAATAAAAGTTTTTTTAATTCTTTAATTATGATGGTTCGAATAGAAGATATTGTGTTCACATAACACCTTTTTTTAGAAGACTTCTTGAGATCGTCTACAATTCATTAATTGTAAAAAAAAAGAACTTATTAATAAAGTTCAGAGTGCAAATATATATATTAGGGTGGGTCAAAAAAATCGAATAATTTATTTTTGATTTTATACTCTGAAAAATAGGTTCGTAGACACCTAAAAAGAATTCTCTCCAAGTATAAGCTCTTAATTATAACGGGAAGGTCCTCCGCTTTGCGGGTTTCTATTTTTTTCGAATAATCAGATAAAAAAATTTATATCTCGCTTCCAACTGCTTGGAAAAATATTCCGTGGCATAGATTTTGTGAGAAATTGAATGCTTTACAAAAAAGGTCTCTTATGACTTTTTCAAAAACTCAACCGATTAAAAGATATTCATAGTTGAAGTTTGGCTATTTTAAGGAAAATATTCGTTTTTATTATGAATTTTATAAGTCGATGAAAAAAAAATTATTTCGGATTGCGGAACTCATGATTTTGTAGGAAATTTACTGCTCTACAAAAATGGTCTCTTATGATTTTTTGATTAAGTGAAGCCGTTACGAGATATTCATCGTCAAACATTAACGAATATCAATATTTCCAGTTTTTGATCAATAATTCGATAAATTTTAATTTAAACTATGAGTTTCAGGAAAATTTACATAAATTTGAGTTTCGATCGATAAAGAAATGTTATAAACAATTTTTTTAATATTGTTTTCAGTCTTGAGCTTGTTTGATTGCATTAAAACAAGAAATTAGAGCATTTTTTTCGACATATAGCCAATGATTAGTTTAATTTGAAGTGAATGACATATTTCTTTGTCAAATTTAATATGAAATCTCCTTTTATCCCACTTGTAATTACAGCAATTTTCATGGGAAATTTCTAGTTTCCTCCCAACAAACCCGCAAGACTCATCAGTGTCACGGAAGTTTGTCCGTCGCAGATGTTAGCAAAACCGTTACCAAGAAGGATCTGACCACGGATCAGATTTTATAATCAACTTTATCTAATTATAAATACATTTTTAAACTTTTTACAATGCAACCCTTTCACTACTTAATTTCCACATTTTTAATTAATTTTTTATAAATATTCAAATGGCATAAATTATCCTTTAAACTTAATAAAAAACTCCATTTATTTATAAAAAAAGATCTTAAATATTTATGAGCTGCATTAAGTATCAAAGGTTATAAAAATGTAAAGCAATGTAATTGATAAAACGAGTAAAGTTGCAGTTCGCTTAAGTATCTAGTTATATTATCAGTATCAGTATTACGGCGAATAGTCCCACGAGACACGAGCTCCTGGGTAACCGTGGTAACTATGAAGTCTAGTTGAGTTTAACAGAGGGCAGTCAGGTCGAGTGCCCGATAATAAATGTTTTCTTCCATTCTTTTCTCCTTGTATTCCAAATAAAACGGACACTCGCTGTTATTGCTATAAATCTCATAATAATAATAACAATGACAATACTTTCATACACCGACTAGCCACAGTAAATCACTGTCGGAATCCACTTCTCGGTACAGCAGATCAGCAAATATACTCCGCATCTCGAGTCATTAAATTACCGGTCCTTATCATGTTTTGTCTTACATTGAAAAAAAAGTTTAAGTCCTATTGGTATACACTTTTTTAATGAATTGGTATTGCGAATATGATAAAAAAGTTTAAGTATTATCGCAATACTCTGTTTAAGTGAGTGACTTATATTTTCCGTACGATATTATTGCAAGTCTAGAGCGTATAGTAAAAAAAGTTCCCGCGTAAAACTCAGCGCGTATTTCGCTCTTTTTTTCCCCGTGTTTATACCTTTAACCTAAACATCGTTCTCAAGAGCATTAAAAAAAATATTTATATAATTGACATTAAAAATAATAATTTATGGATCCGTGGGTGAAAAATAAATTAACCGAGTGGAATTTGTCATCCTATCATCAAGTGTTTGAAGGTATGTAATTTTATGATATTGTAAAATTTAAACACATTGTCAACCGAGGTTAATCTTTATTATAATAAATGTAACATCCTAACATTAATCTTTAATCATTATTTCTTAATAAATAAAATAAAATAAATAATTAAAAAATAAAAAAAAAATTAACATATTTGAGTCACCAGGAACAATTTTGATATTAATTTTTAAAAATTTTTATAAACAAATATCTGACAACTCTTTTAGTTTTTTATAAGTACAAAATTAATATCACATTAAAGTGAGCAGACACTTGATAATTTTTTAATTTTATTTAACAAACAACTTTATTCCAAAAAATTATTTTTTAAAAATTGGATTATTAATTTTTTTAAATTTCTACATGTTAATTTTTTTTCCTCATTTTTTTTGCTATAATTTATGTATTAAAAAATTTCTTAAAATGATTAAATATCTGCTAAATTAAATTTCAAAAAATTAATATAAAATAAAATACTGATGATATTGTTTTGTATGATCATTTATTTGACACCTGGCCACATTGTATAACAAAAAATTCCGATCAATCATTTATAATTGTACGATCTAACCATCACTAAAACTATTATTTTAACATTAAAAACTAAAAACTAATTATATTAATATTAATATACCTTGTCCCATATATGTTAATATTCTGTATTTTATATTATAATTATTATTAACTATTTATTAATTTTTAAATAAATTTAATTTTAAAATAAATGGGTTTATTGTCATTTCTTTAATGTATAGCAATATTTATTTACATAACCTTTCTTTTTTTATTCTGTAAATTTATTACTATAAGGATTTGAGTGTATTGCTGATATGAGTTTTGCGGTGGCGCTCAAACTCGGTTTAAGTATGACAAACGAGTTTCAGTGTAGTGCTTAAAAATATTGCTCTGAGACTCAAACAATGTTTAAATATATTCGCAATACCAAGTATTTCAATATCACTGAAATTTATAAGTGTGGGACTCATACTTTTTTTTCAGTGTAAAACTTCTAAGCGACAGTCCAAATACGAATTTTTTTGTTATTGCTTTTTATTTTCGGTCTACTACTCTTACTCAACTCGAAAGTACTTCAACCCGATGAAATTCGATAGTCGTCGACGTCGACAATAAATGTTTAGCATTTATTTATTTACACATATTAGATCGATATTTCAATCGATCAAGTTCAGTAATTTTCGCTTATAGGAAAAATTTTCCTTCACCCGGTCCCACTAAGATAGAGACGAGGAAATTAACCGATAGCGATCTTATGTTATCTGTATATTTATGTTCGATACCGTCTGCGTTAAAAATTTTTTCTGTTAAGATAATATAAAGTATGTTATTTTGTTGTGAAATTTTAACACAAATTTTGTGTCGACTGTATTGAACTCAATAATTTGACACGAAATGTTTTATTGTGTACACACATCTCGAGTTTACAGGACACTTACGTATTTATAAACTCCTTTCATATATTTAAGTTAATACAGTCGTTATTGCTTTAAAATAAATAATCCAATAATGTAGATTTTTAAATAATGTCTTATTTAAATATAATAATAATATTTATTTACTCTTAAAGCTTAGCTTACAGTAATTTAATATTAACTGGTTTACTATTCATTAGGGTGTACCAAAATGTAACTTCCGTGAAGGACCTTTTAAAATTGGAATTTTGAGTTCCGCTTTTAACAGTAGCTGTGTTTAGGCATTTCCTGAGATATTTCAGGACGAGAGGATTTATTTGATTTTCATAGAATTTTTAACAGGAAGATTCAATTGGGCACTTCCGGCCAAATTTTGAATTTTCACCGAAATTGCCCAAACTAAGCTTCTGTTAAAAAATTCTATGAAAATCAAATTTATTGTCTCACCCCAAAATATCCTAAAAAACGCTCAAACACAGCCCCTGTTAAAAGCGGAACTCAAAATTCCAGTTTTAAAAGGTTCTTCACGTAAATTACATTTTGGCACACCCTACTATTCATCATGAGATTTACAACATCAGAGTTGTGCAAAAAGATTATAACAATGTTTTATAAATATAAATATATACTTACATAAAAAAAAAATTTCTTGAACCAAGAAAATTTTGTAAGGAAGACCAAAGTTATTTTGGAGCAAGAAGAAATTTTCTTGGCTTAAAAAAATTTAACTTTGTTCAAGAAATTTTAATTTAATTCAAGAAACTTTCAATCTTCCTTAAGATTTTCTTGATTAAAGAAAATTTACACTTGACTCAAGACTTTCTTTCTTTCTGTGTAACATCTCACAGATTTGTATTGTCAATTATGATGCATAGTAAAATCGTAGAATTTAATATTTACTTATAATTACAGCAATTTTTCACGATTTAAAAATATCCATTGATATTGCATTAATCAGTTCGAGAAAAACTATCTTGTAGTCTTAAAATTTATCAGAGATTAACATTGCAAGTCTATATTTACTTATGTAAATAATTAGATATCTACCTCAAAAGCTAACTCAAAATTCTTTGGCTCAGAGTTATGCGTATAAAATAAATACAAAAGTAAAAATTTATATATATATATACAAACATAAAGAGTGTTCGAGAATAGACTTCTGGGGGAATCGGATAAACGAACATCAGATATTCAAGTAAAATGCTCTCAGTTTTAAATTAACGCTCTCATGATATACAAATATATGTTTTTAAATCTTTCTACGTCTGCACTAGTAAACAGCCTAGACAGAGAGGCTGCTTCATCACATTCGGAGTTGTCCAACAGTTGTGCTAAGTAATACTCTCTGTACGGTTTGTATATAGGACATTTTAGAATTATATTAATAGTCCACGAAAAAAATTACTTTAATGGTGATATAAAATTTAGATTTTTAAATAATGTCATTTTTAAATATATAAACTGTTAATTTTACAAAGAAGAAAATTGAAAAATTACATTGTTAAATAATTTTCTACTAACAAAAAAAATATTAATTCTTCAGAAGTATAAGTACTGATTTAAAAAACCTCAAAAAAAGTGAAATGTCAAAATTTTTGGTCAAACGCCTTTAAAATTAACTAAGGAAAAATATTTCTTTGATGACTTAAAAAAAAAAAATTTTGGTAAGATAAAAAAAATTCCTAATGATATATAATAAAGTTAAATATTACTTAAGATACATTTTAAAAAACAAAAAAAAAATTTAAACGTAACATTTACAATTTTTTTAACCCAAGTGGAAAAATATTATAATGTCATTATAATGACGTTATAACGTCATTATAATGCGTGTCAAAAATATTTATTTTTCCAAAATTTCCCATAAAAAATCTAAAAAATACCAAAAACTCTGCTTTAAGATAATTAAGTTTGAGCTGGAAACAGTCATAGCGAGAGAGGTCAATTGATAATTTAAAAATAAAATTTTCTGAAGGATCAGGAACTCAGCACTAAGACGTTTTTTCCATAAGCTTTACTTAAACGATTAAATCAAAGGAGGTTTACTCAAATTTCAGAAAAAAATTGTACAACGATTCGGGAACACTGCACCAAAATATTTTTTCTTGACCTTGAAACGCTGAAATTTGAGCTAAATTAATTTATTAATTAATAATTATTATATCGTCTTGAATTTTTCTAATAACAGTTTATTGAAAAACAAGAAAAAGAACTCAAACCTAATTATCTTAACACAGAGTTTTTGGTAATTTTGACATTTTTGATGGGAAGTTTCGGAAAAATAAATATTTTTCCACCTGGGAATCCTAAATTTATATTTTCTCATTAATAGTTTTTGTAATAAAAAAATGACATTTTTACTTCTCTAATATTTTCTCTTTATATTTTAACAATAATAATAACTCGAGCATAAAAAAAAAATTTAATTCCATTAGAGGGAATGAAAAATTTAAAAAACATAAATTATTAAGTCATAGCCTGAACTGACAAAGGATTTACGTGTAGTAATTCACCGGTTGATATCAGTGTCGAGAGTCTCGAGCTCCGAAAAATATAAAGGAAGTAAAAAAAAGTGGAATAAAAAGAGCGGCAAAGAAGCATAAGGTATAAGGCACAAAGAAGTTAGTAAGCAACTACAAACTCGAGTACTAAATAAATAGAACAAAAAGTCCACTTTCCAAACAAAGGGCTCATATGAAACCACAGGTTGTCAAGTAAAATCCTCTTCATTTTTTTTTCTCGCTTATTCACACACTCAACCGACTTATAATTTTTTTGTAATACCTGCAATAAAGCGCCGAGTATACTCTATAGAGCAAAAGAGGTATAAAGCTATTTTTTAAAATTCATTATTTTATTTAACGATTGTCTTTTTCTGTAACATATAATTCTGGATATTTTTTCAGCCCTCGAGGTACCAAGGATATTGCCTCTTAGTTCCTCCCTTTACTCTCGTCTTTCGATAAAAATCGATGCAGGCCATTCTTGAAGATATGTACTCGTGAGATATAAAACCAACGAGAGTCATCATAAGGAACAAAAAAAGATAGATAATAAAATAAAAATTCGATTACTCCAGAATTTGTTAAAGCTTTGAGAAAATATATCACAGTAATACACTTGAAATCATTTTTATTTTTATCCCTCTCTGGTAATAAAATTATTTAATAATCAGAGTAATGTGTGCGGTTGAGAGTGTAAATTATTTTTATATTTATTTTTATTTATAGAGAACGTGTGCTCATACCTGTTTTCGATAACCCGATCTAATAGACTTAGCAGAGACAGGAGGAGGAGTTTGCGTTTGCAACTAACAATAATTCACTTCTATAAAATTTATAAATATAATAGAGTTGTTGCATAGGGTAAATGCGAAACCGATCAATATTGATGAAGACCATCCTACTCGGAGGAGAGAAGATGTACACAAGGAAACTTTGCTTATAGCATCAATATACAATGATTGTCAATCCCAACGCTTGAGGTCTCGATCTCTCGATACACGTGTCTCCCATGAATATTGACGATGATAAACTACAGACTGTAGACTGTAGCTTCTATGATAATACCACGCAAATAACCGTATTCTACGAGGCTAAGTACTTCTTAAGAAAAGAAGATGCTCCATTTTTATCATCGGGATTACAGTTTATTAGCTCAAGAGTCCTTAGTACATGTTCAGAAATTCCAATGATGGAAGTTTAATACAAGTCGGATACTTAAGGATCGAATTCAAGTGTCCTACTTGGAAATAAATTTTAATCCTCAGTATTTCAAGGAAATAATGAGACTGTTTGAGTTTTAATAAATTTCTAAGGCATAAATAAATCAACCAGGCGACTTTTTAATTCTGATAAAATGTTTTTATCTTCTGATGGCTTCTTTGTAAGGATTTTAGAGCTTTCGGTGTTTTTATGCTGGTAGAAGTAATAACTTAAACTATAAATGGAGGTATTTAACCGGAATTTAAGCCGGCTGAACGGTGAAATACAAGATTTGATAGCTTAAATGCTACAGACTGCTTCTTAGTGGAGCTGCAGTGAAAACTCTTTAAATATGAGTTGTTACTCACGATAAGATTGTTTCGTGAAATTAATCTTTTGATATTTTGACATGTCAATGTCTTTCAATAGGTCTAAGCTTCTTATTGGTCTGATTTTTATAATTAACTTTGGATACTTAAGCTTTTATTTTTAAGTCTAATTAAAACTTTAGAAAATCACGATAAGTAATTGTTTTATTATAAAAAACTGGTTTTAAAATTATGTGAAGAGGAAATTTATCGTCGGAAATTATAAAAAAAATTTTACAGTAACAGAAATTATTATTAAAAAAAAAAAAAAAATAGGAAATTTAGTTTAAAAAATGTAAGATAAAAATTTCACTCAATAATGAAAAATTCCAGCTACACGGAAAGGACAAGATGACACTGGATATCATCCCAGATTATACTCAGTGATATCTGTGGTGCAAAAAATTTCAGATAGTAACTACAAAAAATCCAGATTATACTCATTATAATCTGGATAATACTCATTATAATCTGGACTATACTCATTATAATCGGGCTTATACTGATTATAATCTGGATAATACTCATTATAATCTGGATTATACTCATTATAATCTTGATTATATTTATTATAATCTGGATTATACTCATTATAATCTTGATTATATTTATTATAATCTGGATTATACTCATTATAATCTGGATTATACTAGCTACTATCTGAATATTTTTTTCACTCAGTATAATCTAGGTCGATACCCAGTGTCATCTTGTTCTTTCCGTGTACAGAAACATAAGAATATTCTTTTTTTTTTTATTTAATATTTCAATTAAATTTCAAATATTCTAGTTTTTACTTAACTTAAAAATTTTATTATGGTAAAAATTTGACCATTAAAAGTCCGATAAAATTTTTATTAAAAACAGAAAAATTATTATAGAAAGTAAAGTAAAAAAAAAAAAAATTTACTGGAGATTTAAAAAAATTTTACCAAAAAAAAAAACAAGAAATTTACACAGTAAAAAATTTAATGACAAATTTTTTTGACGCAATAACGCAAAATTTTCTACTGTACACTAATAAAAATATAACAAAACTCTCAATCTTCATATATGTCAATATTGAATCAAAATGAATAATAACTGAGGAAGATCGAGCCGTTTATAAACAGGAAAAATGATAATGGAGTCGAAAATGTCAACTGAGTGATAGAGAAATAATTAATGTCTTACCAATAATTCTCATTATCTGGGAGAGTAGTATTTGTGGATGAAAGGAGATTTCAGTGGAATCGGATTACTGGATGCCATTAATACAAATGCAGGATAGCAGCTGGTATAGACTAGTCCACGGGACCGAGGACATACATACCTAGAAGAGAACGCGACAGAGGAAGAGGACTCAATTCAACTCTGCAGAACGACTGAGAGCAGTAGAGAGGACAGATAATAAGAGAAAGTGCATTAAAGGTGTCATACGCAAACGTAAACGTTTATCACCCTTCATTTAAAACAAGCATGCAATACCTTAAAGTTTAAACCGAAAACGAAGTGAACTTCTGAACAATTTATATCACCTGCCCGGAAGTCCTCAGTACACTATTTACAACTGTAAAGTAAATGCATATAATAAGTACTTGAGGATATTAATCCGTGACTACACAACAGCCAGACGACTCTCCAGGGTTCAACAAGATAAATATTCATTTTGATAATAAATTTTCCTGATATTTATTATCATTATCATAATAATAACAGGCGAATGAAATACCTTGTTTTGGATTTAAATCATTGAGTGTAGACAACGTCTAGTAGCTTAATATATTATATTATATTTAATATTTAATGATTTTATTTAGTTCTATGTAATTCACGGTGTAGAGCTAAATTACAGGAATTGTGTACTAGTGAAATATTATTAAGGTATACTGTAGAATCAAGTTTGCAAATTTGGGCGTTTGAATTCCCGGTCTGCAGCTAAGAGAGAAATTGAGGATAAATTTGCATAATTGTCAGAGACGATTTTACTGAAGCTTAACCGAAGCTTTGGATGGAATTAGCTGTATTGAGAGTTTAGAATGCTGTGAGGGAGAATTGACGTGGGTATATTATACCTTTACAGATAATACAGCGTTCGGAGTAAGAGTAATTCACGTTGTGGCTTATGAATTTACTCCTTGTTCGGTATTACAGGAGAAGCGGTGTAAGTGCCACTGCGGCCAGACATAAATACTTGGTTAGTAACTAATGGATAATTTTCATTCTATAAGCACAATTCGAGATTTAGTAGCTAAAGAAACAACACGCAAATTCTATTTTTTATCGATTGAAATTACCAAATTTTCACCTACACAGTCAAAAATTTTCCGTCAAAAAACTTAGTGTTAAATATTTAACACTTTTATGTGGAAATTTGGCTCCATGATTTTTGATCCCCCGACAAAATGTCCCCGATAAAATATCCCCGGACAAAATATCCCCAAGACAAAAAATCCCCGACAATTAATCCTAAATAGCCGGAATTTTTAAATAAAACGGAAAGATCAAATTTTTAAGATTTTTAAATTAATATACTATGTTTTGCAATGACTTTTTTATTTTTTTTTATAAATTATGGCAAAAAAAATTTTTCGATAAATTTCATTTAACTTTTTAATCAAGTTATAATCATGATTTTTGTGTATATTTATTCATACACAAACACGGGTAATATTGTTGTGCCCTTTTAACATGGTTTTTGTGTGTGTTTATTCGACATTAGACCAACACATACGCTTGTTACCGTATTGTGCCCTTTTATCATTGTGCTTTTTAATAATTTTTAATAACTATAACGAATTTGAAGGATAACTTGTCGGAGATTTTTAGTCTTGGGGATATTTTGTCGGGAGATCAAGACGCCTGATACCGGAAATTTAACATTTTTTCTGTTAAATCAACACAAAAAAGTCTTCAATTTTAACATAAAACTTTTTAACACAAAATTTTTTGACGCAATGACGCAAAATTTTTTACTGTGTAAGAGTAAGATATTAACATCTTATTTCATCAAAGTTTTCATTCTATAGAATGCATACAGTCGAACTTTTCGAGTGGAAAAAATTTTTACACAGGAAAAAAAACTTACTTGGATCAAGTAAATAATTTTTAAGAGTTTCATCGTCTTGATTTGAGTAGAAAAATTCTTAAACTAAGAAATTTTTCTTGGTTTAACAGCCGATCCCATCTTTTTCTCGTGTCGCACTCACGATGAGAAACGGTACTATCCTTGTTGCACTTATGATGATAAAGCTAATTGCAGTTTTATGTTTTTCTTTTAAACAAATAAGAATTAAAAAAAAAAACGCTCTGATATAAAATAAATAATTGAAAAATTTTTTACGTAGCAGAGCTTGATTCAAGTGAACTTTTTTTTCAGTGTAAAACTCCAAAAATTGAGGAACGTCAAAATATCAGAATTATTTAAATTAAAAAAAATTTTTTCGATTAGATTCGCTTGAAATTAATCAAAATTTACAAAATATTTAGATATCGAATTTACCCTCTAATTTTTAGGTGCAATTTGGAATTTTTTTTTTTATTCCAAGGTTGTAAAATTTAAAAATCAAACCGAGAATAGTTTTACAAAAAAACTGAATAAACTTTAAAATCGAAACAAAAAATAAAAAAGTAACGTCGACGTAAGCCCCCAGATACCGGATGTTATAATTAGAGTAATTCCTTGTTCTTCCTGGAAACTACATAGTAGAGCGCATGACCCAGTAACAGTGTGTTATAAATTACGACGTTATCTATCACGTCGAGAGCTCTCTTTTCCCAAGTTGGCTCTTTTTTTGTACACCCTTCGTTCCTTTTTACATCCTTCCGGCTTTCGCCGCGGGAGCCGCTCATTCTTCAGTTCCTCGTCGTTGTTTCTCTTCTTGTTTTTTTTTTTTTTTTTTCGCTTCTCTCCTCTCGGGGGAACAAAATCTACGCGTGCACTTGACACCGGGCCCCGGACGCCGTGCAGAACGGCTAATTGGTATGTTGCCACCGTAGTCCCGTCGGATACACTTCCATGTTACTTTATCTGAATACCCAATGATCTCTGACCTCATCATAATTCTTTTTTTTTCGCTGCTTTTTTAATTCAAATGCAATGAGAATATGTAAGACATACAAAAGTTCTGAAGGATTCTAACTGATATAATAATTATTTGTCGAAAATATCTCAGAAGTTCTCAAGTTTCTTGCAAAGGTTTAGTTAATGATCAATTGTGCACAGAAAAATTAACTTGAATGAAGAGAAAAATTCTTGAACCAAGAAACTAATTTTGAAGAATTTCATTGTCTTGGATCAAGACCAAAAATTCTTGAATCAATATACATAAAAAAGTAAACTGTAATCTATATATATATAGGAGACTTTCTATAGATATAGTCACTCATCACGATATCTCTGGAACCATAAGACCTAGAGACTAGAAATTTGGCAGGAATATTCCTTTCGCCGAGCAGAGGTCAGCTAAGAACGGATTTTACAAAATTCCACTCACAAGGGGGATTGCGGGGGCATTGACAATGAAAAATTCCCGTTTTTAAACTATAGCTCCTATCGACTCCAAATTTGGTAGGAATCTTCTGTAAGAGATTTAGAAATAATCTATAAGCGAATTTTACGATATCTCACTTCACAGAGGGTTGCGGGGGTGGGTATTAACAATCAAAATTCTTAATTTATAAGCTATAACTCCTACAGACTCCAAATATTATAGTAATTTTCTGTAAATGATGAAAAAATAATTTATGAACGAATTTTACGATATTCTACCCCAAAGAGGATTGTGGAGGCGTTAATAATGAAAAATTCCCGTTTTTAAACTATAACTCCTATCGACTCCAAATTTGGTGGGAATATTCTGTAAGAGATGGAGAAAAAGTCTATGGGCAAATTTTACGATAGCTCATCTCACAGGGGTTTGCGAAGGTGGGTGTTAACATTAAAAATTTTTAATTTCCAAGTTATAGCTCCTATAGACTCCAAATTTTCATTTCAAATTTTTTTCTTCGTGTCAATTATTATTCATTTTTGAAAAAAAGCCACGCAAACATTATAATGATTGCACATTGAAAGTCACAATGAATATTAGCTGGAATAACAACATGGATAAAAGATACATGCTAATTCGATGTAATTTGGAATTTGTGAAAGTCAAAATAATACTCTAATTAAATATCAAGTTTAGATCTAAAAATAGAATTCTATAAAATGCCCAGAAAAGCGGGCGGGTAACAGCTAGTAAATAATAAAATAAATAGTAAAATGTAAATATTACATTGAAAGCTCTGAAAATTAATATTCAAAGTTTGAATTTATAAAAATGTTACTTCAAACTGCAATTTTTCTAATTTTTTATACAAAGCGACGCTTATCACTATCTATCATATAATTTTTACATTTTTCTTTTTTGCGTGAAGCAAAATTCACTTAAACCAAGTAAAATTTCCTAATTTAACAATTTTTCTACTTGAATAAAGAAAATGAAATTCTCAAAAATTGTTATTTTAATTTAAGCAAATTTTTTTTTATTTAAGAGTTAAAAAATTTTGCGTAGAATTCAAAAAATAAAACGTTCAAGTTTTATCAAATTGTTATACTAATATAAAAAAAATTACTGGAGAAAAAAGATAATTCTTGTTACAACAATTGTGATTGTTTGAAATTTTCTACACTTTTCTTTTTCAGCCGAAGAAATCACATTTTTCTTGTAAGATTTTTTTTTTTTTAATCAAATTTATTTCATACAAAAAAATACAATTTTTAAAAAATTCAGTAAGTATTTAATTCAAGGCTTCAAATTTTTTATAATAAAAAAATTCTATGTATTTTGATATATTTAATCGATCTTACTAGTATAATTATGATTAATTTATTATGCAACAAGAAAAATAATTTTTTATTATAAAAAATTTGAACAAAATTGTATGAAAAAAAAAAATACTACAAGAAAAATATAATTTCTTTAGCTAAAGAAGAAAAGTGTTGAAAATTATAAACAATTTAAATTCTTGTAACAAGAATGTTCTTTTTTCTCAAAAGTAATTTTTCTCTCGACGTAGTTTTTAATTTAAAAAAAAAAAAAAAAAAAAAAAAAAGCCAACCGTTCGAAGAACAATAATTGAATAATCTAATCGATTAATTCAAGTACAGCACAACAAGTTAAATCAACTTATCCTTTTGAATAAGAGGTGAGTAAAATCACCTCCAACTTCATTTCCTTCACCCCTCTTTGACTTGTAAATATCAATATATTTTTAGCACACTTTGAAGCTTATTTATAGCATAAATTATAATAATCATTTATCATCAATGATAATCTGACATAAATAAAAATTAAAATAGAAAGATATGAGCTAGGTTTTGCGTAATTGTTTAACTTTTCAAAAGATAAAATAATTTAATAAATTTGTCATCAAGTGAGATGAGACTCTTTATTACTAGCAGGAGAAATACAAGCAAAATGAAAAAAATTCTTAGACGTGGTAAGAACTATTTTCTTCGGTAAAATTACACCAGATAACTTCTTGTACAGCAATAAGTGCTGTCATTTAACTTTAATTTCATCACTTTATCCAAGATACCACCGCGTTTAAGGGTTTTCTTAATAACTCTAAGTGAATTGAAACAGGCAAACCGTAAATATGTCGTAAGAGCACAAATTATCTTCATTATGATTACGGGCGAGGCGAGAAAACGTAAACTTTGTTATAAATTGTGTTAATGCCGAATAGCATTCTGTTTACTGACATTGAAAATTTTTTAATAAGAAATAGATGATAAAGTTATTGCACGACATTAAAACCAGCGGCTTATACTGTAATTAAATTTTTTTAAGTCAAGGATTTCAAAGGCAAGTTACTCTGCTGTTAGTTACAGCACGAACGAGTAAAGACCGAATTTTATCTCCAACCATTCGACTGACTTCTCGGTTCTTTGAAAGTAGACAGGGAATTAATGGTTAAGCTTGGCAATTATTTTTCAATCATTGGAAAGTTTCAAATATTTTTTTTCTTACTTATTTTGAGGCAATAATTAATTATTAATTTTTTTAATTTTCAAGACTACACGGCGAAAAAAACATAGGGATTTTTCCAATGTTGACATAGAAATATTTCCAATATTAACATAGGAATTTTTTCAATGTGAACATAGGAATTTTTCCGATGTTAACATAGGAATATTTTCAATGTTAACATAGGAATTTTTCCAATGCTGACATAGGAATATTTCCCATGTTAACGGAGGAATTTTTCCCATGTTAACATAGGAATTTTTCCAATGCTAACATGGGAACTTTTTCTTTATGAATATGATAGAAATATCCATGTGACATAGGAAAAATTTATTTATCATTAAAATTTATGTAGTTAAGGTAGTACTACCAGCTTTAGAATTGACATTCAGAATTTAATGAAATTTAGCATATTGATACTTAATAATATCATAATTAAGCAGTAAAATTTTTGGAAGCCTGGCGAGTCCTGAAAAAAAGATATTAAAAACTATTTTCAATACATTAGCTAGATGAAATAAAAAATTTGCGTTTTAGATTTTTCGTACTTTTTATTAATATAATTAAAAAAAAAAAAAAAACAATAAAGAATAACATATATTTTTAATAGATAAATAAATTAACACAGTAAAGTAATTCCACCGTTATCAGATCCAAGTAAGAGTAATCTATTGAGCGGTAGTACAGTCATCGTAGTCAGTACGCCTTTAAAAGCGTCAGATTTTAATTTAGAAGATGAAAAAACCGCGGTATTGTCAACTGCAGCGTGTACGCCAATTCTGTTGGCAGTAGTACCAGATATTAATTGTTGTTCATACAAAACCATGCAATGAACTGGTTCAGTAGCGCCTTTTAAATGAAACTTAAGTTTCCCATCAACTGCGCTCCAGACTGCGATTGTTTGGTCCAGCGACGAGCTGACGATAGTCGTCTCGTTGACGGCTTCCAACTGTAAAATTTCACACTCGTGGCCTTTCCACGACGCAATTATCAGACCAGTTCTGATGTCCAGGATCGTGAGAACTCCCGAGGCCTGCCCGAGAGCTACCCAGTGACCACTCGGTGCCACGGCAATGCACCTGATAAGACCCGCGGGATTGATGGCTACTTTGAGTTCATTAACGTAGGTAAAAGTGCGGCAATCTATAACATGAAGAGTGACATCAGTAGTTGCTGCTAATAGAGACGTAGAGGGAGTATTGTTCGCAGCAAGAGCATTAACCGGAGCCTGCCTCGAGCTTTCAGGACACCCAAGCAATGAGCCCATAAAAGGATCCCAGCAGTGGACTGTTCCGTCGCAGGTAACTGCGTACCTCATAGATTCCAAAAACGTCAGAGCTAAAATAGACTTTTTGTGGCCTGTGTACGTGTACTGGCAAGAAGAAACTCCAGTGCCATCACCTTGGCTTCTAATACTCCAGAGCTTGACAGTTTTATCCCTAGCTCCACTCATAAAACTGTTTTCATTGTCCAGGACATGCAGACACCTTGCACTATTAGTGTGTCCATTGAAACTCTGGAGTTTTATCTGTTTGATATTAAAAGTCAAATCTTTGTCAGGTCGTCCGATTTCGTGCTCCCAGTAAGCAAGCCAGTTGCCCCGAAGCTGTCGACCATGAGACGCAGATCCTTCGCGACTTGATAAATTAAAATTGTCCAAATCACCAACTTCTATTCTATTACCAACCACAGAAATATTTCCGAAGCTTCCGACACCTTTTACGACAACATCATCTTCGGGAGTTTCAGTTTGCAGATACGTAGGGTCCGACTTGCTGGACCCGATATCACATGTCGGTAGAGTTTGTTCGTATTTTTCGCAGAGATCGCGTATCAATTGATGGTTCTTCAACAAGTCTTCCATCATGCCTTCGTCTAAGTGACGGTAAAAAAGCAGATAGGCTTTATGAGCGAATTCTAAAGTAAAAACGGCTTTGAGCTCTTCAAAGGCTTGATTTCTCTGAGGATCCGTTTTGTCGCTGTCTATTATCGGGGGCGAGAACGAGACAGCCATGTCCGTCACCGCTGTTTGAATTCCCATTGAAGAAGAATCTACTAGCGTCCAATCGTGTGAGTCTTTTAAACTTTCACTGCGTTCGTTTATTTTTTTACTATCTCTATCTCGTTTTTTAGCAATTTCTTCGTCTTGCATTTGATTTTGGGCGTTGAATACCTTGTCAAAAACCAAAAAAAATCTTTGGATCGGTACAGATAGGTGGGATTTTGTGGTAGCACTTCCAAGGCGAATGCTAAAACTCGACAAAACCTCTAAACATTTATTCGCTAGTGCAATTCGTGCATTTACTCCGCTGGGAAATGAGTATCTTGTGGTAGAGAGAATTCTCACAGCTGGATGTAAAATAGATTTTACTATTGTTTCATACAGTGCGTCCATCAGCGAAGCATCGCCAAGGAACGGAGTTACAAACGACAACAATGCAAGACAGGAAACCAATCCGCCTTCTAAATTAGGAGTTAGTTTACGCTTACACAGAGTTAATAATTCTGCCATGTGACCGAAATACTGCAAGATTATCATTTGCTCGCCGTACAAATTCGCAATCGCTGTCAAAGATTCTAGCACTTTTATCGCATTCACATCACCCACCAGTTGGACTTTCCTCCAGTGTAGTTCTTCCGAGTACAAATCTTCATCTATTGGAATTAAATTATTGCTTCCGGCGTAACAGAGAGTCAACATGCGCAAAAGATTCCTTGAGAGGTGACGTGCTGTAAGAACCGGACCTAGGCGATGAGACAGCCAGATCACTGACTCAGCGCTTACTTCCGAGACTTTGCATTCTCTTGATGGTAAATGCGAGTCATTATTTTTCCCAGATTCATCCAGCTCGGCGTCAACCGCTGCCACTTCAATGTCCATTTTAAAAACAGATTTAGGTTTTTCTGAATCATAGTCGGCAGTTGAAATTTGGATGGTTCCTGTGTATGAGCTTGAAAGTGGCAAATCTTCACTGGAAGTTTTACTTCCTACGTGACAACCAATCGTATTAAAATCCGCGACTAATTTTATTCCTCGGTCACTTTTGGGTATTGGTATAGTCGGTGATTTAATAGTACCAGGAGGTGAATTACGCACACCCTCGTCGATAAGGTCGTCAATTAGATTCAAGTTGAGCACCATGTGTGGATCTTGGGGTATTTTTTCCGTAGGAGATAAAGTTTCTTCAGTTTCCATGGTGAATACTTCTTCAACTTCATTTTCAATAGTCGGGGTGTCACGCGAATTTTCCAGATCGCAAGCCAAAGTAACAGAATTTAAATTTTGTTCAGAGTCTACTGAAGAGTCTTCGTCTAACGGCGACAAAATAATTTCTCCATCACCAGAATTTTCGCTCAAATCGCAGCTCTTTAAATTTCCCGCTCGCTGACGATTAATACACGAGGCTTGCGGATGATCTCGATAACAACCGACGGCTTCTACCAGCGGTGTTATAAAATTCTCAAGAAATCTTCGTAGACCTAAACGTACCGTTAGCTTGAGAAGAAAACTACGGTGGTAGAGTCTCATTGTACGAAATTTAGCGAGTGTCGCTGGAGATAAATAATCTGCGTAAATATTGCTATCAATTATAGAACCATTTTCGTATAATTTAATAATTGGAGCGAGAAATGTTTCAGCAGTGTCTTTTGGTCCAAGTGCTTTGGCGATAGGATCCAGTAAATACCAAGCTGCTAACACTGCGCTGTAAGGTTCATCCATTATTTGTTTAATATGTGGAACAATTAACTGCAAAATTGAATTAAAATCACTTGAATTTCTCGTTTGAGATTGTAAAAGTCGCTCTAATTCTCTTGCAAGCGATTTAACTTTGCACTCGTTTATTTTACATAAAAATTGCACTCGAGTTTTTAATGCCTCTGGGTCGTCATCGCGAATAAGAGAATTTAATTCACGTACTAAACTGCTGTACTCCTGAAGCATTTCTACCACGTGAAACAGGTGTTGAAAATAACAGTAAGGCAGAAGACTACTGGATAGAATTGGCTGAAGAAATTGGTGAGCTGAGGGCGGCGGTAAGCCCATTGATGTCACAGTGGGATATCGAAAGGTACTTGCTGGTTGCTCGTTCTCATCTGTAATTCCATAACTCTTTGGAATAATGTCAACTTGCAGCAAAAGAGCCACCACATTTCTCACACACTTAGGCAGTAAATCCGGAAATTTATTCAATACATTGACGCAAGTTTCAAGTCTTTGAGCAAATGAAATCTTGCTGGTGTTCCAGGCGGCGCGAAATTTACTTGGCATGAAAATTTCAACGACCAAACAGCCCAAGATCTGTTGTTCTTTAATGCGAGCGGTAGCTACCACTTGCCTATAACTTGTGAGCCCTGTTTGGTTCGTTATTTCTGGCTGGTAAATTCGGTGAGACACTTTGCTGATAAACGAGTGCATCGATTCTACTTGATTAAGCGCTGTTACTGGATTGTAATCTTTCGGCAGTTGGATTGTTTGGGTTGACTTTTCTGATCGAGAATTATCATCCGTGGCTAATAGAGATCCACGAGAGCGACTCAGTAAACGACTCAGAGCCAATGGAGATGATCTTGTGACATTTAGCGTCGTTACAGGTGATTCGACTTCTTCAAAACCAGAACTATGGCCCTCGTCGTCGCTCGTTTTGTCTGCAGATCTGTCAGTCTCTGTTAAAATAAATTGATAAATTAATTATTTGAATAATTACTCAATTATAAATAAAAATTAAAATTAATAATTAATGGTGTCAAATTTTTTATTTTAAGGCCAAAATATTGGTCGTATAAAAAAGATTTTTAAATAATAATAATTTTACAAAAAAAAATGTCTCTTGAAATTTTTTTATAGGGCCAATAAAAAATCAGTAATTTCAAAATTAAGATTTTTGTAATTAACAAAAATTTGAATTTTTCTGTATGGATCTTGAGGGAGTCTTCTAGTTTGACGCCCTGATTTTAGAGCATTTTTTTGGGGATTTTTTTGTAAAGACCAATAAAGAGTCTTCTTTCGCTGCTGATATCTAAAATTCCGAAGCGGGTGTCTGCAGACCACTATAATTTTAATTATTCTGTATGTTTTTAGCTAAAAATTTAACTGTATATTCTTGAAATATGTGCAAATAAATGGTAAAAAGTTCACAGTTCTATTTCTTCATTGGTCTTTACAAAAAAAAAAAACCCAAGAAAATGGTCAAAAATCAGGGCGTCAAATCAGAAGACTCCATTAACTTTTGAATTACAACTTTCTTATCGGTCCTATGAAAAAATTATAAGAGACTTTTTTTTTTTAGAAAATTAAATATTGAACAGCTGTTATTTAAAAACTTTTTTATACGACCAATATATTCGCCGTAAGATCTAACATTTAAATCATTCATTTTAAAATTTTGACAAAAATCTTAGCCCTTAAAATGACTAATAATTTATGATGAAATAGCTTACTTGATTTTTTTGGCGTCAAATTACGTATTCTAGGTGCTGTTTTACTCCAATACGGCGAAGGGACTATTTTCTGAGGATGAGGATACGTAAAAAGCTGAACTACCCCGGAATTGGTCAAGTTTGTATGATTATCAACAAGTTGTAGGCAAACATTTTTGGATATAATAGCCGCTAAACCGGATAGTCTGCGTAAACATGAAACAACAAATAAAAAATAAAAATTTAGAGACAGTTTTAAATAAATAACGTAGAGCTATAGAAAGGTACTTCTTGATCTGGGTTTTCTGCCAGGTAATCCCTAACCATAGCCACGGGGTAAAAGAGCGCTGTCGTACTTATAGCCAAATGTTAAGTCTATCCAATGATGCAGTCTCTCCGACACGTAGAAACTCTCCAGTGCCTCACGATGCTTCTCGATAAAGTCTTCGGGTGAGCGGGCCCAGCTTGGCAACTCCAGGTCTGGTAAGTCTTCATGGATTGACTGAAATTTGTTCATAATTTTAATAATTAATTGATCATTTAATTATCAGTTTATTTATTATTGTTGAATTACTTTAAAAACATTAGGGTCTGTAAAAAATTGTGGAATACATTCGTCTGGACTCCATTCTTGGAGCCGTTGAATGGATGCTGGATACTCCCAAGGAACCCAGTGTGACCTCACATGCTTACAGAGTACGGATCTTGAGTACCGCCGAGATAAGTATACATAATATGTTATTTCTGATAAAACGTCAGACACATGATGACCTACCTATTGTAAATTAAAATTATTATTTTAATTAGAAATTTATAATTAATCAGAAATTAATTACCCTGTTTTTTGTGAACTATTGAAATTTTTAAAGATATAAGCTCACCCCGATATTACACTCATCGAGACCTTTCATTTGAGTACCCACATGCATTTTCATATATTTTTCATATATACATATATATAATATATATAAATATATGAAAAATTGATGTGGGTACTCAAATGAAAGCTCTTAATGAGTGTAACGTCAGGATGAGCTTATATCTTTAAAAACGTCAATATTTAAAAAAGTACAGTGCAATTTAACAAAAGTCATTATTTGATAAAGCAAAATTTTAATTTTTTATAGTTCACAAGTCATGGCAGACACATAGTTACTGCAAAGTTACTAATTATAATTATTTATTTAATTAAAAAATAAGATAAATATTAAACTAACTTCCGAAGTTTGAGAATTAAAAGTCAAGTCAAGCTGTCTATCGCCTTTATTTAATCGAAACTTTGATTTCGTAAGATCTCGCCAATTTGTTCCTGATCTTGAATTAAAATCTGTTACCCAAGGCATCACGTGGTGACAACTAGGATCACCAAATCTACGTCCAGCTAAATTATTTAACGCTGTCAGATAATCGAAATTACTGAGCTGGCCATAGATCCACATCTCACAGAGAGTCTCAATATTTTTATTAAAACCAAAATTTGGTCCTTTTGTACCGTCTATTTTTGACGGACTAGAAAACGATTTTTTAACAGTAGAATAATTTTTTTTTTCATCAATAAGAGCACGAGTTTGGACGTCGGGTTTCGAATAAATATTGTCATCCAATTTAGGCAGTACCTGAAATTAAAATAACAGTTTTTAATCTAAATTACTTATATAATTAATGAATAATAATGAAAATACTTGTATTATATAATTATCCATTAATAAAATATCACTGAGAGTTATTTCACCAAGGGCAAGTCCCGAGTCATGAAGATCTCTCGATAAATGTAGTAATTGATAGACTAAGAATAAAGGTTTATTGTAACTTGTCGATAATGTGGTAGGACTATACATCACACATCTAAAATTATTTAAATATTATTTTTTGTTGTTAAAGGAGACTCGGTGGTCTAGCGGCCTAAAATTTAAGCTATTTAAAAAAAAATTTATTTCTATATGAAGGTAATTGACGCGTAGTTAAAGGAATTTTTTGAAAATGAATTTCAGATTCGTACTTTTAGTTACGCGCCATTTTGTTAAATATATTTTTTTTTTCATTCTAGTTCTGACGATAACTATACTTGTACTAATTAAAAATACGTCATTATTTTTTATTTCAACACGCACCAATCAGGTTCATTTTTTTTTTTTGGAGAGGAGGACTTCAGCGCCATTTTTCGAATTTAAAAATTTTTTAACTTTTTAATTTTGATTTTCATTTTTGTGTAGTTGATGAGTAATAGAATAAGTGTAAAAATATTTGAAAGCATTAGTCATTGCCTTCATATAGAAATAAAATTTTTAAATTAGCTTAAATTTTAGGCCGCTAGACCACCGGGTCCCCTTAATTAAGTTAATTAATAAAAAATAATTATGAAAATAAAGTTAGCCGACATTTCAAAATTTTTAGAAATTTTTCATTGAAAAAGTTTCAATTAAATAATTTTAAAAAAAATTTCACCTGTAAAAATCTTGAAAAACTATAAGTGTAATTTTTTAGAAATATCTTTTTAGTTGTAATTTAATTCATAAAAAAAAAAAAATCAAAAATTTTTAGAAGTCGTCTAACTCCAGTGTCATAAATAATTTACTTACTCTTGGAGGGAAAATTTAGCTATTTGCTCATAAAAGATCATGAAAGCTGATGGTGTTTCGATAGCAAACATCACTGGTAAAAGATTGCAATGTAAATTATTGCTATCATTTACACCAGGAGTTACTGAAATGACTTTACTGTCTTTTATGTGTATCAAAGGACAACTGTAAAGTCGAGATAATACTTCATGCATCACTGCAATATCATCACTGCTTGGCGTCAGTAATGGCTGTTCCTTAGATTCATATAAATTCCATATACCTATAAATTTATAATCATTTTAATAAAAAAAAAGGCCATTCGGCAGCCGAAATGGAAGTAGATTTCATGAAAATGAAAATTTCTTGGAGCTGAAAGTGATAACTTTTCTATCTTTTTGAGCTCTTCGAGCTCATGAGTCTGATGAAGGTTTCACAGAGAACGATTTTTTAAATTTTCAAAGCACAACGATAAGTTTTGGATGACGTTTGGTAAAACGAGTGCAACAGCAAATTTCATATTTGGTATAGCGGAATAGGATCTACTTTTGAGACAAAACATATAGTATGGTACTCAAATTGAAGCTTATTTAAAGAGCTTTCAGATGCATTTTACAGAATTTCAATAAGTTATCCCATTCAAAAGTTATTCGAGTAAGAAAGTAAAAAAATGTAAATTTTTATAATTTTGAAAATTTTATAATCCTAGCATTTCTGAATAATTTCAAGTCTACACATATGAAATGGTACTCAAATTAAAGCTTATTTGAAGAGCTTTCAGATCCAATTAACAGAATTTCGACAAGTTATTCCATTCAAGAGTTATTCGAGCAAGAAAGTGAAGAAATATAAATTTTTATGATTTTGAAAATTTCAAAATCCTGGCATTTCTAAATTACTTGACCGATTAAGCTCATCTACGAACTTGACTTCGGTATCTATCTGTAGAATAATTATGTTGAGTTTGGTAAAGATCCGACGTAAATAGGCGACGCTATCGTCGTGACAAGCCGCGTTATATCTGATATATATATAAACTTTTGAACCATATGCATTTTCCGACTCAGCTCGACGAGTATAGTCGAAATATAGCAAAATTTTTCAAAAGTTCCGTCATGAGGACTAATGCAATAGTTAGATTTCTATGAAATCTACTAAAAAAACTGAAGTGTATAAATTAATTAAATATTTATAAACTTCTCAAATACTTGCTATAATATTTTTTGTATGACTCCTTCCATAAATTACGATAATTTGTTTCAGAAACGTAACGTAATAATTGTGAAAATGTTAGATCTGATTGAATTTTTATATTTGTGGAATGTTTATCCCTGGGTAATGGTATTGCATCACTGAAATGTTTTTCATAAATCTGCAACGATAAACAATAATTATTAATATGAATAAAATTAATAATATTATTAATGATTCTGAAGTTAACTAACAGCTGTCAATTTTTTTAATTTTTATAACAAATAAATTACATTTAAAAAATTCCCAATAACAATTTTTTTTTTTTAATTTTCAAATGTGGAATTTTTTTATTGAAAAAAATTGTAAATAAAATTGATATAAAATTGTAAAAAAAATTTCTAATTTATGTCAACTTCAGTGTCATTAATATTAACCTATGGTGTAGAAAAAAAAATAAAAAATTACTTTTATGTAAATACGGGTCCAATTAGATCCTAGTTCTTCGAGAGGAGGTTGTGCAGCTATTTCTTCAACAGACAAACGTTCGTGTGTGATAAAATTAATTTTTCCAATGTTTTTTAAACTAGTTAGCCAATTTTTGTTCACTGTCACACATATTCTTTCATCAACGAATTGCATATATTTAAAAGGAACGTTTAATTCTGAATTAATAATCTCCATGTTTTCTTCTTTTAAAAACTTGTTTATGTAGAAAATCTCACTTGTTTTTTGTTTATTTTATTCGAATAGAGAAATAACTTTGTTTTTGGAGTATTTGACAGTAAGCTGTCATTTATGCTATAAACACAATAAAAAAAATATCAAGAATATTTTAATAAATTTGTGACAGATGGCGCTTCAGTCTGCTTTGAAAGAAAACTTTGTTACCAGCGGACTCGAAATGGCGGCTCTTATGACTATGATAGAAAAATAAATACAAATGTATAATAAATAGTTTAAAAAATTAAAAAACACGCTTTTTATAGAAAACTGAACTAAAAAATAGAAAAGAAATTTTGATAAATTTAAATTAAGAATAGTGTTAAAAATTTTTATGAATATAAATTAATTGTAGTGTAAATAAGAACAAAATATATTCCTTACAAAAAAACACATGAGAGTGTGTAGTCAATAGTCGAAACTCGCAAAAAAATGGGACCTGATTCCTTATTGGTCAAAATTAAGGCGCGCGCGTAGCGCGCTATTCAAATTTCTAGTTTATTTAAAAAAAAAGCGTGGGGTGCTTTTTAAGATATTATCCAAATGATAATCCTACTCATATCTGTTAATGAAATATTTATAACTATTGATACCATGCACCCCACGCTTTTTTAAAAATAAAATATGTTTTAGTTTATATAGTTTATATAATTTAGTATATAGTTTACCAAAATTTTTAACATTATTCTTAATTTAAATTTATCAAAATTTATTTTCTATTTTTTAGTTCGGTTTTCTATAAAAAGCGTGTTTTTTGGTTTTTTAAAACTATTATTTATTTTCTGCTTTTTAGTTTGGTTTATTTATAAAAGTGTGCTTTTTTAGTTTTTTTAAACTATTTATTTGCTTTGTTGAATTGAAAATTTTCTTTGGTATTCGAAAATTTCCTAATACTGAAATATAAGATAAATCGGCGAAAGATAATGGTTAGAATTGAAAATTACCACCAATCCTTGCTTTATCGACTACAGATGAAAAATACATAAATTAACAAAAATCTTATTTTGCAAAATGAAAAATGGAATAATTTTGAAGTTAGCAGTTACTTCACCTATTTCTAATTTTATTTAACAATTAAATTTGTTCTGAAAAATTATTTTTAAAAAATTGCATTTTTAATTATTTTAAATTTCTACATGTCAATTTTTTTTTTTTTTAATATGTTTTTGCGGTGATTTATTTCTTAAAAAATTCTAAAAATTATTAAACATCTGCTACTTTAATTTTCAGTCACATTTAATCAAATTCTTTGCTGATGAAAAATTTTAACAAGACTTAGTAATAATTTAGATGAAACTAAAATTAGCCGACAGCGAAAAATTTTTATTTTTTTCTTTATTAATTGAATTAGCAATAAAAAAAATATTTAAAAAAAATTGCACATATAATTTTTTACATGTGGAATTTTTTATAACAGTTTTATTAATAAAAAAAAATTCTAAAAAAGTTTAGATATCGGCTAACTTTATTTTCATATAATTTAGTTATTTCATTGGAAAAGGAAGATTTTACTTTTCTACAAATAAAAAAGCATTAAAGTTATTTAATAGTTTTTTTTTATTTTTTTTTTTTTTCTAAAGTCATACGGAGTAATATTTTAATTTATTTTATTCATCATCAGGACCAGGATTTTTGCCTTAATTTCAAAATAAAAATTAATAACGAATAGTGTCAAATTTTTAAAGCTACGGCAGAAATATTGGTCGTATAAAAGATATCTTAAATAAAAGTTGTTAAAAATTTAATTTAAAAAAAAAAAAAATAGTATCTTATATTTTTTTTTTAAGACCCAGAAATAAATCGCAACTTCAAAATTTAGATTCTTACAATCAGCTAAGATTTGAATAATTTCTTATGAATTTTAATTGAGGAATTACGATGAAAGTATCGGTGATATGAAAAAATTTTGGTACAAAATTTAATTTTCTGCAAATTTTTCATAAAAACTTTTTTTACAAGACTAATATTTTCGGCAAAAATCTTGGACCAATTTTATTTGATTACCCTTACTAATTTTTCCGATACATGTATAGTTTTTAAAATTTTAAAATAAGTTGATGTTTTTATAAATTTTTTACATGAAAAAAGACCCAAAAGTTGTCATTTGCCTGCTTTTTTGCACGCTTAAAACCGCATGAGTATACTCTGGACAGATTGTCATGCGTCAATTAATTAATTTTTATGTACACAACACTTTTCAGATTTTTTAAAAAAGTATTCTAACAATAATTTATGACATTAAAAGTAAATACGTAATATCAATACAATTAAAAATAAGTCAATCATTTTTCATGATCATATATTAATTTTTTCTTTTAAGTACAAGATATTTTTTGTTATTAAGATTATAATATTTTCTTCATTGCGTAACTTATTTATATTTACTCATTTTATTCTAATTAATTAACTTATTTCTAGACTATGGTATACCTAATATATAATTACTAATGTTCACAGTCGAAGTATTTCATTCTTCAAACAACTACGCGCATTTAATAAATTTATAATCATTATATTACTTACATCAATGAATTTTCTTATCTAAAAATTGGACGGTTCGATACAAGGCTTTTATTCTGTCAATTAAATCATAAAACATACACACAATAATAACGTACACACGAACAATAAATAATTTTTCAATAAATAATAATAAAAATTACAATTTTCATTAATAATTGCAACCAAATTCATTTCAATCAATAATAGTAATAATATTATTGAGTTTCTTTGGTATTTCTTCTATGATATTAAGAAAAGCAGAAATCCGACAAGTCTTTGATGATTTGTTAAATAATGTTATCAGAAGAAATTAATTTAAAAAATTTTATACAGTAAAATTTTTATCAATTCAACTTTAAGATGAAGAGAAGGAAAATTTTCTCCATTATAAAGTTGAATTTACAGAAGTTTTAATGTATGCATTACAAGTAATTTCAATAATTTTCTCTTTCACTACATTTTTTTTGATTACCTGCTCGAAAGCTTTGCTATAAATAATTTTAACTAAATAAATATTCACTATTTAATAATATACATCAATACTAGTGTCTATAATTACATTAATTAAATTCTAGTTGACAAAATTAAGTATTTAAGAAAGTAGTAAACATTTGGCAACTTTTCATTTTAAACGAACAATTTAAATATTTATAAATTTAAGAACAAAAAAACAAAATATATATATATATATATATATATATATATATATATATATATATATATATATATATATATATATATATATATATATATATATATATATATAGTAGACTTTCTATAGATATAGTCACTCATCAGGATATCTCTAGAACTATAAGACCTAGAGACTTGAAATTTGGCAGGAATATTCCTTTCGCCGAGCAGAGGTCAGCTAAGAACGGATTTTACAAAATTCCACTCACAAGGGGGATTGCGGGGGCGTTGACAATGAAAAATTCCCGTTTTTAAACTATAGCTTCTGTCGACTTCAAATTTTGTAGGAATTTTTTGTAAGAGATATAGAAATAATCTATCAATGAATTTTACGATATCTCGCCCCACAGAGGGTTGCGGGGGTAGGTATTAACAATGAAAATTTTTAATTTCTATGCTATAGCTCCTATAGACTCCAAATTTAATAGGAGTCGTCTACATGTGATACAAAAATGATCTAAGAACGGATTTTACACCGAATCACCTTCAATAAAGATCGCGGGGGTAGGTGTTAACAACAAAAAATCTTAATTTTTTAAATATAGCTTCAAAAAGCTGCAAATTTGGTGAGGATCTTTTGTTTGTCATGTAAAGATCTTCTCAATACGGATTTCAATAAATTCTACTTCCGATTCGATAGAATGTAGAACCTGTGCAAGTCAAAATAATACTCCAATTGAATTTCAAGTCTAGATCTAAAACTACAATTCTATAAAGTGCCCTGCGGAGCGGGCGGGTGACAGCTAGTATATATCTAAAGTTTGTCACAAAAATTTTTCTACAATATTTAAATTGTTTTTTTAAACTAAAAAAAATTTGTCGGATGTTTGCTACTTTCAGTTTCGTAAAATATCAAGGCACATTTAATCAATTTTGAGTTGATTCAATAAATAATCATTCAACTTATTAATACTAAAAATTTGTAAGACGCCATCTAAATTTTTAATTATTATCTTAATGTTTAGATAAAAATTGTTTGATTAAAAAAATTTTACTTTATATATCTTGACTAAAAATAATAGCTTTAAAGTGAATCCAGTAGCGAGTCAAGAAGATCAAGTTGATTCTCATCCCAGCCGACCGTTGCAATTAACAAACCAGTTAGGTCATCTTCACTAAGGCTAACTTGGTTTGATTCAGGCACTTCAGGTAAACAATCAGGTATCGGTGGTGACACACTGCTTGGCGGGGTCTCATAAAAGACAGTAGTTATTTGAGGATCATTTAAATTCATTGTTGTAATTATTTCTGTTGTTATTTCTCCAGGTGTTGATGCAATTGATGGGGTCATTGGTGTCATTAATCCGGATCCGGACGACGTTGATCTCGATGTTCTGCTTGAAAATTTATTGTACCTCGATGTTGATGACCGTCTTCGGGTACGTTTGCCCCCTTCCAGACTCTCTAAGTCTAATTTCCAGAAGCCGCCTTTTCCGGGCTCATCTTTGGAACGTGGTAATTTTACAAAACATTTATTCAATGACAAATTATGCCGTATTGAGTTCTATAAACATAAAAATAATTTTTTTTTTATTTACTTAAATACAAAGTTACTAAATAAATATAATTATTATTTTTTTTACCTGCCAAGCTGGGTCAGCGTGTCGATAATAAATAAAATTTTCACGTATCCATGCGTAAATATTTGATAATGTTAATTTATTATTGTTAGCACGCATTGCAAGGCATATCAATGTTGCGTATGAAAATGGTGGTTTAATATCTGGATCCGTTTGGTATTTTTCACTGTTATCAGCTAGATCTAAAAATCATGAAAAAAAATACTTCGTTACGATTTAATTAACTTTTCAAATTTCAATTATAGAGTTTTTAATTAATTTAATACATAAAAACAGAAAACATCAGTTATTTAATAATAAAGTCCCTTTAATAGTTACAAAAAATAAATTTATAGAAAAAAATTAAGTGATTAGAAAGTAATTATAGTTTTTTTTTATTTTTTTCATTAATTAAATTTAATTTAAAAATTGCACTTATAATTTTTAAAATTTTTGATTTTAATTTTTTAAAAATAAGTTTTTCAATAAGGAAAATTCTAAAAATTATCAAATGTCTTATAATTTCATTTATAATACTAAAGTTAGCCGGCACTTAATTTTTTAATTTTTTTCATTTGTTAAATCATAACTAAAAAATTGTTTTTTAAATTACACTTACAGTTTTTCACATTTTTTACAAATGAAAATTTTTTTTATTTTTTTGCAATAAAAAAAATTATAAAAATGTTTAGATGTCGGCTAATTTAATTTTCATACTTAATTTTTACATAATAATGATACTGATATTAACAAACGTTGAAGATTTTTTTATTAATTGTGGTAGAATTAAAAAACAATTTTCAAAAAAATTACATTTATAGTTTTTAAAATTTTCTACGCGTAAAATCTTTTATTTTATTTTTTTAAAAATAAATTTTTTAATATTAAAAATTCTAAAAATTATCAGATCTCTGGTAATTTAGTTTTTATATAATTACAAGATATGTCTCAAATATCTTTGCTGAAAGAACACTTGACGCATAACCAAAAGATCCAGGTTCAATTCCCGATCCGGGCTTTTTAAATTACGATTCCGGTTACTAAAAAATTTCCACTGAGAGGTTCTTCTTTCTTCTTTATATTATTTCTTCTCCCTCTTTTGCAATATTTTCGTTAATTGACAAACTGGCTATTAAAATAAATTTATAAAAAAAACATTAAATCTAATTACCAAGTTCAGCTTTGACAAGCGGTGACATTTTTTTAGGTGGACGTTTCACCACCGGCGGAGGAATTGGTGAGCATGGTGGAGTCGGCAAGCTGGAGGCACTGGTAATATCAAGAGATTGAAGCCAAGACAAGCTCGTCAATTCAGCTTCCACACCAAAGTCGTCAGTTTCCATCTCTTCCGAGACACCGATGTTGCTGGAAGACGCTCCATTATCCGCTGGAACTTCAATCACAATCACGTCCCCCTTCATCATTTTAGCCTTCTCATAACCAGGTTCGATTTCGTTTATACGCTTAACAAAAACAACATACAAAATAGAGAATATTTCCAAATTTTTTTATTTTTATATTAATTTAAGAATTTTTTAGTTTAATTAAATTACTAAAAAAAAAATTGCACAATTATTTTTCAACACTCTTTATGTAAATTAAATTTATTTATCCAATTGAAAGTATAATTAAACTAATTTTTTACAGAAACAGCAATTGACTGTTCTGAGGACAGTCCTGAAGATATAACTCCAGCACTGATGGTGAATAAGTACTAAAATTGAACGGCAGAATCGACGATTCACCACCCGCTTACTCACAACTACTTATGAAAATTAATGCACATATATTTTTATTATTCATATATGTGTAATCTAGTGAACTCCTGGTGGTTGGCACGCGTACCTGGACTGTTGACAGGTGGTACTTCTTTCACAGGTGAAGCTTACACCCGGCATCCAACACACAACTGACTCTTAGATACTTAAATACACCCTCCTACCCAACTCTTTTAAACTCTTTAGTTGTAAAAAATTATTTATTCTCCAGAAAAAAACAATAAATTAACATTACAACGATGGTCATTTGAAAATGAACTTCAAATAGTGGAATCACATTAATGTTCGCGTGATATAATGTAGAATCGATCTCACGATGAGTTAGGAACGATTGACATTCTAGTGCGTCACACTAGGTCAATTCATAATATATTTATAAATATAATACATATATGCTATATATATAGTAGTTTAAAAGTTGTCTGGATATGGTCTATCATTAATGAGTTAATTTTAATGATTGATTTTAAAGTAATTAGCCAGTATATTCACACGGAAAAAAGAAAAATTACATTATTTAATGTAACATATGGCGTGTCATATAAAAAATTGAAAGAATTACAGTATCAGATTTTGATTTTTATAGATTTTATGAGAATGATTTTATAAAATGTAAATATTAAATTTAAAACTGTGAAAATTCATATTCATACTTTAAATTTAAAACACTTTATTAAAAAACTGCAATTTTTCTTCCTTTTTAATTTACGATGTTACAGCGTAAAAATTCGTATATTGACTACTTTGATGTAAATTTTCAATAATACTAAAGTTAGCCAACGTTTTTAATTTTTTAATTTTTTTTTAATTTAATAACAACTAATAAATATTTTTTTAAAATAACACTTGTAATTTTGCACGTTTTTGACACGGAAAAAAAAAAAATGAAAAAATTACATTATATGATGTAAACGTGGCATAGTTCGTAAAGAAAACTGGAAAAATTACAGTTTCAGATTGTAATTATTACAGATATTTGATACATCAGATACAAGAATTACGTTGTAGAATGTAATATTTACATTTTAATGTAAAAACTACAATCTAAAACTTTAATTTTTCCATTTTTCTTTTTTCCGTGTACACAGAAAAAAAAATTTACTTGGATCAAGTAAATAAATTTGAAGAATTTCATCGTCTTCGTTTGAGTTGAAAAATTCTTAAGCTAAGAAATTTCACTTGGTTTAAGTAAATTTTATTTGATTCAAGAATTTTTTGTCTTGATTCAACCCGTGTAAAAATTTTTTGGACTTTTCTCTGAAAAACTCTAAAAAAGATTTATCTTAAGTTCTAAAAGACTTCTTCAGAGTTTTTGAGAGAAAAGTCCGAAAAATTTTCACCAGGGAAGACAATGAGCTTCTTCAAAATTATCTTCTTGGTTCAAGAATTTTACTCTTGATTTACTCAAAATTTTTTTTTTCAATGTACAAATGAAAATTTTTTTTTTTTTTTGTTATAATATTTTCAAAAAAAAAAAAATTCTAAAATTGTCGGCTAACTTAATTTTCATAAACTTTAACATCAATATAAATTTATAAATGTAAAAATATTAAAAGTTTGGTCCGGAATTACAAAATATAAAAATTACAATATTTTTTTCTGTGTAGAAGAAATATAAAATGTAAATGCATTAGTTGATAGCTATGATGGATAGGAAAAAAAAGAATTATTTGTTCCAGGTGCATATATAATATTCGAAAAGAAAACCGGAAGTGGTGGTCTGTCTTGCGAGCACGTGTCTTCCCAAGGGCGGTCAAACACGTATCACAATTGTTGTAATTACGAAGTGAATTTTGTAAATTATAAAAAAACGGTATAGTATATGTTGGTATAAATTTAGATAAAAATCTCATGAGCTGTGGCAGATCATCGATATCTCTGAGTGAAGAATTTGACGCCGCCTAAGAGTGTCTTTAGAGAAGGGAAGCTCCGACCACTAAAACTCAGGACACGAATCACAATTCAGGTTCTTCATACTTTGCCATCATTGGTCGATTTACCAGAGAGGAATTTAGTTTCATCAAACCTAGCCACGTCCATTGATCAGAAACGATATAATTTTATTAATGCAAGTATTTTATCTTTTTTAAAACTGATTAATTTTTATTAAAACTTTAATTATTTTTAATTTTTTAGCGCTATCTAAATGTTGAGCTACTATCTAAAATTTATCGCTTAATTCTATTTTTAGTTTACAAGAAAAATTTATTTGATATGTATAATAATTAATTGTTACTTTATCTTATTTTTATTATTAATGAAAATGAATTAGCAGACGTCTAACAATTTAATAAATTTTTTCCATTTAAATTATTATTAAAAAAAAATAAAATTCCACTTATAGAAGATTTAAAAAATTAAAATTGCAATTTTAAAAAAAATTGTTTTTAGTTCTGAGTAAATAAATGAAAAAATTTTTTTTAATTTTCTAATTTCAGTGTCATTATTATTATCAATATTATCACTGTTATTATTATTATCATCTCAAATTTTATCATTATTTATAGAAAGCTTTTAAAAGTCATGCAAATAAATCAAGTTATAATTATTAAAATCAACTTATTTTACTTCAATTCAACGCTATAAATGAAAAATAAATATATACACTAATCAATAATTGCAAAAAAAATTTACTTTGTCTTTTCAATTTATTAACTATAAAAATAATAAATTAAAAAAAATTCTAACTTTTAAAAAGCGTAAAGCTTCTAAAAACTGAAAAATAATCAATAATAGTATTAAAAAAAATAATATATAATTTGTATTTAATTTATAAGTTTTTTTCTACGATTTAACTTTATACGATTATTAATTTTTTACATGCAGGTGCTTTGCAGTTTTATAGATAAATACCGGAAAATAATTAAATGAATAAATAAAAATTAATAAAAAAAGAAAATCAAAGAAAGGGGCGGAAAATAATGCCGGCCGTCCTTGTCCTGACATGAGAACGTGAGCAAGTATCTGACGGCGATCAATAATCTCCTGGGAACATCCGTCCCCTGCCTCTCTGGCCGTCGACCTCCTAGTTAAACTCTATCACGTGCATGATGGTGTTCGCCGTTGAAACAGCAGCAGCAGCAGTATCAAAACGGACCACCACCTGCCGTTCACCTCCACCGAGCAGACCGCTTATATATACATAGGGTTTTCCTGGTCCCTCTCCTATCCCTTCAACCCTCGCAATCGCCAGCAGGTTGAAGTCTACTACGTCAAGCGTCAGGTTGTGAGTCACCCTCACACGAGTGTAGAGTGTGGAGTGTGTACATTACACTATTACTACCACACGATTAAACTCACCCCAACGGCGTGTCAACCTGCTTCTTATTCTCATTTTTTTATCGCATTCTGTAGCCTTCCAGCAGACCTCCAACTATGTGCAGGTCCTTTATTTTTTTTTTTTCTTTAGTTTTTCTTGAAATTTTAATTGCATATATTTTATTTTCAGGAAAGAATAAAATTCAGAGACTCCGACGAAAAGTCAACGCTTGTTTTTGTCATAAATAAAATTAATATTACCCTTGAAAATAATAAGTTGAATTAATGCCGAAGACAGTTGGGTAGTTATAGAAGGAAACAACATTATTAGGTCATACGTAAAAGATGATGTGGACTTATTCAAGTGGTCAACCTCAATTAATAGATAACCACTACGAAAATGGACATAGAATCGGTCCGTCTTAGTATAGAATATAAGAAGGGGCTAGCTGTGATAGCGTAATGGATAAAATATTCAAAAGAATTGATTCTCTTTGTCGCAGCAGCACACAGTCACTGCAACAGTCAGCCCACACACTAATTTTAAATTATTATGGAAATTTACAAACCTATTTGGAAATTTTTTTAGATTTTTTTATTGTTGAATATTCTGTCATTTTATTTATTATTATTTTTTTATAACGACTGGTTTTATAATACTTTATATTTTTAGTTTTTATTTGCTATCCAGTCTAATTCAACAATTTTTTTTTCTAATTTTTTGTAGTTCTCTAATTTACGAAAAATTAGACAAAAAATGATTATCATTATTAAATAAAACTTCATTAAAATTGGTAAAAATTGATAAATTAATATTAAATCTTGGTACTTACCAAAATTTTAAATAACTTTAAATACAATTATTTATTTCAAGTTTAGTTTTTTTATTCAACCATTAAATTTCACAATTTTTTATGACCTTTAAAAATAACTCACTTGAAAAAAAAAAAACTTTTTTAGTATTTTATTAATAGAAAAATTTAGTAATAAATCAAACAAATTTAATCATTATGAATGATAATTTTCATGTTATAGTTGATAATAAAAGACACATTTAAATAAAATCAGAGTGACGACGACCTACGTCCTCTGCTACCACCATCCCCTTTAGTACTGACTTAAGCCCCCGTCGAGTATAATCGTCAGCCATATTTTCACCTGCGAAGGTCGAGACCAAGTTTTACCGGCTACTTTAACGTTACTCATGAAAACAAATTAGTTTACTTTTTCTAAGAAAGTAATAAATTTTTATCTAAAAAAAAAAAAAATTAAAAAAAAAATAAAAATATTAGTATAATTTAAAAAAAAAAAAAAAAACCGTAATAATTTTTCGATTAAGTATATCATTATCATTGTTATTACAGTACACCTGGACCCGCAGACGAACGATTTGTCACGGTAAATGATTTTCTTGTTTGAAAGGGTCATTATCCAGCGAAGATAAAAAAGAACCTTATGATGAATCTAAAAATAACTTTAAGAAAAAATTTTCATTTTTAATTAATGAGGCATTTATTAACTTATTACATTACAGAATATTTCCTTAATTTTTTTTTTTTTTTTTTTTTTTTTTTTAAGGTGACTATTCCTTTAATGATTATTAAATGCCGGTAATAAGCTTGGTTCTAATAAAATTACAATAATCAATAATGTACTGCTTCGGCAAAAAAAATATTATGCCAGAGTTTACACAATTAACTCTTTATAAAATGTAAAATAATTATTTCCACAATTATTTATTTATTTTTTTTTTAATTTTTTTTTAGAAACGAGTGAGTCACAAGATGAACGAGCGGTTTTAATACATGATTAAGTTATTAACTGATTGTTATTATCATATTATCATTTCATCACTTTAGAATAATTAATAATTATTACTATTATTATTATTAATCTTTATTATATTATTATTAAAATTATTTATTATCTTTTGGTGACAATATTATGTGTAATGTACCCTAAAATTATTTGATTACATTTTTTTAGTGACAATAGAATTGATGGAGAACTAATGTTTCTTTTTTTTACAAGTGCCTGTACGTAAGAAAGTACACTAAGAAATTTATTAATTATTCCCGCTCATTATTATTTTTTTTTCTTTTTTTTCTTGTTTTTGTTTTCTACAAAGGCCACCGTGACTGATGACTTCTACTCGCTATACAAACAAGTTTTGTTTCATTAATCTTATTTAATTTTTTATTATTTTTTATTTACTCTTATCCTTAATTATTTTTTATCATTATTCGAATCTTTATTTAAGTAAAGACACAACATGTCCGTAGATTCTAAAAAAAAAATAACCAATGCGCACATAATTTTCGACATTACCTTTGAATTATTACACAGCAAAGGAAACATTGTTCGAAAAATATGTGTAGCAACTGAAAATAATTAAATTCAAAAGAAGAAAAATCTTGTTTTGATATTTCAATAATTTTCAATTACGCAACGTAATTTTTTGTCACCTAAAAATTTAAAATTATTACCGATAAAATTCTTCAAAATATTAAAATCCATTTTTTTACAATTTTTTTCACCATACTTGAAAACTTTTCAACAGTGAATAAAAAATTTAAAAGCAATTAATAAAATTAAAAAATATTAAAATCTAACCAAGACTTGGGTGCAAGATTTTTCTTCTCTCAAATTAAAGAAAAGTTTTCATTCACCATTTATTGTTACTTAGTAATCATTAAGGCTGATCGGTTGTAAATGGAGTTACCCCATTATTTGCCATATTGTCTAAAATGCTGCTGATGTAAGCAGCAACGTCAATTGTCGCCTCTTCTGATCGTATTATAAATGCGTGATCTAAAAGTTTATTGTACTTCGGACGTTGATTTTCTTCTTTTATTAAACTGTAAAATATAAAAAATAATTCATAATATATTTTTTAAATTAATCATTTTAAAAAACCATTAAAATATATTTATCTCGTTTTTTAAAAATAAACTAGCAACCTTTTGACTTGTGACTATAATATATATATAAATATATGAAAAATTGATGTGGGTACTCAAATAAAAGGTCTAGATGAGTGTATTATCGGGATGAGCTTACATTTTTAAAAATTTCAACCGTTCACAAGATACAAGGTCATTATTCTCTTAGTAATATAGATTAATGTAAAAAATTTTTTTTCAGAAAATTTTAAATAAATCTGACAATATAACTTTAATGATTGAATCTCTTTTAATAACGATAAAGTAATAAAAATAATTACCAAAGGGATCTTAAAATAAAAAACTTAAGTCGTTAAGACTTATTAGTTTTAAATTAACTATCTTACTAAGCTGACTTAAAACTTTTTAATTTATTTAAAATAATGCAACGACTTTTAGAATAAAATAAATCTAAATTCCAAGTTGAATAATTCAAAGGACATTTAAATAGTTAGCTATCCTAATTTCGAGTTTTAATTGCTAATTAATAAAAAAAAAAATTACCAAGTGTTAACAAAGTTTACAAATTCCATAGTAAAATGATTGCCGTTGCCATTGGGCGATAATCGTGGCGGATCACCTTGGACAACTTGATATAACTGTTCAAAAACAGAATTCCACTTGGGATATGGAAAGTATCCAGTTGCGACTTCCATCAAAGTAATTCCTAATGACCAGACGTCACTTCTCACATCATAACCGCGAGCTCGTTGAGGATCTATTCGTTCCGGCTACAATAAAAAAAAAATTGTCATCGATTAGATCGAGAAAAAAATAAATTTATCAATTGACATGACAAAGATTAAACTTACAGCCATATAAGGCCTGCAACCAGCATCACGTGTACGTGCAATAGAATCTACTAGTTGTCCAGATATACCAAAGTCACAAAGTTTAATATTGCCACCACGATCCAGTAAAATATTGCTTGGTTTAACATCACGATGAATTATTCTTAATTTTTCTTTAAGATAATTTAGAGCTTTAACAGTAGCAACTGTTATTTTACCAAGTATGCACTCGGGTATCCTTTTATTTAATCTCTCGTAAATAAATTTATAAAACTTGTCTAATGAGGTGTCCATTAGCTCCATACAAATCCAACAGTCACCTTCTTTAAATAAAGCTCCATAAAATTGCACGATGTATGGACACTCGTTTGATTTCATTACCACCTCCAAGTCCATTAATAGTTGATTCTGTTCTCTTTCATCTACCGTAGAACGGATTCTCTGCAATTATGATATTTATTATTAATTCAAATTAAAATTAGTAATGGCTTCTTGCTTAACGAGTAATAAATTTATGAAAATTAATTTAACAGATATTTGATTATTTTTAGAGCTTTTGTTCACAAATAAATTATGGCAAAAAAATTAAAAAAAAAAATTCACATGTAGAAATTTAAATAAATTAAAAATACAATTTTTTTAAAATAATTTTTTAGAGTTAATTTAATTTTTAAATAAAGTTAAAAATTTTTCAAATGTCATAAATTTATGAAAGTTAATTTAATCATTTTTAGAACTTATGTTAACAAATAAATTATGACAAAAAAAAATAAGAAAAAAAAAATGACATGCAAAAATTTTAAATGCAATTTTTTTAAAATAATTTTTTATAATTAATTTAATTGTTAAATAAAATTAAAAATTTGTCAAGTGACAGCTAACTTTAATGTCATAATAAATTTACCTTCACAGCCATGACAGTATTGCTTATCCTATGAATCATTTTATTTACAGTACCAAAACCTCCTCGGCCAATTTCACCAACGTCTTGTAGATCTTCACTTGTAAAATCATACACTGTGTCTGGTGATAATTGTAATTTACCAGTACTTTGCATCGACTGACACATTCTCAATTTATCCCTAAATTAATTTTAAATTTATAGTTCTATATTTTATAATAAATTTCTAGTTTTTCAACTAAATGCCACTAATTATTTATAACTAAATTACAAGTCAAGTGAAGTGCTCATCAGTAACTTAAGTGTGAGTTGTACTAATGTTTGTACTTGAACTATTTTAATTAATTTTTTTTTTTGCAGTTAAACTAATCTTATATAAAATAAAATTATACCGTGCTTTATCAGGAAAATGTCCTTGTTGTGGTGGTGTTCGAGATTTAACGGGTAATTTAGACATCGACAAAGGCAAGGTAGGACGTGAGTTTCTAAAACAAATATTCAAAAATAAGAATAAATAAATTTTTTAAGAAACAATGGTAAAATAATTTATAAGCAAGTTAATAAATATGTGTTAGGATGTGCCAAAATGTAATTTCCGTGAAGAACCTTGTAAAATTGAAGTTTTGAGTTCCGCTTTTAACAGGGGCTGTATTTGGGCATTTCTTGAGATATTTCGGGGGGGAGAGGATTTATTTGATTCTCATAGAATTTTTTAGCATAGAAAGTTCTTTATTAAATATTTAATAATTGAGATTTATTTAATTTCATAGAAAGTTCAAAATTTGGCCGAAAGTAGCCAATTAAATTTGCTGTTAAAAATTAAATGAAAATCAAATAAATCCTCTCTCCCCAAAATATCTCAGAAAATTCCCAAACATAGCCCCTGTTAAAAGCGGAACTGAAAATTCCAATTTTAAAAGGTTCTTCACGGAAGTTACATTTTGGCACACCCTAATATGTATACTTAATAAAATAAAATAAAAAGAAAAAAACTTACGGTACAGGAGAACCAGCAGATGTTCCAGTAGGATTAGTTGAAGTGAAGTTTGAGTTACTGGAATTTGTTGGTAAGCTACTGCTCTGTGTTGGTAACGAGAGCTTAAGAGCTCGTCGTTTTTCTGAAAGAAAATTTATTCCATTATCAATAATCCAATCACCAATACATAATACAGAATCAATACAATACAATAATACAAACTGAAACAATTAAAACAAAGTAATATTATTATGAATTGTCAGATAAATGACAACAATACCTGATTCTTTCTGTATGTCATTATTTGAACGGAAATCAAAACGCTGGAAGTTGAATGTCCGGCCAGAACCTGGAACTTAATAACGATATTATGAATAACACTAAAATTTACAGATATAAAATTTTTTTTTTTGGAATTTTATAGCAATTAAATTATTAAAAAAAAATTTTTATTAAAAAGTTTCACATGTGAAAGTTAATAAAAATTACAAGTGAAAATTTTTATTGTAATTAATTTGTTAAAAAAATTTTTAAAATTGACAGCTGACCGCTAACTTCAGTATTATGATTATAAATAAATATTGATAAAGTTAAAAATAAATTACAATTAACTCTTGATAATTGTCATTAATAAAAAGAAAAAAAAATAGGTAGGTTAGGATAAATATAGAGCTATCAAAGGCGCGAAATAAAAAAAAAAAATAAATAAATAAATAATTTGAAATATACCTTGGTTCAATTGGTTTGACGATGAATTGCCCTGGCTCTCAGCCATTACAAATAGTTATTATTTCTATTGAAGAAGTATATATATATTTATATGTGTAAAATACAGGTTAAACCACTTGTCAAGGCACACCTTCCAACACCTAGGATACCTTATTCCAACAATTTATCGGATGAACGTACAGATTTTCAGAATAACGCATCATTTGTCTGGTCGATAATTATTTAACTTGCTATTTTATGTACATTTATTATTAAACATTATTATTATTAATATTATTGTTAATTATTTGACAGTCTTATTAATTTATCTAAATGTACTACAAAAAATTATTGATTTTAGTAATAACTTTATTTGTTATAATAAAAAATAATTTCTTCACAATTATGAAAATACAGAGACTGATGGAATAAGAGAGTGATAAGTCAGTAGTGTCTAGTATCTCTGACCGAAAACTCACAAGGCGACACAAGAAAACGCCGTGACCGGTGAACTAAACTCTGAAAACCGGGAAACTGGAGTGACGATAGATTATTTTCAACTATCAACTCTTACCGAGAAATTTTTACAACTTTCATTTTTATCTACATCACTAGAGTTAAGTACGCGCGCAAGCGCGCGCGTGCATGTAATCACGAATTAGATATATTTTCATGCTTAATATATATTTATTTAACCAATCATGTTACGAATAGTTTGTGCAACAACATATATTTTCATATTTTTCATCTAAATTATAAGTAGTGAATATATATTTATTTAACCAATCACGTTACGAATAGTTTGTGCAACAACATATATTTTCATATTTTTCATCTAAATTATAAGTAGTGATTATAAGTAGTGATCATCTAAATTATAAGTAGTGAATATATATTTATTTAACCAATCGCGTTACGAATAGTTTGTGCAACAACATATATTTTCATATTTTTCATCTAAATTATAAGTAGTGATAAATTATAAGTAGTGATTATTATATTTGTTATTATTTGTATTCACATGTATTTAGAATTTTGTGGTTTCATTTTTCATTTTTACTGACAATTAAAAGGTTTAATTGCTTTGAATAAATAAATTTGGTACGGAAAAGTAAACTTATAAATCATTAAACGTTTTGAGGTTATTAATAATTAATTATATGTTTGTTTTTATTTATCAGGTTTGTATGCTTAGTATTTGAGTTGATTGTTGATGATAATGGCTGGAATTGCAACTCAAGCAAGAACCTTACAACTGGGTTTTAAAAAGATTAATTTATCCAGGTAATTTATTTATAAAAATTAATTTAGCAGATTTTTAATAATTTTAAGAATTTTTATAATACTGTAGTTAACAGTCAGCTGTTAATTTAAAAAATTTTTTTAATAAATCTCGTGAAGTTTTTTAATTTCATTTTTTTTATAATTAATTGCTATAAATATTTAAACAAATTTTTATATCTGTCAACTTCAGTGTCATAAATTTTTCATGACCCTAAAAAATCAGCATGAAAATTAACTTATCAGATTTTTTGTAATTTAAAAAATTTTTTTAATAAATAAATTAAGTCTAACAAAATGAGAAAAAATGGGTATTTAGAAATTTTAATAAATTAAACATGCAATTTTTTAAAAATAATTTTTCGGAACAAATTTTTTTGTTAAATAAAATAAAAAAATGATCAAGTGACAGCTTACTTGAATATCATAAATCAGCTGACGTTAATTTTTTTTTTTATTTTTTCAATTAATTAAATCAGAACTAAAAAAATATTATTTAAAAATTACACTCATGATTGTTCAAATTTTTAACATGTCAAATTTTTCTTTTTTTTTTTTTTCTATTCATTTTTTTAATAAATAAATTAACTAATTATTAACAATAATTTTTTCATGACATTAAAGTTAGCTGTCACTTGACAATTTTTTAATTTTCTTTAATAAAAAAATCTGTTCTAAAAAATTGGCTTTTTTAATTTATTAAAATTTCTACAAGTCCATTTTTTTAATAAATTTTTTTTGACAGTTAAATTTAATGACATTTTTTTTTTCCAAATTAATTATTTTTTTACAAATAATTTTTAATATTAATCACAGCTGTTTTTTTTATAGCCTTTTAAGTTTAGGTTCAATAAAATTATACAGTGTCTATCCACCTTCGTACATAAAACCTATTTTTAAAAAAGATCAGCAAGCATTGTTACAAGAAACCGGTGAAGCTGATCGTTTAGCTCATATACCAATAAAACCAGCTTTTCATGATGAAACTTGTTCTGAATTTCATGATCCAATTGCAAGGTATATTCTTATTAATTAATTATTGATTAAACACAATTTAAAAAATTGAAAATAGCAAGGATTTGATAAATGTTAAAAAATTTATATTTAAATTTCAGAAAATTTACAAATTTTATTATGAGAAAAGGAAAAAAAGCTTTAGCACGTAGTTTATTGGAGCACTGCTTTGAAACCATAAAACGTACACAATTAGCTCATTACCACAAGGCCAAACCAGAAGAGCGCAGTCAAATTATATTAGATCCTCTAGTTATTTTACATAAAGCTATCGAAAATGTGACTCCTGTAATGACACTTCTGGGCATTAAAAAAGGAGGAAACACCTACCAGGTAAATATAGTAGACTAGCTTTCACCTACAGCTTCGCTAGCGTTGAAGCCCTTAGATGAATATCAAAGATCATTACATTCCAATAGAACTGAATCAATGTGACTCTAATTTTTTGACAAACAATTTTTTTGTCTTTCGTAAAAAATAATTTTTTTTGAATTTCTTAAATTTATCTTCTCTTTGCAGATGATATGAATTGTATAAAATTATTATTACTAAACATTCGAAACATAAAAATGTAATCATATTGTTGTAAATTGCTGGAGTCGTTTCTTTACAAATAAATAAATATTTAGAAGGATATTTTTATGTATTAGGTACCAGTGCCTGTGTCAGAAAATCGCCGGAGATTTTTAGCTATGAGTTGGCTAGTAAACACGTGCAAAGAAAAAGAGGCCAGAGCTCCTTATGCAGAGGTTTTGGCACAAGAGTTAATAAACGCATCCAATAATACAGTCAGTTGACAAAAGATCTATATTTTAATTTTATAATGTTACCTTAATTGTTAAATTATTAATTTCTAATCTTAAACAATTGTTTCATATTATAGGGACGTGTGGTGAAGAAGAAACAAGACCTTCACAAACAGTGTGAAGCCAATCGTGCTTACGCTCACTTTAGATGGACATAAATAATAATTATAAAAATTATTTTATAAATAACAGTAAATAATCTTTTAATAAAAGCAATCATCATACTATCAATACATATTTATTTAGAAAGAAACACCAAATATATTATCAAAATGTTTTTCATCCATCACTTTTCCTTTAACATACAACCTAAGCTTCGTTTTAGTTGATTCAGTGGTGACAGTGTTGAATACGGGTCGGTAGAGCATAGAAGAGTGTTCAGTGCATTTAATAGTCTTAGCATCTGCATCAATATCAATTCTTTTCCCCCAATAATTAACGTAAGAAATTTTCAGATCATCGCTCTTAGGCTTGAAGTAAATGTATCCAATCACATTGTTACAAAATAATCCAACACCATGAAGGAATAAAGTGACTGCAATCGCTGTAATTAAAAGTAGAGTAAATTATAGTCATATTTATAATTATGATACTGATATTAATAGACATCATACATGTATATGAAAAAAAAAATATATGAAAAATTGATGTGGGTACTCAAATGAAAGGTCTCGATTAGTGTAACATCGGGATGAGCTTATATCTTTAAAAATGTCAAGAGTTCACAGCATACAAGGTCATTTCTTAATTATTGACGTTTTTAAAGATATAAGCTCATTCCGATGTTACACTCATCAAGACCTTTCATTTGAGTACCGACATGCATTTTGATATATTTTTCATATATACATATATATAAATATATAAAATATATGAAAAATTGATGTGGGTACTTAAATGAAAGGTATCGATAAGTGTAGCATCGAGATGAACTTATATCTTTAAAAATGTCAATAGCTCACAAGATACAAGGTCATTTCTTAATTATGTATCTAGAGACATATTATTTTCAAATGCAGCCTAAATACTTATCATCGTAAATTAACTATCTGTGAGAATGATATGAAATCTTGAAAAGGTATAAATTCAAGTCAAGACCTTTGCAATGATACTAAATTTCACAAAAAAAAAAAAACCGATCTTATCTTATGACTATCCTGGACAAAAAATTTTTCTTATTCTCTGAATAATATAGATTATAAAAAAATTTAACATCTAGAAATTAAAAAAAATTGCTGGAGCAAATTTTTTTTTTTACAATAAATTTGTAATAAAAATATAAAAAAATTGTGACGTGTCTGGTGATTTCAATGTCATTTATAATTAATCAATAAAAATTTAATTTTTTGATAACTTACTTAAAAACGATAACGGTTGTGAGAAATCCATAGATATCACTCCAAAACTGTCTAGCACCGAACATCCAGGTACAATAACCGCTGCGGCTATTGTCATACGATACTTCAATCTATTAACTATGCTAATATTTTTTATGGTGTCTAAGTTATACAGTACTTTGTAGCCGGCAAATTTTTTGGAGTCATACGTGTTTTTTGGTGCTGTTGATGATGTTCGAGCAATAGATTGTGGTGATACTGATGTACATAACAAATGCCGGTATGCATTTATTCTTCTACAAGTAGCTGACAACAATGACATTTTAATAATAAACAATTTGGTTTTTCAGTTTTTTAGGGTACTGACACGTGCTTGTTTATAAATTTCTATTCATTAAAATTTACAAACACTCCAAATTAAATTTTTCCAGTTGAGAATTTTTCCTATGGAAAAATTCTAGTGTGTAATAAAAACTTGGCAATAACTATTTACACACTAAAAAAATAAAAATTATAAGTTTTTTATTGTTTGTATTGTTAAAAAAAAAAAATAATTTACGAATTTGCACTTTATTTACCCCACAAATTATCCAGAAGTTCAATTGTGTTGGTTATTTATTTTATTGGTCGTTTTTGTAGCTTCAATACTTCGGTTATAAAAGGCTCGGCGGCGTTACGGTATTTTATCTCCAGAAATTACCGCCAGAGGCGTGATTGAGGCCACGAGACTTACCGTAAAAAGATTACAAACAGAAAACCACGTGTGTTGTTTAAAATAATTTAAGTTGATAATTATTTTTTTAATTAGAGCATTTTTTAAATGAATTTTATAAAATAAAAATAATATTTTTTGTACAATATGAGTAATAAAAATTTAAAAGAAGCGTATGTATAAATACTTATTTTTTAATTTACTTGATTTAAGATTAAATGTTAAATTTTTTTAATTTCTTTTTTTTTTAGGTTACAATACTTGTTAATAAATTAATTAATTGACTTTTGAAATTTCAGATTCGCTATACAATCAAAACATGCTGCTTTTTACACTGGAGGAAGTGTTGAGGTATGTATTAATTATTTTTAATTAATTATAAATGATACTGAAGTTAGTTGACAACTGTAAATTTTTTTAATTTTTATACCAAATTAATTACAATAAAATAATTCCAATTATAATTTTTTTTAATTTTCACATTTGGAATTTTTTTTTTTTTTTTTTGATAATTTAATTGAAAAAAAATTCTAATGTCAATTAACTTAAGTGTCATAATTATAAATAACAATTAAGTTAGATGAAAATAAATTTAGCAAATATTTAATAATTTTTAGAATTTTTTTTAACTAATAAATTATGGCAAAAAAATTGACATTTAAAAATTGAAAAAAATTAAAAATCCAATTTTTTAAAAATCATTTTTTAGAACGAATTTTTTTGTTAAATAAAATTTAAAAATTCTCTAATGACAGCTAACTTTAATATCATTTAAGTTAGAAGAGATTTTTAATTGTTTGATTTTGATTAATTTATTACATTTAAATTAAAAAATATTTTTTTAAAATTGCACTTACAGTTTATCAAATTTTTTACAAGTGAATTTTTTTTTTAATTTTTTGTTATTTTTTCAATAAAAAAAAGTATAAAAATTATTAGATATCGGCCAACTTTATTTTCATTAATTCTAAATATTTATGTTTACAAATTTTATTTTAAATTTATAGTGGAACAAGGATGGAGAACATCTATTTTGTCAGAATAATGGAATATTGTCCGTGCTCTCAATAAGTAAAGGAGTAGTTGTACGTACATTAGGAAGCTCCGATGATGAAGATGTGGATGTTATCAATACTTTTTGTATCAGTAATGATGGCAGTCAAGTTATAACTTCTCACAAGAGCAGTCTTTTTAAATTATGGACATGGGAAGGTAAATTAAATAAAAATAATTAATTATTGTTTTTTATTGTCAGTATTTTTATTTATAATTAATTTATTGTATTAGATGAAAAACTTATCAAACATTGGAAATCAATTCATCAAGGCCCAGTTCCTTTGATACGATTTTTTGGTAATGATATTATGGTTTCTGGTGGCAGCGACTCTAGCATAAGATTATGGAATTTACAGCATCATTCTTGTACTCACAATCTAAAAGGAGTTCAAGGAGTAGTTAGGTAATTTAATTTTTTTTTTATCAAACTGTTATAAAACAATTACATGTGATCTTAGACTTTTCTTATTTTACTGGTTTAGGTATGTAATATATTATTTTGTTACACTATTTAAATCCAATTTTATTTTATTTCTCGCAGCGTACTAGAATGCCATCCAGATCCAGAAAGAAAATTACTTTTTGCAGCTGGTGACGATACTAAAATATATGGATGGGATATTTCAACAGGAAAATTAAAATCTACATTGCTTGGTCATTTTAGTAAAATCACATCTATATCTTTTCATAAAAATGGTGATAATTTAGTAAGGTATAAAATTTTTTTTCTCTTTAAAATTTTACGGGGGGGTAATGTTAATTCGTACAAAAAAAAGCATGTTTTTGTGATTTTTTTGTGATGCAATTAAAATCTCTTTATTAAAACTAATGGTACAGTAGAATATGACATTCGAAGAATATAATTTAAAATTTTTACGAAAAAATATTAAAAAAATACGGTAATGGCAGCAATTATTCGGATGTGTTATACCGAGTAATGCCAGCCCTCGCTTCACTGGGGCAGACAACTTCACTCTAGTCTGAAATCGTTTTGTTTCATCCCTAGTCACACAATATACTATTAATACTTTACCCCTCCCCCCTTAAATTAAAAATATTTACTTAAGTAATAATTATTAATATCCAAAAATTTATAGCTCAGGACGTGACAAGGTATTAATTCTTTGGGATATAGTAGAAGGAGTTTCAATAAGAGTACTTCCTGTTTATGAAGGAATAGAAGGAGCTTTTATCATACCTTCTGGTGTGAAATTACCTATCGATACTGATGAAGATTTAGACAACAAAATTTACGTTGCAAGCGCTGGTGAAAAGGGTGCCGTTAAAATTTGGGAAATGAAATCAGGCCGTGAAGTCTACTGTCAACAAAATTCTTTGATATCAGCAGCTAAAGAAGATGGCGGTCTTTCGATTACACATTTATTGCTAAACGAACAACTGGAATCTTTTGCAGTAGTTTCAACGGATCATCACATAATTATCCATGTGTTAAAAAGTTTTGTTCCCACAAAACAATTCGTAGGATACAGTGATGAAATTCTTGACATCGTCTATCTAGGAGAAAATGATAGTCATATTGCAGTAGCTACTAATAGCTTTGATATAAAATTATATGAACTGCAAACGATGAATTGCCAATTATTACGTGGTCATACTGATTTAGTTCTGGCACTTGCAACCACTCCAGCTAATCGTTATCTGATGGTATCATCAGCGAAGGATAACAGTGTACGTATTTGGTTAATGTGCAGAGAAAGTAATTTGATGTTTTGCATTGGTCATAGCGAACGTCATACCGCATCAGTTGGCTCAGTTGCACTTTCGCAATTATCTGCTAGCTTCTTTGCTTCAGTAAGTCAGGACACGTGTTTAAAATTATGGGCTCTTCCCAAAAAAATGCTTCCAACAGGTAAATCATAAAATTTTATTATTATTTTTAATCCATAAATGAATCAATTATTTCATGATTTTTATTTTCAGACAAAAATATTGACTTGGAAGTCAATCATACTGTTATTGGACATCAAAAAGATGTCAACTGCGTTGTAATATCACCTAATGATAAAATTATAGCTACTGGATCACAAGATAAAACGGCTAAGGTAAAAATATTTTTTTTTTTTTTTTTTTTTTTTTTTTTTTTTTTTTTTTTATTGAATAAAACCATTATTAAATAATTTATATAATTAAGAGAATAAGAAAAATTTTGTGTCCAGGATAGTCATATGATAAAATCAGTTTTTTCAAGTTTTCATATCATTCTCACCGATAGTCAATTTATTATGATAAGTATTTAGGCTGCATTCGGAAATACTCTATCTCTAGATAGATAATTAAAAAATGACCTTGTACCTTGTGAAATATTAACATTTTTTAAAGATATAAACTCGTCCCGATGTTACAATCATCGAGACTTTTCATTTGAGTACCCACGGCAATTGTTCATATATTTTATATATTTATATATATGTATATATGAAAAATATATCAAAATATATGTGGGTACTCAAATGAAAGCTCTTGATGAGTGTAACATCAAGATGAGCTTATATCTTTAAAAACGTCGATAATTAAGAAAGTACAGTGCAATTTAACAAAAGTCATTATTTAATAAAGTAAAATTTCATTTATTTATATTTTACAAGTCACGGCAATGACATAGTGACTGCAAGGTTGCTAATTAATAATATTTCCAAAAATTTTTTAGCTATGGAGTGCTGATAATTTACAATTGATTGGAGTTCTTCGTGGTCACCGTCGAGGTGTTTGGTGTGTGAGATTTTCACCAATTGATCAAGTACTTTTAACAACATCCGCCGACTGTACTATTAAATTATGGTCGATTTCAGAGTTAAATTGTTTGAAGGTATAAAATATTTTTTTAATCAATACTTTAACGGTTTATTGTTTACTTTAAAAATAAATATTTAAATTTATCTTTTGTAATAGACTTTCGAAGGTCACGAATGTTCGGTTTTGAGAGCTGAATTTATTACTCGTGGAATGCAATTAATTACATCTGGCGCCGATGGATTGTTAAAGTTATGGATTGTTAAAACTTCAGAGGCAATAAGTACACTTGAAGCACATGACAACAGAGTCTGGGCACTTGCTGGTAAATTTCATTCATCAAAAAAATTTTTTGATTCCTAAAATAATAAATAATATTTTTATATATATATATATATATATATTTTTTAGTAAGCCATGATGAAAATCAAATTGTCAGTGGAGGCAGTGATTCGCAAATAGTTGTATGGCGAGATGTGACCGAAGAAAATCGCGAAAAAGCAAATGCAGAAAAAGAACAGTTAATTCTTGAAGAGCAAAAGTTAGCAAATCTTCTGAAAGCAGATAAATTGGTAGCGGCACTGAAGCTATCATTGAAATTAGAAAAACCATTGCAAGCTTTGCGTATTATTGAAGGCATAATGAAAAACAATGGTAGTGAAAGATTGGAGGATGCAATCAGTGAATTGAAGCCGCACTACAAAGAATCTTTACTTAAGTGTGCTTCTATCTGGAATACTAATGGCCGTAACGCTCAAGCAGCGCAGGTAATTAAATCACACGATACAAAATTATCGTGACTTATTTTTATATTGTTAAGAAGTGATTATTATTAACTTTTTTTTTTCTTCAGGTGGTCATTAACATATTAATGAATGATATTGGGAGTGGCGCCATAGAATTGTCTTCTTTATCATCATCCTTAGAAGCATTGATTCCGTATACTGACAGGCATTTCAAAAGACTCACGCGCTTGTTTCAAGATCTTCATTTACTCAATTACACAGTAAATCGTATAAAACCACACAATGAACCCAAAAAAGTCAATGGGTTTAATGAATGATATTTTTTTATTATTACAGATGTAAATAAATTCATAAAATAATAATTACATTATAATTTTAATCAAAACTTGATTATATTTTTTTTTTTTTTTTTTTTTTTTAAATAACAGCTTGTGACTAGTTTGTATTAATGTTTAATATAAAAACATTTTATATGCACAAGTATATTTTGTAATATAATGCAACTATAATTATCAGTTTTAATCTTTAATCATTAAGCATTTACGATCTACTGTCTTCTCTTCGGGCGTCTTTTAATTTTTACCATACGTACTGTTTATTTAGTTTGTATAGCATGTAAATATGTTTGCTTGTAAACGTTTGGTGAATGACTAATATTTTAACACGTAGCGCAACAAATTCAAACAGCGGTAATTACAATTGTATATCATAAGTTTGAGTGGGATCAACGTTTGGCTGCGGTTATTTTTTTTTTACATCAGCAAATTTACCTGCTCAAAGCCACCACCTGAAAAACAACACCGCAGAGTTAGGCTCCAGTTGTTACAGTCGGTCCGAGTCTTACAGCTCGTTTTCAAACGCGAGGATATTTTTATATTAACAATCAATAGTATAATGTGTGGGTGCAATGTTATTTATTTTATTAAATTATCAACAACTATTTTAGTAATTAATATTTATTCCGTACTAAGTGCTTCAACTACGTGAGTTATTTATTTTAAATGATAAATTCATTTATTTTTCATCAACTCATAAATCTTGAGGTTTTATTGTTTAAAAATAAAATCTTTATCTTTTATTTAAATAATAATTATTTTTTTTTTTTTTTTATATTTTATGTTAAACACGTTTATGGAATTTCTTGTGGTTTTTGTGGTTTATGCAGATAATTATTTATTTATTTATTGAACAATAATTATAGTTTTATGTCAATTGCAGTAAATTATTGGGTAATTTATAGATTGGTTAATAGTTACAAATAATATCATTTTTTGAAAGACCATTAGCGCGTGACGTAGTGCCGTATTTTCTATTGTGAAGAAAAATAAACGGTTGATTTGAAGGACTCTGGGAACATTTTCTCTATGTCAAAGTCATTACACAAAACTAGATTTTTAATTAGATTTTTTTTTACTTGGATAATTTAACTAATGCATAAAAATTAATTATTTGCAGTTATAATCAATTTTGCAAGAATTAATTTTTTAATTTGAAAAAAAATTTATAAAATTTATTAAAAAATTTTAAGTTATAAAATTATTAATTATTTAAAAAATTATAAAATTATTTTTTTCTAATCGCTTAAAATATTCAAGGTGTTCTGAATAAATAATGTCAAAAATATAAAATCCAAATGAAAAATAGAACTCACTTGCGCAAACAAAGTTATAATACAATAAAAATATTAATTTTGTCAATTGAAAAACTATCATTAATTAAAATAAATCAACGTTCAAATAAAAAATAAATTATTAACAAAAAAGAAAATTATCGAAATAAAGAAAAATATTTTTTTTATCATTGTTGCTATCAACCATAAAAGACTTAACGCATATTTAATTATGACGCAAATTGTTTGTTTCATTAGGAATCACGCGCAAAATGTATCATCCTGCTTCGAACTGTATTTTATATATTTTTACATATTCTCTGCACCTAACTAATTATATCAAACTATCACATTATAATTTAAAAAATTAAATTATTTAAAACACATCGGTGACGAAACATAAAATGTATATAATTTATCAAAAAGATTAATGGTATTAAAAATATTTTCAACATTCAGATAATTCATATCATACGAGTGTTTATACAAAAGGCTTATTTGTCACTCAAATACTTTGATGAATGTTAATTAGCAAATTTAATTTTTTACTTGCTATCTAAATATTGCTATGTGTCATCCAGAAACTATTTGCAATTTAATAATTAGTAATTGAAGCATAGTATTGCTGCAAAAAAAATCAAACATAATTTTTGCTTACGATCCTGAAATTGAAAGATGTTAAATAATTTTTATAATTTTTTTTAATAGATAAATTGTAGCAAGAAAAATTTATTTAAAAAATCCCATCTTTAGAAACTCTATAAAAATTATAATTGCAATTTTTTAAGAATATTTTTTTATACCTAGTCTATTTTTTAAGAAAAATCAAAAAATTGCCAAGTGTCTGGTTACTTCAGTGTCATTTTTGAATGATACTGAAATTGAGAGACATTTAATAATTTTTTTTAACAGATAAATATAGTATTTCAGTACTAGACAAATTATAGGAGGAAAAATTTATTTAAAAAATCCAATCTTCGGAAGCTCTAAAAAATTATAAATTTAATTAAAAAAATATTTTTTTACATTTAGTCCATTTTTTATGGAAAATCAAAAAATTTTCAAGTATCTGATTACTTCAGTATCATTTTATTTATGATACTGAAATCAAGAAACATTTAATAATTTTTACAATCTTTTTAACATATAAATTAAAGGAAGAAAATTTTATAAAAAAATTATAAATTTATATTTACTAGCAACCTTGCAGTCACTATGTGACTGCTGTGACTTGTGAACAATAAATAAATAAAATTTTGCTTTATTAAATAATAAATTTTGTTAAATTGCACCGTATTTTCTTAGCTATAGACGATTTTAAAGATATAAGCTCATCCCGAAGTTACACTCATCAAGAACTTTCATTTGAGTACCCACATCAATTTTTCATATATTTAAATATATATATATATATTTTTTTTTTATTTAAAGTCGCATAAACTACTAAGGTCATGAGCGACTTACTAGGGGGGGACTTTTGAGATTGGAACTCGTTTTTAACTTTTTTAGGCTCAGCAGAATAATACACTTAATTATTGAAATTATTCATTGGTGTACGCCGGACTCGAACCCGGTCCAATGCATTTTGGAAAGCAAGGGCCGGATCCGATAGGCTACTGCGCGCCCTATATATATATATATATATATATATATATATATATATATATATATTTATATATATATATATATATATATATATATATATATATATATATATATATATATATATGAAAAATATATGAAAATGCATGTGGGTACTCAAATGAAAGGTCTCGATTAGTGTAATATCGGGATGAGCTTATATCTTTAAAAATGTCAATATTTTGCAAGATATAAAGTCATTTCTCAATTATGTCAAATTGAACTGCACTTTCTTAAATATTGACGTTTTTAGAGATTTAAGCTCATCCCGATGTTACAGTCATCAAGAGCTTTCATTTGAGTACCCACATGCATTTTCATATATTTTTCATATATATATATATATGAATGTATAAAAAATATATGAAAAATTGATGTCGATACTTAAATGAAAGACTTCGATGAGTGTAACATTGGGATGAGCTTATATTTTTAAAAATGTCAATATTTTACAAAATGCAAGGGCATTTCTTAATTATGTATCTAGAAATAGAGCATTTTCGAATGCAGCCTAAATACTTATCATCATAAATTGGCTATCGGTGAGAAGTATATGAAAACTTGAAAAGGCATAAATTCAAGTCAAGACCTTCGCAATGACACTAAATTTCACTAAAAAAACCGACTTTATCATATACTGACTCTATCCTGAAGACAATTTTTTTTTATTTTCTTAATCATATAGATAAATGCATTTTTTTAAAAATAAGTTTATATACTTCGTCTATTTTTCAAGAAAAATCAAAAAATTATGTCATTTTTATATGACCCTAAAACTGAGGCATCTTATGCTTCCATCACTTTTTTTTAACAAATAAATTATATCAAGAAAGATTTACTTAAAAAATTCCATCATCAAAAGCTTTAAAAAATGATACCTAGTCTATTTTTTTTTTTTTTTTATTTATTTATTAAAAAAGTGTCTGTTAACTTGAGCGTAATTTTTTCTTTTATTTTTTTTTAGAGCCGTCGAAAGTAATAGTTGTCATCCAATTACTACAGAAAACACATTAACACAAACAGAACTGCTTAAGGAACTGACAAATGATTGTCGTTACGATAAGATGGTTAGACCACCCGGTGAAATCAATGCTAGTGACCCAATTCACGTTGCCTGCAGGGCCAATATATATACAATAAAGTCAAATATGGCCAAGACACTAGTAATTAACATTTTAAAACAATGAATAAATTTATAAGTTTAATCGTAATCTATTAATAAATAAAATAAAATGATTTCTTCTTTCCAATTAGCAATTTGACGTTCATATGATGCTTCAATTTCGTTATCGCGATTCAAGACTCCGGTACTCCGAGATAGCCCCGAAATATACTCAAATTTTCGGTGGCCAGTCAGAACATAATTTAATATGGACACCGACAGTGTTTGTCTCCAATGAAAGGACTTCCGTCATAATGGGGAATGGTGTTAAAGATTTGCTGATATCTATCGATCCGACCGGCATGGTCATCCTTAATACCAGGTACGAAAAAATAGTACTAAGTTATCTTCAAACATCAACAGAAGCTATAATACACATAACTGGTTAATCGATTGATGTGATATCTGAAAGTAAAATGAATACAATGTCAGTGTATAAATATATGTCTTTAGACTCGAAGCTACCTTGAACTGTGCACTTCGCCTGGAAAAATTTCCCTTTGATGTACAGGAATGCCCCCTGATATTTGAAAGTTGTAAGTAATCTTAATAAATCTTCGATGCATTCATTTAAATTAATTATTTTTAATTATACTAAATTTAACAGACATCTAACCGATTTTTTAGAATTGTATGACAATTTAATTACATTAAAAAAAATTACACATTTAATTAAAAACTTTAAAAAATTGTAAGTGCAAATTTTTAGAAAAAATTTCCAATATTTTTATTTCTTCTCTGAACAAATTCTCACAGTAACTTTCTTCTTAAAAAAAAAGTTTTCTAGATTTGGAAAGAAATAATTTTAGATAGACAACTTGCGAATTTTCATTCAAAATTGGTTTTTCTCAATTTTATAAAATTTTTTTCCATAAAAAAATGACTGTGGGAAAAATTTTTTATTTCTTCAGCTAAGAAATAATTTTATTAGAAATTTTCAGCAAATTAATTTCTTGTCATAACAATACCTATTTTTTTCAAAAGACATTTTTTCTCTTACTATAGTGAAGAAAATTGAGCAAAAAAAATCCATATGTAAAAATTAAAAAAAATTGTAATTGCATATTTTTTTTACAATTTGTTATAAAAATTCCAAAAATTTTCAGATATCTGCTAATTTCAGTTTTATTGATGTTTTAATTTTTTTATTAATTAAATTGGAAAAAAAAAATTTTTTTTATTAAACTTAAAGTTTTTCAAGTTTTTTACAAATGAAATTTTATTTTTTTGTAATAATTCAACAAAAAAAATTTTTTTAATTTTAAGATATCGGCTAACTTAATTTTCATCTATAATTTGTATCATAAAAAAATAATTTTTATTTCAGGGACTCACAGCGCCCAAGATATGAAATTAGACTGGGATGAATCGCCAATAGTACTGTCCAAAGAATTGCATTTAACAGAGTATCGACTGGTTGAAAAGTGGGTTAATGAGACTGAGGTCTCCTACACTGCGGCACAGCAACATTACGGTCACTTTGGTAAATTGAACAATCGATTTTTCACAGGCTGACTGACCACAAGCTAGTTTTTGCAAATGACGCAAAACAATCATTTAAAGTTATTATGATATCCATATCCATATCCATAAACTCATACATCTAATATACTTATTAAATATATATTAGATTTAAATTTACATAAATAATAACAGCATTAAAGTACATGTCTTGATGCTTTTTTCTAGCTGGTAACTTTAGTTCTATTAGCATCACATTTAAACTTGCACGAGAAATGGGATTTTTTGTAATGGACTATTATATACCATCGGTATTGATTGTTGTTATTTCCTGGGTATCGTTTTGGCTTCATGTAGACGCCAGTCCACCGAGAATCGTTCTAGGAACTAATACAATATTGGCATTCATGACTTTGGCGTCAAAAATAGAAAATTCATTACCGAAAGTTTCGTACATCAAGGCCAGCGAAATTTGGTTCCTTGGATGCACTATTTTTCTTTTTGCTGCGATGGTTGAATTTGCATTCGTCAATACTATTTATCGTCGAAAGTAAGTTTTATAAATTATTAATATTATTGTTAAATATTATTTAATTTTTTAATTACAGAAAAAATGTACCTCTGAAAAAAGTAAACAGCAAATATATTTTAAAATCAACTTTAACGCCCCGTCTAGCAAGAAAACAATTTCAAAAGAACACAACAAATCTTGAACGGTCACGATCATGGTCTTCTCTCGATCACAACCGGCTCAACGGCAACGATTTTTCGAGTCAGAATTATTTAACAGTACATGTAAGTTGTTAATCATTATTTTTATTTGATCGGTAGCTTTTTTCGCAGGTAAACTATATTTTATCACTTGATGTAATCATATTACTTTTTAATCAAAAGCCAACACGTGATTATAATCTGCATAATATCTGAGAATTTAGTAATCAATTTTTATAAATAATTCACTTAAATTTCAGCTCTATTGACAATAATTAAATATCCATAAATAAAAATATTTATGAAAATTAATTTAGCATATGTTTAATAATTTTGTAGCAAATAAATTATGGCAAAAAAAAAATTGATATGTAGAAATTTGAAAAAATTAAAACTGCAATTTTTTCTTCTAATTTTTTGTAAAAAATTTTTTTGTTAACTAAAATTAAGAAGTTGTTAAGTGACTGCTAACTTTAATGTCATAAATAATTATAAATAATTTTTATTTGGATATTTTCAGAGTTTTCCCAGTACAATAACCATACCGGCGGTGAGAATAGAAGATGAGCGTGATTTTTCAAGTGGTAGCGTAATGACAATTGAGAGTACGCCGTCGCCTCCACCTAAATCATTCACCCGGCGACCGACTCTCGCTAAATTGCACAATTTTACTACAATGACACCTCAACAAATAGCTCAATGGATCGATCGGCGAAGTAGAATCGTCTTCCCAGCAGCTTTTCTCATCTTCAATATCCTCTACTGGTCATTTATCTGGATTTAAATTTTCAGTTTCATCAAAAATTTTTTTTACATATTTATTAAAAAAAAAAAAAAAAAAAAAAAAAAAACAATAAATCACTCGATCATTTCTGCGTGTCTTAAATAATCAAGAGGAGTCTACACGGAAAGAACAAGATAACACTAGATATCATCCTAGATTATACTCAGTGATATCTGTGGTAAAAAAAATTTAAGATAGTAGCTAGAAAAATCTGGATTATACTCATTGTAATCCGGATTGTACTAATTATAATCTGGATTATAGTCATTGTTATCTGGATTATAGTTATTTTAATCTGGATTATAGTTATTGTAATCTGGATTATACTCATTGTAATCTAGATTATACTAGCTACTATCTAAAAAAAATTTTCACTCAGTATAATCTAGGATGATATCCAGTGTCATCTTGTTTTTTCCGTCTATGATTATTTAATTTGATGATTTTTAATTTCCTGTAAAATTATAATAGATTATTAAATCAGTACAGTGATGATTTAACGATTTAAGAAGTATAAAATTAAATATTGTACCTGTTTTGAGTTTAAAAACTATCGGCAATTGTATCCTTACAAATGTAACCGTAGACATGAACATGAGTATGGACTTGAACATCTATACTTTTAGTTGCGTGTTTAAAACTAGATACGAATCTCCCTCGGTCAGTCTTTATTTCAACAATGGGAATTTTTATATGAACTCTTACTGACCTAACAGCTCACTAAAATATAATAAAAAATATATAATAAAAAAAAAAATAATAAGAAACTTGAGGTGAAATACTGAAGGTCATCATCTCGAGGCTATCGATCTCTAATAAAAATTTCGTGACTCACGCAACGCATATTTTTTCTTTCATATTTTCTTTCCTAATTCACAAGATACTTTAAATGGTGTCAAACATTGTTATTTAACTATTTTTATTTTTTTCACTTATATTTTAAAAAAATATACATAAAAAAAATGTTATTTGTTAGATAAATATGTAGAAAAAATAAAAAAGATTGAAAGATTAAAAGTGCGTTAATAATTTACGAATACAATTACTCTTTCCGTGAATATCGACCGGTTGTGCATAGAACAAATCTAAATGTTAATTGCAGAGAAAAAAAAATCATATATATATATTATTTGAATTTTAATGAATTTAAAAAAAGTCTAAGTTTATAATTTACGACAAAACGATAAGCCATTAAAGTTAAAACTATTTAAATTGCAAATGCAGGAATTATAATTCGCACTTTAAAAGTACTTATTTATAAACGCTAACTAACTAGACAGCTTATAATAAATAGAAAAAATAATTACGCATATATTATATGACAAAGTTAAGCGCTAGGTAAATATATAGAGTCTGGATAATGAGTATAGGGGCTAGATCAAAATTATAAAACTCTAACAAGTTAAAAAGAAAGTATAAAGATATTTATACGGGCTTACTAATGTCTATGTGTATAGTTATAATTATATTGCATATGGAATGAAAAATAAAAATGCTCGCGCATTTAAATGTTTTCCAAGCGTAGAGTCCGGAGTTGTTAATATAGGTGTAGACCAGGTGATGAAAGCTTTAGTGGTCAGTCAGCGGTAGTCGCTTGAGTAGTACACATGTATTTTGTTCCGACAAGTAAAATATATTTTACCCATTAATATGAATTCTTAATAATAATAATATAAGTATTATATCGCGTGTTTGAGTAGTTAAAGCCCTTGGCACTCTTACTCTTCTCACCCTCACTTATAGTCAGTGACACGGCTTAAACTTTCTGGGACATTAATAACGTGATCTTGATACACTTATTTCTTCTCGGGGACGCGGCTCAAATTTAAATAACTTTCTTCACAAGTTATTAATCATTTCATTAATAATAACATTCAGATTATCTGTTATCTATATCCTGATTCATTTCTGTAGACGGTAATTTTATTATTTACAATTTATTATTTTAATTGATAATTACTCGGGAAATTAAATTGTGAAATTAATGTGGCTTAATACAAGTTGAAATCATTTTTTTTTAAACATAAATGACGTTTAATAATTCACTGGCTGTTGATTATCATTTTTATGATGAATATGACACAATTCGGTAGCAGTGGAAGCGGCGGAAGTGGTAGTAGTTCCAGTGGTAGTACTAGAAATTTTAAAGACCGGGTTGAGAGACGTTCTGTTCCTGAAAAATTGGTGGTAAGTCAATAAATTATTTTTTAATTACTTAATAATATAATTAAACATTTTTTTAACATTTATTGTTGTAAAAAACTTTTGCTAAAAAAATGATACTTAAATTAGCTGACATTTGACATTTTTTTTTTTTTTAATTAAAAAATTATGATAAAAAAATTTTTTTTTATTTCTTCATGAATTTTTTAATAATTTAATTAATGAAAATTAAGTTAGCCGACATTTAAAAGTTTTAATAATTTATTTTATTGAAAAATTATTTAAAAAAAAATTAAAAGAAAAAATTTCACATGTAGAAAATTTTAAAAATTACACATGCAATTTTTCAAAAATATCTTTTCGTTATAATTTAATAAATAAAAAAATAAAAAATTTCGGCTAACTTTAATATTGTATTTAATGAATATAAAAATCTGAAAAAATTTTGTGTTTATTTTATTATTATTAAAAAAAAATAAGTAAATAGTATGAAGTAAAGGAAAAATACTGAACGATGCAATAGACATAATGAATAATGATAAGTAATTAACTTGAAAAGAACAAACATGCAAGCAGACAACTGCAATAGACTCAATTGATCGATATTGGGTCGTTGTTCTTACGATAAATTGTTAGTAATATAATAAACTCCCGGAATTACGGATAAACTCGAGGTCACAGGAAAAATCAATTGGCCATAATTGAAATAATATCAGTATTAGTAGTGAGAAAAAAAAAAGTCAAGAGAAACAGCTTTTTTATTCTTTTTATATTATTCATTTTAGGTGGTTGTACGAATTAGACCGCTCGGACAAGATGAAGCCGATCCAAGAGTGCTGCATGCTATTAATAATAAGGTAAATCAATAATATTTAGGATTCAAGTGATTTTTAAATCATTTAGACAGAGAAAAAATTTATTTGAAAAAATATGGACATTTTTGTGATAAGAAATTAATTTGTTAGAAATTTTTAACAATTTTATTTCTCAGCTGAAGAAATAAAAATTCTTATGATAACTTTCTTGTTGGAAAAAAGTTTTCTAGATAGAAAAAAAAAAAAAAAGAGGATTTAAAATCTTTATCCAAACTTATTTTATGATGACATTAAAGTTAGTAGTCACTTGACCCATTTTTTATTCAAACAAATTTGTTCCAAAAAATTATTTCACAAAAATAGGATTTTTAATTTATTAAAATTTCTATATGTCAATTTTTTTTCTCATTTTTTTGCCATAATTTATTTGTTAAATTTCTAAAAAAAATAAAATGTCTGCTAAATTAATTTTCCTTGTTTTATCCCAAATCTAGAAAATTTTTATGAAAATTAATTTAGCAGATATTTGATAATTTAAAAAATTTTTGTAATAAATAAATTATGGCAAAAAGAATGAGAAAAAAAATTGACACATAGAAATTTTAATAAATTAAAAATGCAATTTTTTAAAAATAATTTTTCTGAACAAATTTTTTTCTTAAATTAAATTTTAATTTCCTAAACTTTTTTTCAAATTGTGAGAACAATTTTTATTTTTTCAGCTAAGAAATAAAATTTTAAAAAATTTCTAACAAATTAATTTCTTGTCAAAAAAAAACCCATTTTTTCCAAAACAAATTTTGTTTCTCAGTTTACAGTAATTAATTAATTAATTATGGATATTACTTTAATAGATGGTCATGGTGGATGACTTAGAAACAGACAAACAAAAACGCGCTTCACCTAAGCAATATTTGTACGATTTAGTGTTAGGCGAAGATTCATCGCAAGAAGCAGTTTACGAAGGAACAACTAAATCACTGGTGCAAGATATAATCGACGGATATAATGCAACTGTTTTTGCATATGGTGCCACTGGGGCAGGGAAAACACACACGATGGTCGGCAGTGCTGAAGAGCCTGGTGTTATGGTTCGGGCGTTGAATGATATTTTTTTAGCAGCACGAAGACTTTCAAATGACGTTGATGTTGAGGTAAAGTTTTCTCAAAATTTATGACACTAGAATTAGATGAACATTAATTTCGCAGATATTTAATAATTTTTTTAACGAATAGATGAGGCAAAAAAAAAATTGAAATCTTATAAAATTAAAAATGGAATTATTTAAAAATAATTTTTGGGAAGAAGTTTGTTTATTAAAAAATAGTCAAGTGACTGCTAACTTTAATGTCCTTCAAAATAATTACAAAAAAATATTTTTTCAAATTTGCACTAACAATGTTTTTTTTTTAATTTTCTACAAGTGGAATTTTTTTGCTAAATTTTTTTTCATTGTAATTTAATTATTGAAGATTGTTTTAATTGTTTGATGTCTGCTAAACATCATCAAAATTTAACTATTAATTATTTACTCTAAAAAAAAAATTACATTTTTTTATCAATGTAACTGAATAATAAAAATAAGTAATTGAATTAAAAATAAAATAAACAATTAATTTCAATCAGGTAATAATGTCATATCTTGAGATATACAATGAAAATATTCGCGACCTGTTGAATCCAAATACTGGTTACTTGGAGTTGCGTGACGACTCGCGAGGTCGCAATATACAAATCACTGGGCTCACTGAAGTTTCGATAAATTCAACGGAAGAGGTAATTGAGTTTTAAAATTGCAAACTATTTTTTTCTCCTTAATTTTATTTTCGAGGAATTTAATTAAATTAGATAAGTAATCATAGATAGTGATGAACGATCAACTTTCAGGTAATGAAATTGTTACACCAAGGCAACAAAGCACGGACTGTTGAGCCGACAGCTGCTAATGAAACGTCATCTCGTAGCCATGCTTTACTTAACGTCGTAGTGAAGCAAACAACGAGGCCATCGTCTGGTCGTGACCTTCGACATCGGGCACGTGTCAAGCAGGGTAAACTTTTTATGATTGATCTTGCTGGTTCCGAAAGAGCAAAACAAACAAAGGTAACTTATCTATTATTCATTTATTTCTTCAGTCAATCAATCAACGAAAAAAATCAATTAATTTATTAATTTATTAATTTATTAATTAATAATTCATTGAAATATTTTTTAGAACCAAGGAAAACGTCTCCAAGAGGGTGCTCATATTAATCGATCCCTTTTAGCGCTCGGTAATTGCATAACAGCATTGTCTGGTGGTGCGCGTTATGTTAACTACCGAGATTCTAAGCTTACAAGGCTTTTGAAGGATGCCCTTGGGGGTAATTGTCGGACTGTGATGATTGCTCATGTTTCACCCTCCGGTATTCATCGCGAAGAAAGTAAAAATACCTTGATGTACGCTGATCGTGCTAATCGGATCACTACTAAAGCTGAACAAAATATCGTTGATGTAAATTATCATGTCTCGCAATACCGTGATATAATCAGCGATTTAAAAAATGAAATCTCGAGACTTAGAAATAAAATGCATGATACTGAAAGACCTGACATCGGAAGACCTCAAACACAAGAAAGGATTAGTACAACCAAAGTTAATGATCTGAGATCTTTGCGTGAAAAAATTGTTTCTGCATTTAAAGAACAAATGCGGCTAAGGTGATTATTATACTTTTGATTTTATTTAATCTATATTATTAATTTAAGAGAATAAGAAAAGTTTTGTATCCAGGATAGTCGTATGTTAAAATCGGTTTTTTTAGTGAAATTTAGTGTCATTGCAAAGGTCTTGACTTGAATTTGTGCCTTTTCAAGATTCCATATCATTTTTACCGATAGTCAATTCATTATGACAAGCATTTAAGCTGCATTCGAAAATGCTCTATCTCTAGATACATAATTAAGAAATGACCTTGTTTCTTATGAACAATTGACATTTTTAAATATATAAACTCATCCCGATGTTACAATCATCGAGACCTTTCATTTGAGTACCCACATCAATTTTTCATATATTTTATATATTTATATATATGTATATATGAAAAATATATGAAAATGCATGTGGGTACTCAAATGAAAGCTCTTCATGAGAGTAACATCAAGATGAGCTTATATCTTTAAAATCGTCAATATTTAAGAAATGACCTTGTATCTTTTGAAATATTGACATTTTTAAAGATATAAGCTCATCTTGATGTTACACTCATCAAGTACTTTCATTTGAGTACCCACATCAATTTTTCATATATTTTATATATTTTTATATATATATGAATATATGAAAAATATATCAAAATGCATGTGGGTACTCAAATGAAAGCTCTTGATGAGTGTAACATCAAGATGAGCTTATATCTTTAAAATCGTCAATATTTAAGAAATTACAGTGCAATTTAACAAAATTTATTATTTAATAAAGCAAAATTTTATTTATTTATTGTTCACTAGTCGTGGCAGTCACATAGTGACTGCAAGGTTGCTAGTTTTAATTAATGCGGGGTAGGAATAAAGTTAAATTATGGTCCATGTCATTTGTGGTCTATTTTTACTTTTGTAGGCGTAAACTCATGGAATTAGATAGTCATCTACTGGGTCTTAATATAGCTGCTGAACAACAGCATGCAATTATTTCACACTGGGAGTCTAGGAATAATAAACTTTATAAAGCAAGTAAAGAAAATACCAGACGGAGATCTAGCGCTGATAGCCAGATTGATGAAACTGAAAGCGAAGGTAGTTACTTTATGTGTTTTATAAATTAGAGATTATTTTTAGAAATATTTTATTTATAAAACTTTGGTGAAACAATTAAAATGGTAATTTTTTAGATTTAGGTGAAGAGTATGAAATAAACGATATTACTGTGCAACAAGCTTGGACGGAATTGTCGGAAATAAATAAGGAACAAGAGCGTTATATTGAAATCCGAGCGATAACTGAACGGGAATTGGAAAATTGTCGGCAGCGGAGTGCGTCTCTTGAAAATGTAATTTAATAAATATTTAAATATTAATTTAATTATTTAAACTAAGGATTATTAAAGTTAATGAGATATTTTATTTGTAGGAATTGCCGGCTAGAATAAATTCAGAAGAAGAGCGTGAGCTGTTAGCGTTAATGCTCAGAGTTCATGAGTTAGAAGCTGACAAAATGATGCTGCAAAGTGAACGATTGGTTAAACAGCATGAACTAAGAAGGAGAGAACTTTTGCTACTAAGGTATGATCGTCAGCGGCAAATTTCTGATGAAATTATTACTCGCCAGCGTAGAATTATGGAAGGTAATTTTTAAATACTTATTTTTATATTTTAGTCGAAGAATAACAGCTTTAATTTTGTTGTAAAAATTATTTAGAACATAATGAACTATCTTAGAAATTATTTTTAGAAAATTACAGTTAAAGTAAGGTAAAAGACCCAGTTATTGTACCACTTGCAATTTTATTTTAATTTAAAAAAAAAAAAAAAAAAAAACAAATCACCCATGTAAAAAAAAAATTGTCCTAAAATTGTTCTAAAGAGTCATAAGCTTAGGATCTTGAACGTGACACAATTTAGGACATTTTTATGACAAATTTATGACACCAAACCGAAATGAAATTTCGATTTTAGAAAAATATTGTCGCAATTATTCAGAGAAAAAATATTGTAAAAAGTACTTTTATGACAATTTTAGGATACTTTTATGATAATTTTAGGATACTTTTATGTAAAATATAAAAATAATATTATGACAATTTTAGGACACTTTCATGAATATTAGTACACTTTAAAAATTGTTAGTTAATTCATTATAAATTAAATTTTTATACTTATCATAATGTATTATATATCATTATGACCTATCTAAGAATATTATTATGTAAAACATTCTAAATGTTTATAAGTTAAATTGCACTATAATGTAAAAATTTTATGTATATTTACTCTTTGCTATTCGGCAATTGCCTTGGCATAATTTATCAATAAACTAAACCTTTATGACGACTTTAGGATACTTTTATGACAATTTTATGACACTTATGACAATTTTAGGACACTTTTATGACAATTTTAAAATACTTTTATGAAAATTTTCATAAAAGTATTTTAAAATTGTCATAAAAGTATCCTAAAATTGTCCTAAAATTATCATAAAAGTGTCCTAAAATTCATAATAGTATCCTAAAATTGTCATAAAAATATCCTAAAGTCGTCATAAAAGTGTACTAAAATTCATAAAAGTACTTTTTACAATATTTTTTCTCTGAGTAATTGCGACAATATTTTTCTAAAATCGAAATTTCATTTCGGTTTGGTATCATAAATTAGTCAATAAAATGTCCTAAATTGTGTCACGTTTAGGATCTTAAGCTTATGACTTTTTTAGTACAATTTTTTTTACACTGGCAACTCAGCTAAATTAATAAATATAATTTTTAAGATAATTGGATTTTTCAGAAAATTTTATTTATTTAATTAGAATAAAATTGAAAGTGTTAAACAACTAGGCCAGTGTCAATTACTGGGTCTTTTACCTTACTGTTATTTTTCTGAGAAAAAAAAAATCAAAATTTTTGAGACTGAAAGTTATGTTCTAGTCTCTCCTTATAGGAACTCTTATAAAAAATAACGATTAAATTTAGTTTCTTCGCCTGAAAAATTTTTAGATGGTAAACTATCTCTTCCGTCGGATTTACAAGAATTGTATATAATGTACCAACAAGAAATCCATGCTGCTGCTTACAATGATAGTAATTTAGTTGATTTATCAGTATCTTCCATGCTATTTAATAACCGTCTGCCACCAATAAATCGTGGCATTCATTTTGAGAGCCTTGATGACACAAGATTACCGAGCAGGTAACTTATCATTCGTTATCTCTTTTTATAAACTAAAATAAATAACAATGAGTAAACTTTACTCTGTGAAAATTATTTATTTGATGCCAAAAATACTGTTGTTATTTATTTAAGCTCTACGGATTCTGATTGGGAATCGCCGTTACCACCAATACCAGAGCCACAGGAAATTGAAAATGTTATGGGTCCAGTCGTGCGTCCATTAATATCTCCATCTGTTTTCTTCCCACCGATATCTAACTCCAAGCGAAAAAATCAGTAAGTTTCACCAAATAATTTTTATCCAGATAAAGATTCGACCTTTTTACTGTAACATATATTTATTTCAGAGAAAATAAATTACGGAGAGTCGCAAGTGATAATAATGTAAATTCACCAAAGAGTTTACGTGACTCACGATTGAAGGGATAATTTTCTTTCCTAAATAATCAGTGAATAAATAAAATTAGCTATAACAAGCTACTAGTACCTGAAAATATTAAAATTTTATAAATTTAAACTAATAATGATAGCGATTAATCATTATTGAGAGTTGATGTGCGTTGACGACGTCGTTTTCTGGCCTCTGAATCAACGACCGGCGAAGAGGGCATTGCAGATGTAGAAGCTGTCGGCTGATTTTCAAATATTTTTTCTTTAACGGATAATTGCGGTCTGGCTGACTGATCTGTTAAATTACTTGTTTCAATTATGTCATAATTAGTTTGTCCAGATTTTTTTGTCCTCACGATAACGCGCCTACGATTTGGAGAAAACTGAATGCTGTCATCCTGTGTGAAGAAATTAAAAGAGAGGTAACTGATATGTAATATTGTTAGCAATAAATTATATAAATTATAATTATAATTAATAATAATTATTATTTTTATTTTACTGCTAGTAGTTAGGGTAATTATTTACAAGTGGCGTCCACTATTATAATTTTAATTTTTTTGAACGAAATTTCTATTTCATTTTATTGATATATATATATATATATATTTTTTTTTTAAAAATACATAAAAAAATAATTTTAACAAATGATACAAATTTTCAAAAAAATTTGTGCAACTTTTTTTTTTTAATTATTCGTTTTTTTATGTACTTTTCAAAAAAATATACATCAAAAAAAGATAAAATAGAAGTTTTATCCAAAAACATGAGAGCCAAAATTTTTTCCAACTTTTGAAGGCAAAAAAGCTATCAAAATCTTTTTTTTTTTTTTTCCTTTCACGGCATTCTTTATTGTAAATGCGCCGTAAAAACAACCAAATTAAAAAAATTTTTTAAATGTTAATTTTTCACCTAGATATGGCCAAAAATAGGGTGAACCCCAATTGTAAATAATTACCGTAGTTAAAAAACGGACCGTAATTTTACTAATTCCCGTTCCAGAACTATCTCGTGGCTCCCAGACATGAATAGAAGATCCTTGACGATCTGGAGTGGTATCTTCAATTTTTGATTTCCCAATGGGCATTATATCTTCGTCAGTTGAAGAACATTTTGATGAATCAACCGGCGTACGTACTTTAAGCTTCCACTCTTCTAGCCGCTCCTCCCATACGCGCTTCCGTTCATTCCAGTAGTCTAATTTACATCCGTAAATTAGTTCTTCTTTACATAAGCAGTGTGTTAATAACTATTTAATAACTTAATTGATTAATTAATTAATTATGAATCAATCAATAATTATCTTCATCAAATGTATCTCTTGTTACTGATTAAGCTCACCCAGTTATGACGTCTGCTGAACACTAAATTGAAACGCATTTCATTTTTTTTAATATCTTCAATGCTCTGAGAGATTTCATCCGTAACATATTTTATGTATTTAGCAATTATATTTTGATACTCATTCGTAATAAACTTTGGAAATGTTGATGTTATGTATTTAATTAAATTTTCACTGAAATTCTGTATAATAATTTAAATAATAATATAAATAGATGAACTGTTGTTTTTAAAATAAAATGTTGATTACTGTCATGTCTATGCGGGTAATATTCATGTCCTTGTGAATCATCGCAACGTATCCTATAATATGTTTGACTTGCTTGGGTTTGTTTAAAAAATTTACCAACAAAAATCCTATAGTGTCCATAATTGTCATAAATTTTTTGCTTGTATCTACGTCTAGGGTCAACGGCATGTCCGGATCGAATGTAAAGTACTTAATATACTGTGGGTTAACTTCGCAAAATCTATAAAATAAAAATCAATTATTACGCTTGGATAAACAACCATTTAAATAATTAATTAAAATAAATTATTTAAATATATTAATAAAAAATTTACTCGGTAAAAAAAACATTTGCATGATACTGAAGATTATTTTCTATTTTTCCCCACGTTTTCTTTATTAATGTCTGCTCATTCGCTATTGATTTTCTATAATTATCTCTACTACTCGCGCCGCCCATTTTTCAAGGTTTTTCACCTTTTCATTTCTCAATAATATTTTTTTTTATATTTTTTATAATTCATATAAAATTTATTATTTAGTTTTTTATTAACAACTGAAGTTGGCTCATTATCAATTTATCTTAAAATAAATATTTAGTTATTAATTAAAATACATTACTCAATACTGAAATGAAGTAAGTACTTAATTTTAATTCAATGATGCTCGAAATTGTAATTAAAACAATATTGAAAAAAAATATAATAAATTTTTCATTTAAAATATTTTTATTATAAACATTTTGTCCCTTTTTTTTTTATCAAAAATAATTTTTTTTTTGACAATGATATATATTTAAAAAATAAATAACACTGAAATTGAGAGACATCTGATAATTTTCAGGATTTTTTTAACAAATAAATTATAGCAAGAAAATTTTATTTAAAAATTTCATCTTTAGAAGCTCTGAAAAATTATAAATGAGATTTTTATAAATAATTTTCCGTGCCTAGTTTATTTTTAAAGGAAAATCTAAAAATTTTCAAGTGTCTGCCTAACTTCAGCCTCATAAAAATAATTACAAATGATTCAAGATGAAATAGCAAGTCCACCAGGTGTAAATAATTTTATCTGACGATCTAATAATTTGTACTGATAAGTTGTACGTTCAGACCAATGGTGTTGTTTTCTGATTGCAGCAACCCTCCACTGTACATGCATGTTCCCCGATATATCGTTAGCGTATCCAGTTTTCAGAGGTTCGGTAATAACAAATAAGTGTGACATCCGTCTTATAACTTGTACAATAATATTTGGATAGCAATTATCAGCGTCGGTTTGATACGAGTGACCCATAACACAGAGTGCGAGTGTAGGTTCCGATTCCATTAATGACCTCAAGTATTTAGTGTACAACCAGACTTCTTTCAAGCTCAAATTTAAGTCAAATAAATGCGTTATCTCATCGATTATTATAGTGACAGATTCGCGTATTTTTTTAGTTTCATAATACTGATGTCGCAATGACGTGAATAAATGCTGTATAACATTATCATCCAATTTCAATGGATCGGGTATCTGTGTGTTATTGATAAATGTATCACGTAATCTCTCTTCCAATTCTGATGTACTTGGATCCACAGAATCGTGACCCAGTTCCTCGATATTACACACGATTGATTTCATCGGTTCAACAACCGTTACTTCACCACGTTCCCGCAAAACAGTTAAATTGTATCCAAGTTTCATACCGATGTTATGATAATGTCCAAACGTATTGTGAAACAGTACCAGACATATCGCACGACCTTCCTCCAGAGATTTAGACAGTACTGTGTTTATTACAAAATTAGCATCAGTACCATGGCGCTCGTCTATCATTATTAATTTACCATTAAGGTCTACCTGGTCGATTCCAAGAGCTCGTCTCACACTGTCTGTCATATTCAAAATCTGAAAATATTATTTTTAATTTATTACACTTGCGAATGGAAAATTCTATTTGTTTAAATATAATAATTGACGCTCATAACCTTGATTATAAATAAAATTAACCTAAAAAAATAACACTGATAGTTCTAAATAAATATTTCCATAATTAAATAAAACTAAATTATTAAATTATATTAAAACTTATTGCAATAACTTGAGAAATAAATAACTTACTTTCTATTCAATTTTTTCTGCTTAAAAATTCAACGTTACAGTTTCTACAAACAGTGTTAGTTTTTTCCACAAATCGCCATGTTTGAAATTTGAATGTCGCGTTAGTGCGCATGCGAGAAATTCGCAGTAAAAAAAAACTTTGATCGTTTTTTCTCTCTGTCAATCAGCTGAGTGAAATGAGTGAAATGATCTTAACGCGCACGGAGCTTAGATAGAAAAAGATCGAATGATATAAAAAAAATGTGTTGGACGTCTGTCACTTGTTTAGTAGTGCAATTGGAGTAATAATTTGAATTCTCCCGCCAATTGGCTGAATTTACCGACTGTCAACTTGGTGGATACAAAAAAATTATGTTACTCCATCTTGTGTTTTTATTTGTCGACTAAACATCGAAATTCTACCTAAAAACACGTTTAAAAAAATACCCAAAAATTTAATTTATTTTTAAAATTCTATTTTTAAAAAACTCAAAAAAATTAGAAGTGCAGTTTTTTAAAAATAATTTTTTAAACCTAGTTTATTAATAAAGAAAAGTTAAGAAAATTTTATAGTGTCTGCCAATTTCAGTTTCATAAATTTTTTTATTTTGATTAGTAAAAATACGTACGTAATTTTTTTATTTTGTAATAAAATTATAAAAAAAGAAAATAAATGTGTGTTACGTATGAGCCTACTCCTGGTTATTTACCTGTCACATAAACAGACATCCGTACTAGCTCAGCGTCTCAGTAAAATATATTTAGATGTTGATAAGAGGGTGGGTCGCTCAGTGAATGAAGAATACCGGTGAATTAACGTACTAATTGTTTATTAGGCGTCCCCAAAGCATGGGAGTTACCCGAAATGGCCCTGAGAGTCTCTTTTACAAACTAATTCTTTCTATTAAAGCGATTCTGAACTAATACAATTATTCGTTTGGTGCAATACTACGGATTCTATAACCGACGGAGAGAGATGGGACAGCAACGAGAATGAGAGTCTTAGGAGACAATTAATTACGATATAAGACAGCTCGGACTTGACGTAGATTCGGACAGACCTTACGACTGACTGATTACAAGTGGCCCGTTCCTCCTGGAGGTCCCAGGTTTATATCACCTCGGTCGCAGATCCCGCCAGATACCTGTATTACAGCGCGGAACTCATATTATTCCGCGGCCGAACTAAGATTATTCCGCCTTTGGGAACTGGGTAGTCATTGTCGCGTCCCTTAATCAGCAGAAAATGGTATTAAGCCGCCGAAAGTGGTTCCCCATATTAGTATACCTGGTTACTCGGTTCCCACAAGAAACGTCTCATCAGCACCACGTGCAAGTAGCGATTCTCGGTAACCAGAGTCAGGCCAGGAATACAACAGAAATTCGGTGTCAATTTAACGTGGGCAAGTTGGCCCATCGATTTATAGAAATATATATATGATTTATCATAATGTTGAATGGAGGGTAGGCCCACCCGTCACATGCTCCCCCGGCTAAAAAAAGAAAGCCATTCTCCCGAATGGTATTAAGAATCTATTTCATTTAAATCCCAATTTATTCAACGTGTTATTACTTTCATCTCAATTGCTGTACCTTCCACTGCTCAGACTAAATATTTGGGACCCTAAGAGACTTCTCTACATTCTAGAATAATAATGACTAATATGTATGTTGATTACAATCATTGTGACCCGACAATATAACGAATTTACGAAGATCTCTGGTGGTGCTTCCTTCCTAACTGATCCTTGCGTCCTTGGATAATACCAATCCAATCCTCCTAGAATTGGTCATGGATGGTTCCTGTAACAGAAAAAGGGGTAGGGATTTGGGGGGGGGGGGGTGCGTTGAAAGGATCAATTAGATCGTAGATCTCCAATTAAACGCGCCTTGCTCTGGGATCCCAGCTGTCGACGATCGTTGTCGACTGCTTACTCCTCGTGTAGATCCTCTTGGGTTGATCGGTCATTTTAATGATTTCTGGTTCACCGACACTGTTCCCTGGTCGAGAATTTTCGTTGCTGACGTCCATTATGACCCCTACTGGTTGACTGGACTCCGGGATTACATCCTTCACCTCACTATATGGGTTGCATCTTCCGTCATCCTCACTGGTGTCGTTTTTCCTTAGATTACGCCTCTGCATTATGCACCGTACTAAGTCACAAAGTATAGTCGCGCCTAAAAGTGCTATAGCAGCGCAGATGTATACTAATGGGAATCTTGTTCCGTAAGACGTTGAATGTACGGTCTGATTGAAACCTTTTATCTCGATTGCACTCCAGATTCCGTAAAATTTTAGTTCCACACATTTGAATTCTAATGATTTCTTCGCTTGACACTTAACATTTGCTATGTCCCTTTTCTGAGCTGCAATTAACAATAAACATAAGCAACTCACACCCTTTCCCCGTTTTTTTTTGTTTTTTTTTTTTTTTTTTGTTACGACTAAGCATATGTAAGTGTGTATGTATACATCTTGTAACTTAATACTTGGACAAATGTTTTTCTTAAAATTGTGAGTCTTCTTTCTCGGTTCCCTGCTGATAAAGTTAATCCTGGACCCTCCTATAGTTTGAGATGATTGGCCATACAAGAATAATCCTTGATAACTTTTCAAAACGCGTAGTTCCTTGGTTGGTTGATACACTTCTCCTTCCGCCCAGTCACATCTTGATCCGCTTCGGATGCCTCCACGATGACTCCATTCCAGGTGCCAAATGGATCGCCGTGTGAAACTCCTGTGCATTTCCCATCCTTTTTGTTTTTCCTGCTAAAATTATGATCCGAAAATCCATACTATTCTTTGTTACTCCTTCTATAAATCCTGAATCGCCCATCCTTGAACTCCCGTCTTCATGTAAAAAAAATTTATCTATAATCAAGTTCATAAATATGCTCTTGACTTCCGTTTGTTACTGCGAAAGTGTGATACCGATATCCACAATATCTTATCACTCGATTTACTTCTACTCTAATCTCCCGCATTTCAGTATTTCTCTCGGGTTCTTGAGGGAGATGTTGCATTCTCCTATTGTAATTGCTGACATCATTGTCACATTCATTGAAATCCCTCCGCAATCATATCCTATTAATGCCTGTGTTGTTTGGACGATCAACAGCATCACTAATAACAATATTTTTATCGTTTTATTCATTCTGGAAAAATTTTATGGCATTAATTAACAAAAAAAAAATTTTTTTTTTTGTATTTCCTTCTAGATCGATAGGATTTCTTTGATGTGTATATTTTGAATAATACTATTAGGCATGAAACGACAATTGCCAGTTACTTAACTAATTTATTTCTTGAAAAAAAATTATTAATTATGAAAAAAAATTTTCTTTGAATCTATTTTATCGTTATTGTAATCTAAATGTATTTATTCTTAAATCTTAATTATCATCATTTTTTTTCAACGACTGAGTACATGTCCCTCCGTACATTTATTCCCATGAAATATGAGAATATAATGAGAGAATTATTTTCTTAGCGTCTGTATTACTCCTCCAGACGTGCTGACAATGTTTCTTAAATATTTTATCGATGCTGGACCCCGTGGTCTTGCTTGCATCTACTTGATTAGAATACTTATTTCATTTCTAGTGATCACATCTTTGTGAAGTGACAATTTAATAAGTGAGTGAAGGAAGAAAAGAAGTGACAAAAAAAATTCATTTTTCGTATATTTCTAAAGAAATATTATTTAATATGTCAAATTATATTTCTACTTCTCACTTTCTCCGCTGTTTACACAGCGAGAGCGTGCCTAATGGGGTAAGTTATTATATAAAAGTGGTACTTCTTAATTTAACCACTTAATCTTAACTAATTTTGCGTTTTTCTATTTTTTTTTTTTTTTTTTTTTCAGAAAATTTTGCGAATGTGTACCATTTTAAAGTCCCTGATTGCCGATGACCCGAACCCTGAAAAAGGGGTCGCGCTCCTGGTGGAGTTTCACCACCTTTCGGGGCTTCCCATGCCCATCGTCCTCAGAGGTATGGTTAATGAGTATAATTCTGCTCGTTTTCGGCGGGTCAGCAGGTACCTTCCGATGGGGGCACTTGCGAGTTGTATTAATGCGCCTTTCCGCTATCCGCACGACGTTTCCCTAATAGTCGAGTTGGGTTATAGCCTCTTGGATATGGTGGAATCGGTTCCACTATTATATAGTGGAATAGGTTTCACTAGGGTGAAGAGTGATTTTAAATCGTTTTATAATTATGCAGACTGTGTATTATTATATATTTTTTTTTTTTTGAAGACTGTTTTGTGAATTATAGTTATTCAGAATATATGCAGTTTAGTGAATTTAATATTCTCGTGAACATAATTATTTCTCAATTTGTGAAATCCAGAGGAAAATTCTAGAATTTTCCTACAAAATTTTCCTCCCTTTACCTTCTTAAAAGAATTTATTTCGAATTTAGGAAATTTGAAAAGAACGAGAAGAGAAAACATAACAACAAAAAAAAAATTTTCCAATTCCCCCCTTTTTTTTTCCAAAACGATTCTTGAAAAGAAGTTTCCTAGTTTTAGCACCTTAAGGTAGTACCCTCGCGACTTTAGTCATCAAAAGTTTATGCTAGAGTATACGATACAGATACCGGATAGTCATTATGGACAAGCCTAAAACTTTTTGCTGTTTATGTACTTATTTCAGTCAATCACGAATGAGAAACTGATCGTTTGAAAAGTCTGGCAACACTGCATGAGCGTGAATATATTTTAAAGTGGTTATACTGTAGTGTTTTGGATCAGCTGTAGACTAACCTCTGTTCAGATGCATGCGTTTATTTATTTATGTACTTACATTTATTGGGAAATATAATAATAATGTCTGAGAAATTGACTCATAAAGGACGTTTCATAAAAAAAAAAGTCCTTGAGAAACGACAGAAGTCACTAGCAGCTATGGCTAAAGCAAAAAAGAAAAGAAATAGTCCTCAGCAAATTGGTACTCGCATAGTAGATGTGGATGAACTGATGGATAATTTAATTTGTTGTCTTTGTGAAAAAGATTTATTATTAAAAAATATTGTGAAAGAAACAAAGTTCGGATTAAGTTCAGTTTTTAGTATTAAATGTGAAAATTGCTCTACATTAACTAACGTCAAGACCAGTAAAAAACACATCACCAAAGATAACACAAAACATAGTGATATCAATACAAAAATTGTGTTAGGTAAGTTCAAGTTTAAAAAAAAATTAATATAAAATAATCAAAAAAATTATTATACTTTTTGTAAATTTTGATTATAAAAAAAAATGATTGTATTATAAAAAAAAATATAAATAAGAGCATAATAATTTAACAACATTATTGCAGGTGCAGTACACGCTGGAGTTGAATATACTTGTCTAAGAAAAATTTTGGCTTGCGCTGATGTACCAATGATATCGCAAGCTCTGTATAAAAGGTATGAACGAGAAGTAGGGCCTGTCATAGAAGAGGTTGCCAAAGAGAGTTGCAAGCAAGCTGCAGAAGAAGAACGTAGTTTGGTAGTTAAAAACATCGAAAAACTATGCGAAGAACTGTAAGACATTTATCGAATTTTTAGTTATATTTATTTTGATTGCTGATAAATATAATAAATGTAATAAATCATGCGAATCTATTAATGCCGTACTACTCTGATTAAAAAAAGTGTTGAGACAAAGAAAAAATTATTGAGAAGTATCCGTTTACTCAGCAATCCAATAAGTACTTTTCAATACTTTTTCTTTTATGTTAATACTTTTTTTTTATTCAGGGTACTACTACTATAATAATTAATAGTAAATAATAGCAATAATAATCATTTTAATAAAAATAATAATAATTATGGCTATAATTGGATGAATTCTGTGTGAGTATTAATTTACTTCAGTAAAAATTGTAAATATATAAAAAATTGTAAATAATTTTAATTTCGACGAATTATACCAAGATTAATGTTAGTATTATTCAGACTTGATAATTGTAGATAAGTGAAACATTTGTAAAAAATTTTTATTTTGACTTTAACTATTTTCAGGAAGTTCAGTAATTGATTTGGGCTAATAAACTACAATAGTAATTAATTTAAATTATTAATATATTTAATTATATTTCAAATTTCGTTCTCAAGATCACTAGGTAGTACCGTCTTTGTACGCATATTCACATCACAAAGTTCAACTGTAAAAACAAATATAAAGCGTTTCCCAGGTAACCGACTTATTTATCCTCATTACGTTTTTTGTGCGCTGTAAAGTGAACATCACATTTAAACATCTAATTAATTTAATTATTTTATTTAAAATAATTTATTTAGTTGACTATTTATAAAAAAAATTAGTTTTTATCTAATTTAAAAATGAGTAACAAACGTCAAGTTTTTAATAACTCTGATTTAGAGTTACTTCAAAAGAAATTGAAACTCTACCAAGAGCTTTTCAATTTAGAAAATAAAAATCAACCATTGGAAGATTTAGTTAAAAATCAACCTGACAATGTTTCTGAGGGTGAATAATTATTTATTATTATTTTATTTTCTATTTGGGCAACCAAAATTAAATTTTTAATTTTGTTGTACCTTTTTTTTTTCGACTGGGTTAGAGTTAAAATACAGAGTTAGAATTTATTTAAAAATTATTTTTACTCTTTGCGTCAAGAGAAATTATTTATTGTTTCTACTTGATAGCTTCTCTTAACCTAGATCTTATGGTCTTGCAGACTCAAGTGATGACGACACTTCTAAAAGTGACATTGACTTGGAACCGGAAATTGATCCTTCCCTTAATAATGATCCCAAGACATCAGTCGGGCTGCAAGATTCAAAGGCTCCTGAAGCTTCTACCCTCAGTGAACCTGTCCTTCAAATGTTGGGTTCTGAAAAAAGATCCTTGAAGGACAAAAGTTTCAATTTTCATCCGGAACTTGTATCATGCTGGAAAGAGATCCTCTCATCAGGCATGAACAAGGAAGATAAGTCGAAAATGGATAACAAATACCCTAACAAAGGTAATTGTCCTCTCGTTGCTCCGATTCTCAACCCGGAGATGCTTCCGTTACTTAATAAGACGTCCAAATCGCGTGATAAATACTTGGCTAATCACCAAGATTTATGTGGAAAAAGTTTAGTTGCTCTTGGCACAGCTATTTGTCAGATCTTCAATGACAAAGAAGAGCCTTTAGATAAACAAGACCTTTTACAACTTCTTTGCGATTCCAGCTCCATGATGTGTGAGCTAATGTTTCAATTGACTAAATCAAGACGTGCTCAATTATACCCTTGTGTAGATGAAAAAAGAAAATCTATATTGGAAGATTCACCCACAGACCAATTCTTGTTTGGTGAAAACTTCGCTAAAAAAATCAAGTCTGCTGTCGTAATAGAAAAAACTGGTCTTTCTATTAAAAATCAGAATTTTAAAAAGGAATTTTCAAAATCGAAAACTTATTTAAACTGGAAGAGCCCATCTGCTCCACGCTCCAACCAGACGGGCTACAATCGTTCTTCATTCATGAGGAAATCAAATGCCTTCAAGAACAATCATTCGACGATTCGATCCCGCTCAGAGAACCAACCCCCTCTTGCTCTACAAAACCAGACTCAGAACAAAAAGTAAAGGTGAGTCCTGTCGCTGGTCGCCTGAAATACTTCATACATGAATGGTCCAAAATCACAGCTGACCCTTTAATCATTGAAACTATTTCTGGATATAAAATTCCATTCGTTTCTGCTCCAACTCAGTCGTCAAAACCTCTTAATAGTCATCTTTCAGTAGAAGATCATGTCCTTATTCAGAAAGAAGTGGATGATCTTTTGACTATGGGGGCTATTCAGGAGTGTTATGAGGAAGATGGCGAATTTTTATCTAGTATTTTTCTTGTTTCTAAAAAAAATAAAAAAATGAGATTTATTCTTAACCTGAAAAAATTAAATAAATTCATAAAGACTTCTCATTTTAAAATGGAAGATTATCGAACAATTTTAAAATTAATATCTAGAGATTGTTTCATGGTCAATTTTGACCTACAAGATGCTTATTTTATGATTCCAGTACATAATGAATATTGGAAATATTTAAGATTCTTTTTTAATAATCATCTCTATGAATTTATTTGTTTACCTTTTGGATTGAGTACAGCCCCATGGATTTTTACAAAAGTTTGTAAACCTATTATTAGTCATTTAAGAAGTTTACAGTTGTCATCAGTAGTTTATCTTGATGATTGGTGGATGGTAGGTGACTCATTTGAATCATGTCAAAAAAATATAAACATTTCAAAAAATTTTTTAGAGTCATTAGGATTTATAATAAATAAGTCTAAGAGTAATCTCATCCCATCTACATTATGTAAATTTCTAGGTTTTTTATTTGATTCACATCAAATGACAATTGCTCTAACAGACGAAAAAAGATCCAATATTTATGATTTAATTTTAAAATTTAAAAATCTCTCCTTTTGTACAATTAGAGAGTTTTCTCAATTTGTTGGTAATATTACGGCAGCTTGTCCAGCTGTTAACTATGGTTGGGTTCATTCAAAAGCATTCGAACAACAGCGTTACTTAGCTCGTAATAATTCTAACAATGATTATGATCAAAATATGCCTATTTCTTCTCATTTAATTAAAGAATTCGATTGGTGGTCTAATAATATATTTATATCAAAATGCCCTATTAGAAATTCCAACTTTAAAATAACTATTTACTCGGATGCATCATCAACAGGCTGGGGAGCTTCTTGTCATGGACAAATAGCTTATGGACACTGGAACTCGAGAGAAAAATCCTATCATATTAATTATTTAGAACTTTTAGCATCATTTAACAGTCTAAAAACATTTGCCTCTGACCAACATGATTCTGAGATTCTTTTGAGAATTGATAACTCTACCACCATCGCTTACATTAATAAAATGGGAGGAACTAAGTATAAATATTTGAACGATCTAGCTTTTGATATTTGATCTTGATGTGAATTAAGAAATATCTGGATATTTGCTTCTTGTATTCCTTCTCAGGATAATATCGATGCAGATAGAGCTTCTCGAATTGAAAATATAGATACCGAGTGGGAATTATCTCCCTATGCATTTAAAAAAATTACTCGACAACTCAGTAGACCAAATATAGATCTTTTCGCTTCAAATATTAACAAAAAATGTAAAAAATACTGTTCTTGGCATCGTGATCCATTAGCAATATGTATTGATGCGTTTACTATCAATTGGAGTAACTTAAATTTCTTTGCATTTCCTCCCTTCTCTCTAATTCTAAAAATTTAAAAAAAAATCCAGACAGATCAGGCTTGTGGGATTTTAGTAGTTCCAAATTGGAGTGGTCAGCCATGGTACCCTTTATGGTTATCTTTACTAGAATCAAAACCAATTATTTTCCAACCAGATGCTAATCTTCTTTCTCCTTGTAGAACAATTCAACATCCTTTAGCCTCGAAACTATCCCTGATGGCAGCTCGACTATCCAACAGGCATTTCTAAGAAAAGGCTTAAGTAATGACTCTGTTAACATTTTGGTGAAATCTATTTCTGCTACAACACTTAAACAATACTCCAAACCAATAAGAGATTGGACATCTTACTGTATATCTGAAAATATTGACATTTTTAACCCAAATGAAGAAAAATGAAAAAAATGAAGAAAAATGAAGAAAAGGTTGTAGAATATGTAACATCAAAATTTAATAATGGAGTAAAGTATAGTTCTTTAAATACTATCCGTTCTGCTTTATCATTAATATGTGATAAAGATTTAGGAAAAAATTTTTTAATATCGAGACTATTGAAAGGTGCTTATAATATTCAACCTGCTAGACCCAAGTATGATAGGATTTATAGTTTAGATCCTGTTCTCGAAAAATTAGAAAATCTAAACCCACTTAATAATCTTAATTTACACCAATTAACAAAAAAATTAGTTGTTTTACTTGCAATAGTTTCTGCACATCGGGTCTAAACAATTTCTTTAATTAAAAGATCTAACATTCATAAAAGAAATGATGGCTATGAAATTGAAATCCCTGATAGGATTAAATCCTCTCGATAGGGTGTATTTCAGCCCCTTCTGATTATCCCAAAATTTAGTAATATTAACTTATGCGTAGCTTCGACATTACAACATTACCTAACTGTCACATCTACTATTGTAAATAACAATGACTGTCTTTTTCTAACAATTAAAAAACCTTATAAAAAAGCATCAAAAGATACAATCAGTAGATGGATAAGATCCTTTTTAACTGAGTGTGAAGTTGGTGAAAACTATACTTCTCATAGTCTTAGACATGCGTCTACTTCAACTGCCTTAAGCAAAGGAGTTGATATAAATATTATTAAAAGTCTTGCAGGATGGTCTAATAAATCAAAAGTCTTTGAAAAATTTTATAACAGACCTATAATTAACAATAAGACCACGTTTGCGTCATCAATATTGTCTTAAGATTACTTATTATCTAACCATTTGTTTTACTTAATTTAAAAAAAAAAAAATATACCTGTTCACAATTTCAATTTGTTATGATTAATTTAATTGTTCATTATTACTAATAAAAAAAAAAAAAATTTATTTTCTTTTAATTGAACTTTACTGTTCCTTATTTAATATTTTACTTACATGCTACAGCTCTGAACATCTACCTAGTGATCTCGAGAACGAAATTTGAAATATAATTATGTAATCGAGCGAGGTCGCCTTCGGCGACCTCGCTCGATTATAATTATATCGATGATTTCGTTCGAAGAGATCACTCCCACCCATCTTTCACCCTCCCAGTGATCTCTTCAAATAAAGCTTTAGCTAAACTGTAATGAGGATAAATAAGTCGGTTACCTGGGAAACGCTTTATATTTGTTTTTACAGTTGAACTTTGTGATGTGAATATGTGTACAAAGACGGTACTACCTAGTGATCTCTTCGAACGAAATCATCAATATAATTATAATCGAGCTTCGGTCGCCTTCCGCGACCTCGCTCGATTACATAATTGATGAAGTAATTCAGTTAAAAATTTAATAAAAATATTATTTTATTATTATTTTTATTATGAAAATAACTATTATTGTTTTATTATCTAGATTTTGGGGATTATAATATAAATACCGAGTTTTACATCGATGTTTAAATCAATAAAACATATGAATAAAAATTCAGCGACTATTAATTTATTTATTAAGATTACCTAATAAAATAACTTTATATTTGTTTTTTTAGGCCCGAAGAAATTTCACAAGAAATTTATAAAGAGTACTTTTTTCTTAAAGCTGCTATAACAGCTGACGTCTCTTCAACATCATCACATTCTGACAGTGAAACATTGGATTAAGAATTGCTTTCTTCTATTGCAACTTCTTCACAACTTTCAGAAAATTTTAAATCTAAATTTTTAAAATTTGATGAAGCTCTAGGAAACATTATTAATATTATTGTTTCCTACGACATGGGTTGGAGCAAACGTGGAAATGGTAAAAGTTATGACAGCTTGAATGGTTATGGAGCGATAATTGGATTTTTGTCAGGAAAAGTTTTAGATTTCAGAACCCGGAATAGAAAATGTAAATTTTGTGCTTCATGACGGAGTCAAGAGAAGCATGACTGTAGACTAAATTTCAAAGGACGTGCTAAAGCGATGGAAGCTGATGTAGGAGCTGAATTAATAAACGACAGTTCAATTTTGAAACAAGCTGGTCTAAATGTAGGTGTTGTAAATTATCAGACTCTAATCATTTGAAAAAGAATTTCTCGAAAGAATTGTATGCAATGCAAACAGAATTTAAAGAAATGAAGAGAAAAAATGTGATACCACATTTGAAAAAATGTTTTAACTACGCTGTTGCTCAAAATAAAGGTAATAGTGTAAAACTTGCAAAAACTATTGCTGCGATTCCAGATCACGTGTTTGATGCCCGTGAAAATTGTGGTACATGGTGTTACAATCATCCTGACAGTTTAAAAAAAGGTAAAAAACAGACGATTGTCCTCAAAGATCAACACTTGTATGCATAATTGAAAAAACATTTTAGTAAATATGCCGCAAATTCAGCTAAATTTTCAATAGCTGCTAGTAGTCAGGCAAATGAAAGTTTAAATAATATTATGGCACATAAAGCACCAAAGAATATGTATTATAGCTTAAGCGAATCGTCAGATTATAGATGGGCAAGTGTAATATGTACTAAAAACGACGGCGAGCAATATTTATCAACAGTTAAAGAAAAACTTAATCTTTCTCCCGGTAAAAATACTGAACTTTATGCAGCCAATCGAGACTCACAGAGAAAACGACGAGCTGAAGCTTCACAAATGCATTCAGCGAAGTGTCGACGTAATCTATTGAAACAAGATCGTGAAAATCTTCGTAAAAAAACAGAAAATTCAGAAGGTGTGCAATATTCTCCTAACTGTGGCTTCGATACTGATATTAATAACAATGAAGATATTGAATTGGATGAGCTTATGGAAGTTGACGAAGAAAACCTTGATTCTTTTAATATTGTATTTTTTGATATTGAAACTAGTGGTTTCGCAAACTCTGCTGACATATTGCAACTCGCGGCTAAAGTTGAAGGAAGAAAGTTCTCAGTATATATTCAACCTACTCAACCTGTAGTTGCTGCTGCTTCTGCTGTAACCGGATTAACCGTTGTTGATGACGAGTTGTACCTCAATGATGTAAAAGTTAAAACTATTTCGTTAAAAGAATCTTTAGATTATTAGATCTTTAGATTATTCAAAAAACAATTCCCTGACAGAAAAGGAAAAGGATCATTTAAATTATCGCAGCTTGCCAAAGATTTATTACCTCATAGAAAAACTGATAATTTCCATGAGGCAATGTTTGATGTTGAAATATTAGAAGAGCTGGTATCTTCTAATATCGTCACTAAGGATTTAATAATTAATGCCAAAGGACTAAAAGAAGTTGTCAATTATATAGTAGGAGCACGTGAAGTCGCCAAAATCACAGGAACGCTGGACGTTTTAAAAAATTATGTTTCTGATAATATTATGAAAAAAATGGCTTTAGCTAAAATAACCTATGATGATTTGAAAAAAATTTTCACTGAAAATAGTGAAGCTGGATTAAGTCTTTTTTTATCCGAAAAAGTCAACAATAAGCCTAGATTAACTAATAGAAAAAAAATAATTGACAATATTGTTTTGTTTTTTCAGAAAAACAAGTAATATAATTTTTGTGTTAATGTATTAACTGATTTTAAATTTAAGTATTTTTATATTTCATCTATTATTTTTATAACTTATGAAAGATTAATATGTATTATTATATTAAAATTGTTAACATTTTGAATTTTTAATAAATATAAAAAAAATACTTCTTGTCATAAAATAATCATTGTTTTTTTTTTTTTTTTTAATAAATAAAATTAATAACTATAATGTTGCACTGTACGTAAAATAAACTTTTCAAATTTGTCCGCGCATGCGCGTCTCATACTTCTTTCGCGGCTCGCAAAACTTGCGCTGTTGCCACAGCTTTATTAACGTATCCCCTCCACGGCTAAACTCTGCTAAATTTTTCATTACTTATTAATAAATATCTCTGAAACTGTGTGGTAATTACCAATAAATTTTTTTTTTTTAATTATTTAATTGTTAGTTAACGTTACTTAAGTTTTTTAAAAAGATCCTAAGAAAAGTTCCTGAGAAATAAAAATGTTTGTAGGTAAACTTTTCAATATCCCGTATACCGCAATGTATAAGAGCGTTCAAGACTCAAACTTTGAAATTGAATATCTCTGAAACTAGATGGTTAAAAATTCTCGAATTGCGCCAATCGATGCAGAATTATATAAATATTAATCTGTCAAAGTTTTAAAAAAATCCTAAGAAAACGCCTCTGGCGAGGATACTACCTTAAAAAAATTTATACAGGGTGTCTCTGAAGTGGCGGGAGTAATTGTTGGGGTCGATAGAGAAAAAAATACTGAATCGAAAGTTCCTGAGCCAAAAATTTTTTTGGGCCATAGAATTTGAGTTATGAATTAAAAACGATAGCCAATCAGAAGCGCGCTATTCGAGAAATGAAAATGAGCGGGGAAGTAGAGGAGACGCGAGAGTGAGATGCTGCAATAGCAGCTTACTCGCTCACACAAAGCCGAGCATGAGAGGGGATTGTGACGCTATGAGCCGAGTACGTAAGTGTGAATGAGTGGATGTATGAGGTCGCAAGCGGACGGCTTAATGTATGAGTGTGTGTCCGTGTATCGCAGCATTATTGGAGGCGTTGTAACGCTGAATTAAAGCTAACCGGGTACTCTAAGACAGAGGAAAATTTTAATTTTTATTTTTATTCGAAAAAAATTTAATAAAAAAATAAAAAGGCCCAAGATTTAACCAGACCCACAGAAACGGAGAGTAAATTTTTAATTCTCATTTATTTTGCTGGGGATTATTTTCAAATACAAAAAAAAAAAAGGCTAAGATTCAACTGGAATCCAAAAAGAGATGGATGAAAAAATTTTATTTTTTATTTTTAATCAGCAAAATTATTTTTCTTTAAAAAAGAGCCCAATCTCGACTGGAGCAAGAAAAAATGATTGAAAAATTTTATTATTAATTTTCAATCAACAAAATTATTATAAAAAAATAAATGGGCCCAAGTCTCAACCGGACCCAAACAAACGGATAAAAATTTTTATTACTTACTTAATTTGGTGGAAATTATTTTTAAAAACGAAGAAAATTCCCAAGACTCGATCGGACCCAAAAAAAAATAATTAAAAGAATTTTTTCCTTATTTTCAATCACCAAAATCATGTTTCTTCAAAAAAAGGCCCAATCTCAACCGGACTAGAAGAAACTGATTGAAAAATTTTATTTTTTATTATTAATCGAGAAAATTATTTTGAAAAAAAAAATAGGGCCCAGAATCAACCGGACAAACAATGGACTTGAGTTCAATTTTTTTCTTAATTTATAATTTGACATTCTACCTGTTAATTCACCGATAGATAATTCTAATAAAAATATCAAAATTATTCGGACTTGAGTTCAATTTTTTTCTTAATTTATAATTTGACACTCTACCTGTTAATTCACTGATAGATAATTCTAATAAAAATATCAAAATTATTCGGACTTGAGTTCAATTTTTTTTTTTAATTTATCATTTGACATTTCGCTTGTTGATTAAGTGATTAATAATTTTAATAATAATATCAAAATTATCAGGACTCGAGAGCGATTTTTTTTTTAGTATATTTTTTTACATTTTACCTGTCAATTAACTGATAAATAATTTCAATTAAAATATCAAAATTATTCGGACTTGAGTTCAATTTTTTTTTTTAATTTATTATTTGACATTTTACCTGTTAATTAACTGATAAATAATTTTAATAAAAATATCAAAATTATCAGGACTCGAGAGCGATTTTTTTCAATTCCTTATTTGACATTTTACCTGTCAATTAATTAAAAAATAATTTTAATTAAAATATCAAAATTATTGGGACTTGAGTTCAATGTTTGTTTTAATTTATTTTTTGACATTTTACCTGACGATTAATTGAAAAATTATTTTACAGAATAATTCCCAGCAAAATAAATGAGAAATGAAAGTTTTCCATCCGTTTGGTTGGGTCCGGTTGAGTCTTGGGCAATTCCTTCTGTTTTCAAAAATTATTCCGAGCATAAGAAATAAGTAATAAAAATTTTCTATCTGTTCGTTTTGGTCCGGTTGAGTCTGGGGCCTATTTTCTTTTTTTTGAAATAATTTTGTCAATTAATAATTGATAATAAATTTTTTCAATCAGTTTTTATCGTCTTGTCAAGATTAGGCTGATTTTTGTTCAATAAATTTTTGTTTGTTATTGAAAAGAGAAAATAAATTTTTTTGCATTCTTCTATTCTTGGCTCTGGTCGAGTCTTGGGCATTTTTTTCGTTTTTAAAAATAATTCCTAGCAAAATGAATGGGAAATAAAAGTTTTCGATCCGTTTGTTTGGGTCCGATTGAGTCTGGGGCCTATTAATTTTTTTTTAAGAATAATGTTGTTAATTAATAATTGATAATAAAATTTTTCAATCAGTTATTCGAAGTCTGTTTGAGATTGGGCCTTTCTTTTCAAGGAAAATTAATCTTGGTGATCAAGTAATAAAAAATTTCTATCCGTTTATTTGGGTCCTGCTGCGTCTTGGGTCTATTTTTTTTTTTCTTAATAATTTAGTTAATTAATATTTAGAAATAAAATTTTTCGATTTATCTTTTTCGGGTCCGGTCGAGTCTTGGGCAATTTTTTTGTTTCGAAAAATAATTCCCAACAAAAAAACAGGAATAAAAGTTTTCTTTCCGTTTGTTTGGGTCCAGTTAAGTCTGGGGCCTATTTTCTTTTTTTTAAAAAATTTTGTTGATTAAAAATTCATTATAAAACTTTTCAATTATTTTTTCTTGCTCCAGTCGAGATCAGGCCCTTTTTCAAAGGAAAATAATTTTGCTGATTAAAAATAGAAAAACAAAGATTTTCAATTTATTTTATTTCGGGTCTGGTCGAGTCTAGGCATTTTTATCGTTTTCAAAAATAATTTCCTGCAAAATAAATAAGTAATAAAAATTATTTATCCGTTTGTTTGGGTCCAGTTGAGTCTAGGGCCTCATTTGTTTTTTTAATTAGTTTTGATGATCAACAATAAAAAATAAAATTTTTGGATCATTTTTCTGGGTCCGGTCGAAATTGAGCCTTTTATTATAAAAAAGTTAATTATGATGATTAAAAATGAATAGTAAAATTTTTTTATTCATCTCCCTTTCGGTCTGATGGAGTCTTGGGCATTTTTTTCGTTTTTAAAGATAATTTCCAGCAAATTAAGTAAGTAATAAAAATTTTCTATCCGTTTGTTTAAGTCCGGTTAAGTCTGTGGCTTATTTTCTTTTTTAAATAATATTTGATTAATAATAAAAATAAAATTTTTTAATTAGTTTCTCTTAGTCTGTTTGAGATTGGGCCTTGTTTCGAAAAGAAATTAATTTGGCTGATTGAAAATGAAAACAAAATTTTTCAATTTATTTTTTTTTTTTTGGTCCGGTCGAGTCTTGGGCGATTTTCTTCGTTTTTTAAAATAATTCCCATCAAAATAAATAAGTAATTAAAACTATCTATCTGTTTGTTTGGGTCCGGTTGAGTCTGCGGACTATTTTTTTTTTTAAATAATTTTGTTGATTGAAAATTAATAATAAAATTTTTTAATCATTTTTTTTTGCTCCAGTCGAGATTGGGCCTTTTTTAAAAGAAACAATTTTGCTGATTGAAAATAAGGAAAAATTTTTGTACTATTATTTTTTTGGATCCGATCGAGTCTTGGGCATTTTTTCGTTTTTAAAGATAATTTCCAGCAAATTAAGTAAGTAATAAAAATTTTTATCCGTTTGTTTGGGTCCGGTTGAGACTTGGGCCCATTTATTTTTTTATAATAATTTTGTTGATTGAAAATTAATAATAAAATTTTTCAATCATTTTTTCTTGCTCCAGTCGAGATTGGGCTCTTTTTTAAAGAAAAATAATTTTGCTGATTAAAAATAAAAAAATAAAATTTTTTCATCCATCTCTTTTTGGATTCCAGTTGAATCTTAGCCTTTTTTTTTTTTTTTTGTATTTGAAAATAATCCCCAGCAAAATAAATGAGAATTAAAAATTTACTCTCCGTTTCTGTGGGTCTGGTTAAATCTTGGGCCTTTTTATTTTTTTTTATTAAATTTTTTCGAATAAAAATAAAAATTAAAATTTTTTCCCTCTGTCTTAGAGTACCCGGTTAGCTTTAATTCAGCGTTACAACGCCTCCAATAATGCTGCGATACACGGACACACACTCATACATTAAGCCGTCCGCTTGCGACCTCATACATCCACTCATTCACACTTACGTACTCGGCTCATAGCGTCACAATCCCCTCTCATGCTCGGCTTTGTGTGAGCGAGTAAGCTGCTATTGCAGCATCTCACTCTCGCGTCTCCTCTACTTCCCCGCTCATTTTCATTTCTCGAATAGCGCGCTTCTGATTGGCTATCGTTTTTAATTCATAACTCAAATTCTATGGCCCAAAAAAATTTTTGGCTCAGGAACTTTCGATTCAGTATTTTTTTCTCTATCGACCCCAACAATTACTCCCGCCACTTCAGAGACACCCTGTATAGTACGTATGCGTATACCTATATGTGTTTAATTCGAACGAGCGCGCAGCCGGTATTGCGCATTTTAACTTTTTTAAATTTTAATAGAAATGTTTTATTCGTTTGCTAAAATTACTTGAGAAATCAAGGAAGAATAGTATTTGTGACATTAGAATAGAAAATATTTTCTATTTATCATTATTATTATAATATTATTCGTTTTTATTATTTCTCCTTATATACTGTTGGGAGTTCTGGTTATAACCGATGCCGTGTCTATGCCTTGTCAAGTGGCTAGTGCGCATGCCCCATTTATTTAAATGAGTCCTTTATTTCTTTTAAAGTTGTTTAAAAGTTGTTTCTTTTAGTGTTGTTTAAAAGATAACAAAAGGTAATTTGTTAATTCAATAATTCATAAAAGGTAATCAGTTCATTCACATTGACCTAAGTTTACTTGTGTTGTGATAATTGTGTTTCGAATTGCTTTAACATAATGGGTGAGTTTAATAGATTGAAAGTTTCCCGAAAGTTTTGTGTACTTTGTAACAGTTTTACCTGTTCAGGTTAGCCCCTAATCAATTTTTTAAATAACTAAACAAAACTAACAACAATAAAAATTATCAGGGCGCCACCAGGATTATTAATCACGGTTCCTGGAACCGGTCCAGAGCTGAGAAAACTTATCTTAGGGTAGAGAGAGTGGAGGAAGGTGCTGTTGAATAATAAAATCTTAATTAACAATATATCGATATTTATTAACAATAAAAATTTAACAAACTTAACAAATTTAAGCACTCACTCACACACTTATAATCTAACGAAGCGGAGAACAACTGCGAAATAAAACGATATTTACAACGAACCTTCCAACGACGATACGATGACTAGACGGGCTTTTTTGAACGAACGGTCTCCCACACCTGACCTAAAACTAATGGGCTTTTTTGAACGAACGGTCTCCCACACCTGCTTAAAACTACTGGGCTTTTTCTAACGAACGGTCTCCCACATCTGACCTAAAACTAAGCTTAAAATTACAAGTCCACCGGACTACCAAAACTAACTAACTTTACACACTTTTAACTTAAAACTAAGTCCACAGGACTACCGCACTTAACACTATTAACACTCTCTATCACGCATAACCCATACAATTCTTCACACACATAACCCACACTTCGCTTAATTAATTTTATAATTTTAATTTAAAAAAAGGATTTTAATCTAATTACAATAATTTTCCAAATTATTCAATCATTAGTATTCGGCAAAAACAATAATTCCAATTTAACAATTAACTTCAATTAACCTTGAACTAATCTCTATAGAACCAGAGGCTTAATGCCTTGAATTAACTTAATCACAACATAGACCTTTACAACCACTTCAAAATTATTAACATAAGTTTAATTAACTAATTCTGATTAAACTTTTACTATGACAATTCTAACTCAATTAACTAATTCCTAGGACTTAATGTCCACGCCGATAATTATCAAGTTCAGTAACTTCAATTTGACTACTTCACGGACTTAATCCCAAAATTATTAAATTCACACTTGACGGAATAATTTTATAATATAATATTCTCAATAATTTTCCACTCTATATTATCCTCGATAATTAATTCTCAATATAGAATTCTTAATAATTAATTCTTGATATAAAACATTATCACTAGCGTTCTACTCGTCTTATAACTTATAAAAATTTGACACGAGTCGAAATAGTCAAATTTGTTTGCTAGAACATTCGCTAGTCAAGTCTTTGCTTGACCTTGGGTATTGGAATTTATGCGACACACAACTGACGCTTGACGAAAATTCCACGAATAAAAATTTGTCTATTTTTCTCAATGACAAAAATCAATCAATTTTACTCAGTTAATTATTGAAAAATTAATTTAATGAATTTTCTTAGATGTTAGTTAATTGATTGAAAACTTTTAGATATTAAAACTTCCCCCGCAAGGTCGATCGAGCGATCCCCGGGTATAAACCCCCATGAAAATCACTCAATCCAAAAACTAGCAAATGTTCTACGATTTATTTATTGAATTAAATTTTCGTCGATTAACGATCCAATTGATAAATAATTAGGAGAAGTAACTGGGTATTGGATAAACCGCGGTCCACTTCCTTCCCACAGAGCAATAATTGACACCTTGACGAACAAAACGATGATCTAACTCACTCGTTGAGGATGAAGTCCTAGTTGTAGTTGGCTTCCTTCGTCTCGTCACTACTCTCGGGAACGGTCCTATTTGATTTCCGTGGCACTCAGTCTGGCGGTCACACTACTTCTCCCTGTTCCGCTGCACGGCTCACCTATTTTAACCCAAACTCACCCCCTCCTATTCTCCCTTTAGGCCCGAAGATCGAGACGCGCCAGTGCTATGTCGAATAATTATCGATATTCGGTGACTTATCGATTAAGGGTAATTTTACCCTGTTACAACTTCTATTATTTTTATTTTTTTTTTTCCTTTTTGAATTATCTTTGAAGCAAACACTCCCTTTTTTTTCTAGCCTCACCCCGTTAAGCTACTAATTTTGAAGATGATGGCGGGTTAGCTATAATTCATTTTATTCCTACGATGCGATTTATTACATATTCGCGTTGTCTGGCTCTTCCCGTAAGTTTTTCCGGTGATAAGCAAAAATTACATTTCATTGTTTAATTTGAAATTTTTAATACTAGAAAATCTGCGAGATATTATTATTAGTGCCTATCTTATGCCCCCCCCCCTTTTTTTTTTGTTAAAAGGAAGGAAGAGATGAGGGAAGAGAAAAAAAAATTGTATTATATTTTCTTTTTTTTTTTTTTTTCAGCATACGAGAACTCCAAAATTCTCTTCGCGACTGATGGCGATACTTGTCTTAATAAGTAAAATTTCTATTTCGATAATTTTGTCTCAAAAGAATTTTTTTTTTTTAAGGAGAAAAGTAAAAAAAAAATTTTCTTGAAAGAGGAAAAAAAATTAAAAATTTCTTTTTATAATTAGGGGAGAATAATTCCTATGCCTTTATTTTTTTAATTCTTTTAGTTGATTTCTCCGTGTTAATTCTTTTAGCCTCTTAATTCTGCAGTGTAACTCAGTCTTCACGTGCTTATCTCCCGCTCCGGAATATAAACACGATCCTCTTTGTTACAATGTATGTGTATTACGAATCTCATTATAGTCAGTTTTCATATGACTGCGAGTCTCCTTGCACTACCGAGTTTTTTTTTTTTCTTGGGAAAAACATCCAAAAAGTGATTATCTCTCGATTGTGAGTTCTTTTTTTTTTCTTTAAAAGGAAGATTGTAGTGATTTCACAATAGTAGTTTTTTTTCTTCTATTAAGTAAATTATCAAGACTTTTCAAGATTTCACTTTGAGTGATAAAAATATATTTGGTATTAAAACATTCTAGATTGAACTTGCGCAAAAAAAAATTTTTTTTTTTTTGACTTTTTGGGTGTAATTTGGTGCTTGTTGCTACGTTTCCCCGTTTGGATTCCCCGTAAGGTAAGAGAAAAAGATGTTTTAACTCATCACGCTTTTTATTTACCCCTTTTTTTTTTGTAATTGCAAGGTGAAAGGTTTTCGATATTCTAAAATTCCTTAAAAAACAATTTTTTGAATTTTTAAAGTTTATTATTATTTATTCAGAAAAAAAAAGGAATCGATTTTCGCACGTGACTTTTACTCAGTAAATATTTAACACAAAAAGGTGTTATGATCAACATTTACGAGCGGGATCAACCATTTTAGTTTCTTATTAATTTAATTTTCTCTTTTTATATTTTTTTTTTTGTATATTTCTGAAAAGGAGTAGCTACCAGTTTTTATTAGAAATATCGCGAAAGATCAGGTTCATTAAATACAAATAAAACTTAAAATAGACATTTCGATAGGTATAAAATAATTAAATTTACTATATAAAAAAGTAAATTTACTCGTCGAAAATGCCAAGAACGATCGTGACTACAACATTTTCACGAGAATATATGATAATTATTTTTAGTTAGTTAAATCTGTTATACAGAGAAAGTTCATTAATAATTATATTTTTCATCATTCAATAATAATTAATTGATTAAACTAAATGATAATAATAATAAGGATAATATTTATTTTCTCAAAATGGCTGAGCTAAATTACTTGTAAAAAGGAGATTGATTCAATTACATATTTAACTATCTCAACTCTCATACGTTTAATATATAATTATAATAATATAATAATAAGAGTTTTATTCGCGTATTATTCATATAATATTACCATTCATTACTATTCAAGTGAAACCCCGGTTATTTATTGAAAATTAGTAATTGTGGATAATGTAGTGGTAATTAATATGAAAATTTTGTGCGGCAAAATTTTATTGTCATAAAATCGTGTTTCCCGTTGATTTCTGTATGTATGCATATGTGTATCGAATGATTTTTTTTTTTGCGTTGACTAATAATGCGCGGCCTGCAGTGCGTATCCGCTCTTGAATGATTTTTGCTGCAGATAAAATTTTTATTTATATCTTTCGATCCGCTCGCCCGAACTAAATGGTTTTGGTGTCAATTGTTTCGTAATTAAAAATCGAGTATTTTAGGTATTAGTAAAAATTTTCATCCGATAGGATTTCCTCGAGTTATTAAAGAAAATGACTCCCCTTTTTCCATATCTTTAAAACGTCCGTTTAATTATGATCTCACACTTCCAGATCGTCATGTTTCCTGATGGTGAATGCTACGACGGTTTCACGACCTTTTTCCAATGGGTCGTAATCGAGCGTAGCCGAGAACGTTACCATTAACACCAAAAATGGGTTGTTTTGTTCCATAATTACAAAAATTTCTTAAAAAGGAAATTTGACTATCAGGAAATGGTAGATATTGAAGTAAAAAAAGTTTTAATGAATATTTCACTTGAGTACGGTGCAGCAATTGTAAGTGCGATGACTATACCAAACGAAAAAAACAATAACTTATATTTCATTATGTTTTTTTTATAAGTTATTAAAATATAAAAGGTTTAAAATATAATTATATGTTTTAGTATATAAGATTTGTTTGTCGTTATAAAGCAATATTAATTGATCAAATCATAAGTATAAGTAATATATTTTTAAGTTGACAATGATGTAGTTGGTAATAAAGAAATTGTTGAAAACAACAATATTAACTGGTTATAAAAAAGATATGCTCTAAAATATATTATAAAAAGAGATTAAGTACCCAGTACTTGAACACTTCTAAAAATGGGACCAGTAGTTGAACAGACTTTTAGAATTGTTGTTATAGAAAATCCAAGTATATATTATGAGTAATATTCACATGTTATAATTATTCAATGATACAGTAATTGATTTCTATAAGTTTTTTTTTCAATTACAATTTAAAAAAATTATATTTTTTTTTGAGTTTTTTTTTTTTTATAATTGAAAATTTGCTTTGTTATTCATGAAAAATGTCATTAAAAAAATTAAATACAAATATTTCTCATTTTAAAATCAATATTTTAAATATTCTCAGCGTTATTTTTCATATTAATTAATAATATGTTATAATTCTTTTGATATTTCAATGAAACGTTGAAAATTTATGGTGTGCCCATTGCCATATATTTTACTTGTTCAACTATACTGCTCCCGGAGTGTTCAACTACTGCGGCTTGTCAGAATTGATCGTTCAACTACTACTCCTTTCATAGTCTATCTTAAAAACGTTGTAAAAATATAATTATTCAATTATTTGCGTTATTTTGCGCTTTAATCAAGTCAAAATCGTTTATATTTTCGTAAAAAACACTAATTTGAACTAATAATTACATCTTTCTATATTAAAAGTAGGATCAATTACGTTTTACTTTGAAACCCGTTCAACTACTGGGTACCTTACCTTATGAAAGAACTTAATATCTTTTTAACGGAAATTTTTTTTTTTTTCTCAAAAATACTTTGGTCGTTTTAAAATGTTAAAAAAAGAGAATTTATAATAAAAAAAAATCCATAAAAAAAACACCTTTTATCTTTCTCCCTATTGGCACAGTTAGTAAAAAATTATTTAAATAATTATAATGAGCATTATTAAAATTCCTGCTGTTGGTGGCGTTTGGCTGAATGATGTTTTGATATTGACTTGTTTAATATTGCTGTTTTAAATTTTTTTTTTCGTGATCAATGGTGAGTTTCTTTCCTATCCCCCCCCCCCATACTTTATTTATTATATTGTTTAACGTTTTTCAGGTGAATTATTATATCGAATGGCTGTCTCCCGTCCTGCTTGGCGATGTTCTTGTTGTTAGCAGCTTCGTTACTGGCTTGATGATGAAATCATTAGACGGTACGTTTGTTTCTTTCGTCATTTACATGTATTCATTTGTTTCATTGATTGAATATTTTCCAGATTTATTTCCTGACTTCTCTGGATGGCATTTTCTTTCGCTGCTGCTGCTGCTGTTGCCGCTGTTGCTGTTGCTGCTGTTGCTGCTGTCGCTGCTGCTGCCGTTGGTGATCGGCCGTTTCCACTGTTCGGGCGCAATGGTGGTGCCCTGACATACAAGCATTTTCTTTTGCTCACATTGCTGTGTGGTAACTTCCACTCACCGTAATTGTATCCTTTTAATTTTTTTATTCTTAATAGTATTGATATTATTATAACTATAGTTTTCTTCTTTTCCTCTTTTATAGTATTGTTACCGGTAGGGTCTTAGTTTATATTAATTATACTCTCTTTTTCGGAAGGGTCAGTCGGAATTCTCGCTCTTAAATTAATAATTTTCAACATATTATTATTTTAAAGTCAGGTTCCATTGCTGGCCCTTATATATGTGTGGGTAGAACAAATTTTTACCCTCTAAGTTAAAATGTATGACAGTCCTAGGGCTAGTCAAAGGTCAGAGCTCGCAAAATCGGGTCGCGATTTATTATTGGAGGAAAATTTGCGCGTTATTCGATTTCTAATTTTCTTAATTGTTTAGAGTATTAGATCCCCATTTTAGTGCAAAATTCCTTTTATTCCCCTATGTACTCAGTCGTTATTTTTACCTCTTATATGGGAGAAAATTTTCACATATATATATGTGTACATATGTGTACATATGTGTATATATGTGACTTATTATTATTATTATTACTTTTTTCTCTGCTCTGGAAGGAATCGCTCTGCGTTAGTTAACATAGTCTTATTTTAGTATAAGCTCAAAGAGTTATTGTTATTTTTAGGAGAAAAAAATTACCGGCCGGATTTTTAGAGTGAGAAATGAAAAATAATAGATACGAAGAGTAGTATTTCTAGTTAGCATGCTTTATTATTATAGTTTTGGTTAAGTGTAAACGTCATGATATTAATCACCTGTTTAGTTCTTGTCCTTTATTTACTATGTTTTTTACTATTCGGTTACTTAATCCGTGGTGTGCTAGAATTTCTCTTATATATGAGCAATAGAGAAATGAGAATTCATAATGACTCAGATGATGAAGATCCCGATACTCATTCTGATGGTGTTCCTTGCAGTGTCCTCAACTCGCCCTGTGCTACTAAAGTACAAGGCTAACATTATAAACATGCAAGAGAAAATATTAATTCATTACTTTCTCCATTCTGACCCTTGATCCTTAGAACATTTGTAAGAACAATGCTTGTATTTCTAGTTAGCATGCTTTATTATTATAGTTTTGGTTAAGTGATTACCTTCCAATCAGACAAAAAGAAAAACATTTATGTAATACCATATTTTTTTTTATATCTAGCTTCTATGATCCCATATTAAGATTTATAATAGTCTCTCCTAGTTCCTCATGCCCCCACTGCATATTCTAACGCATCTGTCGTGACGATGAAAAGTTTTCTGAAATCGGGATATTGTAACGTAAATTCTTCGCATAATTCTTCCTTCAATGTTTTGGGTCCATTTTCCTGAGCTTCTTCCCATACAAAAGAGGTGTCCTTTTTGACTAAGTGTGTTAATGGTCCTGCTGATGCTGTCCCTGTTGCGGTTGTTGCTGCCACTGTTTCTGACGTAGTCGTTGTTCTTGTTGCTGTTTAATATTGACCGTCGATGTTGTTGCTGCTGATTTCGGGGTGATCGTTGATGCTGTTGTCATGGTTGCTGTTGATATTGTGGGCCCATTGGTCTATCTCTTCGGCTATCTGCAGGTTGTTGCTGTCCCTGACGTCTTCTGTTCTGGTAATTATTGCCTCTTCCTTGTCCCCTGTAGTTACATTGATATCGTCGACCGGCTTGATCATTATTGACGTAGTAATTATTATCATATGATCTTCTATTGTCGATATTACTGGCGTTATAGCGGCTGTTGTTTCTATACAGCTGTCCGGTTCCTCGAGGGTTGTATGATTCTCGCCGTAGCTGCTATCGTCTTTCGTTTTGAACTGAGCAATTACGTTCGAAATACCCTACCTCTCCGCATCTATAACATTTTGGGCCACCTTGATCAATATTGGCTGCATCATTCGTAACAGTGAATACTAGTGGTTCTTCCCCGATTGTCTCCTTGTTGGGCTTCTTTATTAACTCTTCAACCTGTAACTCTTCCCCGTATGTTGCCAACTTGATTCTAGCGTGCTCTCTTCCTCTGCAGTGAACTATGTCTTCTCTTGATCTACACTTGTCAATTTTGTTGGCTGCTTGGCTTCTTATACTTCCTAATAGTGCCCCGAATTTTGCCGTGCTCTCATTCTCTTCCTGCAGTAATTTTGTTTGCCGATTTAATATTGCGAAGAGATCTTTGGTATGCCCAGAATTTTGTCGCAACTTTTCTATGACCGCCTTAATTGTCCGAGCTGTCATCATGACCGTCCTCATGCTGCCTACTGCGACGCCTAAAAATCTGGATGCTAATTGACTGCTCTCCGGTGCCCTTTCCGAATGATTGGTCGGCCTTCCTTCTTCCTTGGGGCCCTTTTGATGACGCTTCTTTTGCTGCTGGCCGTCGACTTATTCTGTATGGCTGTATTCCTTCTCTATAACTGCTGCTTCTTCCTCTTTATGTCCTGGTTTCCCGGGGACACCTATATGACCTCTCTCTTTTTCCCAAATTAATTTTCCTTTTTCACTGTATTCCTTATTTTCTCGGGGCACTTGATTAAATCACTCTCTTACTTTAATCACTTTTCTTATTCCAATTACCTTATTTTCTTAATTGCACTTTATTCTAATTCTTTTCTTGTTTCAATCGCTTTTCCTATTTCAATAATCATTTTCTTGGATTACTTTTTCTATTTCAATTATTTCCTCTTTTGAACCGCTTTTCCTATTTCATTTATTTCCCTTATTTCAATTCATTTTTTTTTTTATATTTCAACTATTTCCTTTATTCCAGTTCACTTTTTTTCCTTTTTTTTTTCGATTCACTTTTTCTACAGCAATTACCTTCTTTATTCAAATTCACTTTTTCTATTTCAATTATCTTCTTTATTTCAATTCACTTTTTACTTTCACTTTGAATTTTCTTCAATCATTCTTACTTTTATACCCGGGTATTTATTAGAGTTCTCAGACTTTCCGATTTCTGGGTACTCACCACTAAATTTTCCGCACAATTCACTTAGCTGGGCGACAACCACGTTGGGCGCCAATTTTCTGTTACGTGTGAGCCTACGCCTGGTTATTTACCTGTCACGTAAACAGACCTCCGTACTAGCTCAGCGTCTCAGTAAAATATATTTAGATGTTGATAAGAGGGTGGGTCGCTCAGTGAATGAAGAATACCGGTGAATTAACGTACTAATTGTTTATTAGGCGTCCCCAAAGCATGGGAGTTATCCGAAATGGCCCTGAGAGTCTCTTTTACAAACTAATTCTTTCTATTAAAGCGATTCTGAACTAATACAATTATTCGTTTGGTGCAATACTACGGATTCTATAACCGACGGAGAGAGATGGGACAGCAACGAGAATGAGAGTCTTAGGAGACAATTAATTACGATATAAGACAGCTCGGACTTGACGTAGATTCGGACAGACCTTACGACTGACTGATTACAAGTGGCCCGTTCCTCCTGGAGGTCCCAGGTTTATATCACCTCGGTCGCAGGTCCCGCCAGATACCTGTATTATAGCGCGGAACTCATATTATTCCGCGGCCGAACTAAGATTATTCCGCCTTTGGGAACTGGGTAGTCATTGTCACGTCCCTTAATCAGCAGAAAATGGTATTAAGCCGCCGAAAGTGGTTCCCCATATTAGTATACCTGGTTGCTCGGTTCCCACAAGAAACGTCTCATCAGCACCACGTGCAAGTAACGATTCTCGGTAACCAGAGTCAGGCCAGGAATACAACGGAAATTCGGTGTCAATTTAACGTGGGCAAGTTGGCCCATCGATTTATAGAAATATATATATGATTTATCATAATGTTGACGGGAGGGTAGGCCCACCCGTCACAATGTGAAAAATGAAAATTAAGTTAGCCGACATCTAAAAATTTTCAGAAATTTTTTTTTATTCAAAAATCACTACAAAAAAATTAAAAAAAAATTTCATTTGTAAAAAACTTGAAAAACTTAAAATGCAATTTAAAAAAAATGTGTTTTTGTTTTAATTTAATTATTGAAAAAAAATTCAAAAATTAAAAATGTCGGCTAACTTTAATATTATTCACAGAAATTATATTTTTAACTTGTTAAAAAAATATGATACTGAAGTTGATAGATGCAAAAATTTTTTTTAGATATTTATGGCAGTTAAATTATTAAAAAAAAAATAAATAAAAAAGTTTCACTTGTAAAAATTAATAAAAATTACAAGTGAAAATTTTTAGAAGGTTTTTTTTATTATAATTGATTTATTAAAAAAATTTTTTTAATTAACAGCTGATTGCTAACGTCGGTATTATTAAAACAATAAAATTTTCCAACCTGTCAGTTTAAATATCCCTTCTTGACTTGACAGTGCTATCTGGCAGAGAAAATTTAAATTGAATTGACTAAGTATTGCCATTTACTGGTAAGTAATTTTCACCTTTGGTGTGTTTCTGTGTTTTCCCAGTATCATATGATTAGTACATAATTTCCAATTTTTTTCAGGATCAAAAATTTCAGACAAAAACCATTAAGCACGCTGTAAAAAAATATATGGTTAATTTACAAATTGAATACACCTGTCAATAATCAGTAAGTAATTTGATGAATTAATTATTTGAGCAAATGGATCAAACGCCAGCTTGACTAGTGGTTGCGCGCGCACAAGTCATGTTATATGTGGTCATATGATCATCACTGGGTAGTGCTCGAAGTCAGTCGTGTTTTATAGGCGTTGACTTTTTCTATCATTAGACCCACAAATTTACCTTCGCTTAATTATTTTTAATAAATAATTAAAGGCAGCCAGCCGATTGTATTTCCGACGAGTTTTTTGTTAAATCAAAAGCACTAATCATGGCTCTCAGCGATGCTGACGTACAAAAACAGGTGAGATATTTTTTACAATAAATTTTGATATTTTTGAGGGTCCTTGAATCGCTATTGATATTTTTTTCGTCACCAAAGTATTCTTAAATACGTATTTATTTTATTATGTTATTAATTATCTCTTCTTTGAGATGTCAGAGCAGAATAATGAAAAATAAAGGTGTTTTTTCGAGTAGATATAATTATTGAACTCCGATTAGTAATGACACGGCTGATCAATCAAATAATTGTATATAATGCTATATATATTATTGCAGATTAAGCATATGATGGCTTTCATCGAACAAGAGGCCAATGAAAAAGCTGAAGAAATAGATGCGAAAGCCGAGGAAGAGTTTAACATTGAAAAGGGTCGTCTTGTCCAGCAACAGCGGCTCAAGATTATGGAGTACTACGAGAAGAAGGAAAAACAAGTTGAGCTGCAAAAGAAAATGTAATTTTTTTAATCCAATTATTTTTTATTATTATTTATTGGGCGTGTTAATTTAATTATTTTATCACTTTCAGTCAATCGTCTAACATGCTGAACCAAGCGAGACTCAAAGTTTTAAAAGTACGAGAGGATCACGTACGAAATTGCCTTGACGAAGCTAGAAAAAGACTAGCCCAAATTGGCCAAGACCGACAAAAGTACACTGAAGTTCTGAAGCTGCTAATTATCCAGGCTCTTTACCAGGTACAGTATAAAAAATTATTTTTTTATTTATTTAGAATTAGATAACTACAAAATTATGATACCGAAATTGAGAGACATCTGATCATTTTTAGAATTTTTTTAACACAAATTATAACAAGAAAATTTTATTTAAAAATTTCATCTTTAGAAACTCTGAAAAATTAAAAATGTGATTTTTATAAATAATTTTCCATGCCTAATTTTTTTTTTTCAAAAAAAAAAATAAAAAAATTGATGATATTAAATTTATGAAAATTAACTTAGCAGATAGTTGATAATTTTAAAAATTTTTGTAACAAATAAATTATGGCAAAAAAAAATTGACATTTAAAAATTTTTAAAAACTACAAATGAAATTTTTTAAAAATATTTTTTTGGAAGAAATTTTTTTGCTAAAAAAAATTAAAGAATTGTCAAGTGACAGCTAACTTTAATGTCATAAAAATTGTCAAGTGTCTGCTAACTTCAGCCTCACAAAAAAATAAACCAATAAATTTTTTTACAGCTGATGGAACAAAATGTCACGCTCCGTGTCCGTCAAATGGACGTTTCACTTGTCGAATCATTTATCGACGAAATCCAAGAAATTTACAAGAATATTTCCAAGAAGGAGGTTGTTATTAAAGTAGACCAGGACAACTTTTTGCCAGCTGAGAGCTGCGGTGGAGTTGACTTGATTGCTGCCAGAGGTAATTTTAATTTACGAGTAATCATGTGTAGAATTTATTGGAGACTAATGAACGTATTTTTCAGGCCGTATTAAGATCGTCAACACCCTGGAGACACGGTTAGAATTGATTGCCCAGCAATTGGTCCCAGAAATACGGTCATCCTTGTTCGGGCGTAATCCAAACCGCAAGTTCACTGATTAAATTTTAATTATAAATCATATCTTTTAAAAAAAATACCAATATTAATAAATAACAAAGAAAAGTTAAGTAAAAAAAAAAAAGACATTCCCTTATTCGCAACTGTTAAAAATATCTGAAAATACACACTTTCAACGGGATTGAAAAATGTATGCCGAACAAAATGTCTGCTAAGATCGTCAGATAAATAATAATGACTTAATAGAAGTTTATTTAAAATAAAAATTATAAAACTGAATTAAGAGTATATAAATAAATTAATATAATTATTAATGTGCGTTCTAAATAATATAGTGGCCTACTGTTTATTTTGTGGGTTATTATTGTTGTTAATACACTAATATATTGGTAGTATTATGTATTTTCTTGGCAAAATGCCAGTATTATTTGCGTTATATATACATCAGAATAATATTTACTGTTTTAGCAACCACATGCGTCTCTAGATAATAAGCGGTTTTTTTTAATTAATTTTTTTTAAGGAAAAAAAAAATTGATTGATTTGATGAACGCACATTAGTTTTACTCTAAACGCAATAAATCATTATTTGGATTGTTAATTAATATGTTAATAATAATGTGAAAGTAAATCATCTTGTATCTAAAAAAAAAAAAATTATAATTTTCTTTCTGGTAATTTACAAGTACCAAATTATCTGTCGACCGTGTTAATTAATCATTAATCATTGATACTCATGCGAGTATGTACACATCAAATATATTAATTATTCTATAATATAATATATTATATTATGTATGTAATTTACTGTAGATTTAATCAAGTCAATCTCTGTTGGGCATGTTAAAGAAAAATTTAATTAAAATAAATTATGATAATAATTATGCTATTATATTTATGTAAATATGTATTTAATTCGATGTATTATACAACTATGGCATAGTAGAAAAATTCGAATATAGATACATGTGGAAAATATAAAAAACAAATTTATTAATCTTTATTCAACCAGCGAAATCTTGTAATTTAAAATTATAAAAAAAATAGTTTATTTTATTTTGATCACGTTTATGACATTTATTACTTAACGTCTTATAATATCAATGAAAAAATTAATAATAGTAATAATAACAATATCAAATTAATTATAGAAAAAAAAAAAAATCGTAAAAATGAAAAAGTATGGCAGTTCAGAGCTACCTTGATATAAATTATTCCTGAGTTAACAATTTCTCAACACGATAACAAATCTCTTAACTAGATAAGGCAAAAATACTGCAGTCCATCTACGAACAAGGTTAAAAAAAAAGTACTAAAGCATAATTTATAATTTCAATACTTTTTTCTTTTCAAATCCGTAGGAATTTAATAGATTTTGTTGAGTAGCGGGTGGACTTTTTTTAGCCGATATTTTCGCCGACTTAGTCCTTTGTAATTTTTTACTATTTTTCATAGTTATCGGACTGCTGTCAAAAGAATGAACTTTATTTAAATTTATCTTGGGATTGGACCACTTAAATAAACTACTCCTCAAGTTATTAACTTGTGAGGTGTTTGCCGAACAGTCTATCCCGTCGTCAGGAGCTGGATCTGTCTCTGAATTCTTCTCATGATCATCAGCAGAAAATGAATTACACACTTCTTCCTCGGCCGGAGAGGTGACTTGGTCGCTGCAAAGTTTTACATCATTATTTACGTAATAATCTCTGTTATCTTTCATATCTATTCCAGAATCTAACCTACTGAGTTTCTGTTTTTCCGTAAATTTTTCGATATTTATATCAGTCTTATTTTCTTTGTAAGAGTCAGGTTGAGACAATGGTAAGTCTTCGTCTTGTGTTTCTGGAATGATATGGCTTCCTGGATTAATTAAATTTGTTGCAGCTGCAGGTTTGGTTATCGTTGATGTTCCCTCATTTGTCATCTTTGAATCATCAAAAAAGTACTTACTCACAACTGGAGACGTTTCGTCAACTACAGTAGGCGCGACAGCAATAAAAGTCCGTACTTTTCTTCTCCGCGAGCCTCGAACCAAGCAAGGTGATGTTTCGGGTGATTTTTTTAAAAATGGGTTCGGTTTATTTTGCGGAGATGCTGGAGGAGGTGTTTTTAGTTCTTTTATCTCCTCCTTTTCTTCTTCTTCTTCTTTTTGTTCTTTTTTGACTTTCGTCTCAGCTGTCACTTCATTCTTTTGCATTTTATTGCTACCATACATTTTAATAATATCACTTTCGCTAAGATCAGTCTCCATGTCTTCGAAAGATCGCTTTAAAGGACTCGATGTAGACTTCAGAGCATCTGTATTTGAAGCAATTACTTTACCAGCAGTGTTCGGCCACTTTGTGTTGTTACACTTTTTAACTGGACTCTTTTTAACACTCGAAATTTTAAAGTCTTTTGACCAAATACTCGAGCTCGGAATTCCGGATCCTTTGTGCCAAGAGTTCCTTGGGCGACTCAGCGCTTTATCTGGATTGTAGTCGTACAATTTTTTCATCGATGTGGGATCGTAGTTACCCAGAGCTAACTGGAACGCTAAATCAGCGGGTTTCTCATCTCCTGCGTGATGCAATTGCTCTAGTGTTACCTCCGGTGGTGGAGGTATCAGTCTCACTTGTTTTCGCTGGATTGGGCAAAATACTAATTGGTGCTTGAATGTAACAAGCGCTCGGATAAATCCATCTCGATACTCCGGGGTGACACACAGTGATTTCATGTTCAAATACGAACTCAGTCGAACAAGAGCTTTGTGAATGTCCGGGTCTGTGTTCTTTAATATAAATTTAAAGGCTTTGTTCAGTCCGATTCCTGGTAATGATGGTAGATAATCGCATCCGGACAAAATACACATATGACGAAATTTATCAAGGTCAAATTGACTTGGGGATAAATTCATCGCTAGGTGAAGACGCTCTTGCTCTACTAACACGCCATTGCCATGGATGTCCATTTTAAAAAATATCTATAAGAATTATTTTTTTTAATTAAATTGACAATTTTTTTTTTGCTATAATATTTATGATTCTGAATTTAGCAGACATCTAGGCATTTAAAAAATTTTTTTTATAATTAAATTATAGTTTATAAAATTTAGTAAAAAAATTCCACGAGTAGAAATTAAAAAAAATTGCAACTGCGATTTTTTTCTTAATATTTTTTTTTATAATAATTGATCTGTTATAAAAATTTCAAGAAATTTTTATTTCTGCTAATTTCAGTTTCATCAATATTTAGTAAAAAATTAATTATTCTATCATTGATTAAAAAATTTTTTTTAGTCTAGAATGCAAGCTTTGATGACTGAAGCACTTGACAATTTTTGTTTCTTAAATAATAAATTAGATCTAAAAAATTGATGAAAATTAAGTTAGCCGACGTTTAAAAATTTTGATAATTTATTTTATTGAAAAATTATTTTAAAAAAAATTAAAAGAAAAAATTTTAAAAATTACACATGCAATTTTTTAAGAATATTTTTTTGTTATAATTTAATAAATAAAAAAAATAAAAAAATTAAGAGCATCGGCTAACTTTAGTATTGTAAAAAATTGCACTTGTAATTTTTTAAAAATTCTAAAGATGGAATTTTTTAAATCTATTCTTCTTTCTATAATTTATTGGTTAAAAAATTTTTTAAAATTGTCAACTTTCAATTTCAATGACATTAAAGTTAGCAGCCACTTGATAATTTTTTAATTTTATTTAATAAATAAATCTTTTCTGAAAAACTATTTTAAAAAATTGCAGTTATAATTTTTAAAAATTTCTAAATGTCAATTTTTTTTCTAATTTATTTGTTAAAAAATTCTAAAAATTAACAAATATCTGCTAAATAAATTCTCATTAAATTTCAATATCATAAATTAAAATAAAAAATAAAATAAACCTTAGTACATCCGAATAACGTCAAATCACTGTCTTCAGTAATAACAACATCAGCTATTCCGGATGTATTTAAGTAAGCTAATTGAGCATCTGCTTCGTATGGCGCAACAATGCAATCAACATTTAATTCTTGACACTTTTTAATCACTTGCAGAGCCATTTCATGAGTTACATCCACGGATCTACGGAGAATAGCTTTTCCTTCAGCATTACGGCCCATTCTCATCAACTCTGCTGCTCTTCGTTTATTCGTCTCTCTCGACCTGACCAATATAACTCAGTAATTAATACAGTTTTAATATATTAATTTTTTTTTTTTAAATTATAAGTGAAAAATAATAATAAAAAATTACTCTCGTCGCTTTATCTCCGTCTCAGCTTTAGCAGGTAAATAACAGCCATCGAACACCAAGATTGGTTTGATCCTGTTCGCCAGTAACATTTGCACAAACTTGAGACAATATTGTACATATCTAAAATGAAATAATAAATATTTTAATAATGTGTAATAAAAAAATAATTAATAATTTTAATCATGATTTATTTTACCCGTCAGTTGGTTCTCCCAAGGCCAATTTTTCAGCGCAGGTAAAAACACCTTTATGAAGCCAGCAATAAGTGTCAACAGCAACAGTACCTCCTGAAAATTGACTGATGTTTCCTCTTTTAGAGGATTTGTCCAAAAACGGCAGCAACCCAGTGATTCCCATATTGAAAAATTGATTTGTAAATTATTTAAAATATTTTTAAAACAAAATAAACTAAATAGAAAACTGTTAAGTATGTATCATTGTTCGCCAGAGTAAAAATTGATAATCATAAATGAATATCAGCAATTAATCACAGAATTTTAGATGATGTCTGCTGTTATTTTAGCAAATTGTCAATATTTTAATTAAACGAAACAACTGATGACTAAAAAAATGAGTTAAGTAAATTTTTACACATGTGTTTACAAAGCGTCTTGCTAACCAAGATGACGACAAGGTAGGAATTCTTTGCAGGTTAAATATTCACGCGGGAACCAGCGAAATAACAAAAGAAAAGATAAATTTGCCGGTGTACAAATTGATGTTGGTCAATTTAATCACCAGAATGCGACACAGTGTCATTTAAGTGGCGTACTTCACCTGTCGTTTCTATTTAGTTATCATTGAAAGACTGACCATCAATAATAAACTCTCAAAATCAATCAGGACAATCTATTTTTGATAAATTTACTTACCATTTATTTAATCAGAGATTTAAATTATTAAAAATGGCCAGTTACAAGGTAAATTATTTTTTATTTGTTAGTTATAAGCAAATTATTTGAAAATATAAAAAAGGACATGTTGCCTTGACAACCAATGACAATTTTATTTATTAAAAAAATTTACAGCCGAGTGATTCAAAGAGAGACGAATTCAGGAGGTATTTGGAACGCTCCGGTGTCCTTGATGGTCTTACTAAAGTACTAATTGCTCTGTATGAAGAGCCTGAAAAACCAACTAATGCAATTGAGTAGGTATTTTATCAGTTATGAACGTGATACTGAAATGAAAATTAAGTTAGCCGACATTTAAAAATTTTAATAATTTATTTTTAAAAAAAATTTCCCATGTAAAAGATTTTTAAAATTACACATGCAATTAAAAAAAAATTTTTTTTTTTGTTATAATTTAATAAATGAAAAAAAAATCAAATAATTCAAAACGTCGGCTAACTCCAAAATTGTGATACTAAAGTATAAAAATTAGTTTAGCAGATATTTCATCATTTTTAGAATTTTTGTAATAAATAAATTATGAAAAAATGAATTAGAAAAAAAATTGACATTTAGAAAATTTTCAAATTGAAAAATTAATTTTTTTTTTTAATAATTTTTTAGTACAAATTTGTTTGTTAAAAAAATTAAAAAATAGTCAAGTGATTGTTAACTTTAATGTCATTACTGAAATTGAGAGACATTTGAATGAAAATTAAGTTAGCCGACATCTAAAACTTTTTAGAAGTTTTTTTTATTGGAAAAATTAATACAAAAAAATAAAAAAATTTTCATTTGTAAAAAACTTGAAAAACTGTAAGTGCAATTTTTAAAAAATATTTTTTTGTTTTAATTAAATTATTGAAAAAAAAAATTTTTAATGTCGGCTAACTTTAGTATTATGACATTTGATCATTTTTTTTTATTTTTCTAACAAATTAATTACACCAAAAAAAATTTATTTAAAAATTTTGATCTTTGGAAGCTTAGAAAAATAATTAATGCAATTTTTTAAAAATAATTTTCTGGGCATATTTAATTAAAAAAAAAAAAAAAAAAAATTGTCTAGTGTCTGCTAATTTTAGTCTGTTATAAACTAAAAATAAATTTGTATTAATTTTTCGAATTTATATTGTAGGTACATCAGAAAAAATCTTGGAGGATTGACTGAAATCACCGAAGAAGCTGGAGCCACCAGTGGTGTTCAAGACTCGGAATCTTTGGAGAAGAGATTAGAAGAAGCAGAAGCTGAAAACCGTGAGTTGAGAGACAAATTAGCCAAGCTGGATTTGGCTGAGGAATAGACTGTTCACCTACTCAAGATACATTCTCATCACTATTATTAATATTATAAATATCAACATCTCAATTTCTAATAGAAATATTCTATTTACACAGAAGATTTATAAATGTGCCTTAAAGATGATAAATTTAATTCAAAATTTAATATTTACAAAATATGAATTTTCGACTATTATTATTATTAATGTTAAATTAGCTTATTTAAATTATCAGTATTTTACTGTGATTATTTGTCCAATAGTGATTAATCCAACTATTGAGCTGTGACTAAGTGTTCAATTAATTGACACACAAATAATATATAGTAAATTAAAAAAAAGAACTGACTTATATAGTTGTAAGGCAAATTATAAATAAAAATGTTATTAACATGTAACTAAAAATTCAAATAAATTTATTATTGCTTAAAATAATGTTTTTAAAAGCGTGACTGTTTTTTTTTTTTTTTAATTAAGGTGAAATTAGTTAAAACTTTCCTATTTAAAAATTTTGATTTGTCTAATAAAAAAACTTTTGAGTTTTTTAACAGAACTTAAAAATTTTTCAAAAGACAAAATCAGAATTTCTAAATAGAAATTTATAATACAATTTGTAATTAATTATTTCGCCGTAGTTTTAGCAGCTTGTCTCTTCTTGACGTCCCAGTTGTAAACTCTGGCCATGTTAACTTCAGTGGTGGTAAATTGATCGCGAATGAAATCCAAATCATGCTCAACTTGAACCAACTTTGTTTTCGCAGTTTCGATATTTTTAATCATCAATTCTTGAGCGTCGTCTAAGGTGTACTCCAACATGACATTGGCACCGAGCCACAGGCACACTTTGTCAGTAGGTGGAACAATAGCTTTAGCAAACACTTGCTCAGACAACAAAAATTGCGTCTCGAGGTTCTGGCTACTGTTCTTCTCAGCTTGCAATTTTTTAATCATCTCCAGCGCTCTCTCGAGCTCCGGGATTTGGGACCTAAGTCTTCGCCTCTTACTGGCTAAGTTGAACTCCATGAATTTGTACTTGTTGTGACTCTCGTCCAGCCTCTTGAGTGCTTTATCTACCTGGCCATTGTTCTCCGGCAACGCCATATAAGCGTCAACATCTTCCTGGTTTTCAAAATAAATAAATTAATATAAATTATGTTGTTCATCTTCGATATAATTAATTGAGTGGCAACTAATGATGCCCTTATAAGGAGAAGTGTTTAGAAAACTCAGTGAGGTTTGGGGGTTAGTGTTACTTTCATTGATGAATATAAATAAATAAATAATTACCACAAATGCAGCTTCAGGTATTCCAGCAAATGATTTTTTGTCGTCGCTTAATTCAGACATTATTTTATTATCACCGTCCTCCATTTCGTTAGCCGTTTTATTTATTTTATAATAAAAACTACTTACTACCGGTGATTATGTATCGAGTAAAAATTTTATTTATTGGAGAGAGAAAAATGTTGGAAAAATCTTTTACTTTTTTTTGTTCAATTGATAATATAGAGTTCTATTCTGTTGACTATTTTATATCACTGAAGTTGACAGATTTAAAAAATTTTTTAGAATTTTATAGCTATTAAATTATTATAAAAAAAATTTAATTAAAAAGTTTCACGTCTAAAAATTAATAAAAATTACCAGTGAAAATTTTTAGAAGCATTTTTTATTGTAATTAATTTGTTAAAAAAATTTTTTTAATTGACAGCTGACCGCTAACTTCAGTATAATACTATTTTACAATACTAAAGCTAGCCAACGTTTTTAATTTTTTTTTCATTTATTAAATTGGAAAAAAAAAATGTTTTTAAAAAATTGCACTTACAGTTTTTAAAGTTTTCTTACAAATGAAATTTTTTAAAAAATTTTTAGATGTCGGCTAACTTTAATTTTCTTAATTTTCATGACTATTTTTTCTTCTTTATAGAAACTAACCTTTATACAAACAATACTGAAGTTAGCTGACAACTGTCAAATTTTTATAACAAATAAATTACAATTTAAAAAATGCTTTAATAAATTTCGACTAATAATTTTGATTTTTATGATTTTGATATGTAGAATTTGTTTACTAATTTTTTTTTAAATCATTTAATTACTATAAAATTATAAAAAAAATTTCCCAGGTCCGATAACTTCATAGTCTTTTTATACATTTAAAAAAATAAAAATTACAGCTGATTTTTTCAATGATAATTGTATTAAAAATTTTAATCTGTCATAAGTAACTTCTAATTAAAAAATAATAACAAGATTTTTATTTAAAAATAAAAAAAAAATCATGAAAAAGTGTCATTTAAATTTTCGTGCTTCTGTGACAACTTAAATCAAATGACTTTTTAGTAGACACGAATTTCCGGGACGCGAAGACCAATGTATTACTAGCGGTCATTTCTGTTTCCCGTTTCATTTTCGCTCATTTTAAGAATAATCGTCGCCGGCTTAGCACATTTTAATAATTAAGAGCAAAAAGTTTTTTAAAAAGTAATCCAACAACATCGTTGGTTATTTAACATCAAATTTTGCATTCATGGTAATTAAATAATTTATTTCTACTTAATTTACTTCTTAAAATTATTAGTTACCTTTAAATCTCCTATTTAACCACTTTCACTCCAAAATAATCAACCAAAATCTGTGAGGTTAATTCAGCTGATTAATTTTATATTAATTTATTTTTGTATTATAAAATATAAAATTAAAAATTAACATGGCTTCAATTATACTAAATCTAATTTTTTCTATTTTTTTATAGGCCGCCATATTGGTTTGATACGAGTGCGTGGGAATAAGCACATTCCTAAGATCTCCAACCAGTCAAGATGTATTTATACAACTTGACTCTGCAAAGAGCCACCGGCATCACCCATGCGGTCCACGGGAATTTCTCCGGCACAAAGTTGCAGGAGATACTCGTTTCCCGCGGGAAGTCGCTGGAGCTTCTGCGGCCGGACCCAAATACCGGCAAAGTCCACACGTTGCTGGCTGTTGAAGTTTTCGGAATAGTAAGGTCTCTTATGGCCTTCAGGCTAACTGGAGGTACTAAAGACTACATTGTTGTTGGCTCAGACTCGGGAAGAATAGTAATTCTCGAGTACTTGCCTGCAAAAAATGTCTTTGAGAAGGTTCATCAAGAGACTTTTGGAAAGAGTGGGTGCAGAAGAATTGTACCAGGTCAATACTTGGCAATCGACCCCAAAGGACGTGCTGTAATGATTGGTAAGATTAATTTACTTTATTTCTTTAAAATTAGCAGACACTTATCAGTTTTTATTTTTTCTTTTTTAAATAACAATTAAAGCCTGAAAAATTATTTTTAAAAAATTGCATTTGCAATTTTTTAGAGTTTCTAAAGATGGAATTTTTTAAATCTATTTTTCTTGCTATAATTTATTAGCTAAAAAATTTGTAAAAATTATCAAACGTCGCTCAATTTATAATTATAAAGTTAGCCGACGTTTTTAATTTTTTGAATTTTTTTTAATAATTAAATTAGAACAAAAAATATTTTTAAAAAATTGCATGTCTAATTTTTAAAATTTTCTATACGTGAAATTTTTTCTTTTATTTTTTAAAAATAATTTTTCAATAAAAAAAAAATCTAAAATTTTTTATATGTCTGCTAACTTAATTTTCATGCTCAATTTCAGTATAATTGAAAATTTTAAATTACGAATGATGTTTTTATCTGTCCGTGTTTCACCTGAATCATTTTGATTATAAACCTCAGATTCTGACTTTGAATTCACTAATTAAAAAATTATTTTTACCTACCCAACAATTTTTAACAAAAAAAAAATTTTATTTCCAGCTGCAATCGAGAAGCAGAAGCTTGTCTATATTTTAAACAGAGACCCTGAAGCTCGCCTGACTATATCCTCGCCCCTGGAAGCCCACAAGAGCAATACTCTAGTTTACCACACCGTTGGAGTGGACGTCGGGTTCGAGAACCCGATGTTCGCGTGTCTTGAGATTGACTACGAAGAAGCAGATAGCGACCCAACGGGCGAAGCAGCTATTAAAACTCAGCAAACTTTGACCCTCTACGAGCTCGATCTTGGTCTGAATCACGTCGTGAGGAAGTACAGCGAGCCATTAGAAGAGCACGCTAACTTCCTTATCTCCGTACCCGGAGGAAACGACGGTCCCAGCGGAGTCCTCATTTGCTCAGAAAATTATCTGACTTACAAGAATCTCGGGGATCAGCCTGACATTCGTTGTCCGATCCCTCGGCGGCGGAATGACTTGGACGATCCTGAACGGGGGATGATTTTTGTCTGTTCTGCGACTCATAAAACTAAAAATATGTTCTTCTTTCTCGCACAAACCGAGCAAGGAGATATTTTCAAGATAACGCTTGAAGTTGATGAAGACATGGTTACCGAGATAAAACTCAAGTACTTTGACACAGTTCCCGTAGCAACGAGTATGTGTGTACTGAAGACTGGTTTTCTCTTCGTCGCTTCGGAGTTTGGCAATCATTATTTGTACCAAATCGCTCATTTGGGTGATGACGACGACGAGCCAGAGTTCAGTTCTGCCATGCCCCTGGAGGAGGGAGATACCTTCTTCTTTGCACCACGGCCTCTGCGGAATTTAGTTCTGGTTGACGAGATGGACAGCTTGTCTCCCATCATGACTTGTCAGGTAATTTTTTTATTCAAATTCCTGTTAATATATATTTATATTTAAATTCCAGCATCAACAAGTAGAGGGTTGGTATTTGTTCATGACCCACTCTCTGTGATTGGTGCCAGATAAAATTAATCTTCGTCGCCTTTGATTTGTTTTTTTGCTTGCAAATCGAAGTGAACTCGAAAATTAACATTACTTTTTTAAATTTAAAACTTTTTGATGTAAGAAAAATTTTACTATGACTGAATTATTTATAAGGATTTATTTAATGCTAAAGGTCGCGGATTTGGCAAATGAGGACACTCCACAGCTTTACATTGCCTGCGGCAGGGGTCCAAGATCTACTTTACGAGTCTTACGACACGGTCTTGAGGTCTCGGAAATGGCTGTGAGTGAACTTCCGGGTAATCCCAATGCAGTTTGGACAGTAAAAAGAAGAATCGACGGTAAGTTTTCACTCTTTGCTTGTTGAGTTTGTGTAGATTAATTTTACTTATCTTCTTTGTCGTTTTTACAACTTTTAATAACATATAAATAAATAAACGTAAATTTAGACGTATATTTATAGTTAAAAAAAAAATAAAAAAAAACGCGATCCAAAATTAAATAAAAGAAGATAGTAATAAATCTGGTGGATTGATACACTCTTATCAAACACCAGTTATTTCTTTCAGGCTACCTGGGTGCTAAAGGTTGACCAGCCCAATCCATGAGTTTCTACGAGGTAAGATCATATTTTATGAGCTCGATCAAGGAATACGGTACGGTTCGCTGTAGAGAAAAATTTCACTGCTGAGTTGCACATTAAGTCGCGAAAAATTTCACGGACTACAATTATTCAGCTCCTTTAGTATTATAATAATGATAAATAGTACATTAATAATCTAGACACAAAATCTAATTTCGGTTACAGAAGAATATGATGCGTACATCATAGTGTCCTTCGTCAATGCTACTCTTGTGCTTAGTATCGGAGAGACTGTCGAAGAAGTAACGGACTCTGGTTTCCTTGGAACAACACCCACCCTCAGTTGTTCTGCTTTGGGGGAGGACGCTCTTGTACAGGTGAGTGACACATTAATTACCAAGTAAAATTAATGCACTGCGGTATCTCCGGCACCTGGTTAACCACGTGACGGTCGCTTTTAGGTGCTAAATTATATCACGGATTATCGCATCGTTGGAGGATTGCTATTTAAATTGCAATATTCCTGGTAACTCGACCCGTACACGCATTTATCACATTGATGCTAGTTTAATTTTATTTTTATTTATTACTTTTACTTTCATATATTTTATTTATGAACTCTTGTTTGCTTCAGGTATATCCCGATGGTATTCGTCATATACGTGCTGATAAACGTGTCAATGAATGGAAAGCTCCGGGTAAAAAAACAATTGTCAAATGCGCAGTAAACCAACGTCAAGTCGTCATTGCACTCACAGGAGGGGAATTGGTCTACTTTGAGATGGATCCGGTAAAAATAGCTTCTATAATAATAATAATAATAATAATAATAATAATAATAATAATAATAATAAATACCGCATTATTGTTCTCTTTGGGTTTTTTATAAGCTCCGAGATGTATAAAATGCGAAAAGCATTTCACTATACTATTGTATTTAAAATCAGAAAACTTTTATTTTCCGATTATAATTTTTCAGTGAACAAAAAAATTAATATTAAAATTTAAATATTTATTTATAATCACAATAATCAATTTATTGATAGAATTAATTTTAATTATAGACGGGTCAATTGAACGAATACACGGAGAGAAAGAAGATGCCGTCTGAAGTGATGTGCATGGCTTTGGGAAATGTGGCGGCTGGAGAACAAAGATCTTGGTTTCTGGCGGTGGGTTTACAAGACAATACCGTCAGGATAATTTCCTTGGATCCATCGGATTGTTTAGCACCAAGGAGTATGCAAGCTCTTCCAGCTGCGGCCGAAAGCCTTTGTATTGTGGAAATGGGCGCGTCGAAGGATGTCGACAATTCTGACGACAATGTCATTCAAAATCAGACTAGTTTATATTTAAATATTGGACTACAAAATGGAGTTTTACTCAGAACTGTACTCGATCCAATATCTGGAGATCTTGCAGACACGCGTACTAGGTATTTAGGATCTCGACCTGTAAAACTCTTTAGAATAAAAATGCAGGGAAGTCAAGCGGTTCTGGCAATGAGTAGCAGATCATGGCTAAGCTATTACTATCAAAATCGGTTCCATTTGACTCCACTTTCTTATGAAAGCTTAGAATTCGCTTCGGGGTTCAGCTCTGAACAGTGTCCCGAGGGTATTGTTGCTATATCTACAAATACCTTGAGAATTTTGGCGCTTGAGAAATTAGGAGCTGTATTTAATCAAGTGAGCTTTCCACTCGAGTACACACCGAGGAAGTTTGTGATCCATCCTGACTCGGCTAATCTTATCATTATTGAGACTGAACACAATGCGTACACAGAGGATACGAAACAACAGAGGCGACTACAAATGGCTGAAGAGATGCAAGAAGCCGCTGGTGCAGAAGAAGCAACAGTAGCACGTGAGCTCGCCGAGGCGTTTCTATCCGAGGAGCCTAATGAAGCTGTTTTCGGAGCTCCGAGAGCCGGGCCAGGGCTTTGGGCTTCTCTAATTAAAATAATGGTACCCACCACGGGTCAGGTTTTCCAAACTCATCGACTCGAACAGGATTACGCCGCTCTCTGTTTGGCTCTCGTTAAGTTTGCAAATCAGGGAGATCAACTTTTCCTCATCGTCGGTGTTGCCAAAGACTATCAACTTAATCCAAGAATTAGCAGCGGTGGATTTTTATACACGTACAAGTAAGTTTTTTATTTTATTTTATTATATTATATTTAATTATAAACTAATCAGATTATTTATTTTAATAATTACAATGATGACAATATCACATTAACTGTTTATTTTTGATGATATCCCTGCAGTACTGAGTTTTATTTAAAAAAAAAAAAAAAAAAAAAAATATTTGTTTGTTGAAAAAAAAAAAAAAATATCTACTTCACAGATTAATTAAAATGTTTGTTTTTGTTTTCCAGAGTCAACGCAGACGGTACGGGCATAGAGCTGCTTCATAAATCACCGGTGGATGAAATTCCTCTGGCGATATGTCCATACCAAGGGCGTGTTTTAGTTGGGGTTGGAAAAATGCTGCGACTGTATGACATGGGGAAGAAGAAATTGCTGAGAAAGTGTGAAAATAAACACATACCCAACGCAATAGTATCGATTAATGCCGTCGGACAACGGATTTATGTGAGTGATGTACAGGAATCAGTGTATGCAGTAAGATATAAACGTCAAGAGAATCAGTTAATCGTATTTGCCGATGACACACACCCACGGTGGATTACAACAACATGCGTATTGGACTATGACACTGTTGCGACAGCAGATAAATTCGGTAATATTGCGGTTGTAAGGCTTGCGAGTGGAATCAATGACGATGTGGATGAAGATCCAACTGGGAACAAAGCTCTCTGGGATAGAGGATTACTAAACGGAGCGAGTCAAAAGGCTGACACTGTAGCCTCTTTTCACGTTGGTGAAACAGTAATGTCACTACAAAAGGCAACTCTCATTCCTGGAGGATCCGAGAGCTTAGTTTATACAACTCTGAGTGGCACTGTCGGTGTCCTAGTACCGTTTACCAGCCATGAGGATCATGACTTTTTCCAACATTTAGAAATGCACATGCGATCTGAGCATCCGCCGCTTTGCGGTCGTGACCATTTGTCCTTTAGGTCTTATTATTATCCTGTTAAAAATGTCATAGATGGTGACCTTTGTGAGCAATTCAATTCAATAGAACCTGCTAAGCAGAAAAGTATTGCCGGTGATTTAGAGAGAACAGCGTCTGAAGTATCTAAAAAATTAGAAGACATTCGTACACGTTACGCATTTTAATCTGTCTGGTTTAATTATTATTATTATCATCATCACAATCTTCATCTCGCTGTTCACGTTTATTTTTACTTCTTTCATTTTTATACTTTGCTTAAATTTTTATTATTTGCCTCCAAGGTATATAATAAGCAAAAAAAAAAAAACAAGAACAAAAGTTTCAACGTACCTAATAAATATGACTTGTCATATTTCATTTTTTGTAAATATCTAAATTAAATGATTTAATATTTCATAATTATTATTATTATTATAACTCTGAAGCGTTCACTCAGCTCATTTTTATCAATTAATTAATAATAAAATAAACTTGTATAAAATAATCTTTTTAGATTTAAAATATTTATTATGATGACTTGTAATGGGTGAATAAAAACAATAAGATCTTACTTAAAATTTTTCTTATTATTTTCAGATAAAAATACCCAGCAAGTTCCTTGACCTCATTCCTTAGAGCAAACAAAACGCATGAGAGATAAAAGAAGACAAATAAATAAAAGGAACGACTGAAAAATACGAGTTTAGTTGAGGTCTCAAAAAGCTACATACAAGAGAAAACCGAGTATCTTGATTTAAAGAGAGACACCGTTATGGCGACTGAGAGAGATGTTACGTATGTGAAATTCCATCATCAAAAGTAAGGAATGTATGCATGTATGTCCATATGTATATGACAAATAAACGAGTGTATGTGAAGTAGGTAGACGAGCGATCGATTCTATCGTAACTAGTAGCAGCTTGATACCTCGTGGTTGGGTTTTTGGCGCAACTATCTGCGTCCTCGTTATTACCAAGTGATGTTACAGTTAAAAAAAAAAGAAGCAAGACGAAAAATAATAGTTACAATTTGTCCAGCGTGCAGCACTCCTAATGCACTCGAGAGAACAATATGTTGCACAGTAGGTATATATATATATAAATATATAAAAATGTATGTATGTGTCCTCTGATATTTTTTTCCAGCTCCATTTATTATAGATCCACTACCCGGCAAATGTATGCGGTAAAAGCTAAAAGCAAAAATTCAGCAGACGAAAAAAGGGACGAAGAAGCTTATCCGCGTTTCGGGACGCCTATTCACATGTACACCCACACTCGGGAGCGAGCAAGTTGTTGGTTGAGGGGCGCAAACAAGTTTGCACAAATCTGCATGAAGGGTAGGTGGCATCGCGGGAACACGAGTGCCAGGGAGGTTTCTCATTCAGTCGGCGGTCAAGCTGGTTCAGTACTCAGTTACTCAGCATACCTATACCGCTCTCTACCCTAAACCAGTCGCTGTATTCGCTGTATTCGCCCGAGCTCTGCGTTCGCGCAAGGGTGGAAAAGTAAAACAGCATCAGCGGTGGAGTGAGTAAGAGAATAACCATTTATGAGGGTAGGGGTTGCGAGTCTACGAGCAGAAGCGAGGAGACGACGGCGTTAGTCTCGCCCCGGGTAAAGTTACGGATGCTGCGTCCAGCGTGTTCGAGTCCTTGTAATTCGCGAGTCTCCGAGATGATGCTGATGAGAGCTAACTCGACGACTCACCAAAGTAACAAACACTTGGATTGGTGTTTTCGACACGTTTACACGGTCAAGCATCGTCACTGCTGTCTGTGATGAGAAGTACGCCCAATCTTTAATTTATTCTGCAAATCCAAATGATTTAAAGTGTTAAAACATGCGTAATAATAAATACATACAAATATATTATACTATAAATATCTAGACACCATGTCGAGAAAGTCAAGGAGTTATGACGGGCTTGGTCAATACCCGATATTAATATTGTGTGCCTTGCTAGTGTTGTTATAACTTAAACTTTTATTATCACAATTATTTTATCTGGTGTTGTTCCTCTGTCATCATTTATTGTTCCTGAATAGTTTCAGTTCTACTGCTCATGCGTTTATTTTTTATTCAAAAACTTGACACAATTGCGGTTCAGATATTCCAAAGGGTCCCACGTGTCCGTGTGTGTGCTATTTTTTACACGTGTGCATATATGTCAATGAATAGAGATACATTTTTTAATAACTATAACTATCATAATTTTAATCTGTTTTATTTTTATAGATAGATAAATAAGAATAATTAAAAACATATGTAACAATAATAATAATAATAATAATGAAATAATTTGGAAGTAGATGACTGTGGGAAGCAAATTTAACTCAGGTAAAAATATTAATCGTTACTTAAATAATCACATGAAGCGTTATAATGTGACAAGATTAGCCGGTAGATTATCATCATCGTCATCATCATCATCATCATTACAACCTTGGATTTTAACGGTGATCCGATATTACCAAGGTTCAACTGCAGTAGAAGGTAGTACGGCTGACGGGAAATGACGGCTAACTGTGAAAAAACGTTTCTCTACTTAACTTCACCTTTGAAGGTAAAAAAAAAAAAAAAATTAGTAATCAAACGAGTGAATAATTACAGCAAGCTGGCAGCAAGATGGAGTTGCGCAATGCTACTGCTGGGACTGACAGCGAGGATGCCAGCAGTAACAGGGCATTGCGACCTGGCAGAATTGACCTGCCGTGACGGGCGATGTGTCCCTTTGGACGCGTACTGCAACGGGCGAGACGACTGCGGAGACGGGAGCGACGAGCCAGCACTTTGCACGCCCTGCAACAGAACCTACAATGGTCGAGAAGGTCGTACGTACGAGCTAGATCTTCCACGGCCGACCGAGGCTCGGCTGCCGTTCCTCTGCCACTTGACCTTCACAGCCAGCGGACCAGGTCACGGAGAACTGGTGCAGTTGCTGTGGGATGCTTTTAGCATCGGCCGTCTGGAAACAGTTAACGGGGACTCTAATGAGCCGTTCTACTCAAGCTGCCCCGAGGGGTCTCTCCAGTTGGCTGAGCTCGGGAAACCCTTCACCGGCGGATCGTGGTGTGGTCCCGGCGAGGGAAGGGCTTCCTATTACAGCGAGACTAGCACAGTCACTGCATCAATCAGACTGTTTCATGCACCCTCAGCAGTGCCGTTCGAGTTCCGGCTGCGCTATCGCTTCATTTCCCGTAATGAAGCTGTTGCGAGGCTTGGGGAGCCTGGACTGACCATAGAACGAGGGTCACCCGTTCCGGGTACTTACTGCTCACGCAACTTCTACGAGTGCCACAAGAAGCAGTGCCGGGTCCAGAGCCCGAACTACCCCGGAGAGTACCCTCGGAACGCCAGTTGCTTAATTACTGTCAGACAGAAGTTCGTACCGACCTGCAAGCACGCAATGATTTCTATAAAAGCCGCCAGCGGAGTTAATGCTATCAATAACGGAGCCTCTATTCTTCACAGGGGGTTGCCGAGTTCATCCTCATCTTCTTTTAACAATACCCAATACAATGGCTCTTCTTCTTCTTCTTCATCATCTTCTTCTTCTTCTTCTTCAATAGATCTTCACAACAATGGGAATCACTCGCTAGTTCATACGAGTCACATTAATAATCACACGAGCAAGCTGAGCGTCTGGCAAGATTGTCCACCGGAGAAAGACCGTCTGGTGTTCCGGGACGGGCCGAGGCTTGAAGACCCTATTCTTCTCGTCTACTGCGGGGGACCTCTGCCGAGGATTACAGCCCGAGGACCCGCGATGCTCATTGAGTTCCGCAGCTCGCCTCTTGCTATTCCTCTGGGATCTTCACCGCTGCGTGTCGAGCTCCAAGTCCCAGTGGTTTATGTCGACTCGGACGGGCTCGATTACGCCCGGGGCGAGCAAGGGTGTCACTTCTTCGTAAACGACACCACTAAGCGCAGTGGGATTCTACGTGCGCCTCAGCACACTCTTCCCCTGGGCTCCGTCTGCACCTGGAATATTAAAGGCTCGGTCGGTGACAAAATTTGGTTCTACTTCTCATCGTTTACTCAGAGAGACTTGACCAGCAGGTCCGATAACAACGCCAGCACTTTCCGCCAAAGCGAAAACAGTTACAACAGGAATAATAATAATCAGTGTGCTATTAAAATGACCCTCTGGGATGGACCACCCACTACTGGTGTTTCTATAGCTTCCCTTTGTGATGATACGCCGCGATTATGCGCCCATGCTGCTTTGAGAAACTCCACTAGGAGCACTCGACCCTGTACACTGCTAGAAAGTTATATTACCATTACACCGACGCTTACATTGAGGATGGAAGCCCACTACGGGACCGCTCTTCATACTGTTAATTTTCAGGTAAATAATAAACTCAACATCTGTTTACTTCTAAATTAATTACTGCTATTAAATGCTAATGCATTACTTTTAATTATAACTTTGTTGGAATTATTTACTTTTTAAATTTTGAGGATAAACTTTAAGTAATATGTGATTATGGTTTTAATAATTTTATTAAAAAATTATTAATTAAAAAAATATTATTAATTATTTTAGAAAATTAAAAAAAGAAAATAATAGAAAAAAATTGGAAAAATCTCAAAAATTGCTAAAAAAATAAACTCATATTTTTTTCAATGAAAATATAACATTTGTTGAATGATAAAATAAAATTATGTAAGTGAGAATGAGATGAGATAAAATATCTCGCCACTAAACACATACTAGTTGAACGTATCCTGATGAAGAAATGAAATAATTAATGTAGAAAGAGATTTAAAAAAGTAATGTTACAGTGATGTATATACAAGTATACTGTACTAACATAATGAATTATTTTCAGGCTCGTTACGAATTCATTTCGACTCTCCAGGGTGGTGAGGCCTGGGGTGAAGGACCTTGCAGCCGTGTCTGGCGAAAAGTCAAAAGTGGTGAAGTAATGTCACCGAGGGACGTAAGGCTGTACGGGCGAGGAGGAAAATCAAAATTGGAATGCTCGTATCGCATAGAAGCGGGCGTAGGCGAGCGAATAAGACTGACAATCCACAACGTAAGTGTTGGTGACGCGACAAATTGCATAAGCGAATTGGATATTCACTCGAGTCGACCGAAATGTCTTCCCGACATCGATACCCGGGATGCTAAACTTACATTATACGAAGCGCCATGGCGCGATGTCAAGCTACCCCGGGCATGTCTCTGCGACAATACTTCTCACTTGCCTCTCACTTACATATCGGTTGGAAAAGCGCTCGAGTTAACATTTTTGGTGGATGAACAAGCGCCTTACGAAGACTTTGAAACTCTTTTCTTCTATAGTAGTTTTGAGCTCATTCGCGTGCCCGACTGCCCCAGAAAGCATCGGCTCCGTGGAGAAGGTGAGAAAACTACTCTGCTAAGTGACAATAGATATAAGCTGATTTATTGTTATTGTTGTTACTGTTTACCTCTTACTACCACCTATTTTTTTTATTTACTGTCCGTAAACTTTTAAATTGAAAATAATACCGAGTAGATGCTGTATGTAGATAGATTACTAGCAAAACTGTCGATACTCTCTGAACAAGATACTTACTGATAAACCACTTATACTTTAAATCTCGGTGTAATATCTCTCTATCTATCTGATATATCTATCTAGGGTGGGATCAGTCCAAGTGTCTAGTGTATTAATTATTAGTTACGGTTTTGTACTTTCAGTAAATGACTCCAATATTTGTGATTATCGACTTCTAATGAGCTGGAATTCAAAATAAAATTTTTATCAACTATTCTAAATTTTTTTTCGAAAAATTAATATTATTACAGTTTACAAACTGGATTATAGCTATTTTTAATTAGTAATCTATTTTATATAAAAAATAAATTTATAATTACAGAGAAAAATTTTTTTTAGTTGGATTTAAGGATTTTATTTCAATTATTAATATTAATTGGGATTTTATAGTTTTAATAAATATTTCTGAAATTAATGATATCAATTTCTAGTTAGTTAGAATTTAAAATAGAATATTTATAAACTATTCTAGATTTTTTTTTTTTGTAAAACTAATTCAGTATTAAATTCTCAATTTTATCAAAAATTAATATTCTACCAGTTGAATTTTACAAACTAGATTATAATTTTTAATTAACAGTTGATTTTATGTAAAAAAAAAAAAATTTAATTCTAGTGCATTATAGTTAGGATAGAATAAATTTAAATGTCTAGTATACTAATTAGAATTTTATAGTATTAGTAAATATAAATATTAAAAATTCTTTTTTATCTCACAGAAAATAAATTAGCAAGTAAAAAGAAAAATTATTTTCAAACATCAAAATTTTATTCCATAATATCTTTTAAAATATTTCTTCTCAATCAAGAAGATGAAAAGAATCCTTTTAAAAATTTCTTCTATAAATTACTTAAAAAAAAAAAAAAAAAAAAAAAAACAGTTTTTATCATTTATTTAGTTTCAGAAAACTAGTCTTGAAAATAAAGCTTGTAAACTAAGTAGGGTAGAACAAGTATAAGAGCGTCAAAGTATATTAGTGTTCTCCAAATCCAAAGTTTTAATAAATACATGACATATTAATGTAGTTTAAGTGATGCAGGTACTATAAGGCGTATCCACTTAGCTAGCATGGTATTATAATCAATCAATCACACAAGTCCTTAATTATGTAAACTTATCGACTATTAATTTATTCGGCGCAGGTGGAGAGCTGAGATTCGTGTCCCCACCAGTTTCCATACCGGATATTTACTGCGAGGGGATGCCGTGGCTTGTCGAGGCGAGAGAAAGCCGATCATTATTTGTATTGACGTGGGGATGGTTCCTGCCCCTTGAACAAACCACAGAATCATCTTCTCTCTCTCCCTCCTCGGTAACAGCAGCATCATCGGCATCAGCAAGCGGCTCGCATCACCAGACATCTCAAGATCCCCCAAAACCATTTGTCAAGTGTCCCACATCAAACAGATTACTCCTGTATTCGGGGTGGCCAACAAAGCTTCTCAAGGTTGTGTGTCCTGCTGAGCCTGGAGCTCGGGACCGCACCGTTCATATATTTTCTGAAGAATGGCTGCTGGCTGCTGGAAACTCCGACGAACACTGGCTTTCCCCGGCGCGCCCGGCCTCACTGCTGGTTGAGTTCGTGTCTCGAGAACCTGGACAGGCCTCGGCTTCTTGGCTGGAGATCTCCAAGAGCCGCTCGGCGCTCCACAGGCAACTACGTCTTCCAGGGCGGACCACTGAAAATGACACCAGCACTGCTGATTGTCTTCACACTTGTCCTGAGCTCGGGGCCTGCATTGCTTCCAGTTTGTGGTGTGATGGACACATTCACTGCCCCTCGGGCCAGGACGAGGCCAATTGTGGAAGTGGGGCTCGGTTATTAGGACTACTTCCGCCTGGTATGTGGCTAATTGTCGCTGTTATTTCCGGAATAGTTACTGCCTTTGCGTGTCTTCTCACAATACTTGTGTGCAAGTAAGAAAATAATATACTTTTTTTATTATTGTCAATTTTTATTTTATTTTCGTGCATTTTGTTTCAGTTACACGAAAAAAAAAAATTATTTTCAATAAAATGAGCAATTTTATAAAAAATTAGTTTGTTGAAAATTTTTAATAATTTTATTTTTATTTCCTTAGCTACAAAAAAAAAATTTTTTCAATAAATTAATTTCTTGTCACAATAATAGTCATTTTTTTTAAAAGAAAATTTTTTTTTAATAATTTAATAATTCAGTCAATTTAAAAATTTTTTTAATAATTAATAATATTTATCTATTGTTTTTGGTAAGAATTATTTAAATTTTATTTTGCTAATTAAAAAAAATTGTTTATCAAAATTTACAAAAGAAATTTTATAATTTTTACTTGTTTGTAATTTACAGTAAAAGATATCTTTTCAGAGTAGAGGATAAAATATCACATTTGTTAATTAATAAATAATCTGGATTGCCAAGTTATTAAATGAAATAATAATAAAAATAACAGCGCATATATGAATGGATAGAGAATTAAATTCTCTTTAAAAAAACGAAAAGTGACCCATATTTCGTTTGATATTTATGTATGTGTATGCATAAATTACATATGGATGCATTTTTCCGATAACAATAAAAAGTTTCACTCATTCAAAGGGTATTTAAATTCTAATTAAAAAAAAAAAAAAAACCAGCATTAATAGTTATTATTTTAAATAGAAATTTAAATAAAAACATGAAATGCATAAAAGTAAAAAATGTAGAATTAAATAAAAATTTAAGTTAAACAATTATAATAATTTTTTCCAAGTGTTGCATTCACTTTCAGAGTATGAATGAACTTTTTAAAATACTTACACATTTTAGTATTTAAATTCAAATTAAATATTTCAGAATAACTCTGAATTAAAGCATTAAGTAAAAAAAAAAAAAAAATTAATTTATGCAGAAATTAAAATTATAATAATTTCTTAATTCATTTTTAGATCAAAGGCTCGTGCTAAGAAATTATGCTACGATGACGAAGTAAAAAGATCTGGTGCAGTTCCACGGAGAGCGCCAACTGAAGAGTCTCTATTGGGTTCTTGACAGCAGTCTCCCGGTTTCGTGGAATATATTCACGTCGACCGGGAGACAACGGTTTAGTATTATAGCTCTGGATTTATAGTTTCGTGCAGGTTTGCCGTCCAGTAATTTAACTCGCCGGATCCTTATTTGCAATAATTAATTTTATCGACGACAAACGACGAGGATGATAATTATGGATTCGCACGAAACTTAATCTTTATGTACACGATACTCATACATACATACATAAATTTATATATTACATATATAAATAATGCAATATATCATTGTGTTCACAGTATTTTCGCCTTAATTAATAATATCTTTATAAATTTTTATTTTAAATGTCATCTTCATCTTCATCACCATTGTCATTTATTTTAAATTTAATTAAAGAAGAAATAAATTGCGGACGATTTATTATTTAAACGTTTTCACTGTCAGTAACCAAAGAAAAGCTTTAAAGACTAACTGTCGTGGTACAAAGAAAAATAAATAAACAAAATGATAAAAATCTCAGCGTTAAATACTTAACTGCTAAAGTTAAAAAGTTAATCCCGCATACAGCAGTTTAATACGCCGTTTATATACACGTGTCCTCACATCTCTTCTCAGTATAATAAAATATAAAAAAATAACAAGTAACATTGAAACATAAAAGCCATCGAGATGGTTTAATAATAATATATTATAAATATAATATATAAAATAAAAAATAAAAAATAAAAAATAAAAAATAAAAATTGACATATTATCGGGGTACATAAAAATCAAGTTAAGCAAAGTCATCATATTTAATGCCCGTTATTAATTCCAAAACGTTGGAAAGTATCGTAGAGATTATATAGCTGGAACTAAAAAGTCATACAAATTACTTACCTACACTATTTTATTCCTTTAAAACTGTAGCGCTGGTCTTTAAAACGCGTGTCTTATAGAAATATAAGTAAAGACATTAAAAGTTTGAGCTAAAGGATTAGAAAGATTAAGTACTAGCGTTATTAATTTAGAGTACTTTTTAAAAAAGAGTGAAAGGTTGTAAGCGATTATAAAGTTGTTTAATAAAACACAATATTGTATAACTATATGAGAAAAGTAGAGAGATAGAAGAGTTTTATTTCGGATGATGAAGATGATATGAAAACGGATTTGATAAGTCGACCATTAAATACTGGATATTTATGTCTTAAGTAATACGTACTAAGTGCTACGTAATATATTTATACAATCAAATACACCGAAAATTATTATTACGATGGAATTTCGGAGAAGAGTTTTTTGTTTTGTTTTATTACAAGCTCTAGCTCGCACATCTACCACTTTTAATTATATTTAACGATAGTTTCATCTGGGTAATATTCTGCCTGGTTATTTTATACATTGAGAAAAAAAAATTCTTTTGAAAATTTTTAACAATTTTATTTTTTAGCTGAAGAAATAAAAAAAGTTTTCTAAATTTGGAAAAAAACAATTTTGGATAATAATTCTCAAATTGTCTTTTTTTAAATCTAGAGAATTTTTCTTCAAAAAATAAAATTGCTAAAAATTTATAACAAATTTTTGTCACAAAAGAAATTTTTTTTCCTCAGTGTACATAATATTAATTATTAATTAATATAAAATGTAAATTAAAATAATGAGTACTGTGTATAGGTGAAGATGATATTCATTAACGCGAGTAACGATTATGATTAATTGATTAAAATTTTTAACGGCCTTCTCGCCGTTTCTAATGAATTTCATTCATCTATAAATACATACGTATATTCATGACAGTTTAATTAAAATAATAATAATAATTATTATAATTAAAAGCTGAGAAAAATGTATTAATGATGCATATTGTACGTGTGCGCCTACGCGTCTATATGTGAATAGATTTTGGCTGTGATAAAACGTATGAGTGCTGTTATTTATTTAAAATTGTGCGTTTGCTGGAGTTTTTATTATTGTTAACTCTTCTCCTCTACTTTGCGCCTCAATCAACAAACTTTCATTAGTTTTAAATGATAAATTATGTATATTTCATTATAAATATATATTATATATATATATATATATATATATAAATATATATATATATATAGTTACTTATATGCACCATTTATATTTAGAGAAGAATATAATAAGATGTAATGTTACAATGCAATAAAATTTCACACTCGCGTGGTACTTTAAAAGTATATATTATGATAAAAAATGTAAGCTCAAGTTGATTGAATGAAAATTTTATTATCATCAAAAACAAAAAAAAAAAGTCATTAAAAATTGTTGGATCAAAATATAATTAATTTAAAAAGAAATAAAAATCATAACTCGTTAAATTTATCGAAATTTATTATATTATAACTAAAAATAATTATTGTGAAGTTACTAAATCATAAATTATTGTCGAGAGCTCATCTTTTTTCCATTATCAGAGATTATAACTATTAATTATGATATATATAAGATATATATTATAGGAATATGTAGATAAAATATAATAGTATAGTTTAAGGAAGAAATAAAAGTTAAAGCAAAAAGAAAGCCAAAGAAGAAAAGTAACGAGATCAAATAACAATGAAAAGTATTAAATGTTCAGGAATAATAATAATAATAATAATAATAATAATAATAATAATAATAATAATAATAATAATAATAATAATAATAATAAATTATAAAAGTGTGCGTAATAAAAAGGGGTCAAAAAACTAAACTAATATATGTGAATAAATATAAAATAATAAAAAAAAAAAGATAAATATGACATAGTCACTATCTAACGGAAGATCAACATTAGATTTATGTACTCTTTTAATTAGTTATTATTACAACGATAAATATTATTATTGATTTTATTATTGATATTATTATAATTTAGCATTGTGCTGTACACTTTATAACTTCAACGATTAATTATTAATACGAAGCTGAAAAAGTATGACTGCCATTCGAAATAACTCAGTATTTATTCGAATAGATATATAAAATTTATTTTAGCGAGCAGAAAAATTATAGAGAGAGTAAATCGTAATTATTACATTTATTATAAACGTAATGAATGAAATGAACGTCACATAGGATTTTTTCAGCACCTTGAGTTTTAATTTTATATAATACCTATTTAGAGAATAGATCAAATTATTATATTATTATTTTTAGATTAATTATCACTGCACTTGTACAATAGATACTTTCGACGAAAATCAACCTAAAATAAATAAAACAATTACAATTAATATTCTGTCTCTTTTATTTGCAATTCTTTGATTTGAAAAAAAAATCATTTTTTTAATTTACAATCATTTTGGAAAAAAATTAAGTTAAATCATAGAAATGTTTTTATAATTTTATAGTAATTTAATTATTATGAAAAAAATTGAATAAAAAAATTCTAGGTGTGAAAACTAAAAAAGAAAATATTAGAAGTTTTTTTTTTGCTGTAATTAATTTGTTGTAAAATTTGACAGCTGACTTCAGTATCATATAATTATTAAAAAAATTTCACATGTGAAAATAAAAAAAAAATTGTTATTTAAAATTTTTTTAAAGAATTTTTATCTGGCCATTTTTTTTTTTATAAAAATTAAAAAAAATTGAATGAGAATTAACCTAGCACATATTTAATAATTTTTTTAATTTTGTAACAAATAAACTATGGCAAAAAAAATAAGAAAAAAAATTGACATCTAGAAATTAGAAAAAACAAAAAATGCAATTTTTCAAAAATAGTTTTTTGGAACAAATCTTTTTGTTAAATAAAATTAAAAAATTGTCAAGTGACAGAGCTAACTTTAATGTCAGTGAACATTTTAATATTCTTTAACAAAAAAATTTGTTCTAAAAAATTGCATTTTTAATTTATTAAAATTTCTACCAGCACATTTTTTTAATAATTTTTTTTTTGCTATAATTTATTTGTTAAAGAAAATTAAAACAATTGTGAAGTGACAGCTAAATTTAATGTCATTAAAGTTAGCTGTCATTTGACAATTTTTTCCATTTTTTTTAACTAATAAATTTGCTCCAAAAAATTATTTTAAAAAAATTGCATTTGTAGCTTTTTAAAATTTCTAAATGTCAATTTTTTTTATAAATTTTTTTGCCATAATTTATTTGTTACAAAAATTTTTAAAATTATCAATTATCTGCTAAGTTAATTTTCATTAAATGTCATAAAAAATTGACAGTTGTCAGCTAACTTCAGTTAAGTTAACTTAACTGAAGTTAAGTTAAGTTAAGTTAACTTCAGCTAACTCCAGTATAAGTACAAAAAAAAATAATATCTACCTTTTATTTTCAGAATATGAAATTCTAAATAATTATACGGAAATTTTTCCCTTGAAGTTAAATTAAAATTCATGAAGCAAACGCTGAAGTAATGAATGCAGAAACCAGCAGCATATGTAGACGATAATTATCAATTTGAAAAAACAACCACAAAAATATGCTCCAGGTGAGGCTCGAACTCACAACCCCGGCATTGCTCACGTTTCACTGTCTTATAAGTACCGTGCGCTAACCAATTGCGCCACTGGAGCAGTTGAGATTCATAAGCAAAACATTTATATAACAGCGTAGACTGTCACCGTTCATGGAAATAATAATTATTTCATCAATACGCCCCTCCAAGAAAGTACCTTGGTGATCTAAATGACATTATTAATAATTAAATTATCAATTAAAATAAAATAATTTTAATTTTAATTTTTTTTCTTACTTTGTAGGAAAAGAAGAAATTTTTATTTCAATTTTTTTACTTACCCGCCTGCGTCGATAACAACAACAGCTGATCACGGGTTTCTAGAAGTTGTGAAAAAAAAACTGAAGTTGCTATTGCTAATAGTCTGGTTATGTAGTGATGGTGGACTATGTACGTCAACTAATAATGAAATGTTTTGATAATACTCTTGAAAAATGTTTTGTACCTTCGTAATAAACTAAGCATAAGTATTTTATAATTTTTCTACCGTATGCAGATATTTATTGGAGGTACGTAGCCGTCATATTGGATGTTGACGTGTAATCCAAGATTTTAAATATTTAAATATGTTTATCTAACCAATGGATTTAACAGATAAATAATAAATTCTGTTGTCATGTTCAGGTAATTTATTTATTTACAAATAACGTATTTATTAAAATAAATATTTCATATAGAAATAATTATTAGCTATTTAATTATACTTAAATTAGCAAAGATTGGGAAAAAAATCTTTTTTTGTCAATAAAATTAGAATTAAAAAAATTGCATTTATTATTTTTAAAAATTTTTACATGTGCAATTTTTTTTAATAAATTTTTCAACAAGAAAAATTGTTACCTTGATTTATACTAAACTTGACTATATTTTTAGAATTAAAAAACAATGAGTTGGTTCGATGCCTCAGGATTCGCCAATTTGGCAAAGTCTGCATTAAAAGAAGCCCAGAAGACAATCGACAAAGCTTTGGACATAAAAGAAGAAGATCAACAGCAGCAAAAAGTTCCCGAGTCACCGGTGATTGACGACTCTAATTTTTTTGCTGCCTGGGGCATTAAGAACGAGAGCAGTGTCCAGCAGACTAGCAGTCTCAAGCAGGACTCGAGCATATGGGGTAGTTTCACGGGGTCCTTTTTCGAGCCACCAAAAACAAACGACAATAGCAAAAGCTCCAGGTCACTCCGCGAAGTCAGTGATCAAAGCTTAGACACTTGTTTAGTGACATCCTCAGTGTCTTTGCCGGACAAATTAGCAAGTGTCCAAAATAAAGCACGCTCTAGCTCGCAGTCTATTGATCTCGACGCGGAGTCTACGGAAGATGACACGGACAAAACGACCCACAAAAAAGACAGCAAGGACTTTTCAACCTCGGACTCTACTTCGAAAACAGACTCCGAGATAGAGTCTCCTAAAAGCACTGGCGAGAAACAGGTGTACAGTCGCCATCTGGCGAACAGAGTTTCGCTGTTGTCTTCTGAGAGCGATAAAAAAAGCTCAGAGAGCGTGGAGATCCTTGGATCCAGGTCTGCTACGAACACTGACTGTACGACGACACCGGACTCGGAAATAGTTTCAACAAGCGACTCCCCCAGTCCTAGTCGCTCGACTTTGGACTTGCAGAGGAATTCAGAGTCAGTGGAGATCTTACCAGACAGCTTGGTGACCAGTCCTAGCTCTGTGGAGGTACTCGAGGACCCTTCCAAGGCGGAGAGTCCATTTTTATCCCCAATGGGTTACAATAAATCACCAGATGCTGCCACGACGTCTTTTGAGCCAGAATCGGAGTCGCTGCAATACTCTTCGTCAGACATTTCGCCTTACGCCTCGCCGATGGAGGAGTCCAAGAGTTTAAGGCTGGAAGACACTGAAGAGCTGACTCCAATTAGCCAACTTCAATCTTTCCCGGTTGGATTTTTGGAGAAATCCAGTTCAGTTGCTTTGGAAAATTGTCAGACTATTGATGAGTCTGATGAAATAAGCCAAGCAGAAGACTCCTATACTTCGGCTTCAGAGAGCACCTTGATGACGATAATGGAGACTTTTCACCAGCAATTAGACCAAACTAAACGGCTACATGATAGCTCAGAGTCTGCCAAATCTACTTGTATTACTTCGGCCAGCAGTCAGCTAGAGTCGAGTTTAGACTCGTTGAAAGATATTAAGCAGAGTCTCCATTTACCCTTGGAGCCGATCACAACCCAGCCGATACGCAAAGTTGAGAGTCTGGCGGAAAAAATGGACATTGACTTGGTGAAGAGTGCGACGATAGAACCTCTCAGTTCGGATGCTGATAAATTGAAGAGCCAGCTTTTACAGGAGTTTGGAGCTCCTGATCAACTCGGTCTGACGGATTCTAGTTGTGAAGGAACTTTGGTAGATACTAGCTCTGATGAAAATTCAATGATCAAGACGAATAAAGAGGTCAATTCTGAAGAAGAGGGGTCACTGACGTCTAGCTCGTATGTTAAGAATATGCTCGCGGATGCTATGGTGGAGAAACATGAAATACTCGCGGATTTAGAGCGACATGATATTTCGCATCGAGAACATTCACCTATTTCTTCGGAAAGGTAATTTTTTTTTTTTTTTTAATTTATATTTGTAGTATAAAAAAAAAAATCTTTTTTTTTTAGTCGCTCGGATTTAGTTAAAATAGGATCAGATCAAGCGAGTGGTCATACGAGTGGTGATGAATTAGAAACTACAACTTCTAGTGATATTGAAATTATTTCCAGGTACAGGTAATTCTTATATTTTTTTTAAATTTATTTAGTTTTTAATTATTTAAGATTTAAATTTTTATAAAAAATCAATTCCAACAAAAAAATGCTTCTAAAAATTTTTTTTAAATTTTTCATAAAAATTTTATTGCTATAAAATTAAAATGTCTGTAAAATTCACTGTCATTAAAATAATTTAATTGTATTTCAGTCCAAATGGCGATTCCAGTTCAACGCAATCGCGACAAAGTCCAGCGAATCTCCACTCCTGCAAAAGCGGAGATCTTTTAACAAAAACATTGAAGACCAGAGGTCACAGTCGTGAGCTCAGTGAAATCAGTATTGGATCTGACGACGGTATTAACGAAATAGACAAACTGAGAAAACGTATTCAAGAATTAGTAGAGATATTAGAAGTAAGAGAGTCAAAATTAATCGATGTAAGCCGAATGAATATGGATTTACACGAGCAAAATAACCATTTGAAACTGCAAGTAGATAATTGGGAGAAGCGAGCGCAGCAGAATCAAGATGTGAATTTAATAGCCGATGAGTATACGCAACGCATGTCAGTATTGGAGAAAAAGTTTCAGCAGACTATCAGAGAGCGTGATTTGCTAAAAGACCAGGTTGAGAGTCTGAAGAAAGAATTATCAGACCAGTCTTCTTCGCTGAATGCTGAGAAAGACGAGATTATAAAACAGCTGAGAGAGGAGGGAGAGAAGCTGAGTAAACAGCAGTTACAGCACTCGAATATTATTAAAAAATTGCGAGCCAAAGAAAAGGAAACAGAAGCTACTTTGAAGAGCCAGAAGGAACAGTTGGAAGAGCAGAGCTCGGAATTAGACCGGCTTAAAAGGTCGCTTAATGCCAAGGAGGAGGTGGAGAGGAGTCAAATAGAGGCTGTTCACACGCTTACTGCCAAAGTTAAGAAACAGGAGAAAGAAATTTTGTCGCTGCAAGAGAAGTTGGATAATACGACGCATAAGATGAATGCTTACAAAATGAGTCTCGACGCGGCAAAAGTTGAATTGGCTGAAACTAAATTGAATTTCAATGCCGCTGAGGAAGAGTTGAAGCAAATATTCGAGAGCGCTGGGGAGTCGTGTCGGCTGTCGGCTCAGGTTCAAGATTTGAAAGTTAAATTACGTCAAGAGGAAGAAAGCCATGTTAAGAAAATCGAGGGATTGAAACAGGAGAACAACGACCTGTTGAAGCGTCTCGAGGCAGCTGAAGCGAGGAGCGAAGAGCTTTCAGAATCGGTTTCGATTGCCACAAAACCTCTTCTTCGACAGCTTGAACAACTCCAAGCGAATCTGACGTATAAATCTAATAGCTTCATGAAACAAGAGAAGATACTGTCAGACACAATTGATGAATTGCAAACAAAGTTAGACAATATGGTTGCGGCTGATCGATCACACGTCGAGGAAAATATTAATTTCAAGTCGAGAATAGCCTTGCTAGAGTCTCAGATAAAACGATCTGAAGCTGAGAAGCTCAAAGTGGAGGAATTGTGCGAGCAATCAAAATTAGAAAATAGCAAACTTGTTGGGGAAATAGAAAAATTAATGCTGAAGATTAAAAATATTGAAAAGTCTCATGGTGAAGAGGTGAAAGAATTTAAACGGGAGATTGAGTCGCTGAAAGATAAACTGTCGATGGAGAAGGCTGTCAGTGATGCTGAAAAAAGAAAAACTAGCAATGTATTGGAGCACCAGCAGAGCACGGGTGAAGAATCACGCGTCAGTCCGACTTCTAGTGTCAGAAGAGACTCGATCAGCAGTACTAACAGCGTCTGGTTGGCTGTGAGTTTAATTTTATTCTCAAATATCAAGATTTAATCGGCATTTAATTAAACGGCTATTGTAAATGTTTTATCGAGTTTATTTATCTATTTTAGTTCAATGATTCGATATTCGATACAAGCTCTGGACGGTTTCCAAATGTTTACGATGGGCTGAGAATTAGTACAAACACAACATCGACCATTGAAACTTTGCAGGCACAGTTGAAAGCTCGGGAAGGTATGTAAACCGGGGTAGTTAATTATTTACAGAGTATTGATTGTACTACTTTGGCAAATTGTGTTATTGTTATTACAGGTGAAATACAAACACTGCAATGGGAAATGTCACGGAAAAATAATGAACGCGATGCGCTAAATATGGAACTATCCAATTTGTCGATGAAAGTTGAGGAATTGTCTGCTAAATTGGTCCAAGTTGAGGCGCTCAATGCTAATCTTAGTGAAATACAAACTAGGTACGACGCTTTGCTTCAGATGTACGGAGAAAAAGTTGAAGAGACTCAGGAACTTCAGTTGGATCTTGAGGACGTTAAAGAGATGTATAAAAGCCAAATTGATCAGCTTTTGAGAAAAGAGTCTTAGGCTCTTATTTTAATTATTATTATTATTATTATTATTGACATTCCACATTAATTATCGTGGTTAGAGTGCAATATGCCGTCGCAGGTCGGCTGCAAGTATTCAAGGATTTTTAATATTTTAAATGTGTGTTATTATTTCAGATGCATTTTTTTTTTAATTATTATTTAATATTTAAGCTGGTAAGCATTTTTGGAGACTGAAAAATATGAAAATATTGGCTAAGATTAGGAGGTCAGTCTTACATAAATTAGATTTGTAAATATATATGTTTCTAAATACTAACAACTTATTATGATTACTCTATAACTATAATTAATTCATTGTTAATATTATTATTATTATTGATTATTAATATTAATAGAAAAATTAGGAATGTATATATGGTGATAATCAAGTCATGTAAATTTTAGATAATTTTATTCATTATAGTTCGAGCGATTCATCAAATAATTTTTTTTTTTTTTCTTAGATAGAATTAATTAATTAATTGCGATAGATTTTTATTGTGACAGGTACTTCATTGAATAAAACACAAGCAAATAAATAATTGAATTAAATTTTTATTATTTTTAAATCATCAAAATTTCATAATATAATTTTGAATTTACATAATTTTTGTAAGGCTTCTCATTAAACAGCTCAACAGGTACCAAATATAAGAAACAGTCTGAATAAATTAATAATAATTTTTATCTTAATTACTATAACAAAATATTTCGATTTATTAAAATTTAACTATTTGTTTTTTTTTTTTTTTTTTTTTCTAAAAATAGGGACGACGCGGTCATTGAAATTATTATGAAATTTAGACACTAGTGATTCATACTTATATCCAAATATGTTAAAAAAAAAAATAACTCGAGAATTTATTTCTTAATTAAATTAAATTAAATAATTATTGACGTCGAATTGAAATTTTTTTTTTTTTTATTAAAAATTTTTGAGAGTCTAAAGAAAATTTTTAAAGTCAAAAATAGTGAATACAAGTTTGTTTAAATAATAAGCGCGAAATCGATAAATATAAATTGTTGAACAATATATATTAATACCTGGATATTACTCGATAAAGAGTTACCGATCCGTACTGATAATAATAATAAAACCGACAAATATTAAGTCTGCGCGAATACATCCAGTAAATGATTATTAAATTTATTCTTGACGATCAACAAGACATGATCTGGGTGTAATTATTATTGACGGGTATGGATTTATTGATATTAGAAGTGTATTATTTTTTTAAAAAGCTGCCAACAATTTATAATATTCGCGCGTTATTTAATATACGGTGTGTGAGGATGTTGATCGACCGCTCTTATTATGTTTGTTTTAATATTTAGCTTTCATCATTACTGATGTGCAGCCTCAGAGCACATCTGGCCAATCGTAATCGGTATTTTATGCCGCTACGAAATAGTAGAACGGCTTTAATAGGTACAACACGGGAGTACCATTATTAATTGAGAGTCAAACCCAACGACGCGGTTGCGTCGGCACCCGCGCGTTCACACCCACGGAGTCCAACCCTCGTACAGTAGGGCCAAATTCTCGAAATTTTGTGCCTCACGGATTACATACTCCACTTGCTCAGCCGTCGTATATTTGCGAGATGGATTCGGATCTCGGCCCTCTAATTTCATTCGTACTCGTCGCCAGACATTTAATGCGTACACGTTTCTTTCTTGTACAGCTAAAAAAAATTGCAATTCTAATAAAAGAAATTATAAATAAACATTTTTAAAAAATTTTGGTAATTATTTACAAGTGGGATCAAACGTATTTTTGACCATATCTAGGTGAAAAATTAACATTTTTTAATTTTTTTTTATTCTGCTTATTTTTATGGCGGATTTATGGTGGTGGTATAGAAAATTAGAATAAAAAATTAATACTCCGATAGCTTATTTGCCTTCAAAAGTTGGAAAAAATTTTGGCTATATGTTTTTGGATAAAATTTCTATATTATCTTTTTTTGATATATATATATATATATATATATATATATTTTTTTTTTTTTTTAAAGTACATAAAAAAAAACAAAAAATCATTGAATATCACAACTTTTTTTTTTAATTTATAAATTTTTCAAAAATTTGTAAAAATTTTTTAAATTGTGCTAATCAACTTTTTTTTTTAAATTGTTTATTTTTTATCTATTTAAAAAAAAAAAAAAAATATATATATATATATATATATATATATATATATATATATATATATATATATATATATATATATCAAAATTAAAAAAAAAAATTTGTTTTAAATTACAAATGATAAAAATAAAAAAAAAATGTATTACCTTTGCCTGTAGTTGGATCCCTAGCCAACGGAGCTCCTTTTCTTGGACTGCTACAAACACTGGTGTCTTGTTTCATCAATTTAATTTTCTTCTTTATCGCAATATTTTCATCAATCTTCGGCTTGACACTGTTAGATTCATTGGCAAACTCCAAAAGATCATCATAAACACTCGAGACTTTTCCCGAGAGAGTAACCAATTGTCCTTCAGCCTCAATAACCCTCAAAGGCTCGAGATTATCCGCCTCCAAGTCTTTAATCATCACGGAAATACCCTCAATAAAAATCCTATACTCCGACAGAAATTCATCAAGTCCAGATTTGTTCTCCTGCTTCAGCATAGTTTTCAGCAGGCCCCTAACATCAGTCATCAGCCGATGGTGTTCCGAAAGGAGTCCTTGGATATCCGCAATCCTCTCTCTCAGATGAAGATGCGTTAATGCGTGTAACTCTTGTTTCTTCTTCAGCGCCAATTGATTTTCCAAAATAGCATCAGACGTTATTTTCTCAGCACGTCTCAGCCAATTATTATCAATATTATTTTCCATTTGCAGCAACTCCACCAGATTTTCTTCGATGGTAGAAATACTGACGGCTAAATTTGCGCGCAGCACGCAGCTTTCTTCCCACTGTTTTATTAATTTCACGAAATTCGCGTCGTGTGTAACACTTTCAGATGTTTTAGTTCTCAGCGCTTCATAGTGCAAGATAGAATTGCAGGTTGTAGTTATAATAAGAGCCAGGTTTTGTTGACGAGTGAGTTTTTCATTAGAAGACTGTACGGCGTTATCAAAAGCAGCCATAACTTCAGCCAAAGCTGGATTAGCTCCAGCTGCCCACTTCAATCTCTGATCAGCGCTGGCGACAAGATTTTGCTGGTGATCTCTGGCTTCACAAACGCGCGCCTGCAAAGCTGACAAAGCCGTCGCAGTTTTCCTGAGCTCTAACATAAAAGACGGACGATTCAAGGGACTGATTGCATTCATGTTGGTGCGAGTCAGCAGCAAGCTGTCTTCGTGGATCCAGTGATGCGCTGTAAATTGAATCTGGAGCCTTTGAAGCGTTCCACGTGTTATCTCAACATTCTGCTGCGCTACTCTCGAGCACTGTTTTCTCCGCCAAATACTCTCCAAAGAACTTATCAGCGAGCCGGCTTGTCCGTAGAGCGTCCCAGAAATTGCGCCGTTCTTCAAACTCATATCAACGACCTTTCTGCACAACTCGTCGATGGAAACTTTGCTTTCCGCACCAATGTCCCGCTGCTCTATCTCTCTAGTAACATTCAGCCCCATTCTCTGCAACAGAAGACAAATCGCGATGGCCAGCGTCTGAGAAATAACTCCCAAAAGCTGCCGCGAAACAAAATCGGCAGTGAAAATTTTAACCGGTTTATTCAGTCGATCATCGTCGTAAACATTTGAGCTACCATCACCTCCTTTAAAAGCATTTGCAATCTCACAGCACATTGAAAAGAATTCATGGATAGTACTTATTCTCTTTATCAAGAAAATATCATCCAAAACACGGCGAGCGGCTTCGTGAAATATCGGAACTGCAATTTCTTTAGCTTCTCTTATTTGATCTATTTTCTTCCAGCATGTAGGAATCTCCAGACTCTCCAATGTCGCAACCAGTGTGTTTCCTTCTACTTGGAGCTTCTCAAACAACCCGTTGAATCCCATTAGCAGCATTTGACCGGGTGTAAGTGACTCGGAATCTTGATTAGCTTCAACAGAACGCGACAACAAAGCTTCAAATCTTAATCTTATATTAGAAACAATATTTTGTACAACAGTTTGTGGTCCTTCCATATCCATAAGAGTGCAACGTAAATGTATCTCTAACTGTGCTAATATTTCACCAAGAGGTTGTCCAGCAGAACTGATAATATCTTCTATTTCGTTAATCGTCACCATGACACTTGGTTCTTCAGTGATGATAGTCTTCAATGTCTCAGGCAGAATAATCATGTGGAAATTATAGTTAAGCTCTTGAAGTCCCTTGTAGATCGCGTCAGCACTCTTGAGACACTCTAGAGTCCGCTTGATCAGAAGATTATCTTTGGATTTATCATCAGAATCATTAGCTACAGTTGCTCGTAAATCTATTGGTATGAGACTTGTTAACTCGACAATCAAGGAAGACATAAAACGCATTTCATCCAGAAACCATTCACCTTCTCTTAACGTTAAATCTACCAAGCATTCACCAGCACACTTGGCAGCACCTTCCATCATCAGGTACCTTTTATTTAAAGCACATAGCGCGGTAATATTTACCGACTCCAGGGCTTTGTCAGCCAACTTGTCTCTCTTCAATAATCCATTTATTTGTGAGATAGTATCCGTATAAATTTGGTCAATCCTGACTTGTGCGCCAGGCAATCCTTCATTTGCTACCATACGTTCGTAATTTTTAGTGTATCGTTCCTTAACTTCGCTCATTATCACTTGAATTTGATAAGCAAACGCCATTATTTTTTGGACACGTGAATCATTAACTCCAGCAGACTGATAAGCCAAGTCAAACTGGGTCATGACTTCATTGCAGACTTCAGTAGTTCTTGTGGTCAACAATTTACCAGCCAGCGAGTGATAAGTAACTGTGCGGTGTTGGGCAAGTATGCTCAGAGGATAAAGACTGCAAATAGCTGAATATTGGCTCAGAAGATCCAAACAGGTACGAATCAACAGTGATTCTTGAGTCGCTAGCTGGGTCAATTCAGTTTCTGATTGCTCGCACTGGACAATCATCTGGCTCTGGCCAGCGTTTTGCAGAAACTCTTTAACCAGATCAAAAATCATGTGATCATCACGAGTTATCGAAGGTGTTCCGTACTCCGCGAGCCATCGGGATAATTGAGGACCTCTGACAGTCGCTAGAGCAATATTGTGCATACTTATCTGCTTTTCACACTCCTCCATCTTCTCTTTTAATCCCAGCTGAGCTTTTTCGTAAGTGTCTTTCGCTCTCTTGATGTCGTTGTATCGATTGACAACCGAGTAGAGAGTGTGATTACGCCCGATGGCTTGAGCTTCTTTAACAAGACTTAATTGTTGATGACGGTCTTGCAGAAGATCCTGACACTGACGCAGCGAATCGTTAGTCTCCAGCCACTCCGCTAAGTGACAAGAGAGAATTGGAAGCGCTCTAATCATCAAGTCACGGTTTATCTGCCACTCACAACGCATTTCAACGATCCTCACGTTGAACATCGCACGAGTGAGCTCTTTTTCTAGCTCCTTTTTGCCGAGTCCCGCAGACTTGGCTCGCGCTTGACAAACTCCGTAACTTGCAAGGCTGTGTTCGGCTCCAGCACGCCAATCTACCAGAGGATCGTAGACAAAAGCTTCTAACAATGTCAGGAGAGTCTCTCTTCCTCGGCGCATTACTCTCAGGGTCTGCTCGCAAGCCAGCCGAAATATTCCTTCAACACCTGTTACTCCGAGCGCTGTCTTGATGTTTGGAGTCATTCTGAAAGGAACTTTTTCCGGAACTCTTAAAGTCTTACCTTTTTCAAAGCAAACGTTGTAATCAATATGAACAACTTCACCGGTGTTTAAATCCACCAAAACATTATCCAAATGTCGATCACCTAGGCCAATTATGTAGCCAATAATTGACATCACTGCAACGGAGTAAGAATAACTTTTTGTTGCTTGCCACCAGTTTCCAGCGTTGATGCTGTTGCACCAAATTTCTTTGGCTAGCAAATCTTTAGGTGTTTCTGCCATCAATTCAGATAAAACTTGTTTGAGAATAGGAAGCGGCCATTCTTTTCTATTTTCCAGTGGAATTCCGTGCTCCTTTAACAGCGGAGCTAATTTGTTGTAAAATAATTCTGAAGGTCTCATAACAGCCGTTGAATTTCCAGCAGTACCGCGGCTTCCAGCCATTGTACTTTCTCGCTGTTGCCACCTCTTGTAGAGCGCAAAAAGCGGTGTAACACCATCTACCCACTGAATCAACCCAGATCTTGGCCCTAGGGGAATTACCGAGTAGTGTCGAGCTCGGTAAACTTTTCTTGTGTCATTGTTCTTTGACATCATTGTATTGCAGATACTGAGGAACTGCATGATACGCTCGTCCAAGTGAAGATCTTCTAGACCTTTGAATAAATATGTATATACATGACCATCCGATCCGTGGAACATTAATTTTTTAGGTTTTGTTTTAGTTGGAAGAATTTGAACAATGTTGTCTACGGATCTTATGGTCACTATTTTTTTATCACGATCTGTCGCAAATACTCCAGGCATTGCGATGCATGTGTCTTTCATATTAGCGAGTATAGGACTTATATCTGCCATTTTTAAAGTATGGTTTCCTCTTTTGTTGACTTTCTGAGCTAATTTAGCTTCTAATTGTTTCAGTGAAGTTGATGACAACTGCGGTTTGCCAGGATTTTTTGGATTTTTCAATCTTCGTACGACTTCTTCAATGCAAGGTGAAAATTTATCTTGGAACAATTTTTCATGAGGTGTTTCAGCAGGAACAGAAGTTATGGCTAAAAGATTTTCCAGGACAAATATAATTGGCTTGATAATAATTCTATGCTTTTCAGCAATTAATTTTTCTTTTTCTTCATTAGACAACCAAACATTGTCCTGGACTTTTTGCACTTCAACTTCTAAATGTTCAAACTTTTTAGAAAATTCACTGTGATGTTGACAAAAAGTTGCCAGCCATAATTCATCCCACAGCAGTGTTATCCTGCGTAATTCTTTAACAAGAATTTTCACATGATTTACAGAGTCGTTATTGCCATTAGAGAGACAGTCAGCCAACTGAGCGAAGCAGGCGTCCATAAAAGTCCTGTTTTCATAATTAGAGTCAGTAGTTTCAACTACTGTTGATGATAAAGCAATTGCTTCACCATCGTCTTCATCAAAGTCAAAACCATTTGGTGAATATTCGTATCTGGTTGGAAGCTCTTCGAAATCTTTCGGGTGCTCGGTAACTGCTCCGACGACAGTAGGAAAGGTAATCAAATGAGGACTGTTCTCAGCAACGCGACACAGTAACTCTGAAACTCGCGTACGAACGTAAGATTCCGGGTGACTTAGCCTGGAAAACAACTGGGGAATTATTTCTTTCCAAGGCCCGGTGGGTGTAGTAGACAGTCCAGTTTCCAAGACATCTTGAAGCTCCAAAGCGTGCTTTACAATAAGCCTCAAAAGCCGTAACGTAGCAGTAATAGTCGCGCAATCATTTGACTCATTATTAGTCAGCTCCAAAAACTTGAAGTAAGCATTTGCAGCAAGTTCGTAATACGAATAAATTCTCTTTTGAGCTTGCCGCCATATGTCGACAAGCAAGCCCAAGTGTTGATTAGAAGATTGCACCAGCGCCGGCACTTGACGCAATTGATTTTCTATCATATCGGAAGTTTTTACATCATTTGTCTCAATATCACCTTCATCTTCAGGAATGCTCTTAGTTTGACTCAATATCGACAAGATAGCGTTAGAGTCTGCTTCTGTGATGTCTTCTGGAAGAAGAGCACGGATATTACTTACATCTACCTCTGTTAATTGTCCAGATTGGGAATTATCGACTATTTTACGTCCCCACTTGTAACACCAGCCAGCGAAATTCGCCCAAACACCCGGGAAATCCGGACATTGATTCACTCCTAATTGCATTAGCTTTCCAATTACCATATCTGAATGCGGAATGAGCTCTGTAGTTTGCCCAAATAATTTGTCCATTAACCCGTCGTTATGCAAAGCTTCGAATTGAAGTAGTTGATTCAATTGACCGTTGTTAGTGACATTTATTTCTTGCTGTTGGATCCACTTGCCCAAAGTAAGCATCAATTTAGTCCCTGTTTCTCTCAACTCATTAATTTCGTCTCCGTCATTGATAATTGCTCGTGATATTCCTAAAGCCGTGACACTGCAAACCTTAACCGCGTCTTCAATGGAATCCATCGTGTACAACAATTTAGACATTTCTTTGAATGCCCGCATATTATTTTTACTCCAAGTGATATTTATCGGTTGCTCCAGGATAGTTGCTGTTATATCAGCAAATTTATAATCAAATTCTCCGAGAAGTTGTTCATTAGCAAAGTACTTTTCAATTTGCCGTTTAGCTAATTTAAAATTACCCTCTTTGCGCGCATTCTTTGCTAAATCTAATCTCAAACTCGCAACTTGCTCACCAGTCGATAAATTATCTGGTGTTTTAGCCAAGTATTCAGACCACCAAAGTATTTGTGTCATTGTATTGGATCCCAAATTTTTAATTTTAGTAACACGCGAAAGATCAAACATGTCGACTTTTTTATGATCAAGAAGATTAGCTAGACTGCAGGCAGAATATTGCAGAAGAATAGAATCAGTCAAATACTCAGACGGCATATTACGTAGACCTTCTTCAATTATTTTAGCCGCAACTTTCTTGCAATACTCGACATTTTTACGGAACCCATCACTGCTATCACCAGCGTGTAATTTCAGAGCGACATTTGTTAAAGTATTTGAACACTCTGCGATAGTTTTAGAGCAGCTCCAGTTGGTAGTAGCTTTTTCATCCAAAAGAGTCCAGTCTGACAGTTCTTCAAGCGTTGAAACTTTTCCCAATTCAAAGTCTTTCAAGCACGTAGCCTGCTTCGAATTTGAATGAGTCTGCATTTGTCTCTTTAAAATTTCATTGCTTTCTTTTTTAAGAATCTCAGCCTCTGAAATCTTCCACGCTTCTAATTGTTCCCAATCTCCAACTGCAGAGTAACATCTGGCAAGCCGCTGCATCACAAACACCGCAACCTGAGTATCTCCATCAGTTTTAGTCGCTTCAGTTGTTGGTTCAGAATCTTCTTTTATCGAAGGATGTTCTTTTAAAATAACTTTGTAGCTTTCTGCTGCACTTTCGTATCTCCCAGCAGCTTCTTCCATCGCAGCTTTAAGCCACAAAAATTTTCTGTCGCACTCCTTGGTGTAAATATACAACCCTTGAAGAGCTTCTGCTTCTCCTAACATCACCAGAGCTTGAGCTGTGCAAAGAGTTGCTCTTTCAAACTCAGGTCCTTGCACCATCTCACTCTCACTCAAGTCCTCCAGCAATCGCTGCCCGTTTCGCAGTGCATTAGTAGCCAAGCCCGCGTGCAGAGACACAACACACAGAGCGAGACGTATGCGATTCAACCATTCTCTACAAGTCGATTTATTAGTATGGAAAAACGTTCTTACCGGTTTTGGAAGAGGCAGCAAGGACACAGCGCATCCTTCGGCTGCATTGTGAATCATTCTTTCCAGGTGTTCCAAAAACTCAACAAATAATCTCACCCTTGTATGCTCATGAAGCGAGTAATCTAATCCGTGTTTGTCATTTTTAGAAATTTCTGGCTTGCAAGAAATATCACGGGCAAGTGTCTTGAGAGCTCCTTCGATGGTGGTAAAAGTTTCTTGAGGTTTTCCCAATGCTGTGCGCAATTTATTCAAGACACAATGCTGCGCTGCTTCAATACCGCTCCAAAAGAACAAAAATGACTGGTTTGTCATTCCAAATTCGTACATTTTAGCGGTGGTGTTGTTTCGAGCTACCACTGGGCAGCACAAGGTAAATATTTCAGATAAACCCAAAGCGTCAAAGTTGTAGTCTTGAAGTAAAAAAGCCATGTAAGTTTTGAAGTGCTGAGATTGCATTTCTCCGTAACTGTTGCTAGGATTAGAACTAATACTGCTAGTACCACAGTGAGCTTCGTTGTGATGGCTTCGCATATGAAGTCTTTGGGCAATTACAAGAGATTCAATGGAATAATTGTCAATCGTTCGTTGTTTCTTGGTCTCAGATTGAAGAGATTGCCGATTGATTCTCGGTATGACGATGTTAATTGGTAAATTTATCAATAAATTTCCGTATTTACTTCTTACAGTTTTATCATAGGAGGTCAGATGCAAAATTACTAGATCAACAATCTGAATATAGACAGACTCTGGCCATATAACTTTCTTGTCGCTAATCAGGATCTCGAGATTATTGCAAATTGACAGTGATATTTTGTGATTAGTCGTTGTTCCGCAAGCCAGAAGACTTGAGACAACCATTTTACATTCTTCTGTTTGATTAAGAATCCCGAGGTATTTTTCAGCTTGGACAAATATCTCTTGAACCCAAGTTGATAGCAATAAGAATGTTTTTTCAGGTGTGTTTGTTTCAAAACATTTGACGATTAGATTTAAAATTGTTGACAAATGACCGCTTGTTGGTGAAGCTGTCGGTACATCTAGAGCCCCGGGGAACATGTCAATTGCGCGACAATTGGTGGATCCTGATATAAGATTTGAACTGGGAACAAAGTGATTGTACCTGGAACAGTGAGCGTACAATAAATATAAGATGCTGTACTGAAGAAGTGGATTGTTTTGGGATAAATTTGTATCGTATGGACACATTTTAACAGCCAGTAGCTCCAAAATGCTCGGTTTCAATGCCCACATGCCGATTATTGAGTTGCTGGCATTAGCCAAGTCTGACAGAGCACGAAGAATGAAGATAACTATTATTTCAGCGTCGTCAGCTTTGTAACTCATTTCACAGAGAGGGTTGTTGGTGACAAAGCCTTGGAAATTTTTGATGATCAATTTATAAGCAATCTCTAGATCACTGAGTATGTAACGATATGCTTCCTGTAGCAACGGAATATTTTTTAATCCCAGAAGACTGTGATAAACAGATAGACTAGCTTCTTGCAGAGCTATTGAATTTCTTAAGCGTAATTTAAGTAAAACAGATTCACTACCGAGAAGTTTATGAACTATTTCCAGCGGGAGATTCGCTGATACTTCTCTGATAACCTTTGAAATAATCTGCAGGGTAGAAATAATAGTATCATCTAGAAAAATATATACTTTGCTTAATTGAAGGTCAATAAACTCGTAAAGCAAATCGTGGTTATTTGTAATACGTGTCTGAATAAATCCCAGAAGATGATAAGCACACTCATTGGCAACAATTATCAATTCTTCTTTTTCACGCGACGCATCTTCTTTTTTGTTTTCTTTTTTTAATTCTAATGATTTTATTAACTTTATTAATATCTGCTCTTTGTCTTTGTCAAGAGAAGAATTAACACAACGATAAAAGGAATTTCTTCTTTCGTTTCTCTGATTGTAGTTCAAAGACTTGATAGCTTTTATTAAATTTTGTCTATTACTATAACCATCTTGATTAACATTTTTAATTAACGTATCAATATTTTTCTGGGATAACTTAATATCTTTTACATAATCAACTAAACTTTCAACATTATCACTGCAATTTTCGTTTTGTACGTCATTATTGTCTTCTCTATTTTCATCAACTTCAATAGCCTTTATTACAGTCCTCAACATTTTTAACAAACATTCAGTTAAAAAACTCCACTGAACCATTGGATTAATACTAGGATTAAGATTATCAGAAACACTTTTTACTACGGTGTTGAACACTGAAATCAGTGAAGATATTCTTAAAATACATTCTTTAGGTCCAGGTATAGGTTCGTCGCCTGGAGAACTTCTTCCAGAACTAGGTAGTGTCAATTCTCCATCGTAACTCTCCATGTCTTCGAGAAATTGGCTCAGCAATGTCAAAGTAAATTGCATATCAGAAATCCAAAATGTCTCGAGCTTCCTTAGACTGCGACTTGCATAAGCAATTACTTTTTTTGACTGAGTAAAGTCAATATGCCAACCAACTAAAATATCAACAGTGTCACGAAAGTAATTAGAAAATATTTCTGGACAGGATTCAATAACAATAAGTATGACGTCGACTGTCGCCATAAGTAAATCTGGTCTTTCAACATTTTCCAACGTTGCTTGTAGCCGAGAAATTATCGTCTGGAATCATAAATCATTTTTTTAAATTAATATTAATTATAGAAATTTTATTAAATATTTATTTTTTTTTTTTTTTTTAACTGTATATGTAATTGTATAATTATCAATTAAAGTCTCACAATTAAAGTAAATGATACAGTATTGACTGAGAAAATAAGCAGTTTTGTCTCTAATAATTATAAGTAATTATAATTATCTCTATGATGGGAAAATTAAATAATTACCACGGCAAAATCATTGAACTTTTCCATTCTATTATCCATCTTCAAAGTTTCTCCTAGTGATTTTAATAGCAAACATTTAATATCGTCTTTACGTTCAGTTGAGCACTGTCCAAAAATCCACTCCAAGTATCTGAAAATATCAATTTATTAAATTATAATTATGATACTGATTATTTAAAAAAGAATACGCGTGCTTAAAGGTAAAAGGGCGCATATTTTTTTTTTATTGCCAATCAAGTAGTAGACACATTCTACACTTACAATTGAAAAAAAAATTTTTTAAAGGTAAAAGGGCGTATGTCTTTAATTAAAATCAAAACTACAATTTTTTTATGCGTTCTTTTACCTTTAGGTAGTACTTTTCTTAAAGCTGAAAGGGCTTATGTCTTGAGACACGTCCTTTCAGCTTTAGGATACCAACTTTTTTTTTTTTTTCACAGGTTTTTACGTTTCAGACAATTTTAAAACGAATGGCAAAAAAAATTTTTTTATACGCCCTTTCACCTCAAATCCCTATTAACCCTTAGCTATAAGCCCTTTTACTTTTAAGTATGCGAATAATTTTTAACAACAAATAAAATAAATAAAATAAATTTGGAACCTTTTGAATTCACGATCAGCGATAAAACCAACGTAAGCTAAACATTTAATGACTTGTTTCTGGGACTCAGCATCTGGACTCAATCTCAAGGCATCATGAAGATATTCACACAGTGGCTCCAATTTGGTCCTAATATATCTGTGATTTTCAGGAATCATAAAGTTCTCCAGAACTTGTTTGGAAAGTGGTAAAAAATGGTCATCGCTTTCTCGACAGAGCCGTCGTAAAAGTTTAGTGATTCTTGATTCATCTGTGAAAACATTTGAATAAACAAAGTAAGTATCAATTATATAAACTAAACTATAAAATGAATATACGTATTGACTAAGAATAAATAACTACCGTTTAATCGTTTATCATCGTAGTATTTGTTCTGAGTATTATCATGATTTTTCAACGATTCTTGAAATTTTTGTCTAGACGTCGAGTGATAGCTTCCTCCTTCACTGTTTGACTCTCTATCAGTTTGGTTCTTCTTAAACGGCCTGCCTCGCTGTCCAGAACGAACCCGTTCACCGCTGTTATTTCCTCGCGCCATTTGAAATACATAACGAGTATTGCTGCCACCAGACCGCTGTTTTATGCGTATAAAACCGGGCAATTCTATAACTCGATCAGAATTTCGCGGACAAATTACCAAGGTGTCTTTCGGTACACCGGAATCGTTTGCCGAACTCGAATTAGTATCGCTCTCACCCTTGTTCAATTTACTAGTTTTTTTATCAACCTTGTCCGCCTTCTCTTCTCCAGGCTTGTTGCTCGTGGACTCTTCCCAAAGCTCAGAGCTTTTGGATCCCTGTAGCTTTGTGCTCGCGCTAGAGTTCTCACAGTTATTCATCACATTACTCTACAAGTGGTCTGCATGACCCACACTTGATAATAGTAATGCTTTTTAATCTCGTGCTGTCTAGAAAAAAAAAAGTTAACAATTAATAAGCACATTTTCATATAAAATTAATAAAAAATAGTAATTAAAAATAGTCTAGAATAATCCTAGTAAAAATCACTTTCAATGTTTTGGGATTTTCCCGCCCAATTAAAAGCCTGTATTATAAACAGACCCCAACGCACAACTGACTGTCAAAATAAATGAAAAATAACCAATCCAAAGAGAATAAATATGTGGGTGTTGTAAAAAAAAAAAAAAATCTAAAACCACAGTGCAGTATTGCATAAAATAAAACTAACAAAATAAAGATTGCAGTAAACCAAACAGTTGCGACTATTTTTACTCAATACGTAAATTAGGTTAACCTACGACACTCGAGCAGATGGAATGCAAGACCCACGTTTTCAAAAAAATTTTTTTCATACTTTTTTTTAATTTTAATTTTCACTGCCACACAATTAAATTATTTATTTTATAATAACACTAACAATTTTTTACTGACATGCAAAAAGCCATAAAGTAGATAAAAAAATATTTTTTCTTTTTAATATATTAACCTCAAGAATTTGTGTGTTGTTTAATAAAATATTTTTTTTTATTTTCAAGGTTTCACAATCAATGATATGAATATGAAAAAAAGGAAGCACAGCGACTTGCTCTCATATGTTGCCCGGTGAAAAACACAATGATGACTTTTTAATGTTCTTGGATTTGTATTGCCCTCTATGGATGAGATATGTACCATTAGCAAAGTGCAGATAAACACCAAAAGCAAAAGTAAAGTATATATAATATAATAGTAATGAGAGTGGTTAAGCTAAAACCAAAGATACAATATAATAATAATAAGTAATACACTTGTTATCTCACCTCTACTCATCACTCGAGCGATCAAACGTGTGCAATGATATTCTTGTGACGATCCACCGTACAATGTGTGATGTGTGTATGACTAATAAGTACTAAGTGTAAGTACAAGTACTTATAGGCAATAGAAGCAGCAAGCATGACTTAAATAAAATACAGCAACGTACTCTTTTGGATTAATGTTGAATTAGTCAGCAGAGACGAAGACGGAGCGATGGAAATAACCAAGCAAGTGGAGAGAGAGCCAGAAAAAGCTGCTGCTGATTTTATTCATATTATATTCGACTATTATGTACATTGTTGACCGCCATTTACGCTAGGTGTCAAGTCAGGTAACCCAGGTAAGCTTTTGGTGATAAAAAAAAATTAATTTATTTTTTATCATTTACATTCATCTGGCTAATGATATTTTTTACCGTAATTTTAGATGAAATATCTGGTGATTAATGGTAGGTCGAGTGTTTTGTGTAATACATTCTGAGGAAAGCGATTGGCGGACTCGCCGACTGGAGAGCGCTCGTCGGGGAAGCCGAGAAACACTCCGGGAGTATTGTCTCTAGATTACGCCATTTATCGATGCTTTTGCATCGCTAAATTTATTGTGTATGTATATTGTATGTTGTGTGTAACTGTAATAAGAAGCGCGATGAATCGATGCACTAGCGTTCCCCGCGCGTTGCAATTATATACATACACCAACTTTTGAGATAATTTTTAATCTTGAGAGGCACTGATGAACCCAGAAGAGCTTTGTGGACTAAGTGCTGAGTGGTGAAATTTTTTGTTTGCAACCTGGAGATACTTTAACGCGGAAAACTCTGTCAGAGAGACGACACTGTATTGTGAATAATAACGTTCTGTTTTGATATGTTTGTGGGTGACAAACAGCTGCTGTTTAATGACGCTGTGATTTGTTATCCACAAGATGCTCCAAGACTCCAGGTCGCCGAGAGCAAACACAGCCAGTGGTACTGGCGCTCCGAATGTTGGAAGGACAATTACCAGAAGAATGACAGGCAATGGATGCTCCAAAAGGTACTCTAGCTTGGGATACAAGTTTTTAGCTTTAGTTATTGTTTAGTGATACTGGAGATGGCATTTTTTTTTTTTTTTAAAGTTTTTTTGCATGTATTTATTTTTATTTCTTATCTGTTATTTTTGGTTTTTAAATAATCAGATTTTTTTTTTTTTTTTAAAAGTAGTTTTTATTTATCACAAATAAAATCTACAAGGAATATTCCTAAACAATAAAAAATTCAATAAAAAAAATAATACTGAAGTTAGCGGTCAGCTGTTAATTTAAAAAATTTTTTTAACAAATCAATTACAATAAAAAAATATTTCTAAAAATTTTCACTTGTAATTTTCATTAATTTTTGCATGTGAAAGTTTTTAATTAAATTTTTTTTTTAATAATTTAATTGCTACAAAATTCTAAAAAAATTTTTAATGTCTGTCAACTTCAGTGTTATTAAAAAAAAAAAACTATGAAATAATTATAATAAATAATATTAATTTTTCTTAGCTGGCTATACTAAATAGATCTCGCTAAGAGTCATATAGGAAAAATTACACTTGTATATTGTCAAAAACATAAGTAATATTAACATTTTTAGTTAAGTTAAATAGTTAAAATAGTTTTATGAGAGATGCAAAAGTTGTAAAGTATAAAAGCATCTAAATTTAAATAATCAGATGTCTGCTGTCTTGAGTATCATAACAATTTTTTTTTTTTTTATTTATTAATTTTAGATCGGATCGTACTTACGAATTAGGTCTTTCGTCGGACCTGATAATGAACGATTTTGACGACGAACGAACTCTAGATGAAGAAGAGGCTATGGAAGGAAGTGAAGATTCTCATAATGAACTGTCAAATTTACAAAAAGTCAGTTGAATGTTAATTATAAAAAAAAAAAAAATTAATCTGACGATTGTAAAAAATGATAATTTTTTTTTTTTTAAATCATTTTAGGAAGGAGATATGCCGTTGAAAGAGTTACTGGCAAAGTATGGCTACAGCCATACTTCAACAGACAATTCAAATAGTTCTGATCAGCTGATACTGATTCGAGATGGCGATGAACCAGAGTCCGGATTGAATTCCTCGGAAAAAGCGGGAGAAAACGACGCCGAGGACTTTGATGACGAGGAAGAAGACGATGAAGATGAAGATGATGGAGACGATGATGAAGATGACGAAGACGATGACGAGGATGCCAATGTGAGACGAAAAATAGCCAATAAATCACAGCCTAGTCTTCGACAGTTCTACACCGAAATGGTGAAAAAAAAAGAAGCCGAGCGGTTGAATGAAATAGGCGCGAAGGCGACTAACGCTCGTCATTCGGGAACTACCGGAGATAGACACAGGGATGACGGATTTTGTGGCGTCTCTTATGGAAATGTCAATAGAGACGCGGGAGACGGTCTAGTTAGTGGTCCCGGAGGAGACGCTCCACCTGATGGAGAAGGTGGTGGAGAGCCGGGGAATAATGCGCACAGTGGTGGAGGCGATGATAACGACAATGGCGCTGGTAGACCTGTTGATGAAGAAGACGACGATGACGAAGAAGACGAAGAAGAGGATGATGACGAGGAAGGCGAGGGCACTGGAGTGCCAAGGGAAGTTGGAGTCAGTAGCGTTGGAAGTGGTGATGTTGGTGGTGGCTCATCAAGGCTTCTTCGCAGCGTCTCACGTCCCCAGAGCGAGGAAGAGGATGACGATTGTGATTATAGTCCCGATGAAGAGGAGTGGAAGAAGACCATTATGGTTGGTAGTGATTACCAGGCTACCATTCCCGAAGGTCTCTGTCGCTACGATGATGCTCTACCCTATGAAAACGAAGACAAAATTCTTTGGAACCCTACTTATATACCAGAGGACGCGACTGAAGAGTTTCTTGAACGCGCTCAATTACCCACGAATAAAGTAAACTCTATACCGGCTGGTGCTCATATTCGGGATGATGAACAAGCTCTGTATTTGTTGCTTCAATGTGGGTATAATCTAGATGAAGCGCTCAGAAGACGGAGAATGAATGTATTACCTCCGACAGATGCGATTAGTCTTTGGTCTGAAGAAGAATGTCATAACTTTGAGTCTGGGCTAAGAGCTTACGGGAAAGATTTTCATCTTATTCAGAAAAATAAGGTACTTTTTTTTTTAGAATTTTTTTTATTGAAAAAATTATTACAAAAAAATAAAAAAAAGTTTCATTTGTAAAAAAACTTCAAAAACCGTAATTGCAATTTTAAAGAAATATTTTTTTGTTCTAATTTAATTATTAAAAAAAAATTAAAAACGTCGGCTAACTTTAGTATTACAATATTCAAATAAATAAAATGACATTGAAATTGGCAGACTTGAAAATTTTTTTATTTTTCTTGACTAATAAATTATTTTTAAAAAATTACAATAATAATTTTTTAGAACTTCTAAAGATGAAATTTTTTAAATAAATTTTTCTTGTTCTAATTTATTAGTTGAAAAATTTTTCAAAATTATCAGATCTCTTTGAATTTCAATATCATGAAATAAAATATATTATATGAATTTTTTTTTTTTTAGGTAAGAACAAGATCTGTTGGTGAACTTGTTCAATTTTATTATTTATGGAAGAAAACCGAAAGACATGATATATTCACCTACAAAGCACGATTAGAAAAGAAAAAATACGCTCTGCACCCAGGTATCACGTGAGTATTTATCATACAATAAAAAAAAATTAGTAATTAAAATAAAAAATAAAACAGCTAGTTAACTTAATTTATTTTCATAAAACCGCAAGCAGAGACTATATGGACAGATTTTTGGAGGAGCAAGAGGGAGTTCGGGACCGAAGCAGCTCGCCGAACGTAAACTGTTTGATCCACGGCGACGCGAAGCGACAGCGAGGGAATCCTAACATGACAAACAATCATAACGAGGGAGGAAAGTCAACGGAGTCGTGGGACGGCGCCACGAGTGAGGACCCTCTGGGTGATGCCAATAGTACGGACTCCGTATCAGCCACGGTAACGTCAGCCACGTCGTCGCTTTTACCTCCTCCCGCTCCTCCACCTTTAATTTCCTCGAGCCCGTCATCAACAGCACCTCTGTCATCGTCATCGTCGTCGACTTCAAACGTTTCATCAAATGTTCTGTCTACACCCATGGTAACTCAGCCAAACCCACCTCCTACTGGTCCTCAAAATCACGAATCATCTCATGACTATCCGCCACCTTTGCCACCGTCATCAGACAACGTTCTGCCACACTTGCCGCCTTAGCATTTGTCATTTACATGCTTTTAATTGTTGGATAATCCATTTACTCGTGGACTATCATTACCTCTCAGCCGTTGCCATTGTCGTTTATTTTACAAACAATACTTTCATTCTTTTTACACATAATAAACAATAAATCGCTACACTAATTCATTGTTCACAAATCATCATTAGGACGATATATTACTGTTGGGGTTGCAGACAACTAGTCAGACTGACAATATTCCGAATTAATAAATTACTAAAACTAGGAAAGTTATATAAAATGTAATTTAAAATAATTAATTTTACAAATTTTTAAATTTCAAAAAATATAATGTTGAATAGAGGAAAAAATTTAAGCTATATTAATAGAATCTTTTAAAGTCACAAAGTCTTAATAAATTAAAAAAAATAACAACGAAAATTTTTACGCCAAAATGAATGAACAGACGAATACTCATTTAGCCGAAAAATGTAAATATATAATTATTTGGATGAGTAATTTTCGGCCGAAATTAAATTAATTTTAACTTTTGAGGAATATAAGATTTTTATTTATCTATATTCAAGATCTCGGTGTTTTATAATTTACAAAATTGTTTTTTGGCTGATATTCTATTTAAGCTAATGTATTTTATAAATTTTTAATGTAGCGGAATTAAAAATTTTCTAGATTTTTGATAATTCAAAATGTTATCGATCTGACTAGTTTACCGCAACCTTACTGTTGCTAGTAAATTACCGCCATTTTAATACAAATTTTATTAAACAATCATTAATTAACATAAAAAAAAAAAAGTTAAATTAAAATTAAACAGAGCTACGGCAATGTGAAGATGTAAAGCATGATATTCTTTAGCACTTCGAATTATATTTTTCTACTGTATCGTATAAAAAAAAAAATAATAATAATAATAATTGAATATTAGATAAATTACGTCTAGCACGAAAGATAAAAATCGGATTATTTGATTTGTAAAAATAATTCACCTTCCTGTATTAAACATTCCTTTATTTAGTCAAAGTTTAATTATATCAAGATGTACAAATTTATTTTTTGATGATTGAAAAAAAAAAAAAAATAACATAATACATTAATTAAAGTAGATAAATTATCCGTATTGTGCAGAATCAAGTGATTCTAACGTAGATTTAAAAAGCTTCCCAAGTAATGACAAAAATTTAATTTTATATGAACTAATATTATAACAGCCAGTTGAAACAATGTTATCATCAAGACGTACTTCCTTTTTTTCTTGTGAAGTATCATCACTTGACGTACCCTCACCAGGATTATATTCAATAGCATTAACAGGAGCTTTATTAATCGTGCTTTGATCACTGAGTTCAGCATTAATCGTTAACACATTCACTGGTGGCTTAATAATTTTCACAGACGCTTCGTTCATACCAACACCAACTAAAGCACCCTGAATATCCCAATCGCTTAATCCAGACGCTCGTTGCTCGAGAAAATCAAAGAACATCCCAATCTCATTTGCAGTTTCACGGGCAATAAGCTGACGATCTCTCAGTGCAAGTCTCGGGCTCTTTACACCTTCCAATGTCTGACAGAGAACCAAAACAAGATTTATTTCTAAGGCAAGCCGTGAGTTGTTTTTATCCATCGAGTCAAACCAGGGATTTGCGTCAACCCTAATGGACTGTCCAACATTAACGCTTTGATTTTGAGCACCTTGAATTCCATTTTTGGACACGTGTCTGCTGGTGTGATGAGAGAACGGCGTTGTTCGTGAGAGAATAGTGTTTTCACAAATTAGAGGATCATACGGGCGCCTGAGAAGTCGCGGATTGCCAAGTAATCCGTGACTGGACGCGTACCCTGAGTGATCAAAATACGCATGAGCCGGTCCGGAGACATTTAAAACACATCTCAGATCCTTGGGATGAATTTTCCTTGGATATTCCGGGGTTGAACGTTCCCACTCACGTTTCGCAGAGTCCATACCATCCTTGGAGGGTGTTCTTTGAATGGTTGTTCCACTTACTGGTGAAGAATTAATAGCAAGATGTACATTGAGAGCTTGAGTAAACAGCTGAGTTGAACTGATTATTGTACCGTAAGTCAAACTTGGCCCAGAATTAATAGACATCTGAGGTGGGCCAAAGTTTATTTCAGCAAGTGGTGTGTGCCAAAAGTTTTGGGTGTAAATAGTGTCTACCAAAGCGTTAAGTCGTGGAGAAAATCGCACGAAACATTGTGCGCACCACCAATTAATGACAATCAATTTATTAACGACTAATTTAAGTTCATTACTCGGTAATTTTTCATCACACCAATGAAGATCTTCAGCACTTTCTACACTCACACCGTCAATTATAAATTTAAGTATCCTCGGACGTAATAATAAATTAACTGTACTGTCATAAATTAAATACATACAATTCATAAGACCTTCACGTACACTTGGTTGTATCATTTCCCAAACAGAAGTTCGCATTGTCAGAGCAGATATCAGAGCAACCAGCGATTGGACAAGATCAATGGCCCGTGGGTCCGCGGTGTGTCTCAGTAGAGTTGCCACTTCAGTCAATTGATTTTCATGCGAGCCCAAAAATATCACCACTGACGTTACGTAGGTCGACTGACAAGACGACTGACCACCAAACCCAATACTGCTCATTATCAGTCCCGTGATAAACTCCAGGCCTAGAGTGTAAATCATCCACCAATCCTGGCACCTCCACTGGCCTTGACACGTCCGGTCGTCGTAGAGACACTCAAGCATGCTGTTTCTGAGACTCTCCGGAGGAACTAGAGCCAGCCAGAGCTTCGCGATTGCCTCTTGCTCGTCGATAGGCCGCGGTGGAGGGTTGTAGGTCGTTGATCTTGCAAGCATCCCCAATAATTCAAGCCCTGCGCGACTAAAACCGACGTAACGGTGACTTTGAAGACAAGTACTCAGACAGTTCATAAGATCTGGAGCCAGTTGACGAAGATGAAGACAAACTGATCTGTTCCCGTACTTCAATGGGTCTTGTTGATTAATGCACTGCAATAACTGGGTGACCATGCTGATTGTCAAGGTCGCAGGTGTTGAGGTATGAGTCGACTTTGTTGAATCTGACGATAATTTTCCGTCAATTATGTCGTTTTCTTCTTCAACTACGTGCTTGGTGTTGCCGCTGGCTGCTTGAACCTCTTGGGTTTTTTTGACAGCGTCGCTGAGCTTACGCAGTTCGATATTAGACAGTAAACATGATTGAGTTAATAGGTATTCCAAGCTAGCTTTGTCTTCAGCCATTGCACCCTTCACCAGCTGGATGCATCCGAGCAATAAAGACACCAATATTCTTCTCAAACCTGCACCGTAATTGTCGTAAGAGTGGAAAATATCTTCCATTAATTGTACGATTCGCGAAATAAAAGCTTGTTGTTCGTCGACGCACTTCAGCTTCCAGGTGAAGACACATCGAAGCGCCAGAGAAGCGAGCAGCATTGTTATTCTGGCATCACCGATTGTTTTAGTCCGTTTTATTCTTAATGACAGCGAGTCCAGGGTGTATCGCATCATAAACTGAACTCTAGAGGCTTCCATCTGAATCATCAGTTCACTGGATACTTTGTTGTCGGTTAAAGTAACTATAAAATGATACCAAGCTTCGATATTCGCTTCATACAACGGAGACTCGTTGGTACTGCCGTTGTCTTCATCAATCTTCGAGTCAGTCTCCATTGCACTGGCAGGGTTTGCTAAAATATACTCGATGAATCGCTCCCAGTGGTTGTCTTTGTACAAAAATATCTCTAAATTTTTGGTAAAGTCATTCTCAGCCAACAACGGAGGCCCTGATTCAAACAACTCAAGTGTTGCAATGTCGATGAGATAAGCGTAGCCTCGAGACCCAGAAACCAGCGGCCTGAACAGCGGAGCAAACATTTGGTTCCAAAACTTTTCACGTTTTCTGAAATAATTAACAAGAATTGTGTTGCGGTTATACCAAATTGCGCGGATTAAATTCATTGTATTATCATAGAGTTTGTCATAAACAATTTCCTTTTCTTTAGAAATTCTTTCCAAGTAGAGTTCAATGAAGTGACTGCAGCCTTCGGTTAAAAATTGGTCAGCAGATTTAGGAAACATTCGTTTCTGTTCCGCTTGATGCATGATATTGAACAGAGCTTCCGTCAATCCTGGTTGTCGCTCCAAACAAACTGCTACTAGCTCCAATATTGCGACCTTTACTTTTGCTGAGCAAGTCGGAGACATCAGACGCGAGGCAAAAGTCACCCGAATCGACGTTCCGTCCATGCCCATGCAGACCAAAAGCGACATGGAAAATCCTTGAGCAAACTTTTTCAACAAACTGACCGCCATTGCTTGCAAAGACGGACTGAACTCAACGTATAAGTAATTAACTATCGTCGGTACAATTAGCAATCCAGTGGGAAGCGATGGCGAAGTGTAAAGAGCTACTTCCAGAGGTGATCGTTCATCGTCACTGAGACCTAGACTCTGTCTGAACATCAAAAGCCGGTTTACCAACGAAAGAGCTAGCCTTACACTCTCGATAACTTTGAACCCTTTTCCGCTGATCCAGTCGGACTCGTTCATCATTTGGTTCCTCAGGTTTCTTTCTCCAGTTCTCACGAGCTTTAGCAATGCATGGCGAGGCTCCAAGTAAAGAAGGCTGTAAGCAACGACCAGCTGAAGCTTCTTTCTTGGATCGTTTGTCGGCAGATTTACATCAAGCGCGTGGTGAATGCAGGACATTGATTTGAGCCACAGTTCAATTCGCTCTGTCTCGGAGGTAAAGTACCAAGAGTCTAATTTCGGCAAAACTCCTTGGAGTAAAAATACCATACCGGGGATTTCCATGTTGTACATCGCCTCCTCGCTGTGTTTTGACACTAAATAATTGTACAAAGTGTCCAAGTAGGCGTTGAGAATCGGATAACGATGCTCGATAGTTTCAATACCAGACAACCAAGACGCCACGAGACCTCCATCAAAGGAAAATGCCCGAGCAAGTTCTTTGATATCTTGATACCAGTCGTTGAACTTCGGGTAAATTCCAACGCGCATTCGTGTGAAAATTTCGTCAGGGTATTTTAGAGCTAGTTTTGACGTAACTCGACAACACGCTGCGACAAGTCGATACAAGCTTCTAGGTAGAATTGAATGACAGAATCTATTAATTACTTCCAGGCTTAATTCAGTCGGGATCACCATTCCTAGAGGTAAGTCTACATCAGATGCCAGCAGAGCTTCCAGTAAAGTAAATCCCAAGGTTACGTGCTCCGGCAAACTTGTCTGCTGATTTACAACATTCATTATTCCGCTCCCGGCATAATAAAACAGCTGTTCAATTTTATAATGAAACGCGTCACCGTACCTTGACTTGGTCCGCCATAAAATTATTTCCTTGTCGCTGTCCAGAACAATTCGCTCGCAGTTATCAGGAATGGTGAATTCGTTGCGATGGAGAGTACACTCTTTCTCGTAAGGTCGGTATGGCTGTCTGGGGCCAGCGTTAGGATTAAAGTTACGATGAACCGGCTCTTCTAGAGTCACAGAGTCCAGTTCCTCTAATTTAGCAGCTATTTTTTTAGCACTGGACAATGAGGCGTTGGCCAGTCCAGTAGCAATCCGCGTTAGTGGTTCAAATCGGTACGGGAACAGCGATACTGCTCGATGAAAAAGCGGCCATAGACCGCCTTCTTCATTTCTATCGTTCCAAAATTCCGTAGCTGTTTCAGGGTAGCGTAATATCGCTGCGACAACGTCGAAAATTCCTTCAAAATTGCTGAGTCTGTCCTCGTCGACAAACGAGCACAATAATGATAAAAGATTGTAGATACTTAAGCGTACTACCTGCGCATACCGCGTCGATTCACCGATAACTTCGCTGTCCAGGACACTTTGAAGCGTTCGGAAGACATCCAGCTGGACAGCTCGAACTCCACAAGGTCTAAAACGATTTAATAAATCAGAATTTTCAGGCTCTACTGCAAAATTTACCAGCATCCAAACTAGCAACAGCGGACCATCCTCTGGTGAACTGTCTCGACGAAATTTCGGCTCGACTAATTCTTTAATATTATCTCTGAGCCTTTCAACCCAATTATACACCTCGTCACTATTCGCGCTGTTTTCGTATCGCTTGGTTACATCCAGAGCTACAACAAATAAAGCGATTTGACAGTGGCGAATTTCTTCGAGCTGTCTTATTATTTTTTCCTTGTCCTCGTGGCTCTTTGTCCCTGCCAGACGTCGTGGCTCGCCGCAAACGCTTTCATAGATATTCTGAAAATCACTAGGCTGGACAGTGTCTAATAACATAGTAACTATGTGGAGCAACTCACGCATCTCCACCAGGGTGCTGTTGTATAACTTGTGAAGATGATCATCCGTGAGAAGATGAGATCTGTTGGCGATACTAGCTGACTTGAGGCGGTCTATTTGCTTCAGCGATGACTCCAGCACTGATTCCAAAGACGCTTTTTTAAAAAACTCGGAAAATTCTGCTTGATAAGGATGTCTCTTGTTGTCTCTGTACTCGATTATAAGTTTTAGACATTTTATCAATGTTATTCGCTCAGAATAGTAAAATGTCCAGATATCTTCGATCAAAATTTTCATGGAGGTTATATCCGCAAGGTGGGATGCAAATGTCTCGCCACTGTTTCTGTACTCGTAGATCATGTAGTTAAGAGTCAAGTCCCAGGCAATTGTTGCATCTAAATTCTGTTATAAAATTAATTAATTATATTTTTAGAATTACTTTTTGAATTTATTAAAATTAATTTTGCAGATGTTTGATTATTTTAATAATATTTTTGACAAATAAAAATTGACAAGTACACAGTAAAAAATTTTCCGTCATTGCGTCAAAAAATTTTGTGTTAAATATTTAACACTTTTGTGTGTAAATTTAACATTGATTGTGTTAAATTAATACAAAAAAGTGTTAAATATTTAACATAAAAATTTTTAACACAAAATTTTTTGACGCATTGACGTAAAATTTTTTATTGTGTAGAAATTCAAAGAAATTAAATATGCAATTTTTTAAAAATAAATTGTTTTATTATAACAAAAAAACATTTTTAAAAAATTGCATGTGTAATTTTTAAAATTTTCTATGATATTAAAGTTAGCTGTCATTTGACCATTTTTTAATTTTATTCAACAAAAAAATTTGTTCCGAAAAATGATTTTAAAAAAATTGCATTTTTAATTTAGTAAAATTTCTAAATGTCCATTTTTTTTTTTTTTTTAATTTTTTTAATGCAGTAATTTATTTATTAGAAAAATTATTAAAATTATTAAATATCTGCTTAATTAATTTTCATAATTTTTTAGATGTCGGTTAACTTTATGATCATTGTTTGTTAAATAAAATTAAAAAATTGTCAAGTGACTGCTAACTTCAATGTCATTTTGAATTACTTTTGTGTTTTGATTAAAATTTCAGGGTTTACTTACCAGAAAAGATGCAAGCTTGGACACAAGATCAAGCATTCGGGGTCCGGGGTTAGACTTCTGAACTTTCTCCAAGGAGACTTCGGTAAAGGGTTTAAAAAATATAAGACCTTCTTTTAATAATTCAGTGGCATTTTTAATTTCTTCAATGACAAGTGCTTTTTCGCAACGACTTGTCGTGCTAGAAATAACTGACCACAAACCCTTGCAATAGCTGTAAAATGTCATTGTAACTAAATTGTTTAAATAAAAACTTTTTATTTTTAATTATAAATAATACTTACGGTACATTTCCCAAAGGTTCCATTTTATAAAAATAATTATTTCAACATAAATAAATTTGAATGAAAAAAATAATACTTGTTTTTCAACGGTTACACTTTTGAGGTTGTGTATAAAATTAAGCGGGACGTTCTAACCTGACTATTTCAAAATTGCAGTGTTCTTACCATCAGTAGGTTGGTAATAATAATTAGTGACATAAAAAAATAAAAAGGCGCCACTGTAAATGGTTTTTTTTACATTGTCTCCCGTATTTTTTATTTTTAATGGCTTCTCTTTTGTCAGACACGTTCATATTTTTGTCATTGGTATTTAGTAAAACTAATAACGACGAATTCAAAATATTTTATTAAGAAACCAATGTCTTTTGACTAAAAAAAAAAATATTATTCAAATGTAAAAAATAAAATTGTCAGTGAAGACTAATTAAATAAATCAAAATAATAAATTGCGCAGATAAAGCTTGAAATTTTAGTGCAAATATCCGCCATAGTTTTCAGACAGAATATAATTTCGAGAAATTACGAGCAAAAACCAATGTGAACATCCGGTATGTAACTTTTTCAGAGCACCATCATGATCACAACGACCTTTTGATCATCAGTTTTACGTAAAATATTCAGCATCAATTTTTGTGATTTAGTTTTTATTGGATTTAAAAACTTTATAAAGACTTTGTCATTATATTCACGTGGAAAAATAATAAATATATTATTTTAACTAAAAGGGTGAAGTATTTTACAGGACATTATTACAGTGTCGATAATAAATCTGGACATTTATCTTCTGGGATTATTGCTGTATATATATTTATAAAAGTTATTTGGGAGTGGCAGTATTTACTATTAAAAAAAAAAAACTTACGGACAATAATTCATTCCAGTGTAAATATTTATAACCAAGATTAATATAATCTTCGTCGAAATTACATAAATAGAATCATTGGTAATAGTAGTAATATATTTATCAAGAAGCCTTCCATATTAAAACGAAGCGACAACCTGCTGCTGACAGACAATTGTGATGCAGATTCATTCACTGGCAGACAGAGTCTAGAGTAACTAACTCGAGACGGAGAGGATGCCGGTTAAAGTTGATGTTGTCCCACCGCCGCCTGCTAATTCAAAACAACCAGGAGTCACCAAGTCTCTCCTGTATAATGGATCTCGGTTCCAAGGCTCCCAGAAGTCTAAAGGCAACAGCTACGACGTCGAAGTAGTTTTGCAGGTTAGTGTTATATAAATAAACATATATGTTGATGTTTATAAATAAGTACTTTGTCTTATTATTATTTATTTTTTTAGCACGTAGATGAAGAAAATAGCTACTTATGCGGATACCTGAAAATAAAAGGTCTAACGGAAGAGTTTCCCACACTGACGACATTCTTTGACGGAGAAATTATTTCGAAAAAATACCCATTTCTTACCAGAAAGTGGGACGCCGATGAAGACGTTGATAAAAAACATTGGGTATTTATTTTAAATATTTTTTTATTCAAAATTATTATCTATATTATCAAGAGAATAAAAAAATTTTGTCGCCAGTGTATTTATATGATAAAATAGGTTTTTATGGTTAAATTTGGTATCGTTAAAAAAGTCTTAAACTGGAGTTGTGCCTTTTCAAGGTTTCATGTCATTCTCACCAATAGTCAATTGATGATGATAAGTATTTAGGCTGCATTTGAAAATGCTCCATCTACAGATATTTAAATAAGAAATGACATTGTATCTTGTGAATTGTTGACATTTTTAAAGATACTAGATATAACACGCTCGCTTCGCTCGCCTTCAATCATTTAAAAATCCCGCCACTATCTCAGTCGACCAATCAACAACCGAATAAAATGGTCACAGAAGTGACGTAAAACGATACGACATCCGGCCATCAACTTTTTAGAAGAGGACTAGAATTAAAATTTGCGCGCGCCTAAATATAGTGTTTGCATATATTTTCATGTTTATGATATATTCGACCAATCACATCACGAATAAATTGATGCCTCATATATCCATCTCTATTTTATAATAGAGATAAGCTCATCCTGATGTAACACTCATCAAGATCTTTCATTTGAGTACCCACATGTATTTTTATATATTTTTCATATATACATATATATAATATATATGAATATATGAAAAATTGATGTGAGTACTCAAATGAAAGGTCTTGATGAGTGTAACATCGGGATGAGCTTATATCTTTAAAAATATCAATATTTAAGAAAGTACAGTGCAATTTAACAAAAGTCCTTATTTAATCAAGCAAAATTATTTATTTATAGTTCACAACCCACGGCAGCCACATAGTGACTGCAAGTTTGCTAGTTATTAATAATTAATAATTTTTCAATTTTTTTTAGAGTAAATTTGAATCATTTTGTCAATACGCAAAATCTTTCAACTCTGACACTTTTGATTATGAAGCACTGAAAGGAACTGATTTTGTTTTTATGAGATGGAAGGAACACTTTTTAGTTCCGGATCATACAATAAAAGATATAAACGGTGCATCGTTCGCTGGATTTTATTATATTTGTTTTGAAAAGTCTGCTGCCTCTATTGAGGGTTATTATTATCATCGAAGTTCTGAATGGTATGTCTTAGATCATTTTTACTTACTTTATAAAAGAGATTGAATTCACAAGAAGAAAAGAACGGTTCTCAAAAATAATTTTTTTCAGGTACCAGTCTCTAAATTTGAGACACGTTCCAGAACATAGTATACAAATCTACGAATTCAGGTGAAATAGATGCATGTGACACTGCAACGTCAACAAAAATTTGAGTTTTCTGTCTTCTTTTTTTCAAGCAAACAGATCTCATTATTTTTTTCATAATATTTATATAAAGATTCAAAAGCAAAATTATTAAGCATAACTTTATTAAAAATTAAAGATTTTAAAACTAAATTATTTTTTGTAAATGACTTATTATTTATAATTAATTTTTATATTGGTTATTTTTTATATTGGATAAAGCTAATAATCGTGATATTGATGAATGAGGAACTTAGTGCCTCGACGCGTACGACGCTACTGTAATTAATAATTATATACACAATTATTCGTTGTAAGACAATTTATTATTTTAATAAATTGATTAATCTTTATAAATATATTTATTAATTTTTCTGAATTTTATAATTCTCAGTTTATTTTTGAATCGTGAGGATCTGTTTGCTTATTTATTTTTTTGTGTATTTACATACATAGTAAACAATTATTTTATATAGATAAAAACAGCGCAAGAGTACCTTTATCACTAAAACCTGGTATTTTGTTATCAACCTAACATTTAAACAACAAACTTCTACAATACTCTAATTAATTATTAAATAATTTAAATATTATATTTTTGAGTATATTTTTTTTTTACGATGTTTAAAATTTATAAATTAGTAGGCCAAATTAAAAAAATATTTATATAAATGTATGAATGTACTTGCTCAGAGAATTATTTCATGTTAAATTTTAAATTTGATTTACGCTATTAAACTATTGTGTATTAAATTTTTATATATATACATAAATTATTAAGAACTCAAATTAAATAACATTATTATTATTATTATTATTATTATTATTATTATTATTATATGTGTAATGCGCATATTTTTTTTGCAATAATTAACACCACGTAGATGAAAAACTACTGCGAAATACAGCAATTATTGTGATATTCAGATAGCCCTAATTAAAAGTACTTAATTAACAAAAAAAAAAAAAAAAAAATTAAAAAACGACAACACAACACTGGTAGCAAGTTGCTTATCATACAATAGATTTAAATATTATGTGATAATATTTTTAATGTACATGACATTATTTCTAGTCTTTAATAATCGTTGTAGAAAAAAGCAATCGGTTATGACTGGTTATTTTCAATAAAACTTCTTCCTTACTAAAAATTAATTAAAAATTAAATTTAATAAAAATATTAATTTGTGTATCTGATATCAGAGTTGCTGTACAATTACTTACAAAAAAAATTTTAATTACGTTTAATATTTATAATATAATTATAATTATTTATAAAAAAAGTAATATATGTACATATCGCTATAGATATATTTCATATTTTATTGTAAATCAATATTAATTGTGCTACTATATATTATTAATTTAACAAAAAAGATATTTATAAAATATTTCAAAATATATATCTGTTCGTTTATTATTAAAATACGGATATAGGAGGATCTATTAAATTTTCGGGTCAGAATTTGAATAAATAAAAAATGTAATTTTTTTTTATTTCTTCAGCTTCAGCATTCCTTATTACTCTTCGGTGAAATCGATTTCCCGTCAATGTGACCAAGAGATAATGACTGCTTTCTATCGTGATTTCTTTTCCAAATTCTCGAGAATTTAACGAGCCTTTTACTAGCCGGTCTCGCGCTCGTTTTTCTGACCTTTGGCTTCTTTACGTCTTTTAACATCTTCTCATTGTCAATAACTGTTCCCTGGAATTTACTTTCACAATTAGTAACTTATGTATTATTCTTAAAATATCATTAATTTTTTTATCATACAGAAAGTAGAAAACATCTTTTTATTTATTTAAACATTGAAAAAAAAAAAAAAAAAAAAAAAAAAAAAAAATCAGATGCTTGCTACTTTTTGTATCCCTTTTTTTATCTGAAGAGAAATCACCAAAATATTGGAACAAATCTGACACAAACAAGAGACATTCTCCGTTGGAGGCATCGTTATACTATTAGGTCCATTGAGAACAGCTTCAAAGCCGAGAAATTTAGTGTCCAGATCTATTTTTGCTTTTATCAATTCAGCGAAGCACTGCTGGACATCCCGGCTTGAATTTAATGCCGCGAGCCTCTTGCTTCTTCGTCTCCCAGATTGTTGTCCAGTTTTGTCTTCCAGAAGCGAAAGATCTAGCGGCGCAACGACTAGGTTTGATTTTTCGCTTTTAGCTGAAGGTACTTCGTTGATTTGCGCTTCCTTTGTTCCAGTTAAAGGGATTGAACGTTCTCCTCGCAATAAAGCTGAAAAAATTTTATTAATCATCTATATTATTAAAAGATGACCTTGTATCTTGTAAACTATTGACCTTTTTAAAGATATATGCTTATCCCGATGTTACACTCATCAAGACCTTTCATTTAAGTACCCACATCATTTTTTCATATATTTACATATTATATATATATATATATATATATATATATATATATATATATATATATATATATATATATATATATATATATATATATTTCATATATGTATATATGAAAAATATATAAAAATGCATGTGGGTACTCAAATGAAAGCTCTTGATGAGTGGAACATCGGGATGAGCTTATATCATTAAAAATGTCAATAGTTAAGAAAATAAAGTGCAATTTAACAAAAGTCATTATTTAATAAAGCCAAATTTTATTTAGCTAGTATTTTAATAAATTAAAAAAAAAAGACATAATAAAACTTACTTATAAAAATATTAAAATTTTCTATAAATGATCGAGCATGTACTAATAATTTTTGAAAAGTTTCATCAGCAACTTTATCAGTAAAGTAAGTACGAGCGAGCAAAGACTGGTCCCAAGCGACGTCAACAGCCGACTTATCGTTCAAAAGTTTCCATTGCTGCTTTGAAATTTTTGACTGCCATTCCATGGCACAATCTTCCAGACGTCGGTTTATCGAGTCCATTAATTCCAGAGCTTCTTTCAATGATTGAGGCACTGAATCACTATCACCTGATTCCTTATTTTGTTGGTTAACGTTACTAAATTTTTGGACGTTTGACATGTCTAAATTTCTTCTTAATGCCTGATATAATATACAATACAATATAAAATCTTTATAAATAAAATGACAACAGAAAAAACATAAAAAGAAAAAACAAAATATAATCGACTATAAAACAAATTCATATAAAATTTGAATATGGTACTATTTATTCAATAAGAAGTAGCAATAATATATAATTATTAAAGAAAAATAAATATTACATGTGTAATTCAATATCATACAAATTTTAAATCATTGGTCTAAGTAACATAGTAACACTTGTAATTTTTTTTTTTTTTTTCATTTTTATTTTATTTTTTGACAGTGAATATGATTAAAATACGTCAGTCGACCCGACCATAGCTCCCTTGTATTTTTAAAAAATGTATTTATAATATGTATAATAGATACTAGACAAATAAATTAAATGTGCGGAGAAAAGGCTGGTTTAAATGATAGATGAAAAATTTCGTAACATACTTTATACGCAGTGTACAAAAATATGTTCGGTAAACACCGGATTTTTTTTTTATTATTAATTTCATTCTATCTTGTATACGCTTACGCGAGTAGAGCTAATCGTTTTTTTTTTTTTTTTTTTATTTTATTTAGTTATTTTAATATACGGAATGCCAAAACGTTAACAGCTTTGATAATATTTACACACCCAAAAGAAACTACAAATAATATATGTATATTGCTAGTTATCAGTCCTCACACACAAATCTCTACCGTACTTTCTTCATCAAGTAAATTTATCTCTACATTTTCATTAATTATTTATTTTATTTCAATAATAAATATTTCAAAAATAAATTTCGACAATTTTTATCGTGATATTTTAAATTGTCGTATCGGAGCAAAAAATATTTTGACCCTTAGATCAACATTTCTCTCTCTCTCTCTCTCTCTCTCTTTTTTTTTCTTTTTATCTGTAAAGACGGAATAGAGTTTTCCATGGCACAATCGTATTCTGAGATTGATTTGTGTCCATTGAAAAGGATAAAAGTCATTATTTCTTCTGTAGGCTATTTTGGGATATAGAAAATGATAAATGATCATTATCATTATCACATTACATTTTTTATAATGATAATTAAAATATTTATCAAATTACTAATTTTAATTTGTTTTTTAAATGCAATTATTGATTATAATTACCAAACATATATCTACACAATAAATATAATCATAATTAAAAAAAAAAATTTTTTTTAACCAGTGAAATAAATTGTTATGTAAAATTATGTACAATGGACTGATAAATTTAGTTTGCAGAAAATATATTAATACAAAGGACGGTGTCTAAGTTCTAGCCGCTTTATTCAATTATTTTATTTAATTACTCAAAAATGATGTATTTATGAATATTATTACCGTGTAAAAAATTAAGTTTTTATCGAATATATGATTTACAAATTTGACAAAGTCATTCATTGTAAAAAATAATTTTCTATTATCATTTTCCTCCTTTCTTAACGTGTACACTTTAAAAAGTTGATTAGTTAAATTACGATAATTTATAAATTACTATACATACTTCATACTTTGGATAATTATAATAAAATAATAAAATTAATAATTTCGACTTTTAATATTCAGATTATTTTTCAGACTAGTCAATAGAGAATTGCATTAAATACAAGTATAGTATTTCGCGTTAATACGCAGTGCCTTGCTCTCTAATAATTTTTGTTAATTAACAAATTCAAATCTTTAACATTTAAAATATATATGTAATAATTATATTAGTAATATATAAATATTTACATGTAATAATATTATTAATAATGAAAATTTACTATTCATTTATAAATAAATCGTACTATCTCCACGGTTGTACATCGATTAGTTGATAAAAACGGACGAATTTTAATATTTAATTACATCACACAATATTTTTTTTGTTATTAACAAAGATGCAAAAGCATCTGAATGTTATAGTTTTATTTTTAACTTTAGTATGACGCAATCGAACGATTAATAACTGCCGAGAAGAACAAAGTTAAGAATATAAGTACCTGTAATTTAATTATGTTTTTATTTATTACCATTTTTTATTTATTGCCTGGATTTATTTTTTATTATTAATATTATTGTTATTATCATCGTATATTTTTTTTTTATTATTATTGTGAGCAATTAACGCTGCATTTCACACAAAATCCGATAAATATTTCTTGATTCTTGAATTAATATTATGTTTATAATAGATAAAACTGTTTAATTTTAATTAAAACATTTAAATAACATACTTTGAATAATTTAGTTTATCAATTCAAGATCAAATATCGGGTATGTAATTCCTAACACAGTCCAATACATTTAAAAATGTTTACACGTCACATTTTTTTTTTCTTCAATTTCTTTTAAGATTATTATTATCATTACGATTATTTTTAGTCGCGTAATGTTATGTTTTAACGGGAAAACGCTGGTAAAGTATTTGTGTAATTTAAAAACCAAACGTCGGCTAAATTTTACCCTCAGGATATTGCGCAAGAATTACGACCAGCGCAACTAGAACGCGAGTCAGTAATGCTGCCAGGTGAATTGCCCGGTGTTGTCAGTCCATTGTGACCCGCTCCGACGAACCGCAACTTTCGATGATGAGATCCAAGGCTCTTGCTTGAATTTTGCGATCTATTACAACGTAATTGCGATGTCGTCGTCATTGCATACGACTTTAAGTGTGATTTAATGGACTTGGGTAAAGGCAATTGGTCTATCTCATAAACCGTTGTTCTGGCAACAATCGTACGGCATGCTATCTCTTGTAATGTGAGAACTGAAATCCAACAAACAAACAAATAAAAAAAAATATTAAAATATACTAACAACCTTGCAGTAACTATGCGACTGCCGTGACTTGTGAACTATAAATAAATAAAATTTTGCTTCATTAAATAATGATTTTTTTTAATTGTACTGTACTTTCTTAAATATTGATGTTTTTAAAGATATAAGCTCATCTTGAAGTTACACTGATCAAAAGCTTCCATTTAAGTACCCACATGCATTTTGATATATTTTTCATATATTCATATATATAAATATATAAAATATATGAAAAATTAATGTGGGTACTCAAATGAAAGCTCTTGATGAGTGTAACATCAGGATGAGCTTATATCTTTAAAAATGTCAATAGTTCACAAGACACAAGGTCATTTCTTAACTATGTATTTAGAGATGAAGTATTTCCGAATGCAGCCTAAATTCCTATCATCATAAATTGACTATCAGTGAGAATAATATGAAATCTTGAAAAGGCACAAATTCAAATTAAGACCTTTGCAATAACACTAAATTTCACTAAAAAAACCGATTTTATCATATGACTATCCTGGATCTAAAATTTTTCTCCTTCTCTTAATAATATAGATTAATTAATCATTTTTATTTTAATACCTTTGTTCGATCTCCAAAGTCTTTCCATGCCATTGCGGTGTAATGCCATTCGAGATAACGCCGAAAAACTTTCCCTTATGTTAAAATCGCACAAAGGCGATACTTCAAAAAATGCCATATGATTTTTAGCCGCGTATATTTCTGCATCTCGCTCTCCTACTTGTCTTTTGAATGCCAGGTGAAGTCGATTGCCGACCAATACTTTTGGTACACCTGGAGCATGCTGCGCATTATACAAAAAATATATATTTATAAATAAGTTTGAAAAAGTCATGTTAATAATCTAAAATTATAATTATTTTTTTTTTTAAGGAGAAGCAATAATTTACACTAGCTAAAATTTAAAAATAAATTTTTAAAAAATACCTCTTCGACTTCTTTTAACCATCGATCAATCCCATCAAATGACCATTTATTAGTAATATCATAGACTAAAAGTATTCCTTGGGCACCTCGGGAGTAAGATCTAATTATCGTACAAAATCTCCCTTGCCCCGAGGTATCCCATAATTGTAACTTGACTCTCTTCCCATCGAGAAGAATAGTGGTAGTTTTGTACGCTGAAACAAAAAAAAAACATTACATACTTTTATTTTTTATAATATATAATAAAATAATGATCATAAGTGAAGCAAGGTCAGCGGATAGATGCGACACAGGTGGATTTTTCTAGTGGTACGTGTAAACAATGACACCGAGCTGTGGGAATTTTATGCGTAAATGTATTTATGAATATGACCAAAGGAAATACAAGTGAATAAAAGTAAAGTAACGGAAAAGGAGCTGAGCGAGTCACCTCAAGGTAAAAGGCAAAGGTATAGTGATAATAATATATATGTATAATATAATATATAATAATAATAATAATAATAACACTGAAGTTAACAGATATTAAAATTTTTTTTGAAATTTTAAAGAAATTAAATTATTTAAAAAAAAATTTAATTAAAAAGTTTCACATGTGAAAATTAATAAAAATTACAAGTGATAATTTTTAAAAGCATTTTTTTATTATAATTAATTTGTTAAAAAAATTTTTAAAATTGACAGCTGAATGCTAACTTCAGTATTATTATTATTATTATTATTAATAATACTGAAGATGACAGATATTAAAAATTTTTTTGGAATTTTATAACAATTAAATTAAAAAATTTCACATGTGAAAATTAATAAAAATTACAAGTGAAAATTTTTAGAAGCATTTTTTTATTGTAATTAATTTGTTAAAAAATTTTTTTAAATTGACAGCTGATCGCTAACTTCAGTATCAATAATAATAAAAAAAAAAAAAAAAATAATAATAATAATAATAATAAAAAGAGCAACAATGAAATAAATACATGTGTATGTGTATATACCACCGCAGAAAGGAGACTCGGAAGCTCCGTCCTCGAGGCCGCTGAGAATTTCTTGTTTCCCAACGTCACTGTCTCCAACCAGAAGGAACTTTAAAAGATAGTCGTATTGTTTCTCTTGACGAGGCTTCGTTGGGGCAGCCTCACCCGCAGCCATAATAATCCAATATCACAAACCCTACGCATACTGCAAGCCACCCTCTGAGCGAAAGTCGCCCCCAGAGACTTTTTTTTTTTTTTTTTTTTACCAGATACTCTTGATTTTTTAATGACCTCGATAAGTGGTTGACGACACACGATACACCAGGACATATCCTTTGTCTAAGCGCACCAAGTAAGAGCACTCTTTAATTACAAACTACGTACTGAATCGCTGATCGCTGGATACTCAATACTCAAAAATGTGGGCTCAAGATGTGTACTCCCTACTTATACTTTCTCAACATCTGCTTCACTGGATTTTTTTGTCCACACATCACATCACATCAAAATAACCCATTCCTCGCCATTCCATTTCATTCAGTTGTTACACGATTGGTTGTTACGATTATTCTGTTCTCTATCTATATGTCTGTCGTTTTTTTCATCAGACTAAAGACTGTCCAGAGACCTGTACAGTGTACTGAAACTGCTGACTACCTCCAGGCGAATAAAGAAGTCATACTAATAATAAATACGACAAGGACAGACTAGATTGTTATACAGGGTTTATTTTTAACTTCTGTTGGCGCGCAATATCTTCGGTGGGTAATTTTTAGTTGTTTGCTTCGCCTGTGGGGGGCAGACAAACTTGTTGATGTTTATTTTTATTTTACATTATTTTACATCGCAAAACTTGCAGCAGGATACAGGATTGTTGTTAAAATTTTTTTATTCAACAATTGAAATTGTGTTTTATTATAATTTATATTTTTTGATTATTTATTGAGTAATTATTGAACTTTACAACAATTTTGATTTATTTTTTTTAAACGTTTATTTGTGGAAGTTTTAAAAATTTTATTGTAAGTATAACCTATATATTTTTTTTATGATTAAAAAAATAAAAGACATAAATTGTAATGATTAGAATCAGCTGATATTTAGAAATTTTTTAATTTTATTTGATGATATTAAATTGATAGCTGTCAATTATTTAAATTTTCATAACAAATCAATTACAATACTAAAAGTGCTTCTAAAAATTATCACTGATCATTTTCTTCAATTTTTACAGGTGGAATTTTTTTATTTAATTTTTTTTTTTTACAACAATTTAATTGATGAGGCTGAAGTAGCAGACACTTGACAATTTTTTGATTTTTCTTGAAAAATGAACTAGGCATAGAAAATTATTTATAAAAATGTTCCATTTATAAAAAGATTCCAAAGATTAAATTTTTAAATAAAATTTTCTTGCTAGAATTTGTTTGTTAAAAAAATTCTAAAAATTATTATATGTTTCTCAACTTCAGTGTCATTTTAATTGTTATAAAATTCTGAAAAAAATTCTAATGTCTGTCAATTTCAGTGTCATAGTCACTTCACCATTTTTTAATTTTTTTTAACAAATAAATTTGTTCCAAAAAAATGACAGATATGAAAATTTTTTTAGATATTTATAGCAATTAAATTATTATAAAAAAAATTAAATTAAAAAGTTTCACATGTAAAATTTAATAAAAATTACAAGTGAAAATTTTTAGAAGTATTTTTTTACTGTAATTGATTTATTAAAAAAATTTTTTAAATTAAAAGCTGACTGCTAACTTCACTATTATCTAAAAATTTGGATTAAAAATTTTTTTTAATTTCTACACGTCAATTTTTTTTGCCACAATTTACTTATTACAAAAATTTTTTAAATTATCAAATATCTGCTCAATTAATTTTCATTTTTATTTGACAAATTAATTAGTTACACAAAATTGTTTTTAAAAAATTACATTAATAATCGTAATTAAAATTTTTTCTAAAGATTTTTGTTATAGTTAATTTGATAAACAATTATAAAATTTTTCTTAAATTAATTACAAAAATTACGTAAAGTATTTTTAAAAAATATTTTTTTTTTCACATTTATACAATTTATTTAATTAAAATTTAATTTATTTAAGGATAAAAAAAGTCAGCTGATTTCTACTTTTATAATCAATTATTTATGTTGATAATGAGATCTCAACTAATTCCAGTAATTAAAATATTTTTCATTTGAATATTTTAGAAAATGGTTTGTGAAAAGTGTGAGAAGAAACTTGGAAAAGTAGCAACACCAGACCCATGGAAATCTGGAGCACGAAACACAGTTGAAGGCGGAGGAAGAAAAATAGGAGAAAACAAAGCTTTGTCATCTAAGTCACGATACAATCCCTACACAGCTAAATTCGAAACCTGCAGGATATGTCGGCAAAAAGTTCACCAACTCGGGTCACACTACTGTCAGTCGTGCGCTTACAAAAAAGCCATTTGCGCCATGTGTGGTAAAAAATTAATGAGCACTAAAAGCTACAAGCAATCTTCTACATAAATTACTTACTTTATGTAATTATAAAGATAAAATGACAATTTTAATGAATTAATTTAATTAAAAAAAAAATAAGTCGATAGAATGACGTGAAAATGATAAATTTTATTTTGTTATATAAATGGTAATTGTAATTACTTACAATGTATACTATTATGACAAAAAATGTACAATGTTACGTTACATTATTCAATAACAATTGATTAATATAATTTATAAGATAACTTAATAATTATTGTCAATATATTTTGATTTGTTTTTATTTAAAATTTGTTAAACATTTTTTAGAAAAAATATTCTCTACATTTAAATATTTTGGGGATATTATTAAATGTACCTATTGTCCCATTACATTTAAATATATTTACTTATTTCTATTTTTATTATTTTCAACAGCTAAAGTATTACAACTATTATCAATATTATTATAATTATAATGAATTTATACAGTCTGAGTATTTTTATAAATATATACAATTGATCAACGGTTAGAATAGATTATTAAAAAAATAATTATCATCCCTTTAAAAAAAATATATATATAATTCTGCGGCACCATAACTTAAATTATTCTACGAAAATAAAGAATTTACAAACGAAACAGACAATTAATTATCATTAATTTTAAACCATTGACATTAATAAAAAAAAAATTTAATTTAAAAGAAATTGAAAAATAAATTAATACTACGATTAATTAAAATCCTAATTACCCATAAAATTCATGCTTACAAAGCATCTATATAATTGTTTCGCTTTTCCACTTAATCAACAAATGTTTACATGCATATGTAATTATAAATATAAATATTAATGAGCAGTGAATGCAATACTGACAATTTAGTGTGCTAAATAAAACTTTTACTTCATTAAATAGTCAATTAGAAAAATTATTGAAACCAATTGCCACGATAGATTTTTTTTTTTTTTTTTTTTTTTTTTTTTTTTTTTTTTTTTTTTATGGCACATAGCTTCTTCTTTCATAAATTAAACAGTATTTGCGTATCTATAAATAAACGCATCAGTAATAACATTTAAAAATAATCTAAATAATTGTTCTTACTTTTGTTATCTAAAACTAAAATGAAAACTATCTATGATTGACAGTAATTTGATACTGCATTAAAATACGATTATTTAAAAATATTAATATAAAATGAAATATATCAAGTGACTATTGCTATTATTACAAATCAACCAATTGAATATTACTGGTGGAATATTTTTTCATCGCCTGATGCAACGACAATATTAGTAACCGATTGTGGTTGACTGGATCCATTACCCCAAGGATTTTGCTCCTTATTATCGCCTAAATAAATCCAATGATCTATTTTCTTGCTACCGGTAGAATTACTATCCAATTTATCCGTCGACTCGATAAGATTTTTATTAGGAGTTTTGTATTCAGATACATAAACAACCTGTTTATCATTAGATTTATCTTTGAGTGCTTTAGAAGCGTCGCTTCTTCTCGGAGGTACGGGTGGCTTTCTACCAGGCATTGACTTTCCATTTGACGTCACAGTGACTTCACCTTTAAGCGCAGGTTTACTGTCACGATTGCTCTCAAGATCTTCGGGCTCACGAATGATCTCCCTGCTCGGTGAAACTTTTATTTCAGTAATGTACGTCATTTTACGCGGTGAATCTTGATTGCCGAGTGGAACACTTGAAATAGTAGGCTTAGCATCAATTTGATTGAACTCACCGGATTCACCAACCAGACCACTGTCCTCACTGTTTTCGCCACTGGAAACACTAACGTTGCTGACATTGTGCCGATCATTACCCGGAGACTGGGACTTGCTGTTGACAGTAACACTCGAGCCAATATCACACCCGTCGTCGACTTCTTCCTCATTTTCAACGGCATTCATTTTAACAGTCATTCTTTTTTCAATTTGATCCTCAATAGCTTTGTAATACTTTTCTTCATCGCCAATACGATTACTCAGACTGTCAGCGGTATCTGTGTCACCAGACACCAGACGACTGTGAAGAGAACAACTTTTGTTGTGTTGTTCATCTCCGTCGCAGTACGGACACCTTCTGTTGATTATTTTCTTCCTCATTGGCTCTTCATTCACCTCCTTTAAGCCAGCATACATTGACGAATCATTGACGTCCCCGTTAGTCTTCTTACCGAGATCATTTTTTGTTTCTTCCTTTGCAGGCCATTCACTAGCATGCAGATCAAAAAATCTCAACGCTTTGCCGAAAGACTCGCTCACTACCGGCGAATTAATTACCATTTCTTCTTCATTGTCGTCAATCACAGGTACGACGTCCTCATCTTGCTCGACCGTAAAAGGTTTCGCCTGTCTGAAATCCAGTTCTATTTCATCCAAGCTCGGATTTTTAATCGTCTCTCCATTATTAACAATTCTCGCCAAAGAATTGTCCTCGTCGGGATTAAACGACCTTTCAACAGCAATAAAATCCCTCGTAAGACTCTTACTCAGCGGTAAATTATAAAGCTCAATACTGCAATCGTCATTCTTATCGAGGACTTGCGTCGGATTTGATGAAGTCATACCTTCTTTTAATTTTATCTCTACCGCAGATTTAGATCGTTCGAGTGTTCCGCTACTCTTCTTTCTTATCTTCGGCTTAATTTCAACATCATCAGAGTCCATTTTATTCCAGATAGCGTCTTCCAAAGTTCCCCACTCGCTTGATTTCTTCAATTTTCGCCTGTCGAATGTGTCAATTTCATCGAGCTTAGTGAGATCTTCGGTTACCTCTGTGATATCTTCAGACGGCAAGGGTGTTTTGCGTTTCCTCAGTGACGTATCAGTCATATCAAGACTCTGAGCTCGCTCTAGAGTCGAAGAGCTCTTAGCCTCATACTTGGACAAATCTCCTAGGCTAGCAGCTTTCCTGTACCCGTCGTCAGTGTCATCGTCGTCGGCGATGTGAGGTATCGGCGTGTGGTGAATAGTAATATCAGCAGGATTAAGTTCTATTGTTGTAAAACTGTCCTGAGTTTCATTGTCAGTGTCCGATTCAGAACTGCGTCGTTCAGACGAACGTTCCTTCAATCTCGACTGTCTTGCTTGATTTTCGCTAGTATCACGTACTTTAACGACATAGTCATTTAAAGATTCAGTGTAATCTGTAATACTTTCAATTTTATCATCAATATCTTCCCTGTCGTTTTTAAATATTTCATATTTACCCGGACTTTCTTTCATCGGAGACCCGGGAGGCGCTGGAGCTTTTCTCTTACTCTTCTGCGGGCTCTTATCTTCAAAATCACCCGGATACTCTACTGAAGTTAACTTCGGAGATTTGAGAAGCTCAGCGCTGTTTTTCCGATTTCTTCTCGCTGCGATTGCCGCGTTATGCACCTCAGCAGGAACTTCCGATGGAATATCAACGAGCTCAGCGGTTAATTTATCACTCTGATTAATTAGCTTACTGTCAGTTGCATCGACACTTTCACCAGCTTTTAATCCGGCATTATCACGCTGCTGAATACGCTCAACCGTAACTTTACCATCTTTAACGGGTTTAGTGTCAACGGGATTTAAATTTTTACTGTTTATTATATTTTTTTCAGCATCTGTTTTACGTGAGTTGTGCCGTTCAAGATTGGTATTATGTTCGTTCTGATTTTCAATTCTGTAAACGGTATTATCGAGTACAGGCAGTACTTTGATCCCAAACTTGAAATGATTATTATTATCCTTGGATTCTTCGTGTCGGCGCTCAAGCGTATGGCTGCCAGGAGTCGACTTGGAAGACTTTAAGGTTGAATTCATCGTGGAATAATTCGAGCCAAGTGATTCGTTTGGATCGGCTATGAAAAGCCGCTTAGCTGAGTTTTTATCGACTTTTGAAAGTTCTGGAATTGATTGACTTCTGTAAAGTGGATGGCAAATTCGTGAAGGAGTTGGCCCAACTGTTTTCTTCAGCAAAGTTGTAGGTCGTGAACTGGTACCGCCACTTTCAACTTCCAGCTCTACATCGTACGGTGAAGCGTAGCTGAGAATAGTTAATGCATCTTCGTAGACCATGCTTCTAAAGCTGATTTTAACGCTGGCTATCCGGTCACCTGTAATGGATAAAATAGTTAATCTATAAGTATATAAAACTGGTAATTTAATTCTGAAGATAGAGAAGCTAACGTACGGCAAGGTTTTACAATCTAAAACAGCGATTTACTCTACTTACTGCGCCCGATTTATCAAACGCAGTGTTTAAATGGTATTTAACACGCGTCTTATTATATCAGCGGACGATTTCACCGCATTACATGCAATGGAAGAAATACTCTTAGCTCTTAACTCAGGCATATCCATACACACATACACACTTGCTTGCAATACAGTACACACATTGAGAAAATCTCGCCTTGGAGTTAATCAATGACTAAGTCACGATATACTGACCTGGATGAATCCGACCGGATTCTGAGGCGGGACCGCGATGAAGCAGGTCTTTAACGAAGATACCTTCTCTCATGTTTCCACACACATTGAAACCCAGCCCTGTAAAATCTCGGCTTCTCAAACTTATCACGCTAATTCGCGTGGCGTTTGCCTGAAAATTAAATCATCAGATTAATTAATTAATTTGCTTGGTTGCTAATTAAATAATTTGTTAATTTATCTATCATTAAAGAAATCTGCACGCTGATCAGTCAAATCAATAGAATTATCTTCTTTAAAATTTAGTGATAAAAAATATATAAAACTATTATAAAAAAAATTTATTAGAATTATTTATCTAATCTATTTTATTTAACATGGACAGCGATTGAATTTTTTTAATAAAATTTAATAAATATAAAAGAAGAAATAAATCTTACGCCGAGACAAGAATCGTCAAGTGTTTTTCTTTTGTCGAATTTATTTCCCGAGCCAAGACCGAGAGACGACCAAGGGGAAGACCATTTCATTGAATCCTTGGTCGGAGTTTCTGTCGAGATGATTGACAACGGCCTATCAATTTGCCGATTTTGCGCGGGTGTCGCGTCTTTGAAACACGGATTATCAAATGCATAGGCATCCTCAACAATCTCCGGGTCTGTCACCAACACTAAGTGATTTCCTGAAAAAGATAAAAAAAAGCCGTAAATAAAATAAAATCCTTAACAATAAGTGGCTTTTAATGTAATGTAATGATTATCACATTAAATAATTGCATATGATGATAAATGAGTCGCCGTGGCTATATTAAATTATACAAACTCTGATTATACCAATTGACATCGTGACTCTCGTGTAATCATTTATTACAACGAGAATGCATCAGGTAATCTATTAACACAATGTTATCATCGTGATAAATTTAGAATTTAAAATTATTCTCTTAGTATAACTTAAGCGTTACTTGTATACACAGAAAAAAAAAAAATTTAACACGTGAATCAAGTAAATAATTTTGAAGAATTTCATCTTCATGATTTGAGTAGAAAAATTTTTAAACTAAGAAATTTTTCTTGGTTTAAATACATTTTATTTAATTCAAGAATTTTTCAAGTTAATTTTTTTTCTTTCAGTGTACTTATTTAAAATTTCCTACTAAACGTAACATAAAGAAGAAATAATAATAATAAACTTAATTTCACATGACAAAGAGGCGGTGAGTCAATTTAGTGTCAAGGTTTTACTTCCACCCAAACCAATAGTTAGCCAATCGAAACCTAAATTTATACTTTTATTAAATCTCCGATATCATAATGCACGGACCGCCGGCTGCAGTTTTATTTTGTCCGCCAATAATTACAGTCACTACCAATAAACAGAGCTCTATCCGATCGATTAATTGATCAGATTAGTTGGAAAAATTTTTTACAATATCATAGCCAAATATAAAAAGTAGCAGAGGTAAACGGAAGCAACAATGCCTTATATACTATTGATTGCCAGTACGTCATCTGAATCTGGCGGATCCCACAAGGCCATGTTTAGTAGCAACATCATAACAGGAAGGAAACGCATTCCTTTAGCACGCGTTCCCGCTACACCTGCTCACTGTACATTATATATTATATCCTTTACCATTACATTGCTTACTCGATATTATAATATTCACTCCCGCCAATCATACTCAAGACATCATGCTCCACACTCTAACATTTTTTACATCAATCAGACAAGTACGAGTATGTATGATTTCCGAGCAACAACTTAAATGTTGATTCATATCCGTAGTTAAAAAAATATAATCATTCCAGATAATTTCTTCTTATTCAATGTTTATTTATAATTTTCACACTTTTCGTCGGGAGTTTTGAATGTACTGAAAAAAAAAAAAAAAAAAAAAAAAAAAAAAAATATTAATATACTATTAGAAGATAAAATGACTATTATACTATTAAAAAGTATTTAATATTTAATAGTACAAGATTAGTGAAGAAAAAAAAGTATAATTTATAATGTAAGATCTATTATCTACTCAGCATTGCGCAGAAGATATATACCACCATATGTATCATATCCACATTATGTAATATGTGTGAGAGACCAATCACGTAGGCCAAGTGTGCGCAATCGATGACTGTATGCTGATGATGTGATGCCGAAGCACAAAAAAAGATTGATGAGCAGCAGTATTAAGATGAAGAAAGATAAAAGTATTTCATCCACGTTTACTCAAAGATGCAAATTATGTTATTGCTTCAATATTCTGTCAACGTTGCTGCATATTCAACAAGTACTAAACTTATATTCACCCATCTGCAGATATAAAATATCTTAATACAGTAATGTTGTGTGCATTAAGTACTGTTTTGTTAATCATTAACTATATATTAGTTTTCTTCATTCGTACGCTGAGAAACTCTGTAGCACTGAGTACTGCACAGTAAAAACTTTTGTGTTAAATATTTAACACTTTTTTGTGTTAATTTAACACAATGAATGTTAAATTTACACATAAAATTGTTAAATATTTAACACAAAATTTTTTACTGTGTGATAGACTGAAAAAAAATTAACTTGAATCAAGACAAAAAATTCTTGAATTAAAAAAAATTTATTAATTTAAGAATTTTTTTACTCAAATAAAGAAGATGAATTTCTTCAAAATTATTAACTTGATTCAAGTAAATTTTTTTTCTGTGTACTGATGCTAATACACAGTAAAAAATTTGTGTTAAATTTTTTGTTAAATATTTAACACTTTTATGTGTAAATTTAATATTTATTGTGTTAAATTAACACGAAAAAGCGTTAAATATTTAACACAAAATTTTTTGACGCATTGACGCAAAATTTTTTACTGTTTTTTTGAAGAAATTCATCTTCTTTATTTGAGTAAAAAAATTCTTAAATTAACATATTTTTCTTAATTCAAGAATTTTTTGTCTTGATTTAAGTTAATTTTTTTTCAGTCTATCACACAGTAAAAATTTTTCGACGCATTGACGCAAAATTTTTTACTGTATATTATATTTACCAACACATTCAACACAGTGAAGACTATCAACACAGCGTGAATTAGTAATTAGTTTATTACTGCAGCGTAGAAGAAGTAAAGACCAAAACTCATACTTCAGTTACAAGTATAATGTTTTATAAATATATTTATTTATATTTTTATGGTCTCGCTGGATTTTTATCAGGATTTTTTCATTTGTCACAGCATAATTATTATTTCCATGCTTGATTGATCCACGAAGCATACAATATTAGATATTATGCAGCATGGAGTGCACTTTGATCATAATGCTAATGTACAATGGAGTATAATACATCAGAGGACAAGTGGATATAATACATTGCACAGCAACGATGCGATGAAATGTCTGTTAGTTGTCTTGCTGTTACTCTGTTTTCTTCTTTTTGAAGACAATTATGGCGTTACATACTCCAAATAAAAATTGCGGTTAATTTAAAGTAACATCAGCCATGATATAAGTGTCGAGGAAAAAAGCGGCTTAAGTAATTGTTGACTCACTCTCCTGATTTACTATGAAAACAAGATAAACGATTAGTCGGGGCAGGATAGGATGTAATAACGAGCAACGAGCTGGACATAAGACATAAGACAAGTAAAGCTAAGGCGAACGAGGCTACGCCGTTGACGGTGACGCCAGTGGGCGCATACCATGGGCGCCAAGGTGAGCTGGCTCGCGTTTCCCCTCTTCACTTCGCTCTTCTATACCCAGATCGTTCTTGCTCGCTCTTCACCGTGCCTTATTCTACATCTAAACCATCAAACCCTCCTATTCCATCTCACTTCTGCTCAGCTGCATGGACTTGTATAAATATATGTACAATAATACAGCAGAGACGAGTAGAGGCTCTAGTCTGTAAAGAGAGTCTGCTGTATTGGCTCAGCCACTCAACTTGGGACCAAACTCCAGCCCGGTAACCAGAGGATCAACTCTCAAAACATTTTCCCTCAAGTTCTGTCCAGCCGTCAATGTTTTTATTTTTTACCTCTACTCTCCAGACTCCATCTGGACAACTTGCCTTAGATCTACGACAATTGGTATGTATCTACTTGGAGAACCGGTAGAAATGACGTCTCAATGGAATTTAGCTGACTTAGAAGTTTGTTATTGATGCATTTAACTTACAAACAAACCAACCGGTCAACAAGCTACATTACCACCAGATTTCTCGATACTTTTCACCGGATTTGATGTTGTTATTGTTGCTGTTGATGTTGTTGTTGTTGTTGTTGTTGTTGTTGTTGTTGTTGTTGTTGTTGTTGTTGTTGTTGTTGTTGTTGTTGTTGTTGTTGTTGTTGTTGTTGTTGTTGTTGTTGTTGTTGTTGTTGTTGTTGTTGTTGTTGTTGTTGTTGTTGTTGTTGTTGTTGTTGTTGTTGTTGTTGTTGTAGGTCTACGTCTGTTTACGGCGAATTGTAACGTGGCGAGGCCAACCGCAAGTCGTTTGCAATTGCCTTTTCCGAAGAGCAACCACCAGTCTTAGTCTTTACCTCGTTCACTTGTATCGGACTCCAGTAAGTAAGTGAATCAAAAAAACATCTACGGTAAATTTAATCAAGTTGCTTTGAATTATTTCATGTTACTCTTTGCTCAATTTTTGTTTTAATTTGAGGTCATGATTAAGCTCGTTATTAATGTCATTGTCATTTTTTTATTTACCGAACTAGCAAGATCATTATCAAAAATAAGTATTAAATAGTAATATGAAGATTAGCTTTTAGAAAGGATGTCACAATCGGATTTTTACGTAAACAAAATTTAATTATGAAATGGTAATTTTATTCTATCTTATTCTTAATTTTTTTTTTTTTTTTTAAGATTCTATCATACACCGTTAAATAATTTAGAAATTTATAAATAGAAGGATTAATTTTATTTTTAGTTAAGAATTTATATAAGATAATTATATTAATTTTAATTAATTTTTTGGAGTAATATACATAAATAAAATTAATATTACCATAAATTGTCAATAAATATTTTTATGAAAATTAATTCAGCAGATATTTGATAAATTTAAGAATTTTTGTAACAAATAAATTAGAAAAAAAAATTGACATGTAAAAATTTTAAAAACAATTTTTCGGAACAAATTTATTTGTTAAAAAAAAAAACTAAAAAATAATCAAGTGATTGTGAACTTTAATGTAATAATATTTGTATCAAAATAAAAATTTCGAGCTTGATCATGATCTCAAATTATTTCTTGTACTTGAGACTTTTAATTTGCTATTCATGAGTTCATGAATATTATTTTGATTACAGAACTTGAGGATTTGAATCTAAGAAGACTCGTTGAAAAATTTTTCAATTGGTTGACGGGATGAATAAAGGCGCACCTTGCCCGAGATGAAATTCCTACAGCTCTCTCAGTGTAGTTATAGGGCACAATGCTCAACATCCAGAACAGCTAATTGTCACGTACAGGGAGCGCCGATGTAATAGTTCGTTCATACATATATATATCCATTTGGGCGGGTTAACGAGAATATAAGCAAAGGATTGTGATAGCAAGATGTGATTATGCAAAAATGCAAGGCGTGGCGTTTTGTAAACTGAAATAAAATAAAAATAGGTACATAAATAAATAAATATTGTATAAATAAAAAAAATTATATTAGTTTCAACAAATACTCACTGCAACGTTGACCGGTCACGCGTCGCCAGCTTGCAGACTCTCTTAAACTCTTGTACTTGTTCTTGCGGTCATTTAGCTCTTGTATTTACTTCTATTTTCTATCCACAGTATTATGTGCTGATGCATACAAGCCAACATTTAAGCGACGATAAACGTTCATAAGTTTTACTGCTGGATAATTAATTTTAAAATATGTACTGAACTGGAATTATTTTTTTTTTTTATTTTTCTGGGATAATCGTTTGTCTACTGGCTGAATTTTTCAATGCAATAAAGATAAAGATGGTAAAAGAATATTGAATTTGTGATTATTGTCATGTGTACAGTAAAGTCCACGTGTGTATAAAAATAAGTCAATAGAAAAATAAAAAATGAGAGCGTTGAGATAATACAATTATTTGATAAATCAACAGATAAGATTTCAAGGGATATCAACAGGTGATTTTCTATATCTCATACCAAATAATGTTACAACAATTTATGAGTTGAGTTGTAGAGACGAAAAATACGGGCATGATGCCTGATCTCTGATGTCTTGTCTCTAATCTTGGGCTTAAGAGCTGAGAACTGATTGCACATATTTTATTTATATTTTTTTCACTCCTAATAGTGATGCGAGAAATTCCTAAGAGAGCCTCTACTCCTTCGTGAGTGAGGAAAGCGTGGGACATCTGCTTCGAGGTATATTCTCATTATGTTACACGTACCTCTGCTCATGAGACGACGTCCTACATTCGCGTGTTTTATTTATAATTTGTTCCATCTCATAACACAAACAATAACATTAAAATAACAACAACAACAATCATAATAAGTATAATAATAATAATAATAATAATAATAATGATAATAAATTTATTCATTATCATTGAAATTTATATAGAAGCTTTTAAATTTACTAGTCTTGATAATTTGACTTTATCGAAATGAAATAAATCTGATAAAAAATTCCAAGCCATCGAAACACATCGGATGAACGGGGTTTCGGTTTTAAAAAATTTTATATAAATATATGTCTGTATATATAGATATAAAAGTAAAAAATACGAGTGGACCACAGTCGTCAGAAATCCGGTATTTTGCGCGCGTGACCAGGCTACCTGTTACATTACGACGAAGAAGAACAGGCTGATGATGATTATGAAGAAGAAGAAGAAGAAGAAGAAGAGGCGGACGCCCGAGAAGGATAAAAATGAAGAAGACTAAGTGTTGTACACCTTAAAAATAAGGTTTCACCTGTCGAAACACGTATAGAATATTTTTTCCCACAGTCGACAGATTTTTCCTTCCTCCAAACTTTTGACAAATAAAAAAGAGCCAATAAATATATACCTAAAAAAAATAATAAAAAGATAGACGTTAAATAATAATGATAAAAAATATTTGGACGTAAGACTGGTTGAGCGATAAAATTTTTTGTTATTTACCGATGGTGGTGGTTTTCGTATCCGCATTTCGCGCGTGAGTATGATCCAACGAACCAGAGAAATAAATAAATAAAGTAAAAGATAATAAATAAAATAAAAAGAGCAAAGACCCAAGACGTTGTGTTGGCTGTGGCGTACACGTTAGTCCTCTACTCGTTGTATACATACTCTTGGGTAATATAAAAGAATGCATACGCATCAGGGGCCCCTGAGGTGCATACCTGCCGCATGCCACCAGTGCTATCGGACTCAACGACCTGGCAGCGGGTTTACGGCAAATATCCCGATATACCCGCACAACCGCGCACTTTCTAAAAGCCTTGGTCGATTTCGCCAGCCAATACCTATATGTACACAATACTTGTACATACAAACATATCCAACATGTCTAATGTATACCTTCAGTGTACCATAATCCGTTGATCCTGCGGGTGAGTGCACTTGTTATTCAAAAGATCCTCAACTCAGATAAAAAATGGATCAGGTATATTTTGAATGAAGGTCGGGCGTATTCTCTCATTTCATTTTGTCGCTGTTTCATCGCATTGAGAATCTTTTACTATACGATTTGTATGTCTATGAGTTTAATAACACATGTGTACGTGTTATTAAATATGTAGACCTACGGCCCCAGGAGAAGGGACGTGAAAAACAACATAAATAAAAGAGCAGACTCGATGAACCTTCACGGTGAATTACCAAGTGATTTAAATATGTCACACTGGTCTACGTTCCATGATTAATGATCAGTTGATTTTTCAATTTATTTAATAACTTTTCATGTCCTTGGTATTAATCTGTAATTATTAAATATATATATGAGTATATTATACGTAGTGGGTATTATTAAATAAATAAATAAATTAGACGTATAGTTACAGAGGAATTTAAACTGATAGCATAGTTAAATTCCTTTAGTGAAAAATCAACAGGTATAAATCCCGGATGGCTTTTTAAAGTTAAAAGTACTAAATAAATGGGCTTTTAACTATTGAACACGCGGTCTAGGTAATATTTCTCCAGAAGAGGGAGGAGCTGAGAGGGGAAATGGGAAAATAGCTTAAATTCTTCAATACATTTCACTTTCCTACTGGTACTGTGTGGAACTAGCATGTATAATATAATATAATAAGGCCGGTACCTGATTGGTACTCAAATGCATGCTGCATACTGTAGTATTGTACTGGGCATGCCAGGATACTGGCTCGAAGGTTTTAACGAGTAGCTAGTAAAGATATAAACCGTGGTAACTCTGTTCCGATATAGATAAAACCTTTAGTTTATAATTGGAGCCTTCCGACGTTAACATGCTATTTGCATGAACATGGAAAAATACTAGAATTAATTTGTTTGCTAGTATATAGTATATAGTATATAGTATATAGTATATAGTTGAGGCTTAAGTTGAGCAGACCTAATACCAGAAAAACCAATTTGAATAGTCAATGCTAACTGAATAATATCTTTAGTATTATTTAGATATTTACTGGAGCATTGGAATATCTCATTCTCATTGCCAAGGGTAATTTTCACTCGAATATCATTATACTCTGAAATCTATAGCGATTGTAAATTATCTCCTGGAATCTTCCTCTTCATCTTTACTTGTTCTTGTTCTTCCTCGACGAGGGTATTATATACTCATGGCAAATGCGTGCTACTGAAGATTCCAATCTCTGCAATGGAAATCGGAGCTCTCTGCTCGTTCATCGAAGCACAACGCTTTTATTCACACAGTCTTTATTATACACCCATCCATATGTATAACATAAATGTATATGTATGTATGTACTAAACACTGGTGTACACTCCAGGATCGACAGAAACTCAGGTATTTTACGTGCTACGACATAAATATACGTGTCAAGTTATGTTTACCCATAGACCGTGAATCAAGAAACGCGACTGGCATCCACAAACAATAATATACATACGCAACTTGTATTTTATCAAACATAATAATTGTCCTCTTGCCGTAACCTGCCAATGTAATTTTTTTAATTTTTTTTTTTATCGCGGCAAAATTTCTCAGACAATCAATGACAACAAAACACTCGTAATAACTTGTCATTTGTTTGAATTTACATTAGTTTTTAAAATACTCAGGTGTCGTAAACAAATCTTTGAAGCCTTGAACTGTCTACAACAAGTACAACAAGTACAAGTTATCGTTATTTACTTTTTAAAACTTATAAGACGTACGTCTATTCCTCGTGCTGCAATTATAAAAAAACATTATACATTTAAATATTTCACCAGACCAGCGAATCATTTTTTTTTATATAACCAACTGCAATACATAATATCGGATAATTAGTACCGTTTATTTAAATTAATAAATGTAATAAAAAAATAATACTGAAGTTAGCCGTCAGCTGTTAATTTAAAAAAATTTTTTTATTCAATTTATTGTAATAAAAAAATGATTCTAAAAATTTTCACTTGTAATTTTTATGACATTAAATTTAGCTGTCATTTGACAATTTTTTTTATTTTCTTTAATAAATAAATTATTTAAAAATGGACTTGTAGGAATTTTAATAAATTAAAAATGCAATTTTTTAAGAAAATTAAAAAATTGTCAAGTGACAGCTAAATTAAATGTCATGTAATTTTTATTATAATTGCTTTATTATAAAATTTTTAACTATAAACAAATTATTATCCTTTACTGTGTTCTTAATAACTATATGAAATTTTCTATTTAAAAAATGTAACAAGGTTTGTGAAACAGACTGTACATCTAGTAATTAATAAATAAATAATGTAAAATTTTTAAATAATTTTATAACATTAAAGTTAGTTGTCACTTGATAATTTTTTTATTTTTTTTAACAAATAAATTTGCTCTAAAAAATTATTTTTAAAAAATTGCATTTGTAGTTATTTAAAATTTCTAAATGTTAATTTTTTTATAAATTATTTTTTGCCATGATTTATTTGTTACAAAAATTCTTAAAATTATCAACTATCAGCTAATTTAATTTTCATAATAATTTTTAATGTCTGGCAACTTCAGTGTCAATAATTTTCACATGTGGAATTTTTTAATAAAATTTTTTTTATAATAATTAAATTGCTGTAAAATTAAAAAAAAATTTTTAATATCTGTCAACTTTAGTGTCATATAAAAAATATAAAATCTTACCCTTGTGTTTGCGCCATTGGCGATATAGAAAAATAGTAACAGCCAAGATGAGGATTGTCGTTAAAAAAGTTCCAATAACAGCTCCAGCAATACTGCCTGGTCCATAGCAGAGTGTTCCCTGATCAGCCTCTTCCGCCATTCCGGTGTCGTCGTCGTACTCGTAATAATTATTGTAAAAAATATAAAGTCATATCGTTGAACAATTAATGCACACTTGTTCACTTGAAATAATTATTTACTCAACACGAAAATATCACACATAAGTTATATTAATAAATATCTTTCACTGTCGTCGCATTATCTGGATAAGAATAACTCCCGCGTGCTAGCTGTTGTTACATTAAGACATTTCACACGTAATTTATAACTTAAGTTAATAATTTACCAATTATTGTAGATCAATCCGATGAGATATCAGTGAAGATATAATAACAGAAGTGACAATTATCAATTTTATTTAATCAAATATTGAAGATATGAATGATAATGCCACGTAATCGGTGCCAATGCATATTATTATATTCTTGGCGAGGACACGATTAACTGGTATGCAGCGGGTACAGCAAACTCCGAGTGTTAACTCTGACTGTCAGAGAAGCGGTCTGGTACTTAGTCTCGAGGCTTCCAGCCAGAGCCCACCTCCTCCAGCCACCTCTAGCAAGTCCTAGTGTAGTGTGTTGTACAATCGCCGATATAATACCGCTGAGTACCAGTACTATACAGGAGATCCACCGATCCAACGTACACAGAATGGAGTACACAAGTGAAACAGGTAGGCGCATTCGGCAACAGGTGCTTGTTGCTTCCGAGTGGGGCTTAAATTTCGAGGTGCGGCAATTATTATTATATGTCGATTTACGTACTAATACGCACACACACACTTACCTCCTATCTTACTTCTAACTTCTAAGCCTTTTCTAGCACACTCGCTCATTTTAATTATTATTATGTCTTTATATTTCACAATTCAAGTGACGAACCTGAAATATATGTCACTGTATGTAAATAAATTCATATATTTATATATTTATGCTTATATATTTAAGTGACGTTTGATAAGAATTGTCTTTTATATTTACCTCGTTTGCTAATTGTTTAAATAAGAAAAATATTATTTTTTTTTATAAAATTTAGGTTAGAAAAATTTTTATAAGAAGAAATTTTCAGAGTTTTGTTTTTATTCTAAGACGCTGAAGTTAACATGAACATTAAGTTAGCCATTTAAAAATTTATAAATTTTTTTTATTAAAAAAATTCAATTTTAAAAAACTTTAAGAACTATAAGTGTAATTTTTTATAAATATTACTGAAGTCTAATTTAATAATTAAAAAAAAAAAATTTTTTTTAAATTAACAATGTCAGCTAACTTTAGTCTTATTGAAAATTAAGTTGGCCGACATCTAAAAATTTTTAGAATTTTTTTTTTATTACAAAATTATTTTTAAAAAAATAAAAGAAAAAATTTTACATGTAGAAAATTAAAAAAATTATATATGCAATTTTTTTGTTCTAATTTAATTATTAAAAAAAATTAAAAACTTTGGCTAATTTTATTATAATAAATTAAGTTAGTCGATATCTAAAAAGTGATAAAATTTTTTTTATTAGAAAAATTATTACAAAAAAATAAAAAAAGAATTTCATTTGTAAAAAAACTTTAAAAACTGTAAGTGCAATTTAAAAAAAATATTTTTTTGTTTTAATTCAATTGAAAGAAAATCAAAAAATTAAAAACGTCGGCTAACTCTAGAATAATAAAATTTTCTTTTCATTTTATAGAAATAAAATTATTATGAAAAAAATTATTACTACAAATTTTTAAGAGAATTTCTTTATTGTAATTGAACTTTTATAAAAACTAGAATTTGAATTTGCGCGCGCAAGCGCGCGCCTGAGTTTAGGGTTTACATATATTTTCATGCTTATGATATATTTGACCAATCACGTTACGAATAGTTTGCTTACATGATATATTTTCATATTTTTCATCTAAATTATAAGAGTGGATAGATTTAAAAAATTGACAGTTGTCAGTTAACTTCATTATCATTTTAATCTTGTGTTGGTAACTTATACTATTATTATGACAGACAAGAAAGTATACTAATTTATCGAAGCGCGCCCGTGTCAGTAATATAGAAACAAACCCGCATGCTTATACTGCGATGGCGCTGCAGTTGCAATTACTGGAAATTTGTTCGGTGGATTGTGAAAGAGAATCTTTTCCTTGCGCACACTTATCTGTGATTTTTTTTTTAATAATAATAAAAAAATAAGAATGCTTGACATCAATATAAAATTAAATAACATCAATCATAAGTATTATATAAAATATCTCCATTTTTTATAATTTACCGTAATGAGATCACTTTCAGTAATAAAATAATTATTGCAATAAATCTAAAAAAAATTAAAAAAATAAATTACACAATTAATGACAATAAAATATCCTAAACCAATGATAAAAAATGAATCAATGAACAGATATGGTCCACTGGTTGGCGCTATCGATGAAGGAACCAGCAATGTAAGGTTTATGGTATGTAATATAATTATTTATTCAATGATTAATCTTTTATGAGCAATCAATTAATTAATTGTTCTTTTTTTGGCAGGTGTTTGCAGCAGATACTGCTGAAGTATTGACATATCATCAAACAACGATACCACTGTTGAATCCTGAAGAAGGATGGGTTGAACAGGATCCTATTGCCATTATAAACGCCGTCAGAGAATGTCTGAAACAAACAGTAATTAATCTTGAGCAACTTAGGATAGATCCGGCAGATATAGTTGCTATTGGAGTGACAAACCAACGAGAGACAACAGTAGTTTGGGATTATGTCACTGGGGAGCCATTATACAACGCCATAGGTAATTATTTTACTCAATAATTATCAGAGAATAATATTATATATTATCGCTAATTGTGTTACATAAAATATCAATTAATACTTAATATAATTTGTTTGCTTAGTATGGATGGACACGCGAACTTCAGTAATTGTTGATGACATATTGAAAGGAATTCGTAATAAAAACATAAACTACCTCAAGCCGCTATGTGGTTTACCAATAAGCCCTTACTTTAGTGCATTAAAATTAAAATGGTTATTAAATAATGTACCTAGGGTACAAGAAACTATTGATAATAAACGTTGTATGTTTGGTACAATCGATTCATGGATTATTTGGGTAATTTTGGTAATTATTTACAAGTGGGGTCCACCCTATTTTTGACCATATCTACTTGGAAAAAATTAAACTGTAAAATTCACTCGAATTCTGGTTAATTTTTAAAATTTTAAACAGTAAAGTGGACATCGGGAATAACACTGAAGTTGATAGATATTAAAAATTTTTTTTGGAATTTTATAGCAATTAAATTATTAGAAAAAATTTAATTAAAAAGTTTTACGTGTGAAAATTAATAAAAATTACAAGTGACATTTTTTAAATTTAATTTTTTTGAAAATTTGTTAAAATTGTGATCAATTTTTTTTTTTAATTGTTCATTTTTTTGTATTTTTAAAATATATATATATATATATATATATATATATATATATATATATATATATATATATATATATATATATATATATATATATATATATATATATATATATCAATAAAATCAAATAGAAATTTCATTTTAAAAAAATGAAAATTGAAATTGTGGACCCCACTTTTAAATATTTACCGTAATTTTTTATATAATTTAATTATAAATAACTTTATTAAATTTTTTCTTGCAATTAATATTATTAGAATTTAACTGGTGGAGTAAATGGAGGCGCACACAGTACAGACGTTACCAATGCATCACGTACAATGTTAATGAACATAACGACCTTAAAATGGGATCCAACTTTACTTGCATTTTTTAATATTCCTAAAGAAATATTACCGCAGATCCGCAGTTCTTCTGAAATTTATGGGTTTATTCATGATGATATGCTTAAAGGTGTACCGATATCTGGTGTAAGTATTTGAATAATGATAAAATTATCTGCTAAATTATTAAAATAGTTATTTAAAATTTTACTATTAGTGCTTAGGTGATCAGCAGTCAGCATTATTAGGACAAATGTGTTTACAACGTGGTAAAGCTAAAAGTACATATGGTACTGGATGTTTTCTTCTTTATAATACAGGGACCTCGGTATGATTTATAATCATAATTATTATAATTATTATTTATTTATTAATGAAACATGGTTGATTTTAGATGGTACAATCTAAACACGGCTTATTAACCACAGTAGCTTATCAATTAGGACCAAAATCACCGCCAATTTACGCCCTAGAGGGCTCAATAGCCATAGCAGGAATAATTTTAGATTGGTTGAGAAATAATCTAAATATATTTATTGATAGTACTAATGATACTGAGTGTATTACTCATAAACGTTCGACGATGGACGTTACATTTGTACCAGCATTTACAGGTCTTTACGCTCCATATTGGAACAAAGATGCTAAAAGGTATGATTATTAATTTCAATAAATAATAATTTATTTATTAAAGTTATTAATTTTATCAAATAAAAATTAACAAACTTACACTCACGACGTGACTGCCGTGACTTGTGAACTATAAAAAATTAAAATTTTACTTTATTAAATAATGACTTTTGTTAAATTGAACTGTACTTTCTTAACTATTGATGATTTTAAAGATATAAGCTCATCTCGATGTTACACTCATCAAGACCTTTCATTTGAGTACCCACATGCATTTTGACATATTTTTCATATATACATATATCTAATATATATATAAATATATGAAAAATTGATGTGGGTACTCAAATAAAAGGTCTCGATGAGTGTAACATCGGGATGAGCTTATATCTTTAAAAATGTCAATATTTCACGAAATACAAGGTCATTCCTTAATTATGTATCTAGAAATAGAGCATTTTCGAATGCACCCTAAATACTTATCATAATAAATTGATTATCGATGAGAATGACATGAAACCTTGAAAAGGCACAAATTCAAATCAAAAACCGATTTTATCATATGACTATCCTGGAAACAAAATTTTTCTTATTTTCTTAATAACATAGATGATCTAATGGACTATCAATATATACCTTTTGGAATTATTACAGTATTATTTGTGGTATTACCTACAACACAACAAGTACTCACATAATAAATGCAGCTTTACAAGCTATTTGCTTTCAAATACGCGATATTTTAGAATCTATAAAAAAGGATACAGGCTTGACATTAGGAAAACTGCTTGTTGACGGATCCATGACCAGTAATAATTTATTAATGCAAATGCAAGCTGATATTTGCGGTATTCCAGTTGGTAATTAAGTAGTTTAATTTAACAATAACTTATTTATAATTAAGTTAATTATTAGTAATTAAAATGATTGAATAATTAATTGATTTAACAAGGAAGTCAGGCCTTTGATGAGTGAAACTTCAGCGCTAGGGGTTGCGATTGCTGCTGGCAGTGCCGATGGGATTAAAGTTTGGGATCTCAAAGTAGATACCGCTGTGTCAAGTGATATTTTCATGCCAATGATTGTTGATGATGGTAATTTATTTGTGTAATAAAACAGAAATGATCTAATAAATTGATTAATTTAAAAAATATATTTCAGAACGAGATATTTTGTATGAACAGTGGAAAATAACTGTTGAAAAAAGTTTTGGCTGGGAACCTTCCGATGACGCAAAGTGTAAGTAATTATTTATGTACTAGAAATTAATTAAAAAATTAAAAAATTTTTGCTTTTTTTTTTTTAGATGATGCTTCCACAGATATTTATAGAATAACGTCAGGTGGAATCTTCGCTTTAAGCACAATAATTATTTTAGCAATAGCTAAATATCGATCGACCGTATGACAGAATTTAAAAGTATAAAAATTCTAATGCATTTGATAGTCAATAGAACAAAGAGCCATTGTTAAATCAAACAAAATAATTTGTTATTAAAATAAAAATGTGTTTAAAGTACTCGATGGTTCTACTTCTTACGATGCAATTGTTTGTCTATAAGAACCATCCGGTTCATAAGTATCTCGTGGTTGTTCTCTTGAGGCTTTTGTGCAATTGTTTCAGTTGGTAAGATATCAAGTATTTTATCGTGAGTAGACTTTTCGTCTACCACTGGCGCATCACTAAGCAACCAATCATCGGATTTAATAATGTCTATTTTGATTCGCGACTGCTGAGGTACTAAAATCCTACGGATCAATGAACGGCAAGCGTAAGACACTTTGGGATCTTTTGGAAATTTAACGTGGTTCTGCACTTGCTAATAATTAAAAAAAAAATTTTTTTTTAATTGTGAGATAATGATTGAAAGTTGTTCTCAAGACAACATGAGTTTCTTAATATACCTTGGTACCTTTAGAAGTTGTCCGTAATTTTTATCGTCAAAGGGAAGACGACCGTACACCATTGCGTACAATACGACGCCCAGTGACCAGATATCAGACATCTGAGGCTGATAAGGAATACCGCGTAGTATTTCTGGTGATGCGTAGGCATAACTACCGCAAAATGTTTCACTTAATACTATTGTGCCGTCGGTTTTCGTCACTTGACCCCGTGCGAATCCAAAGTCTGATAATTTTATGTTTAGACTCTTGTCCATTAATAAATTTTCGCATTTTATGTCTCTGTAATATATTTTCTTATTAAATGAAAATTAATTTTGCAAATCGGCTGCCCAATTTAAAAACACAGTAACTGACAATTTTGAGATTTTTTAAAAATTTTTCTTAATAAAAAAAAGTTTGCACGCCAAATTGATAGAAAATTTGATTTATGAGTAGAAAATACTTAAATATAAATATTTTTAAGATAAAATACTTGAAATTAAGGTCTAAAAATTATAAGAAATGCAGCAATACTAAAAAAAAATCAGGTATAAAAATTTTGCAGTTACTGTGTTTTAATATTGGGCAGCCAAAATATTCAATAATTTTTAGAATTTTTTTTTAAAAATAAATTATGGCAAAAAAAAATAAGAAAAAAAATTGACACGTAAAAATTTTAAAATAATTTCAGAAAAAATTTATTTGTTGAATAAAATTAAAAAATCCTCAAGTGACTGTTAACTTTAATGATATGCTGATTAGTTAAATTATTATTAACGTATAAATTAAAATGAATTGTATATTTAAATACCGATGAACAATTCCACGTGTGTGACAGTAATCAACAACATCAACGAGTTGCTTGAACCATTTGCGGCTTCTTCTTTCATCAATATATAAATCGCGACGGATTGTGTCTAATAAATTTCCATTTTGTGCAAATTCCATTATAATATAGACTCTATATTTAATAAAATAATTTAATTTAATTTAGATAATTTAATAATTTTGGTTAATTGATAATTAGGTTTACAAACCGATGAGTTGTTTCGATGGCTTGTAAAAACCGGATCAAGTTAGGATGCTTCAAACCTTTGATAACTTCTATTTCCCTTGGAAGGAATTTCATCAAATAATCGGACGGCGCTTGGAATTTTGAAATTATTTTGATGGCTACTTGACATTTATGTCGATGCGATTCGGCGATCTAGAGAATTTTTTAATAAACTAATATTGAATAAATATTAATTAAATTTATCGATTTAAATTACTTTGACTGTTGCATATGAACCGTTCCCTATAGTTTTTCCGATAGCGTATCCATGTGTTTCAAGCACCGTTTGCTTCCTCTCAACTTGTTCATTATTTTTTTCATCAGAAACGTTATTGTTTCCTGACGTCGAGGGAACGTCAATCGCGGCTGTTTCTGCCATTTTATTATATTTATTTTTTTAACCATTTATAATTTTGAATTTTTCTAGAACTAGTCTTTTAAGTTTGATTAATATTTAATAATCCAATTTTTATTAGCACTCAATAATTTTTAGTTGAATAATGATAATGATAATCCAATAAGATTTGAAGAAAAAAAAAATACAAGATGTTTGTAAATAACATTAAAAACAATTGAATAAATTAAATTTATTCAATGTAAAAAACGGTGAACATTTTTTATTTCTTCTTTAATTTTTTATTAAAAAAAAAAAATTTGCTTATTTAAAAAATAATTATAAAATCATGACATTAAATTTAGCAGTTGCTTGACCATTTTTTAATTATTTTTAATAAATAAATTTGCTCCGAAAAATTATTTCTAAAAAATTGAATTTTTTATTTTCTAAATTTAAAATTTTTTTCTCATTTTCTGTGACATAATTTATTTGTTAAAAAAAATTATAAAATATCTGCTAAATTAATTTTCATTACAAATATATATTATTAAAACTAAATTAAAATAAAAAAAAATTTTTTTCTTCCAATAATATGTCATTTAATTTAGCAGATATTTTATAATTTTTTTAAGAATTTTTTTAACAAATAAATTATGTCAAAAAAAAAAAAATGAGAAAAAAATTTTTAATTTAGAAAATAAAAAATTCAATTTTTTAGAAATAATTTTTCGGAGCAAATTTATTTATTAAAAAAAATTGAAAAATTCTCAAGTGACTGCTAACTTTAATGTCATTTCAATAATTTATTTTTAAAAAAATGACACTAAAGTTGGCAGACATTAAAAATTATTTTTAAATTTTATAATAATGCAATTATTATAAAAAAAATTTTTAAATTCCACATGTGAAAATTAATAAAAATTACAAGTGAAAATTTTTAGAAGCATTTTTTTATTGTAATTGATTTGTTATTAAAATTAATGACATTAAATTTAGCTGTCACTTTACAATTGTTTTAATTTTTTTTAACATATAAATTATAGCAAAAAAAAAAATTATTAAAAAAAATGGACTTGTAGAAATTTTAATAAATTAAAAATGCAATTTTTTAAAAATAATTTTTTAGAACAAATTCTTTTGTTTAAGAGAATTAAAAATTTGTCAAGTGACAGCTAACTTTAATGTCATTTAAAATTATGACACTTGACAATTTTTTTATTTTTTTTAGCAAATAAATTTCTTCTAAAAAAATATTAAAAAAAAAATTGCATTTGTAGTTTTTAAAAATTTCTAAATGTCAATTTTTTTTTTTGCCATAATTTATTTGTTACAAAAATTCTTAAAATTATCAACTATTTGGTAAGTCAATTTTCATATTAAAATAAAAAAAAAATTGACAGCTGACGGCTGATTTGAGCATTATAAAAAAAATTGTAATAAATTTTTAATTTAAAAAATTTGCCGCCAGTATTAGTTGAATTTCCCTCCGCATTTGAACCTTGGCGGCATGAGCGGCGCTGACAGCAGACCCCGTAGGTACAGTGTGGTGCAAGGTATTTTGTAGGTATAGGTAGATGTGGTATATGATATGCGGGGACAGATGCGTATACACATATCTATACATATATACACCCATAAGTGAAGAGATATATATGTGGGTTGTGGATCTGAGTGAAGTCGCAAGAATCCCGAGTCGGCTCGGCAATATGGCCGGTCAGATGTGCAGCAGTAGGGTGTCAGTGTGGTGTTAGTGTCCGTTATTTATGTCGAATTATCGCAAATCCTGTCCGAACCTCGCGTGTTTTCATGGAATCAGTGAGATATTGTGTCGCGGAAGAAATTCTATTTGCATGAGGGCATAGCACTTACCCCCCACAGCCATGAAGTAAGTACTCAGTATCATATACATCTATACATGTATACATAAACTCAATAGTAACTAACTTATAATTATTTCCTCCCTCTTTGCAATAATATATATGTATACAACACTCTGTACCGAGAAGACAAGAGAAAAGAGCGACAACGGCTTCTGGTCAACTCTCACCATTGAGAGTCCATTGTTTATCATTTTCGTACCTGCAATTCAATTATTACCCTACCCTACGGGCTGGCAAAGGCAAACATCAATGCCAATGCACTGTCGACATTATTTTTCCACATGCATTTACCTGAACCAATAATGTGGGCCATTAATCGAGGGCGTGTTTTTTATTTTTTATTTATTTTTTTTTTTTTAAACATTTAAATACTTAATTGTTTAAAATTAAAAAAAAAACAAAAAATTAGTTATTGTTAAAAATAAATCAACTTAATGACAGATGTATTTTAAAACTATTTTTATAGACTGCGGACCAGCTGTTATATTTAAGTTTTATTTTTTTCTTCACAAAAAGACACATGTTTATGGTTTTCATCCCATCTACTGCATCTACATCGAATCGAGTGCTTTAGATATGATAAAAAATCTATTTTTCTATTTATTTATTTTCCGTAACAGCAATGTACACTGATAACGACTGTTTACTGTGGTGAGATAAAGCTAGTGTAAGAATAAAAATCAAGAAGAGAATAAAAAAAAAAATATACTGAGTAAGTACACCCAAAAATTGAGAAGAAATGATAAATAATTAAACCGAGGTATAGGTGTGTATGAACAACAGATGTTGCGTACAGCAAAAATTTATTTAGTCACTCGTTTCACTTACAATGTCTTATAATAATAATAATAATACTAATAAATTTTATGTGTATTATATTGTAGAGAATGACGCATATCCTTGGATGTCGATAAATCACGAAACTCGTTTCCTCAAAGTTCTTAATTCGAGGATATCAAGTTTTATTCTACATTGTTTATCTATGACGGCTAAATAATGAAAAAACAAAACCTTAAAAAGAAAAGTCATACTAGGTTTTGTTGGGCGTCAAGGGATTAATGCTGCTATTTCGCCGGGGGTGTTTATACGTCCCCAATTCGGGAATCACCCTCGCCCTTGCAGCTCGGATAGAATTTTACGCAGTACAGGAGAATAACGAACCCATAAAATAAAACCAGGGATATGTCTAAACGAATATATATACACACATATATATATTTATATGTATATAATTTAAGAGCCATAGAGGGGATGAAACACTGGCAGAGTCAGCCGGATGCACGTTCTCTCGTGTCCTTGCCCAACGTGTTTCTTCGTCGCGTGTTAACAAGAGGGAAAAAAATATAAGACACACTCCAAAAACAAACGTCTATCATTACATTATATACTACATTACACACGGTGTTCCACAATGGCATGGGCTCGACGACACACCGACTCTGATACTGCTCAATGTCACTCTACTCCGTCTTATTGACGTGGAATAACAAAACACAATTCCATTGGTACAAATATTTACAAAATATCAAGCAAAAGGATTGATGGCCAAAGATTATTAAATTAAATATTAAATTTCATTTTTTGACGCACCGTCAAGCGGAGCGAAAATTTCTGAGCGCAGTTATTAATTCACTAAATGCATGCCTCGCTAGTTAACTTCCTCTTATTAAATTTCTGCGTTCATTAAACCTTGCTTCAAACACCTATAACCGATATTTCTTATCTTTGCCAAAGATTAAGAATTTCGGTTGGAGTTAAAGTAAAATAAGATGTTTAAAAAGTGACAGCGAGCTGAGAAAAAAAATAGCAGTTTAATCAACAGATCGCTTTTGTCTTTTTATGACACTCCCGCTGTTCGAACCTTCTTCTCACCAATAATAACTCCCCCAGGGTTCCAGTCCTACTGGTATTGATACTGCTACTAGCACTTTCTGTACTGACGTGACTGACGGTAGATTTACATTCATTCCGACTCTTATTGTCTCACATAATCACGCTAACACAACGATAACTTTGTCCGTTAATGCATTCTGTTGATTTTTGTTTTGTCAAAACAATAAGTTTCCATTACATTGTCTTGCCTTTTTAAAAACTAACTCGTGTCATGTTTAGCTTTGTTATTATACTTGCATCAACAACTCACGCGGTCTTTATTATTTTTGATAAATAAAAAAATTAAATCAGCATTTTTTCTTCAAGCTACATAAAATAAAATAAGGTAAATATTTAAAAGTGGGGTCAACCATTTTCATTTTCATTTTTTTGAACCAAATTTCTATTTGATTTTATTGATATATATTTTTTTTTTAAATACATAAAAAATAAACAATTTAAAAGTTAATTATCATAATTTTAACAAATTTTCAAAAAAATTGATAAATATTTTAGAAAATTGTGATATTTAACTCTTTTTTTTTTATTGTTCCTTTTCTTTATGTACTTTAAAAAAAAATATAGAAATTTTATCCAAAAACATGAGTCAAAATTTTTTCCAACTTTTGAAGGCAAAAAAGCTATTAAAATCTCAATTTTTTTTTTTTTTTCACGACATTTTTAATCATAAATCTGCCGTAAAAATAAGCAAAATAAAAAAAAATTGTAAATAATTACCTAAAATAAAAAATATACAGCACGGGTATAAGTATGACTCTATAATATTTAATATATAACCATATTTTTTCAACTTTATATCTTTAATGTAGACAGTCATTTTTGACGTTACTATTCTTAAATTGCAGAGCAAGAGGGTAAAGAAAATAATCAGAGTAAAAAATAAGAGGACAAGGAGAAATAAATGTCTGGTGGATTTTTTCTTAAAGACTGCGATATACTAGTGCAGTAGACTACTGCCATTCTTTTCAACATTTCTATTTTCTTGGCATCCTTTGTCTCCTACTTGGTCAGACGTAGATATAAATTTCCAAGAATTTGCAAGAACCAGCATCCAGCATCAACATCAGCATCCCTCGACTGACTATGCTCAACACTCTGCACTCTACACTTAATTCTACTTTATTTATAAATTTTTTTTTATCCTGGTTTCTTGCTATTGCTGTGCATCTCGTGGTTGACTACGACGACGAGCGAAACCCACGGGCAAGAGTAATACTAAACGATGACAGACCGGGTGCTCCGAAGAAAAAACTGGTAGTAGCATACCCATCCTCGGGTGCTGTTTCACTCCTTCCACTTCTACTGCCTTCTACCACCTTTTCATATCCTCTAGTTATTACTCGGCATCGTGTACCACCTGCCTCTTTAAACCATCTTTCGATATATCACTCGAGTCTCGTCTACTCTATACCTTTCGAACCGGTCAAAACTCGCCGTGTAATTTTGATCCTCCTCTTAATTTTACAACACAGCACAATTCAGTAAAATACAATACAAAATAATACAAAAAAAAAAAAATACAATGTAAGATACAATTCAAAAGTGTTGACTTTTATCCGAAATTTTTTTTTTACTCCGAAAAAAAAAAAAATAAATCTGTGCGTCGTTAAAAAAAGTTTCAGTGCTAAACAAAATATATAAAAATTTAAAACACACAACATTTAAAATTTATAAAAAAAAAGTAAATACTTTTATAATGACTTCAATAAAGTGGTTGAGGCTGGAAGTTTATTAAATAAAGTAAAGCAAAAGTTTAACCAAATAAAACGGAGTTTATACCACGAAAGTTAAATATTATAACTAAACAGAATTATCAAAGCAATAGTGTGCCCACATACGCGGTCCTTTCAATTAAACGTCGAGGAAGCTTTTCATAAAATTTATGTCAACCGGTCTTGGTCTGTTATAGTCTTGATGTATGTAGTCAGACAAAGAAATAACTCGGGCACTAATTCTGCGGTCTTAGTCTTGAGAGTTCGTCATCGTTCGTGGCTCGCGGTTGCTTGTTAGTCGTGTTAGGAATTAATCAGAAAAGATCTGACGTTCATAATACCGAGTTCAGACCAAAAAAAGTTCAGAGCAGGCTTTAGCCCAAACAAAAACACTTACTCCAAATTACTCTCTTACTCTCCATATCTAATTTAATTACTTAATTAACCGTATACCTCTCGAGCATACGATAGCCACACTGTCACTCTCGACATTAATCTCTGCTCAAGAAACCTACTTTCTTCAACACTGTTAGTTTATAAAATATTTATATTTTTATTTTAATTATTATAATTACTATAAAATTACAAAATAATTTTTTCATCATAGAAATTAAATTAAATAATAATAATTATAAAAAATTTTTATCTATTCCTTAAAAGTACTTTCGTTTGGAGCGTGAAATTGATATTTAAAAAAAGAGTCGGCGTTAATGCGACAGTTTTTAAGTAAAAGTATTAGGATACACGAGTACAATAGAGAGTAGACTGCTCGACGGGTCTTGTGGGTGTATTAAATTTTAACTTTAAAAGAGTCAAATTTCAAAATGTACATAGGAGAGGGACAAATGTGTCTGTACTGTTATTATTTATCGTATATATATATATATATATATATATATATATATATATATATATATATATATATATATATATATATCTGTACTTGAGTTCGTGTAGGCATATTACAAATTGTTGTTATTATTGTTTTTTTTATCATTATCATTGTTAAAAGACATAATGTATTGCACGTATAGAAAGAGCCTGGATCCAATACGTAGGTGTTGTGTGACGGTTCTTATATGGACGTGTACATACACTCCGGGAAGGAGGAAGTGCATCGACCGGTCTCCCGTGCTCTCCTCTTCGTCAACTAAAACCTTTCTGCGTCCTTACTCTCCTTGTACTATATAGCACATCCCAGCACCCAGTATCCAGTACCCAGTATTACTCTTGCTCTTTACTTGCTTTTACTCTTGCTCTTGCTCTTGCTCTTGCTCTTGCTCTTGCTCTTGCTGGGGCTCTGTTCTCCAGTGTGCTCTGACTGTTGAGTTCCAAACCAAACTGTATGCTGGAAATATGAGATGAAGTGCGCTCGGGGACCTCCCGGAAGGCTTTGTTGCACAACCTACTTTTTTACTCGCTCTTCTGGTTAACAATGAACCACCACCTCATTTTCAATAATACCCTAGGCGGTTTTGATTATTTTACTCCTCGCTTCTATTAATTTTTTATTTTGTTGACTGTAATTGATGTTTTGTTGGATTTTCGATTGATCAATTTATTTTTATTTCATTCAAGTTTTACAAAGTTTTTTTTTTTTAATTTAAAAAATTTTTCAATTTTTAAAATTAAAAAAAAACACTTTTAAAAAAAAAATTTTTTTTTTGGAGTACTTTACAGGACAAAAATTTTGTAAAATTAGTCTACTTTTAATTTTTTTTAGTAAAGTTTAAATTTAGATAAAATTTTTGGAGTATTTGATAATTGTTTCAATTGATCAATTCATTTAAATTTAATTATAATTTCACAAAGTTTTGAACTATAATATTTTATTTTTAGAGGATTTTAAATAGTTTCAAAATTATTGTTACCTTTGATTTTTTTTAGTAAAATTTAAATTTAAATAAAAATTTTGAAGTATCTGATAATTTTTTCAATTGATCAATTTACTTGAATTTATCTATAATTTTATAAGATTTGAAACTATATTATTTATTTTTAATTTTTAGAGGATTTTAAACAGTTTAAAAATTTTGTAAAAGAATTTTTTATTAAATTTTAAAGTATCTGATAAAATTTTCAATTGATTGATTAACTTAAATTTCTATAAATTTTAATAAAATTAATAAATATTTTTTTTTTAAATTGAAAATTTTTTAGCAAAGTTTAAATTCAAAACTAAAAAAAAATTGAAGGACTCAAAAGTTGAAATAAAAGTTTGAATTAACATCAAACGTTATCTGTAGTTGTAGTGTCCTTAAGTAGAAACGAGGAAGCGTGAGGAAGTGGCAATATCTCGCCACATCCTCAACTCCTTTCCTCCTCTCTCTTCAACTATTTTATTTAATATTTGTTCCTCGATTCCTCTGCGCAGTAGTTGTTACAGTTCTTGCATTCAGTTTTAAATTAATATTCAACCGCGGTACTTAGTAAATCATAATTACTCATGTAGATTACTTTATTGCAGTCACTGCCGTTAATCCAATGCTATATATAAAATAATTTCCTTGTAATCCAAAAAAATAAATAAACAATCTGTTTTTAAAGTGAAAAAAAAAAAGTTTGCCGTAAATGAACAATTATCCGTTAATAAAACTAAAAAAAAAACAGACTTAAAAAATGTTGGGCAGTGGAAAGAGCAAGAATATTATTTACTACGAGTGTCACCCGGGACTTCCTAATGGAGTTGTTGATCGAATGTCAAATCGAAGGCCCGTTCACGTGCGTCCTGTAACGGTACACGCTGGTAATACCGATAAAACGGAAAATAATACCGAGGATTCAAGGCGATTAAGAGCCCATCATTCAAGACAATACTCTTGGCAGGAGTCATGGATGTGGTATTAATTTTTTTATTTTAATTTAGATTTATTTTTTTCTTTGTTATTATTTTTCTGATTAATATTTATAAAATTACATGTAATAAGATATTTATACTTGATTGTTATTCTCAATACAGATAGATTTATCATTATCATATTTTTATTTTTATTTTTATCCACGTCCGTTTTTATTATCGCTCGCTATTATTTTTTATTCATGTATTTAAGCACTTTGTTTGTTAATTAGAAATTTTTTTATTTTAATAAATTTATTTGTGATAATTTTTATTGACATTTTACCGTAATAGTATCATATTTTATGGACTTCATATAAAATTACCGATTGGTTATTTTATAATCCGCTTATAAGGGATTTTTGAGCTTTCAATCATAAATAAATATAACTGTTTATTTTTTTATCCATATTCAATTTCAAAACTAATGCGATAAATTTTTTTTAACATTTACTAATCAAAAATAAGCAATTTCCTCTTTAAAATTTAAAAATAAAAGTTTATTTTATTGAGAAAAAATTTTTACTGAAATTTTTCCCACCATTAATTGAATTAATTATTTAAAATATTTTATAACAATGAATAAATGTTCTGAAACGGATTTCTCTTAAATTTATGATTATCGATTAATTTGATTGGATCTAAAAAACTTTTAAAATTACCATAAATATTAGATATATTAAATAAATGAAACTTTCATTTTTTAAATAATATTTATTGAAGTTAAAATTTTTTTTAACTGATTCTTACTCTGCACTGGAAATATTAACGATTCATGGTTATTGTTATTAGTAATAACAGCTCGTAATAACTACTGAGTAATGCTTAGTGACGGAAAGTGTAATTTTCATCTGTTAGATACTTATCAGGATTAGTAATAAAGCAAAAGATAACAATCGCGTCACGCAATGAAAAGCTATGATAAAAGTTTTTAATTACAAGTTATTAGCATTCTCTTCGATTTTTACAGCTATTTTACTTTATGAGCATCCAACGCCGGTTCATACGCTAAATCCAGATTGTTAAAAGTAATTTAATACTGCCAGATAGTAACGGGGTCACTTCACCGAGGTCTAAGCCCCCTGGGGTTTTAATAATTTGCTTAACTACTTCAATATAACATCTGCATATTTATTTTTTATACTCTTAATTAATGCTCTCGCTTAATCATACGCTATCGATCTACTGTCCAAAATTTACCTGAAGAAATACGGAGTGTTTAAGTCTTCAGAGACACGGTTGTGACTCGCAACAAGCGTATGACGTAATCACTCCGTGAAGGGGAAACGTTCCTCCATGTTCTTACAAGAAATAATATTTACAATCAATTACTATAATTGCGCAAATACTTCGAGTGATTATATTTTATAAAAAAAAATTCTAGTTTGCTTCTTTTTAATTTTTTATAGAATAAAAAGTAGAGCGAAAAACTTACAATAGTTTCAGATTCTTAAAATCAATAAAAACAATTGTCTGACAGTCTCAATACTACGGATGTAATAACAAATCCCGTCTTATAAAATTGCTCGTTCAATTTTTGTCAGCGTTTCACGCAGAATAGCCTTTGCAATTTATGGCGACTTAGACGGAATTTTTAAATGATTTTTTTTTCTTTAAAAGCCAATCAAATAAAGCTAAAATAATTATTTTTTAATGAAAAAAAATTCCCTTAATATGACTTCTTTATTTAATCGTGCTTAAGGGGGTAGTCTGGTCTACACAGAAAAAAAAAATTTCTTGAACCAAGAAAATTGTAAGGAAGACCGAAGTTATTTTGGAGCAAGAAGAAATTTTCTTGGTTTAAAAAAATTCAACTTCATTCAAGAAATTTTCAATCTTTCTTAAGATTTTTTTGATTAAAAAAAATTGACGCTTAACTTAAGATTTTCTTTCTTTCTGGGAAGAACCATGAAATTCCAGGCAATTTTTTTAAGTGCCATAAAAAAAGGCAATCAATATGTTTTCTATCCATTGTTTTCTATATAATATTTATTAACATTATAAGAATACAGAAAAGAATAAAAAAAGTTGAAAAAATTGGCACGTGACGATACCCACGATTCCAACCCTTCTAGCAATCGGAAATAGAAAAATAAAAAAGATTAGTATTCTAGAGTAATGTCGCTATAGTTGGAACTATAGTCATCCCTAAATTAAAATTTTTACTATTTAAAAAAAAAAAAAAAAAAAAAAACTTTTTGAATTTTTAAAATATATATATATATATATATATATATATATATATATATATATATATATATATATATATATATATATATATATATATATATATATATAAGACAGTCACCATTTTATGAAAAAATTTTTTTTCAACTTTTTCATAGTTCCAGCCATAGCGACATTACTCTAGACTAATAAATTTTTTTATTTTTTTGTTTCCGATTGCGAGAAGGATTGGGATCGTGGGTATAGTCACGTGCTAATTTTTTGAGACTCCCCTACTCCATCAGCTGCTAATTTTTTGAATTTTCTTTTTGTATTTTTTTCTGTATTCTTATAATGTTAATAAATAACTTATAAAAAAATTTATATAGTAAAAATATTAATTGCCTTTTTTTTTACGGCACTTCCAAAATTACCTGAAATTTCGTGCTTCTGGACCAGAATACCCCATTAAAAATTTAATAGTAAAATTAATAAATAAACATTATCACAAATTGTCATAAAAATATTCTCATAAATTCCAATCCATTTTTATTTATAATAATTTAAAAAAAATATTTTCCCTGCAGCTAAAAAAAAAAAAATCTAACTAGTATAACTTTATTTAATATCATTTAGTTCTACCAAACCAATAAAATTAAGTTTGCTCTCTTTTAATAATAATTTCCAATATTTACATTCTGCCTACATGACATTTTATTGAAATTAAAAAATACCTCACTATTTACACATCTTTTGTGTTTGCCATAGTACCACATATATACACACCATAAGTGAAATATGTAATTTAACGCTGGTTGTTTAATAAAACATATTTGATCAGAACATTCCTGAAAATAAAAATTCCAATTTAAAAATCAAATTTAGTCGTAATAAAAAAATAAACAGACTAGTTTAAGCTCAATTCAATCTCCAATTGGAGCTTTCAGCGTGGGATTAACCATGTGCCCATCACACATTAGATGTATAATGATGATATGCAGCAACTAAACTGCTGGCGTCATTGCAGTCAATCTGTTTGAAGCGCTTCCCACGAAATAACCTGTTGATGCAGCAATAATCTATATCCATATGAATGTAACAAAAGACAAAGACTTTGTTGCAGTTGTAACTCGAAAATTAGTCTAATTGACTTTTTTAAAATTATCGTAAATTATCTTTTACGTTATCTATCCACCTTCCGTGTTACTCTGCCTTGATTAGATGACGAGGATGAATAATTAAAAAAAATAATAAAAATGTAACCACTAATCAGCAGTACTCTGCATTTCAATCTCAGTACTTATTGCTATTAAGTTAATTAACAACAATTGTTTTTATTTTTTTTTTACAGCGAAGTCAGTGTATCATCAGCCCGTGCATCGGTGATGGTTTACGATGACGTAAACAAAAGGTGGATACCGAGTGGTAGCTCTTCAGGATTGTCTAAAGTTCAACTGTATCACCACGTTGTGCATAACACGTTTCGCGTGGTCGGTCGCAAGCTCCAAGATCACGAGATCGTGATTAACTGTGCGATACTCAAAGGCTTGAAGTACAATCAGGCGACAGGAACTTTTCACCAGTGGCGTGACAACAATCAAGTCTACGGGCTTAATTTTTCTAGCAAGGATGACGCGGATGCTTTTGCACGTGCTATGTTGCAGGCACTTGATGTGAGTTTTGGTCATTTTATTTTATTATATTTTATTTTATTTAGATTTTTGCTTTTAATTATTTATTATTTTTGTCTGGTATGGAGATTTGATTATTATTTCTTCTTTTCTTGTACTGATTGTAAATTTAATTTAAGGTGCCAGAGAATGGTGAAGAATATTTTGTTGAGAGCAAACACACCGACTGAAGCTTAGTTATAGACCACGGACTACCGCGTTTTCAATTATACTAGCTTGGAGCTTTTATCTTTTTTGTATATTCAGTATGCCCTTTGAAGATCGACGTATTACACGGACTTTGTGTCTGGCCTAAATTCTCCGTTATTTTTTTTTTTAATTTTTAAATTCAGTAATTATGAATTTTTAGTTGATTTATAAAAGGAATTATTTAGACATTCGTTGGATTAATTTTTAAACGGAACAAATTTTTATGGGTCATTTAATTTGTTGTTTTATTATTTATAGCGAAAATATTTTAAGTAATATTAATATTACAAGAGTTAAATATTAAAAACGAAATTATGATTTATTTAAGTAGATTTTTAGTAATTATTTATATGACATGCTTTGAATTCGTATTTTTAATTATTCAAAATATTAAAAATTTTACTGTCTCAATTTTTAATTTTTAAAAGTTAAATATTTTTCTTAAATTTAAAATTGTGAAAAATAAAAATTGGAATTTATAATTTTTTAAAATTAATTTTTGATAAAAATTTTAATTCAAAAAAATAAATATTAATTTTAAAAAATTAAATGAAATTGAAATTTCTTTTAATTTTTTATAAAATTTTACCAACGAATAAAAAAATTACATAATCTGAATGATAAAATAAAATAGAATAATAAAACAATATAAAAATTACTAAATTCTGTCTGCAGTGAATACTTTAATGATGTACTTTAGAAATAGTTTAAAAACTCAGGCACAGATAATCCGAATTCTAACAAAAGCCACGTACGGAATGATACCCTCCATTCATAAAAAATGAAATATTTTTAGACTAGAGCAAACTGAAGCGTGTTTATAAATTTAAACTGATGTCGGGGTATGCTCGCTCTATATTTTTAGCTTTAAAAAAAAAGGTGTCAAGTCCTTGAAGCCCGAGAATTGACCTTTCGATTAGCACGATTGTCACAAATTGGCGGCTAATTATCTGTAATTGTGTAGGTGCTGAGCAACGGTAGCAACATATCGAGGAGTCTAGTACCATCAGGCACACCAGCAGGTCAGCAGCAGACTTATCCCCAGCAGTCCCAGCAGCCGACCCAGGCCACTGCACAATATGAAGAGGACATGGGATACAGGTAATTAGAGATGATACTTTGTCATCGTTTTTAACTTTATCTTTAACTTTAACTCAAAACCACATCATCATCATACTTTGCTTCTAAACTCTCATCCTTTAAAAACTTATTTCACACAATTGACAGCTTTATTCTGGGCGTTTTTTTGATGAAAAAAAAAAAATTAACAAAAAAAAAATTAACCATTGAGGAGTCAAATTAATGGCGGTTAAAAATAGTTGTCTAAATATTTGATGGGTGATTACGATTAACGATTGCAGTAAAATCCAAGGGCATGCTCATCAAAGTTACCCGTCTTCGCTGGTGGGTGCAATCCCACGGATTTCATTGTCGCTTGGACAGCTTTCAGCAGGGGTTGCTGGCGTGTTGCCTTCCTCAGTGCCCCCGACTCCTACTCCCAACCATCAGAATCAGAATAACATAACAAACAATAACAATCACAACAGTATCGTCGGCTGCTCGCGTCATTCACCAACAAACGGCCTCAATTCGAGGTGAACTCTTTACTCTCTACTGGATTTTATTGTGCCGACACGTCTCACAGCCACCAACTATCAAAGATTAGATATATATCTAACCTCTGAATAAATACTGTAACAATCGCCGTTTTATTAGTTACCCCCCTTTCACTTATATACTTATATATCACCAACACTTCCATCAATTAAATGGTCGCATTCACTCATATTAAAACGGCTAGCTCACTTGTCTTCTTATTCTCATTCTACATAACTAGTTTTCTTCTTCTTCTTTATTTATTCAACTCTGATACATGTCATTTGATATTATTATGTTCAAATAGTTCACCGTCATTTTATGCTCCTTTGTTAGCGTTATGTTATACTTATTTATTTTTCTTCATTTTATTTGAATCCTTATTGATCATCGTTAGGTCATTTTGTCGGTTAAATATGACTTGCATCTGTCGTCAATAGTTACTGTGAAAAATTGCCTTATGTAATAATGACAATAAATAATAATAATAATCTATATTATTTAGAGAATAAGAAAAATTTTTTGTCCAGGATAGTCATATGATAAAATCGGTTTTTTTTTTTTAGTAAAATTTAATGTCATTGCAAAGGTCTTGAATTGAATTTGTGCCTTTTCAAGGTTTCATTTCATTCTCGTCGATAGTCAATTTATTATGATAAGTATTTAGGCTGAATTCGAAAATGCTCTATCTTTAGATACATAATTAAGAAATGACCTTGTATCTTGTGAAATATTGACATTTTTAAAGATATAAGCTCACCCCGATGTTACACTCATTGAGACCTTTCATTTGAGTACCCACATCAATTTTTCATATATTTATATATATTATATATATCTATATATGAAAAATATATCAAAATGCATGTGGGTACTCAAATGAAAGCTCTTGATGAGTGTAACACCGAGATGAGCTTATATCTTTAAAAACGTCAATATTTAAGAAAATATAGTGCAATTTAACAAAAGTCATTATTTAATAAAGCAAAATTTTAATTTTTAATAGTTCACAAGCCACGGCAGTCTCATAGTGACTGCAAAGTTGCTAATAATATTAATAATAATAATAATAATAATAATAATAATAATAATAATAATAATAATTCTTGTTAAAGAAGAAATAAAATAGTATGAGGCCGTAATTATTAAATGTTAACCACCTTAGCGATGGCTAATCCCACAAATTGGGTAAGTATTTTACTAACGGATGCAATTAGTAATTTATCACTTGATTAGATTCATTTAGACTTAGAGAATCTCACGTAGACTTATATTAAAAAAAATAAAAAATTAAAATAGAATAGCTTTTTTTTTAAAATAATATTTTAAGGAATATTAATCGCTAAGGTGGTTTTATAGATCATATTAAAATTGTCTTCTCCAAGTAGCTGTCTCTTAGAGGTATAATAAAAAATAACTAAATGTTTTAATCAATATTTTAGTCTCTAGATGGCTGAATATCTTGGCTTCGCATCAATTTCTCAATTTTTACTGTTACAATAAATTTTTTTTTTTAAACCAAGTTATTGCAATTTTTTTTAATGGTTTTATTATTTTCAGAACTATGACACGAGAAGACGTTGCAATTATTCAAGAACGCAGAATGTCACAACAAAGTCAAAGTGAGTGCTAAGTTTATTTAATTTTAACTTACGCGTTTGAAGTATTTTTTATTTTTACAACTCAAGTTGTGAATTATTTATTTGAACAATTTTCTTCATTTAATTCTAAAATTTTTTTACATACAAAAAAATGAACTTAGTATTTTTTTTTTTTTTTTTTTATAGAATAAAAAAAACATTTTTAATTGACCAATTATAGATTAATGAGTGAAAAAAAATAGGCCAAGTACCAAATCAATTAAAAAGCTTATAATTAATGAGTGAATTTGCTGATGTTAGGTTCAAATGGTCCAAATGCGGTGTCACCAAGTTGTCCATCAGTAAACCCCCAGTCCCAGCAACAACCAGTCCAGCAGCAGCCCCAGCAGTCAGGACACCATAGAACGTCATCAGCGCCTCCAGCGCCTCAACCCCAGCCTCCACCAATGCCTGGAGCGATGATAACGCGACCGCAGATTTCTGGGCCTCCAGTACCACCACCACAGCCGCCAGCAGCTCCTCCAGCGCCTCCTTGTCCGCCGGCAATGATGAACATCAATGCCCCAGTACCGCCCCCAATGATGAACCAGTACGCACAATCATCTTCCCAGTCGAATATTATCGTGAGCCAGCCAAACTCCCAGCCCCAAAACATTTACGGCAATAACAATATTAACAACCAGAACAATCAGGCCAATAACAATAACCAGTACGCCAGTACACAGTCAAATCAGTACGCTAGTAATTCAAATGTCTGTCAGAGTCAGTACTCCAGTCAGAGTAGTCTTTACGCCGGCAATAATCAAAATTATTCTCAGTCAAATAACTCATTAGCGGGAGCTCCCGTCAGTCAGTACGCGAGCACTCAAAATTGTCAGTACAATTCCCCTGGTAATAATGTTGCTGTTGCCGGTAATCAGTACGGTAGTAATAGCTCGATAAACCAGTATGCTAGTTCCCCCAGTCAGTTTGTGCAGCAGCAACAGGCTCAAGTTTCTCAGTACGGCCCCGTGGGCCCAGTCGCCCAGGGCCAGTACAACGCTCCCAATGCAAATAACGTTGTTGCTAATCCTTACGGGACACCTGCTAATTCTGTTAATCAGTATGCTAGTGGGCCCGCGGTTAACGCTAACGCTTATCCTCCCGTTGGCAGTAATGGTCCTCCACCACCCCCGATGGGTCCGCTCGGTGGTCCTGCTGCTCCACCTCCACCTCCGCCCCCGCCTGCTCCCAACGCCGATGCTGCCAAGGGTGCTGCTAATAACTCTAATGTTAACTCGGTGCCTGAATCTGCGCCTGATGTTAATTCTTTGGCAGCTGCGCTACAAGCTGCTAGATTGAAGAAGAAACAGGTAATTACTATTAAGGTAAATATTTACAAGTCGGGTCAATCATTTTCATTTTCATTTTTTTTAACCAAATTTATATTTGATTTTATTGATATATTTTTTTTTTAAATACATTAAAAAATTAAAAAAAAAATTGATTGCCACGATTTTAATAAATTTTCAAAAAATTGTGATATTTTATGTATGTATAAAAAAAAGATAAAATAGAAATTTTATCCAAAAATATGAATTTCAAAATTTTTTCCAAAAAATCTATCGAAATCTTTATTTTTTTTTTTTTTTTATCATAAATGCGTTGTAAAAACAAGCAGAATAAAAAAAAAAATTCAACCATTTTAATTTTCATTTTTTTGAACGAAATTTCTATTTGATTTTATTGACATTTTTTTTTGAAACATAAAAAAATAAACAATTAAAAAAAAAAAGTTGATTATCACAATTTTAACAAATTTTCAAAATAATTTATAAATTTCTTAGAAAATTTTGATATTCAATTTTTTTTTTTAAATTGTTCTTTTTTTTTATGTACTTAAAAAAAAAAAAAAAAAAAGTATATAAAAAACATCGAAAAAAGATAAAAATATAAATTTTATCCAAAAACATAGCTAAAATTTTTTCCAACTTTTGAAAGCAAAAAAGCTATCAAAATCTTTATTTTTTTCTTTCACGATAAAAAAAATGGGGTTGACCCTACTTGTAAATAACTACCATTAATTTTTTAATTTTTTTTTTTTTTATTTGATGAATTAAGTGTGATATTTATTGATGTTTATTCAATTTTAATAGCAACAAGCACAACCAGTAGAAAATAGTCCGTCTGGCGGCGGAGGTGGCGGCAATTACGGAACTCTGGGACGAGGAGGAGGCGGTGGAATGGCTTCGATGATGGATGAAATGGCCAAAACACTAGCACGTCGCCGAGCAGCTGTTGAAAAGAAACAACCGGAACAACCACCGGTAATTATTTTTTTTTGTATATACTTTTGAATTACTTGTAATTGCATTGCTGATTGGTTGTTAATTGTTTCTTCAGGAACCCGAGAGTTCACCCGACAAAAAATCTTGGGACAAAAATAACTCGAATAATAAATTTTCAAACGGCGCAGAGTCACCGAAGTCAGCCCGCAAAAGGTTCGGGTCAGCATCCGAAGACACTCTGTTACGAGTTAACGGTGTTAATGACGGGGCCTTGCTTACTGCTCAAGAAATGGAGGCCTTCAAAGCTGAAATAATAAAAGAAGTGCGAAAAGAGTTTCAGAAAATGAAACAAGAAATAATTGACGGTACTTTTCGGTTTATTATACATTTAAATCTTTGATCTTTAGTTTCAATTTTTTTTTAATATTATGTTTGTTTATTTTAGCGCTTAAAGGAGAGCTGAATCGAAGGTAAAGATTTATTCAGCCTTAACAGACAAATAACACAAGAATAATAATAATAAAATAATAATACTGATCAATAAAAGAAGAGAGATTTGACTAGATAGTTGAACTTTACCATTATCATCGACAAACAACCACATAAACGGTTTTTATTACATACTTGCGATAACAAACTGTAGTAATATCCATGTATATCTGCCATTTGTGTGTAAGTATATTAATCTAGCCTAGTATATTAATTATAAGTTAATTTACATTTTCGATACCCGATTATTATTATTAAAACAATTGTTTTTTTATAAATAATTATTGAATTTCTATCGGAATTCCTAATTACTCAGCTATTTTATAAATTGGCTTTTTTTGATAAATATTTTTTACTACTTTAGCGTTTAAAAATTTTTTACTCATTTATTTACTGTAGAATTTTTTCATTTTTATGTCATGGTTATTTAAAAAGAAAAAAAAATTATTTTACTATTCACTTAATTACGACGATTGTAATTTAATATTTTTGTTTATATCGCGTTCCGGATGCCATAAGAGCGTATAATGAAAATTCTGTTTTTTTTCCAAGTCCAAAAAAATTTTTAGTTTGAAGAAAAAATTTTTTTTGCATTTCTACACATTTCATACAAAAATACGTCAGTTCTCAAAAAAAAATTTTTTTTATACGCCCTTGTGGTATCCGAGCTGGTACCCGGGAGGCATAAGGGCGTATAAAAAAATTTTTTTTTCGGGAATTAACGTATTTATTGTATGAAATGTTTAGAAATGCAAAAAAAATTTTTTCTTCAAACTAAAAATTTTTTTGAACTTGGAAAAAAAAACAGAATTTTCATTATACGCCCTTATAGCATCTGTAACGCGGTATTTATGAGTACATATCAATTATACATTCCGTTAAATTTCTTCAGTACACCATTTTTATTCAGTTACACATAAAAAATTCGTCGTAAATATATTTAATTAATTATTTAATCGTATATTTAAATTACTTTTTGAGATATGCCATGACATTGAAGTGAATTGATAATTTAAAGTGATTTACGGATAACAATACAATGAGACTTTAAATAACCGTGCTTTAAATAGCAATGACGACATTAACAGTTTCTTATATTGTTGTAATTATTGTTGTTAGTATTATTAAACCAGTAAACAAAGCCATTGATAATAGAGAAGCACGTAATATGGATTTCGATAGTTTATTGATAAATTTAAAAATTATTAAAAAAAAAAAAAACAAAGTTACTCGTATTAGCAGAAGTGTGTCGCGAATATAAATTTGCACAAAATCTTCTGTGACTGAATTTAAAAAAAAAAAAAAAAAAAATGAAACAAGTCAGTCTGCTAAAATATATAAAGGTACTATCAATTTAAAATTGAATTTTCACTGAATTTATATAAAAAAACCAAAAAATAAAATAAAAAAACTAAAAATAAAATAAACATTTTTTCAAATATTTTTTTCCATTAAGACTGAGCTAAAACAAGAGCAATTTTATTATATAATATTTATAATAATTATAAAAAATGTAAACCAGCGTATTTAATGCGTCTTGTAAAGGATGGACAATTTGATTGTAATTGACGGTTTAAAATCGACTGAGGGTTTGCACAAATCATTTCTAAAATCATTATTCAATTGGATACTATTATAATTCAATTTTAATCATAATTATAATTATTAACTATACTACATTAAAATAAAAATTAATTTATAAAATAAAAAATAAAGTACTAACTGATATATCAATCTTATAAGATAATTATTAAAAGGCTGATTGTCGTATTCACACGATTTTTACTTATCGTGCACATGCTTTTGCTAAACTAAACTACTCTTCCCGTGTAATATATATATCAGTGTAAGTGCTTCTTAGGCTTTTTTTTATTTTAATATATATAACTATTAATATTAATTAAATAAACTTAATCCCAACGTATTTATAATTGGATGTATTTATATTAAATTAAAACGTAATAATTACTACCAAAAACAGATGTTAAATTAAAATTACTTGTCAAGTGGCTTTCTTGGATAATTGTAGTCGATTAAGTTTAAGCTTAATGTAGTCTTCGTTGCATTCAACTCAGTGTAGTCATTTTTTATATTAATTAATTAACACTTTTTTGCGTAAAGTGATTCACTGTGCACTATTATCATTTTAAATCGTTGAATATAAATAATAATATCTATAAAAGCTTGAATTGTCATCTCAATTTATCTGATCAACTAATAATTTTATATTTCTTTTGTAAATATTAATCTTACTCCTTCCATTAACGCATATTTATTTTTAATTAATTACTACATTTTTAAATCAATAGTATAATTTTTTTTTTTTAAATTATTTAAGTCGAAAAAAATGTCAGGATTTTCCAGTGAAACATTTTTAAAAATTTTTAATAAATATGTATATTTAATTTGTCAATTTACTTTGAAGTAAATAAAAAAAAAAAAAAATTTTTTTTTTTAAAATGATTGCGAGAGAAGGACCAGAACGAAAATGGATAGTATTAAGCAGCATTTATGCGTTAAATATATCACTTGCTGAATTTGTAGTTCTGTAAAAATAAAAAAAAATAAATAAAAATAAAAAAAACATAAATAGAATATGCTAAAAGAAGAATTGATATGAATGTACTTGAAAACGAACAAAATAGCGCCATTGTATCTTACATGTAATTAATTAATAAAAAAAAAAAAAATTGAAATATTCCAGGAGGATACTAAAAATAAAATAAAAAAAAAAAATTATAATAAATAGGTTTTAATAATTATCTGTTATGTTACAACTGTTTATGCTGTTTGAAATTAAAAGAAAAAAATATGTATTGGATTTTATTGTAAGATTAAAATTATAAGTATAATTATAATTAATTTAAGTTGTCTCAATTGTACAGTTGTACACGTAAATAATTAAATTGTTCTGATTGAAATAATTACAATACGGATTATTCGGCAAGAAAAGCGAGTTAACGGTTTAATAAATAAAATTTTCAGATTAAACTTAAATTTAATAATTTTTGTATTTTTATATTTAATAACATTGTCTATTTTTTTTTTTTTTATTTAACTGTAAAAATTAAAAATATTTTCAATACCAGGCAGTTTAACAATAGGATTGCCAATAAGCGGCTGTGATTGGAACGTGATTTTTATTTAATGCACTACAATATTTATTAATTAATAATTAATAACGATAATGATAATAAATAATAATTAAATAATAAAATAATAAAATAATTAATAATAAATAAAATAATAAATATTTGCATTTAATAATATAATTCCGACTCGCTAAAAAAAAAAGAAAAAAAAAAACTTGCCGAATGATTCGTTGTGTGTTTTGTCAGTGCATTTACACGATGCATTAGATTGAGATTAATCGACACACTATGATTAAATAATAAAATAATTACTGCCTCTGTAATAAATCACCGGTAGATAATTAATATTTAATATTTAATTGTATATTATCTCAATCACTTGTCATCGCACTAGTACTACTTCCTTTTTTATATAAATATTATAAATAAAATTAAATTTTAAAGAATACTTGCAATGACGTTGTTGACTTCCCGTGAGGAGGATAACGAATGGTTTTTTTTTTAATAATATTATTGTATAATTACAATTACTAATTATATTGAAGGAAAGTCAGGACGTATACATAATTTAAAAAAATAAACAAAAAAAGGAGTGATGATTTAAAACAACGCCACATAGTATTTGAAAATAGTTATTAAGGATAATGTTAAAGAAAAAAAAAAAAAAAAAAAACGTTTGTATTAATTATATTATTATATTAATATCTCGTCTGATGATTAACGGCATACACTGACTAAATAAATTAAAAATAAAAAAACAGACAAGTTTATAACACCAGTTTATTGAATTTATCGTTACAATGATTTAAAAGAACAAGTTCAATAAATTTAATTAACAATAGCGGAATATGTATCATGTAATTAACATAAATAATCTCGTTTCATAAGCGTATCATGATCAACAAAAATATTTGTATGTAAATGACAAACAATAAAAAAATACACAAGAAATTTTTTTTGTATTTTATACTAGCGGTACCTTTGCCTGTTTTATTTTTCATTTATTTATGTTCAAATATTTTTGTTTAATCTATATAAGCAAAATTTTGTGACCAGTGTATTTATATGATAAAATAGGTTTTCATGGTTAAATTTGGTATCCTTGGAAAAGTCTTGACCTGGAGTTGTGCCTTTTCATGGTGTTATATTATTCTCACCAATAGTCAATTTATGATGATAAGTATTTATTTAGGCTGCATTCGAAAATTCTCTATCTCTAGATACATAATTAAGAAATGACCTTGTATCTTGTGAACTATTGACATTTTTAAAGATATAAGCTCACCCCGATGTTACACTCATCGAGACCTTTCATTTGAGTACCCACATCAATTATTTATATATTTATATATATTATATATATCTATATATGAAAAATATATCAAAATGCATGTGGGTACTCAAATGAAAGCTCTTGATGAGTGTAACACCGAGATGAGCTTATATCTTTAAAAATATCAATATTTAAGAAAGTACAGTGCAATTTAACAAAAGTCCTTATTTAATCAAGCAAAATTATTTATTTATAGTTCACAATTCTCGGCAGTCACATAGTGACTGCAAGGTCGCTAGTATTTTTAAAAAAAATAAATTAGTATTACAAAATGAATTGTAATTATTTTCAATTTCTTCAAGTAAAATTTTGTAAATATTTTTTTTCTGTACCAATAAATTGTGAGTAAATATTGTAAATTTTTAACAAATAAAATTTTTTGGAGCTAATAAACCAAAAAGGTAAGTAAAAAAACAAAGCAATTAAAAAACAAGTACAAATTGACATAAATTGAAGCTTTTTGTTGCAGTACATGGTAATGGGTGCGCATTGGATCAATATACGAGACTCCAGTGTACTGAGCAAGTGTATACATACAGATACTACCAGAGATCGGCTCATAGATTATAAACAAACGTGGTAGACATAAAGAGCTGGAGAAGAGAAAGTAAGACAGACAGCAATGTGCTGTTCACGTTACTGTACAGTTATCTTACTGGCTTATCGTTATCGAAGTACTATAACATAACTGCGTGAAAGTTGTATTAAAATAAGTGAGAGTAATATAATATAAATATAAAATTTTTTTATCTATTACAGGTATAAAAAAAATATATAGACTGGACATAATACAAGCAGAAGAACTGTTTATAAAAAATACGCAAAGGTGAACCATGACTGGAGTGTGCTGTGCTGTGCTGTGCTGTATGACTTAGCTGTGTAATAGTGACCGCGAGCAAATAAAAAAATAAACAAGAGAGAGGGAACACACAATAATGCGCCGACGGCGTGGCAGTATTACGTTTAACACTTGATATGAGTCAGTAGTAAGAGTCAAGTCAGTGTCAGAGCAACTCTCGGCTTTTGGACCTATTTCCAGTCAAAACTCCAACTTTTAAGATAATTTTTAAAGAGCTACTGCAGTTTAAATCTTTAGTCTCAATTCTCCTGTTAATTATTATTGTTATTACTAAGCTGACATACTTTGGTTGTTCAACTAATGTTTATAATTATTAGATAATTATATTAATTAATAAGCGTCGAGTAACTAGACTGACGTGTCATAAAAGCAAGTGATAAAGCCACATGTGTTTGATGTTTGACTCTATTTACTTACTCAGTAAGAATATTCAACTATTTTTTATTTTTAAACTTTAGACACTTTTTAAATATTTAACTCCAGACAGTAGTTCAGCTTAGAGAATTTTTATCAGAAAACTTTTATACTCGGCTCATTAAAAATTTATAAAGATTAATTTTTAATGAATTTTACTTTTAAATTCGTTAATTTTTTTATGTATTTTTAATTAAACTTTTTTTTTAATTTGTCTGCTAAAAAAAGTTTTTTTTTTTATATTTATTTTCATTGTAATTTTTTTTTAATCGATTCACAATAATTTATAATTATTTTTAGATGCTTTATTTGTTTTTGCGCAAAAATAACATCTGTATTTTCTGAATCACTGATTTTAAAAAAAATACTGATAATTTTTAGACAATTTTTTCTTAAGAATTAAAGAAGAAAATTTTTAAATAATTTTTAAAAATTTTTTTAGATAAAAATAATTTTTACACAATTTCTTCTTAAAAATTAAAGAAGAAAACTTTTAAATAATTTAAAAAATTTTAAATATAATTAATAAAATGTATCACTGAATTAAAAAAAAAAAATTATTAAAACAATCTGATGATTTTTAGAGAATTTATTCTTAAAAATTAAAGAAGAACGCTTTTAAATAATTTAAAAAATTAAAATATAATTAATAAAATTCAAAGCGTCATAAAACAAAATAAAAAAAAAAAAAAAAAAGTTACTGAAACAATCTAATAATTTTTAGACAATTTTCTTCTTAAAAATGAAAGAAGAATACTTTTAAATAATTAAAAAAAATGTTAATATAATTAATAAAATGTATTTTAATTTACAGGTTGAGGGAAAGCAGAGTATTGAGTTGTTAAAAAATTGTTAGGAAGCAGTGGATGCTAAGCAACCGCCCTAAAGTAACACGTGATGTTTGTAGTAATTATCAAGTAACTTACTAGTAAAATAAATGCCAAGTTACCAGGCGATAAATCTTGATAAATTACCGGCGAATCCATTAGTAAATTGAGGTCAGTACAGTATCAGTATAAATACAAAAATCACAATAAATAAAAATAGTTATCGATTATAAATAAATTTAAAAAAAAGGCCATTGGAATCGATTAGACACATCAAGATTGAAGATAAAAATGAATGAAATTTTTTAATTTATTTATTTCAGGTGAAGTAATCAAGCGGGAATAGAATTTCGAACTCGAGTGTTGCCGGAAGGTGTAAAGTAAAGTGTGAAGACAAGTATCTACTCGGGTAGTGGGAGCTGGTGTAAATCGCCCGGGATATGTACGCGGTGGCTGGTTGAGTCGGCTCGCTTAACGATATTAATAGATCTCCTTTTGGAGGGGGCCGCCAGCGGTGAAAATAGCAAAGAATGTTTTTGGAATCTACTTGGACTTGGTTGGCAGAACGATGGGGCAATATGGCCGACTTGGCCGAGCGGGTGGACGATCTGATATGCAGTTTCGACTCGTCTGGTGACACGACGATGGATACACTGTCGATGTTAATATTCGGTTGGATGCTATTCGGTCTGATTGTTTTGTGTATTGGTAAATATATTTACAATAACTTTATACTTAACGAGAAATTCGGTTCTTCTTCGGGATCTAGTGTCGTTGGTGGTGGTGGTGGTGGTGGTCATGTGGGTGTCAGCAGCGCTGTTACCTCCTCTGCGAGTCCAAGTGCTAAAGATGGACATGGTTACCATGGGATCGGTGAAAGTGTCGTGTCCGCGGGCAACATCGCCAGCAAGCTTCTCACCCAGGAAAAACCCATCAAAGTCGCCATGGCAAAATCCTTGGCCTCTTCTGCTGGGAATTTGACTTCCACCAGCAGTCCCTCCGTTCCCACTGGTGGAGGGGGACCTGGAATTGGGTATGTACCGCCAACACCACCTACGCGCAAACGACTCACCAGAAAAACGTCAGGCCCGCTGATAAGCCCAGCGAGAAGCTCCCGTGCCCTTCACCTGTCAGCCGCGACCGGTGCCGATGCCGAGGCCGTTCGCTGGGTCAACGAGCTTGTCATTTGGCTACATTCTGACCTGGTGATTCTTAATGAATTACTTGCTGTTTGGGTTACTTCGCTTAATGAATTCGTCTCTGGTTCCGTCGATGAGGTATTAATTTTTTTTTATTTATTTTATTTATTTTACGCTTTATGATTAATTGTTTATATGATAATTAAATCAGCAGACTTTTTTATTATTTTCGTAATAAATAAAATTAAAAAAAAAATTATTTCACGTATAAATATTATAGAAATTTTTATAAATAAATTTTTAATGTTCATTTATTTGTTGAAGAAAACGAAAATGGTCAGGTACACTGGATATCATCCCAGATTATATTGAGTGAAAAAAAATTTTAGATAGTAGCTAGTATAATACAGATTACAATGAGTATAATCTAGATTACAATGAATATAATCTAGATTACAATAAGTATAATCCAGATTACAATGAGTATAATCCAGATTACAACTAGTATAATCTAGATTACAACTAATATAATCCAGATTTCACGCAGTATAATCTAGATGTTTCTAGCTACTATCTGAAATTTTTTTCACTATAGATATCACTGAATATAATTTGGGATGATATCCAGTGTCATCTTGTTCTTTCCGTGTAGCAGCTGCCAAATATTTTATTTTATGCTAAAAAATTTTTTTAATTGTGATAAATTAATTTTTATAACAAGAAAATTTAAAGAAAGGAATGTAGAAAATCTAAATGTAGAAATTGTAAAAATTATAAGGGGAAAATTTTTTAATGCCAATTTAATTATTAAATAATTAAAGAAAATAAAAAATTGATCAGACTGATCTGCTGATTTCACTATCGTGTAATTATTTAGTAATTTAAAAAACAAGTTTTTCAATCTAAAAAATTGAATAAATAATTAAGGAAGTATTAAAAAAAAAATTAAGTTTTTACATGATTATATAAGTATGGATAAATTTTCTTACATAAATCTGTCACTGATATACGATATTAATGAAACGGGTCATAAATTTTTATTTAATTATCCAAATCAAGGGCCACTGTAATTGCAATCAATTGAGCATAGAAGAAACCCGAGCGACACATCGTTGTCATTAGATAATACAGACGCCTTTTGGTCTAAGCTTTCAATCCTCACATTTAACATCTCTATTCTAACAATCGCTCAAAGAAGTAATTTAATTATCTAAAAAAATTGTTGATTGATTTTTTTATTAATTATAATTTTAAAAATAAGTATTACAATTTATTATTTAACTATTAAATTATAAAAGAAGCTTAAATAAATATTTCCGTGGCTAAATTTCATGATAAATAATTAATTATTAAGCTAAATAATTAACTTTCTCTTTTTCTTCTGAGATGGCATTTAAACCCAAAATTTCATCAGTGTAAATAAACTCCAAGAGCTTTTCAAAGGTCTCAGCTGTTGTGTCTGTTATGAAAACTTGATCAGATTTTTTTTTCATTCAGCTTGTGAGTAAACATTGCTGCTAGAACTTTTCAAAATTATTTTCTAGGTTCAAGAATTTTTCTCTTGATTCAAGTTATTTTTTTTTTTTTTTCAGCGTAAGTTTTGTTCTAGCTAAAATTTCTCTGATTTTTCCGCTCGCGTAGATTTTCTATTACTATTGTTTTAATATTATCAAAATTCCTGAATTTTATCTTTAGAGCGTTGCGATCAGCCCTTTGGACACACAAAAATAAATATCAAAATTTAATTAACAAAAAAATTAAATTTATATTTAAATTAAAGTTATCGTTGTCTAAATTCCTCTGATTATAATGTCAAGGCTTCTGATGTCATCTTAAAAAAACAAAATTAGCATAATGTTAGGCGTAAAGTCCGACCTGCAGACAGATAGTTTTTTTTTTTTTTTTTTTTTTTTTTTTTTTTTATTATTATTATAAGAATATTGTAATCTTCTTTATTAACTTTGTTCATAAGACGGATTTAAAAAGTAAGAAAAGAAATATTAATCTTTAAAATCACCCAATTGTACTGCACGCGGAGATTTCGAGCATGCGTGTTCTCGCTCTGCTCTGTATAACCCACTTTCCAGTACGAAAATTCACTAAACATCCAACTCTGTATTTTATTATAAGAGAAATAATACAATTACACATGTATGATAGGAGAGCTTTAAGTTTTATTATTCTTCCCCAGACGTACTGACTTTGTACTTAAAAAAAAATCAATGTTTTTATAGCTTATGAATCATACGGCTTGTTTTTTTATTTTATATTTTTCTATAATTTAAAATTAATAATTCAATTGCAAAAATTTTATTGCATCAAAAATTTTTGATGAAGAAATGAAATCGAAATTTTTGACAAATTATAAATTATTCGGTTTGTTTTTTTAATTTATAAATTTAATTTTATATTTTTCTGTAACTTATAATTAATAATAATTAAATTTTAAAAATTTAATTGCATAAAAAATTTATAATCAAGAAACCAAATCAATATTTTTGATAAATTATGAATTATTCGGCTTGTTTTTTTAATTTATAAATTTATAATTAATAATAATTTAATTGCATAAAAAATTTTTTATGAAGAAATTAAATCAATATTTTTGATAAATTACAATTTATTCGTCTTGTTTTTTTAATTTCTAAATTTATAATTTATAATTAATAATAATTTAATTGCGTAAAAAATTTTTGATGAAGAAATAAAATCAATATTTTAGTAAGCTGTTAATCATCTGATAAATTTTAAATTTAATATTTTGTAATTAATTATAAATAATAATTGAATCGTAAAAATTTAATTGCATCAATAAAGAATGATGAAGAAACAATTAAAATAATGTAATACTAATTGGCTCATTGTTAAAAATTAATTGCTAAGTTTGTAAATATTGTATATATAAACTAGGTTTAAAAATGACTTAAAAATCTATGTATATATTTATATTTATACCGTCTATATATAATGTGATATATAAATATATATATATAATGTAAACTAAGCAAAGAGCTTTTAAGTATTCTTATTAGTGTTAGGTCTGACTTAACTAAATTGAAGACGTAATAAAAAAAGAAGCGTCTAAAGATATAATAATATAACGTATGATATATTTGGGCCGGGTTTTGTTACGTCATAGATCGCGGGTGCGGAAAAAACACATATTGCGTCACTTATAAAAATATATACATAGATTAAAACATATGTAAGTGTGTATGTCTGTTGTCAACATCCTTTTACCTCGCGTGCGTCCGCTGACGTCACTTCTCATCGCTTAAAATATCATTACACACGCGGTACCTTTATATGTATATAAGAAACACTTTTTTATCAATTATAAAAAACTATAAATAATTATTTCACGGTAAATTAATTAGAGAATTGAATAAAAGTATGTATGTTTAGTTTTAAATTATAAATATTTATTAATTCACGGAGCATAAATCTTTTTATAAAATAAAATGAATTACTTTCTATAATATATTATTTTAATTATAATAATTATTGTAATTTATTATTTATTATTTATAATTTATTATTTACTGTAATTACTAAATTATCTGCATGACTTGCTCCGTAATGTATTGGATGAATTTTCATTTTCAACTGTTGCAGAACACGCGTTTAATTATTGTTTATTATTGTAGCCACGTACGTTTACTCAGAGTGATGTCTGCTTAAATATATGCCATAATATATACATATATATATATAAGGTATAAGTGTACCATAACTATCTTTAGTCACGAATTGATGACGAAAATAATAGCTCTAATGATATATTCATACCTATTATTATGTATTTAGTATTAAATTATCATTTTTATAATAATAATACTGAAGGAGAAGATTATAAAAAATTATATTTATAAATTTGTTTATATTTCAGCATGGAGTTGGAGTTGAATTTGTGAGAGTACTTCCGGAAACCCAATCACCTAGTTTTTCAAATATTTTTTGTGAATGCGATTCTAGAGACGATGTTGTAAGTAAAAGATTTTTTACTGTCATTATTAAACTTTATTTCATTTAATTAGCTGGCGTTTTTAATTTATTTTTCATTTGTTAAATTAGAACTTAAAAATATTTTTAAAAAATTACACTTATAGTTTTTATTTTTTTGTGATACTTTTTTCAATGAAAAAAAAATTTTTTTTATTTTTAGATGTCAGCTTTTAATTTTTATTTAATGATCCTAAAATTAAGCGACATTTAATAATTTTTTAGATTTTTACAAAAAATTTCTATAAAAAAATATTTCTTCTTAAATTTCATGTGAAGAAATAGTAAAAAATAATAAATGAAATTTTATTTTATGTAATTAATTAGATGTCGTTTTTAATTTATTTTTCATTTGTTAAATTAGAACTAAAAAATATTTTTAAAAAATTGCACTTATAGTTTTTCAAGTTTTTTACAAATGAAAATTTTTTTTATTTTTTTATGATAATTTTTTCAATAAAAAAAAATTTTTTTTTATTTTTAGATGTCAGCTCTTAATATTTATTTAATGATCCTAAAATTAAGCGACATTTGATAATTTTTTAGATTTTTCCAAAAAATTTTAATAAAAAAATATTTCTTCTTAAATTTCATGTCAAGAAATAGTAAAAAACAATAAATGAAATTTTTTTTACAATTAATTTATGTTTAATTTCTGCTAATGACATTTTTATTTCGCTAAAATTAAATTTTATACACCGTAAAAAATTTTGCGTCATTGCGTTAAAAATTTTTGTGTTAAATATTTAATATAAAAATTTTTAACAGAAAATTTTTTCACGGATTGACGCAAAATTTTTTACTGTGTAATTAAAATATAAAAAAATATATTATATTGTTTTGACTAAAAATTTATCACTTATTGATAAAAAAAAATAATTTTCCAGACAATAACTTGTGACTGCGAAGCGACACCAGCTCTGCAATTGAAAGCTTTCCGTCAAAAAGGAGATAAGGTAGAGGTCAACCATTATCGCGTCAACGTCAACCGCTTCCGTGCACGTCTTAATGTCGTTTGTATTACGGAAAAATTACTATTGGACTTGAAATGTGATGGATGGCCCGAGGTAATTACATTTTAATGACAGCTGATAGCTTCTGTAGATAAGTTTTAAATTATTCGAGATAAAAATATTTAAAACTCTGACAAATCACTCCGTTTATTTCTTAATATTTTATTATTTTTTTTTAATATAACTTGTAATAATAATTTTATTGATTAAATTACAAATAATAATTTATTTTTAATTGTCTTCATCGCTTACATTTATAACTTATAAGTTAACAAGGTCAATTGATAGAATTGACACTAATTAAATGTGATTTTTAAGGTGAAGGTTTCGCTGGCGGCTGTCGGCACGATAAAAAAAGACCTTGATGAAAGCCAGTTGCAGGAAGTTGTGACTGAAATAGTAGTTGGCGCTCTCAGAGGTACAAATGTCCATTTAAATTTGTCTAAGTATCCAACTTGTCCGAGATTATGGAGAGAACCACCACCACAAACCGGATTCCCGCTGCCACTTCACTACGACAGTATGGTAAGATATATTTATTGCTTTTATTTAAATAAATTCTACCACTTAAACCCTTTAATTACGAGCAGTAATTTCCGAAATTTATTCCCGAGCCTCTATTGTCACCCTATTAGTGGTAATCGCTAGCAAAACTTTTAATTCCAGAGCCATTCAGCAGGACCGACTGGAGGACAGCAGAAATACGTTCCAGGCGAAAGACGTTTATTAGTTAAAGTCGTAAAAGCGAGTGATTTAGGTGGCCAGCAAGGTTGCGTAGAGCCTTATTGTGTTGTAGAGCTAGATGATCCCCCACAAAAGCACCAGACTTCTGTCAAAAAAAATAATGTCAGTCCTGTTTGGGATGAAGCCTTTTTATTGTAAGTTTTTTTTTTTATTTTTTTATTTTTTTTTTTTTTTTTTTTTTTGTAGCCTTGCCTATTATTTAGAATTCAATAATTTTTATTTTGATAATAGTTATTTGTACTGATGTTTTGCTTTTCCTTTCAGTGATGTCAGTCAGAATACTTTTGAAGTACTGCTGGAGCTTTATGACCATGTTAACAAAAGTAACAGATTTTTAGGATTAGGTATTGTTGGTATTGAAGAGTTGTTAATGAATCCAAGTCAAAGACAAATAATTCCATTACAAGCGCGGCCTTATGAACAAGATGAAGTTACTGGAACTCTTACCGTTGAGGTAAATTTTTTTTTTATTTATTATTTATAAAAAAAAATGATTTTGTTATAAATTAGAAGACTATTATTAAAAAATAATTAAAAAAATTTTTGAACAATTATCTAACAATTTAATAATCTTGATTTCTTCTTTTATTAACTCATAATCAAACTGTAAAATTTTTTTATTTTTATCATTAATTAAATTAGAGCCAAAAAAGTATTTTAAAAAAATTATACAAATTATTTTTTTAATTTTCTACATGTTGAGTTTTCATTTTTTTACAATAATTTTTTCAATAGAAAAAATTGTCATATTTCATTTTTTTTTTTTTTTTAATTTTTTTAAGTAAATCTATAGTAAAGGACCCAGTTATTGATACTGGCCTAGTTGTTAGACACTTGGAATTTTATTCTAATTAAAAAAAGAAAATGTTCTTAAAATTTGTAATTTAAAAATTATATTTATTAATTTATCAGAGTTGATTTATTTTTTTTTAATTAAAAAAAATCCAAAAAATGTCAATTATCATATTTTGCAATAAAGCAGCTAAATTTAATAATTAAAAAATTTTAATGTTTAAAAATTAAATAATTAAAATGTTTAAAAAAATTAATCAATTAAATTTATATCAATAAAAGTAGTCTTAAGACTTTTGAATCAAGATTGAGTTTTGATAAATAATTATTAAAATAAAACTTTTAATTACAGTTTGTATTTATTGAGGGAGCAGAAGTCCCGCAAATAGGAACCAAGCCATTTAAAGTTAAGGAAGCAATAAAACCATCATCTCCAACACGCACCTACAACCCAACGAATCTACTCAGCAATAATAGTCTTAATTATAACAATGGTAACAGCACTCTTATCTTGTACGACACTTCTGCTCAGTCGACCGGGGGTAATTACCGATTATAATATCTCCCGAGGCATCCGTCCTTACTTGAGTGACACCTTTACTTTCTGTATTAGTTTTTTCATCACTCAGCACTGTCTTCCCATTCTGGACTCCTTTTTCAACTATCTTCACCCTTATTTAAAGACAACGTTTTTAAGCCTACACGTTTTCAAATAAAATTCGCATGGATGCACTCGTGATAGATTCGAAAACGTTGCTTGGTTTTAAACACAATTTTCTTCTCCAATTTTCTTCTATAGAAGAAATTCAATTAATTATTATAATTAAAAAAAAAAAAAAAAAAAAAAAATAATAAATAATTATTTATTTTTTAGAGCGTAGTTCTAGTTTATAGACCGGCATGATGGAATTAATCGTCAATAGTGTGATTATTAGTTAATTCTCAGTAGACGAATCGTGTGGTTATTTATTTATTTATTACAAATGATGTATTGCCGAAAAATTACTCCACTTTCTTATTTATATTAGGACTGTCATTTCTTTCAGACTTCCTGACAAACGGAACGACTGGCGAGTCGCCATACAGAACTGGCCAGAGTAATGGCAATAAAGGTACTCTAATTGTACACAGCCAACAGAGGGTAAGATTATTTATTATTAATTACATAAAAGATTTTGATAATACCAAATCTTTGTACTAACGCATGGATTTTCCCCGTGTTTTCATGATTTTTTTTTACTTTTTTTTTTTTAGCCGCCAGAGCGACAAATAGTCAAGGTGAGTGTAAAAGTTTAAGAGACGTGCTCTGGGATAGCAGTTTCATAAATAAATTAAAAAAAAAAAAAAAAAAATACTCTGACATTTAATAATATATTTAGACTAGTAAGTAGAGCACTTTTTTAAAATTTCTCTTAATTAAAAAACATGAAATTTAATCTTTAAGTTTCCATGTACCGTAAACATTTTTGGCACTTATACTATACTAAAGTCTAAAAGAGTGATTTTTGAGAATTTGAATAGTCGATTTAATTTCGCTTGCTTAATTCGAGCAATGACATGATTTATTAGTTACTTAGAATAAACGGGACAAACTGCATGCTCAATAATACTAAAGTTTTAGTGTGTTGACTAATTCAACAGGTGACACTTTCTGAGGACGGAAGCTGGCAAGAAATTTCACCAGAGGTAATTTATTACCTTTTGTCTTTTATTTATCATTTAAATTCTTTCAGTATTACTCACACACTTATTGTTGATTATTGCGGTAGTAATTTATTTTTATTTTATATTTTTAGCACGCTAACAGGGATATAAGCGCTACTTCAGGTATAGAAAGCACTCCTAATTCTTCTAATTCTGATAGTTTACGAGGTAATTTAAATTCAGTAAATTGTTAAGGACGTTCATGTGAAAGACTTAATAGTCTATATTATTAAGAGAATAAGCAAAATTTTGGGATCAGTGTAGTAATATGATAAAATGGGTTTTTTTTATTATGATAAGTATTTAGGTTGCATTCGAAAATGCTCAATCTCTAGATACATAATTATGACCTTGTATCTTGTGAATTATTGACATTTTTAGAGATATAAGCTCATTTCGATGTTATACTCATCGAGATCTTTCATTTGAGTACCCACATCAATTTTTCATATATTTATATATATTATATATATGTATATATGAAAAATATATCAAAATGCATGTGGGTACTTAAATGAAAGCTCTTAATGAGTGTAACATCGGGATGAGCTTATATCTTTAAAAATGTCAATATTTAAGAAAGTACAGTGCAATTTAACATAATTAAGAAACGACCTTGTATCTTGTGAAATATTGACATTTTTAAAGATATAAACACATCCCCATGTTACATCTATCAAAAGTTTTCATTTGAGTACCCACATCAATTTTTCATATATTTATATATATTATATATATATGTACATATGAAAAATATATCAAAATGCATGTGGGTACTCAAATGAAAGCTCTGGATAAGTGTAACATCGGGATGAGCTTATATCTTTGAAATCGTCAATATTTAAGAAATTACAGTGCAATTTAACAAAAGTCATTATTTAATAAAGCAAAATTTTATTTATTTATAGTTCACAAGTCATGGCAGTCACATAGTGACTGCAAGGTTGCTAGTAACATTATAAATAATTTATATAATATAAATTTAAGATTGGTGTTTTTATCTATTAAACAGATAGGTAGTATTTTTAGCACACGTTTCAGTTAATTTTTTACCGTACTGAAAACAAACTCCCGAATACAATTGATTACACCGTAAAAAATTTTTCGTCATTGAGTCAAAAAATTTAGTGTTAAATTAACACAAAAAAGTGTTAAATAATTAACATAAAAATTTTTAATACAAAATTTTTTGACGCATTGACGCAAAATTTTTTACTGTGTACACGGTTAAATTAAAATGAAAATTAAATTAAATTAAAAATGACAGATTTGTCAAATTTAATAAACAATAAAAATGGACATCAAATTAAAGACTAATTTATATTTACTGATGTTTTTTTTTAAATAGAACTCGAAGAAATATTTCAGGTAAAAAAGAAATTGTAAATCATTGTAAGTTTATTGATATACTTTAAAATTTGCCTGAAGACCCCAATAAATTTCATAAAAAGTTAAAACTCATTTGACTCTAGCGTAGCACATGAACGTCCTTAAAACTCTTTGAATAATAATTATTAATAAATAAATAATGAATTAAATTTTAGAACAACGAGGTAGAGCAAGAAGGAAACGCCGAGACTTTTTTGGCACGATAAAAAAGCGCTTAAACAGATCCCGAAACAGAAGCAGATCTGCTGGTCCAGAAGGAGACATAAACCATGAAGACGCTCATTCGAGATCAATATCTGCGGACAGAGCCCGCGATCCCGGATCTGGTAATTTTCTCCCGCTTGATAGTTTAGAATTAATAATAAATCAACTACAATGTAATGACAAACCCAGTAAAAATATATTTTTTTTTTTTTTTTTTTTTTTCAATTACTTGTATTTACTGCTCATTACTCGGATATTAGCATAAATTTTCTCATAACTTTTACGAGTATTTATACAATCATAAATATTATTTTACTGCCTTCCATTTAATACACTATTACGTGGTTACACTGATATACCTCGGTGAGTTGTCCTCGATTGCATGGCGATGGCTTATTATAGTTATATACATATATACAATCTGCATTGCATTTCAAATTACAATTAGTTTTTTATTATTATTAATTATTATAACATTTAATTTATAATTTATATAATGGAAGTTTTTAATCATCATCTATCATTTAATCCTTAATTAGTGTAAACATTACTAGTAATTGCTTAAATTTTCTCAATTACAATATTAACAAACGCTTTGAGTGCGTGTGAGTAATTAACAATTAAAAATTTCACAGCTTTGCTATCTGTACCAGGAAAAGAAGAACATTCAAGACGATCCAGTCTCAGCGAAGCTTCTGCCATCAGCGGAACTTCTACGAGGACGTATATTAATGAAGCATCTACTTTAGTACTAGAAACTCTTGAGAATGGAGTTAAAAAGTAAATATTTTTATTTATTATTTTTTATAAATATTTTCGTTTATTATTTTTTTTAAATATTTTTTAAATTATTTTTTATAAATATTTTTATTTATTATTTTTTATAAATATTTTTATTTGTTATTTTTTATAAATATTTTTATTTATTCTTTGGTAATTATGCAGAAGTGGGAATTCACCTATTTTTGATAAAATTGAAGTAAAATAAAAAATCGAAATTTACGATTTCAAAAATTTTCAAATTATAATATTTTGAATTTTTTTTTCTAATTTATTCTATTTTTATCGTTCTTTAAGAAAAAAAATATTTCAATAACCGGAAAAAATATCATCGTCATCATTTCATTGAAAAACACCGTAGATTTTTTAATTTTTATTTAAAAAAAAAAAAAAAAAAACACGAAAATATACAATTTTTATACTTTCTATCATTTATCATAAATCCGCCATGAAAAAGATAGATAGATGAGTTTTATTTGTATCAAAATTATGTGTTTTACAAAGCATGAACATAAAAGTTATTTTTAAACATTTTTAGTTATTTAAATATTGTAATATTGGCGCGAAAAAAAAAATTTGAAAAAAAAAATCAATTTTTCGATTTTTTATACTCAAAAATAGGTGGAGCTCCACTTCCGCAGTACCATTATTTTTTATAAATATTTTTATTTATTATGTTTTATAAATAATTCCATTAATAATTTTTTATAAATAATTTAATTAATTATTTAATTTTTTTTTAGACACTACCTCGTACCATTGTCACTAGCACAAAAAAGTAAATGGAGAAAAAAAGGCACTAAATTACACATATTTAATGACCATACATTTATTGCGAAACATATGCCAGGGTAACTTTAAATTTCTTCTTTAATTTTATTTCAATAAAATATTTCCGAGTCAAATATTAAATTTTATTATTTTTTTTATAAACAGAGGTACCGTTTGCGAAGTTTGTAAGAGAACATTAGCCCGAAGACTCGGTAAACAGGGCTACGAATGTAGAGACTGCTTAATGAAGTGCCATAAACATTGTCACGTTAAAGTCGAGTCAATGTGTTCTACATCAACGATACAAAGTATTGAATTGTAAGTATTAATATCTACATACATCTTTACTTACAAAGTGAAAAAAATAATTATTTAATGACGTTATAAATACGACACTATAAAGTGTGCCATTGATTTGCGTTGACATAATATTATTTTATGAATACATATTCTTTTTCTTTCTTTACTTTAATTAAACAAGGTCACTACTGCCAGTTCTGAGAGAATAAATAATAGGTGAGCGAGTGTCGATCAAATGTTAAGGTAGACTTTTTAATGAGACGGTCATTATACTTAGCATGGCGAATTATGAACGTATAAAACATTTACTTTTCGTTTGTTAATATACTTGATGACTGCTATTAATTATTTATATTCTGTGTGATTAAATTATCAATGCATACCTCAACTTTTTTTTGGTGTGCATTCAGTTTTTCTATTGCTTCTGACTAAACTATTTATATTTAAATAATTTTATTAATTTTTAATAATAACAATACAATAATTAATTAATTTTATTTTTTATTGATCAATTTGTGCTCTAGAATTTATTTATAGCGATTAATAGAATAGAAATTGAGTAAAAATTACCGACAGAGTCGGGTGTGCATTTGAGGTGTGCATTTTTTAAATTAACAAAATACTGTTTGATAAATTTGTCTTCAATGCTTGGAGTGATAATTAATGACTTGAATAATTGCTTGACTATTTGCAGCCTTCAGAACAATGAATAAATAAATAAATAAATAAATAAAAAATACTTAATAATTTCAGATCTTACATCCAGACACCGAAATTCGAGCGAAGGTTTTCAACCCGTCGATGCTAAGAACTCATCATGGCAATTTTTATTTATATATATATATATATATATATATATATATATATATATATATATATATATATATATATATATACATTATTTATTTATTTATACAATAATATATTTATTTATTAATATTCAATGATTGATATTAATCGCGATTACCGTTATAAACGATAAAGTAATCACTTGTTAATTGAATCCCTCCAACTGTTTTTGACTTGTAAATGTTTGCAAGTTTAATTAATGTTCGTACAAAAAGAATTGTATTTTTCAAAAACTAAAATCTTTATTTCCCATTAAATAGATTTATTAGTTATTTATTAACTGTCAATTTGGTTAAATTATACGTCATTTTTTTTAATAACTCGCGGTTAATGCAAAAGTATCTTCTATTTCATTGCAATTATGAAATGGAAACTACCTCTTCTATAATTTTTATTATTATTATATTAATAATAAAAATAAATTATTAAAAGTCTTTTTCTCACAATCAAAAAAAATATCCGGATTTCGGGTACTCATGTTTAAGATATTAAATATATACTTAAGAATAATTGTTTTATTTAACAAAAGAAAAAAAAAATTAATAATAAATTTATATTGCGACCTAATATTATGTTCAAATAATATAGCAATCGGTAATTTATAATTATTGTAATTAAGTACTTAAGTTTCGATATTTTTTAATATATTTATCGACGTGTGATTGATCTAATGTATAATTATTATTGTTATATATTAATATTTAATATTTAATATAAAAAATTATAAAAAGCCTCGCGTTTAAATAATCATCGATAATGTATTTAAATCAACTTTATATTCATTTAAAATAATGCATTTTTTGTCAATTTGTAACATCGATTAATTGAATTTAATTAGTTTCATTTTTCATATTAAGAAACAAAAATTAATATAAATATTTTGAAATATATTAACAATAATACATTAAATTTGATTTATTATTTTATTTCAATAAAAAATTTTTACGTGGGCTGTGAATGCTTAGCGGTATGTACAATGAAAATTAATATCAATTAAAGTGTGCTTAATAAATAAAAAAAGCGCGTTAATATTTATAAAAATAAATCTGCCAATCAAAAAATTTTTTCATAACTTTTTGCTGACGATTTTTACAATCGAAAACAATGACTACATTATTTTTTAAAATAAAAGTTGTATAAAGTTAGTGAGAACTAAAATATATACACTAATAATCAATTAAAGTTTTTGAACAAGTAGCTTTTTGATTAAATATTAATGTTCTAGTGCCTATAGACATTCTTTTACAAACAACTTATGGTATTATTATCATTATGTAAAACTAATACTTGCATTTTGAGATTAAATTATATCAAAAGTTACATTGAAGTACATAAAAAATATATATTGCATAAAGAAGAAGCCTCAGATTTAAATAAATTAAAAAAATTATTAAAGAATCACAGTTATTAACTTTATATAACAAATAAAAGTAATAAAATGAAGAATATATACTTCTTAAAGTAAAACTGAAGCTTACATAACAAACAGCAAAGCCATCGAATTTTCCACAGATTGTTATAAATTATGTAAAAACATTACAACGTGTTAAACGAGCACGGTAAAATCCATCACTTACATCTGTTATTCAACAACGCAATGTAATAAAGAAAATACACTGTAACTAGTTATTGCACAAACATTATTTATAAAATTTCTTCAACGAACTTGATCTCCATTACACAATAAAATAACTTTAAATAACCCTTATAAATTCAACAAACTGCAATATTGAATTATTTAATACGAATAACCGAACAATAACATCCCCCATATACTATTATTATACTACATACAATTTACGTTTATTGCGATGGCCTTCGTCGCAAAGAAGTAAACGGTATAATAAAAACTCGTTGCAAAATTCGAGATATCGTTGTTATGTTCTTCTTACAGTCAATAAGTTACATTATATACGCAGTACTATCCAGCCGGAATGAGAAGATAAACGAAGAAAATAATAAAACAAGCTACTTGTTCTTCACATCCATATATATATATATATTATATGTTATATATAAAATTTTTTTATTTATTTCTTCTTTTATTTTCGTAAATATATATACTACTCCTAATGTACGATAATGACTGAAGTATAATAACAAACCAACAGGGCAATCGGACGGATGAACAAGCGAACGAGCAAGCAACAATGCCCATCAGCAAACCATTATGGTATTACGTTACGGTGAACCGTCAAATTATACCAGATTGATCGATACCGCACCATCCTAACTGGTACACACCTCACACACATGCACACACATGCACACACATGCACACCCATACATGCACACCATAAGAAACTTACACGAATTTACTTACCTGATACATACTTACGCTTATTAATACTGGTTTATTGAAAAACCACTTTCAATAACTGATGGTGTGCTTGGTGTGCATCCCTTGTGAAGAAAAATTTCTATATCGCAGAACAAAAATAAAATGGTGGCTCGCTCCACCCCGCATCCCCAATTGCACACCACACCTATACACAATAAAACCGGTAATATATAATCCCAATAAATTTATTGCAATTACAACTAGAGTCACCGATAGCGATAAAACAGTATCCACGTAAATCACTATTGATATTAATTGATATTTTTAATTAAAATTTAAAACACAACAAAAACAATATTTTTTAATTATCAATAAAAATTTATTAAACACAAGTTTATCGCATAAATCTCACGGGTAAGTCGCGCAAAAACGCTTAAATAAAATTCAATTACACACCACCTTGCTGAGATTTGTGGGCGTTTTTCTTCTAAGCCCCGCCTTGGGGGCGTGTCTATTCAAAATGGTGTGCACAAAATCTTGACATGAGTAATTTTGCGCTAAGTACATGAATTATTTTTCCACTCTGCACAGTATCGGCAATATATTACATCTCGGCTCACTTCAGAACCACCTTGCTTCGTATCATATCGAGTAAACATCCGATCAGAGTGATTGCTAATTCAACCCATTCGCAGTAGGCGGGGTTTAAATAGTCCCCGCCCATTATTTCGACAACCAATGGGGATTCGCGAGCTAAAACAGTGGGAAGAATAGGGGGATCGCCGAGCAACAAAAATAATTTTAAAAAAATATCCCGGACCCAAACGATAGAGATGCGCAAACGCAATGACTACTAACACACTACGCTGTTAATATCGTTGTTCTAAATATCGATATAGTTCCTCTGCCGGTATCACGAGAACCACGAGTATTTACGAATGTACACCTGGTTGAATATTTGTTGTTGTTTGTTGTTATCTAACATATGACTTTTAAATCCACCTGTTATCAATTAAGTGGCTTATAATGACCCTCGTTATTTTGTATCGATCATATATTGCCTGTAAAGTCAAGGTCTGATGTAATACGTCATTTATCGCTCCATCAGTCTTTAACGTAACTATTTATTAATTAATTACCACAAGTAATTTTTAAACCTTAGTGCCGTTTAATAAAAATTTAATTGAATAAATAAATCTTGTTACGACAATGTGATGTTTATTTTTAACAACGTGACATTCTGTTTTTGCTGGTACATATCGCAATTAACAGTCGTTAAGTAGCCAGTGGAACGGGCGTTGTTGTGTCAGCCAGTGTTTTTCTTCACAGTACAAGTAAACAGTAAACAGTGATTTTGTTAATTAACGAGCTTAGTCACAATCTTTATCACCGTCATTGTTCATTTTTTTTTTTCAATTTCGCTTGTCATTAATCATCGACATGAACATGTAATGTGAAAGATGGATTTTTGATTGTGGGTGATTGTGTGGTGCCTGTCCTGCAGACCTCGGCTAGCAGGAACAAAAAATGTTTTTTGTAGTTTGTTTTTTTTTTTTTTTTTAATTTATAAATTTAATTAATTAGTTAACATGCCAAGACCGTCGAAGGAGTCTTACAGTGGCGAGCAGAAGCCGCCGTACTCTTATATTTCGCTAACCGCGATGGCTATTTGGTCTTCCAAGGAGAAAATGCTCCCGTTAGCGGAAATTTATCGGTTTATTGCTGATCGCTTTCCTTACTATCGACGCGATACAAGAAGATGGCAAAATTCTTTGAGGCATAATTTATCTTTCAATGATTGTTTTATTAAGGTAATTATTTAAAAAATTTTTTGTTTTGTTTATTTAAATATTAAAAAAGCTATTTTTTTTTAAATAAAAATTTTAAAAATATTGCAAGTGAGAATAATATTATTGTTAAATTGCACTGTAATTTCTTAAATATTGACGATTTTAAAGATATATAAGCTCATCCCGATGTTACACTCATCAAGAGCTTTCATTTGAGTACCAACATGCATTTTCATATATTTTTCATATATACATATATATAATATATATAAATATATGAAAAATTGATGTGGGTATTCAAATGAAAGATCTCGATGAGTGTAATGTCGGGATGAGCTTATATCTTTAAAAATGTCAATAGTTCACAAGATACAAGGTCATAATTATGTATCTAGAAAGAGAGAATTTTCGAATTCAGTCTAAATACTTATCATAATAAATTGACTATCAATGAGAATGATATGAAACCTTAAAAAGGCACAAATTCAAATCAAAACCTTTGCAATGACACTAAATTTCATAATTCACTAAAAAAACTGATTGTATTATATGACTATCCTGGACACAAAATTTTTCTTATTCTTTTAATAATATAGATTAAATAATTAAAATTTCTTTGACGGTAACAAAAAATTTTGATTTCAATTAAAAAAAAAAAAAAAAAAAAAAAAAAATTCAAAATTTTATAAAAGTAAAAACGTAAAAAAAAGTTATGCAAGTAAAACTTTAATTGTAGTTGTTATTCCATAATTAAAGTGTCTATTTATTCCCTCATTGACGATGCCAAAATTGAATAAATACTCTCTTTGAAGTAAGCGAGCATGCAAGTAGCAAGTAGCAAGTTTGGAGTAAGCAAAGAATAAGTAAAACTTTTTCATCACTATTCTTATTATATAATAGAATAAAATAATGTAAGAGTAAAGCTTGTGTAATATTGTAGGTAGATATAATACCCCTTTTTTTTATGTATTTTACGTACTCACATGAGTATGATATGATATGGTATGAGCGTCTCGTTGAAACGACAACGAGGACTCGGCGTTCCCTTCTGTCAGGGTTATAGCTCCATCAATAATTTTAATACTTACATGGTCATTTGTCTATAGACTTGTTCACAAGACTGTTTGAAAAGTCCATCCACACTATCATTGTTCATTATTACATATAATTTCACTTTCACTATATGTTGTATTTTATTATATTACTATCATTATAATGCAAACGCATGTAAGCATGTCTAAAAGTTTTTATTATCCAACAAGACATATATCGTCGGAAGAAAATAAAACTTTTGAATTAAAAATTAAATGCTTTACCATCAAACCCAGGCTTCGTTATTTATTAAACGATTATTTATTGTTGCTCACTTTTTATTATTATATTACGATAATTATCATTATTTTTTAAATGTAATTATTTACAAATTTTTTTTATTAACTTAATAAAAAAATTCATGACATTAAAGTTAGCTGTCACTTTATAATTGTTTTATAATAAATTATAGTAAAAAAAAATTATTAAAAAAATAGACTTGTAGAAATTTCAATAAATTAAAAATGCAATTTTTTAAAAATAATTTTTTTGTTAAAGAAAATTAAAAAATTATTAAGTGACAGCAAACTTTAATGTCACAAAAATTCTAGGAATATTTTTAAATTAATAATATACTTGCCTATTTATTTATGAACTTAGTAGATAAGGCTTTTGGGCCTCCTCTTATAGCCAAAAGCCTAATCCTCTTAGTTAAATAATTAAATGAATTATCACTAAATTACACTGTATGCTTTTGTACACAGAAAAAAAAAATTTCTTGAACCGAGAAAATTATAAGGAAGACCGAAGTTATTTTGGAGCAAGAAGAAATTTTTTTAGCTTAAAAAAAATTTAACTTTGTTCAAGAAATTTTCAGTCTTCCTTCAGATTTAATTAATTTAAGAAAATTTATGTTTGACTCAAGACATTTTTTCTTTCTGTGTAAGAAGTTTATTTTTAATAAAATTTTCTTGGATATTTTTCGGTAATAACAGGAACAAGTATTAAAATAATATTTAAATAATTAATTTACATCTAGATCTAGATTATTATTGATGAATTTTTTTTTTAATAATTTTTTCATTATAAAGCAACATTATATTTTCTAACAAGACATAAACTTTTAAATAATAAATGAAATAAATGCTTTAGCATCAAACGCAAGCTTCGTTATTATTTAAACGATGATTTTCTGTTGTTAATTTTGTTTTCATTATTATCGCTTAGTCTTGCCATAGTTCTGTTTATTTAATAATTACAATTATAATAATGAGCGATGAAAAGATTATTAACTAAAATGATAGGTATTAATATTTATAAAATATGAATGAAGAAATGACAGAATATATTACCTTAAAACACAGATATAGCGTGATGAACAAGTCATGAAATTATCTTGTCATTTTAATGAGTCCGCGTGAGTTTTCATCGTGTTATTTCTGGTAACATAAACTATATATAAAGTAAAGTGTGTATATAATATGTCTGGCACGCGAGCAAACTATTATAAAGATATACACTTGTCATTTAGGAATCCTCTTTTCCTCAATTTGGATTTATGTTGGATGTATTATATTTAAATACATGTGTCGCTGTCGTACCTCGGAGAATTATTTCCATCTCCATCTGCGTGTGTAATAATGTTATTATGTATATATGGACATATGGACATTATACTTATATATGTATAATCGTGAAAACGGGACATTTATGCATAAATGGGTGAAGACAGTTCCTTTTTTATATGCTTTTAATTTTGTTTAAATTTCCGAACAAATGTAGTCAAGTCGTCTGGGATTATTATGTTTATGTCTGTATGAATAAATACCGCACGTGCGGGATTATTAAAACCGACGGTAATTACATGTGGTCAATTGCAAAATGAGCAATAGTGTTGTCACAAGAAATTAAACGTCATGTTCGTATATAATAAAGTCTGCTCATGTATTTTTTTAAGTAGAAATATTCAGTTATATATTACGGTGAATTTTTTTTTATTTAATCTTGAAGGAAAATTTTTTTTTATTTTACAATAAAATTACTTTATTTTAAATAACTTAAAAATTTTTTAAATTGTCTAAAATTGAACAGAGATTTTTGTTTTAAACTGAGATAAAAATTATATTGATTTATAATTTTTAAGAATTAAAAAAATTACACTTATATCATAATTAAAAAAAAAAATATAAATTTATACAATTCAATTTAATTAGAAGAAAAAATGAATTGGACATTTATTTATTAAAATAAAACCAGTTTTTTTTTCTAATTTAATCTATTTTTAAAAATAGATTAAAATTTGAACTTTTAATTTTTATTATCCTAATCCCCATTAATTTTCAAAATAATTTAAAAACTTCAATAAATTCATATTTATATTTCCTTCACTTAAACTTAAATTTTATCAATAATTTTATACCATCCTAAAAATTACATAAACCCAAACACAAAAAGTGTTTACATTAAAAAAAAAGAAACTTTAATTGAGTCATAATTTACGAAAAAAATTTTTCAACCTCCCAATTCCCTCTATCACAAAAAAAGGCCAACTTTGTTTAAAAATAAAAGGTGAGAAAACTTTTAAGTAGACATCCTTGTCATATCACGTCTGTTAGCTGTCGAAAAGTTTACCGCTCAAGTGAACGCACGCTCACGAAATCCGTTCGTGTATTTTATTATAGTAATATATATATACCCGGCGAACATATAATACATCAAATAATTTTTCCACCTAAAATTAAAGGGATACATCACGCAAAAAAATAATCACTTCTCCCCCAACACGTTCTTTAAACAAATATAAACTAAGATATTTTTTATTTTATTCGAAATTCAGGTACCGCGCAACCCTCACACCCCAGGAAAAGGGGCATATTGGGCCCTGCACCCAGCAGCACTGTCAATGTTCGAAAACGGGTCATACCTGCGTCGCCGGAAGAGATTCAAGCTTCCCAAATCCTTGAAAGAAGAGAGTCAAGTTCTGGCAGAGACAGCAGCGAGACTGGCATCGAGCAACTCGAATTCCTGCTCGGAGTTCCCGGTCATAAATCACTACCCAGGATCGCATCATCAATCTACCCATCATCACGACAATCCTCACCTCTATCAAGATCAAAATTTCGCATTAACTCAACGTCAGCTAGATTTTCTTAATTTTACATCGATAACCGGTCTCTCCTCCATAAATCACGAGGAAGACAAACTCACCCCCCGCAATTCGGGCATCGCTCCAATGACAACCGATCACCAGTTGTTATTATCTTCAAACATCTCTTCAAACGTCGACTCAATGGAGAGCGAAATTTCCGGAGCAACAATCAGAACGAGGGATCCAGATCGAGAGAGAGTGACGATAAAAAAACCAAAGCCTCTTGTATGCAAACCGGCGAAATCATTCAATATTGAAAGTATCATCAAGACCAGTAGCCCGAGCGAGCAACGACCCTCTAGGTAAGATATACACCATACATATACACCTATTAAATATAATATGGTACTTTCGTTAACAACCAGTTAGCAAAATGTCACTGAGTTATATTGGACAGTAATCCTTGTCGTTACCCTCCGATGACTAAGTGCATGTACTTTGTTTATTGCTGTGTATTTATATTGGTACCTTCACATCAACAGGACTTATCAATGTGACGATGGATGATGATATTGGGGGACAAATATTATTTTATTGTAATGTATAACGATATATTATGCACATAATGTTTATAATATATATGTCGGTATGGATATATGGGATGTATAATACAATGCTTATACAAGTAATATAACATCGGTCTTACATACAATACCAATCAGCTTTTTCGCATGAAACACTACACTAGCGTGACATGTTATACGCGGTAATAACATACGCTAACGACTAATAACATAAATTATACACTGAGTTTTCAGATAGGCTGTTTAGTATTTTTTTGTTGTTGAGAAAAATGAACTATTGAGATATTTGTCACCGTACGGAGTTTTATAATCTAGAAGAAATAATAAAAAGTGTGCAAAAAGAAAAAAAGTTTTAATGTTAAATTGGGACAAGAATTAAAATTAGAATTGTATGAATTTAGATTGTACAGTAGAAAATAATATTTTATTAAAGAGGAATATTTTTGAGAGAAGAAAATTATTTCTGTATTCTAAATAACAAAAAAAAATTTTATTTATTTTAAAAGTTATTTTTATATCAAAAATAAGATTAATAAGATACAAATAAGTCAAAATATTTTAAACCAAAGTTACCGTGGGAAGAAATTTTTGGGAGAAAATATAAACTAAAACTTATTCAAAAATATTAAAGCGCTTAAATAGTTAAATTTTTAACGAAGAAATTTTTCTCGTTATCTTTTTATTTTTATTTTGAATTTTTGAACAAATTTATTCAAATTCAAAGTTAAGTGTTTCAAAATAAAGAGTAAAATTTTCAAAAGAATATTTTTTATTTTAAATATAATTTCGACGTTCTAATTACCAAATTAATCAGTTTAAAATTAATTATCACTTTAAAAAACTATTCAACATCAAATAGAGGTATAATATTTTGGTTTGGATCATTCAAATAATTTATAATTGGACTATTGCTGCATCAAAATGTTAGAAAATCACCCTCTAAAAAATAAGGAGTTAGATCAATTGCTTTGATTTAAAATTGGCCCAATTATAAAATAAATAAATAAATAAGTTTTAAAATAATAATTTAGATCAATACCAAAAAATTCAAAATTAATCTTTTCCCAAAAGTAAAATTTTACCTCTTAATTAAATAAATAAAATTTTTTCAACAATAAATATTGTTTCAGATTGGACTTAGAAACAATCGACCGCGATCCAGTCCCAGAACTTCCACTTCAAAGTCTAGCCCAAAGCCAAAATCTTCTCCCCTGGCACTCGGGCTTATACTCAAATTTAAACCCCCTGGGAAACTACTCCCTTAACCTCAACCAAGCCGCAGCATTCTACGCCACAGCCCTCGCAACCGCGAATCTGTTCGCCCTGCATCCAGGATACACTTCAAAAAGTTCTTTTACCGAAGGAATGGTGAACTCTTCCTTGTACAACTTCTATCCAGGACTTCCAAGCCTTCTAAGACTGGAGCCTACGGCTGGTCTTCCGACACTGTTTCCTCCCATCGCAGAAGAAGCCTCTTTAGAAATACGAGAGGTCAATCCTTATGAAGATAATTGTAGCAAAGATTTAACGTGATTGTGTTATTTAAAATTATTCTTTATAAGCTTCAGTCTTGTTGATGTTACTTGTTAATATTGTTGAAGAGAAAATGTGGCGAGCGAGAATGTAACATATATATGAATTAATGAGTAGTAAGATTTATTTAAAATTAAAAATATAAGTGTACTTTATTTGGAAAATCAGTCTGTAATAAAAAAACAAACGATCTCTGTAAACTTACTTCGCTGGGAGTTAATTTTTTATTAGCCTCGTAAATCGTTAAAAATGTTAGTTAAATTTTTAATTTGCGTGGAAAAGACTCTCAAGCATCTGCATACACTTATAAAAAAAAATATATATATAAATATCCTGTACATAATAAATAATAAACAAGTAAAGTATGAAAATAAAAATAAAAAATACGAGTGTTGTCTTTATGTTACAATAGATTCAGATGCGCGGTGCGATATCAATTATCATTACTTAGCAGTTAAATCGCCGGATGGTAAGATCATAAAAACCGCGAGCGGGCAAAGGCTTTAATGACGACTGTTTCTCTTTTTATTTTTTTAAAAGCAATGTAGTCTACTCTTTTATATAACTCCAGTGTAAGTTTGTAAATTCAATTTTTTTATTGCCCATTTTTGTTTTATGAACAACTGTTTTTAATTTTTAAATTTGCATACATGCTACTACTTTACAATTTTATTTCTTCTGTATGTGAATCTGTTGAGCGACTGAATTTATTATTGTAGAAAAATAATAGTTTTAAGTTTGATTTTATTTGTTATTATTATTATTATTATTATTATTAATAAATGATAGTTGAAAAATAAATAAATTAAAACATAGTTTTTATTTAGAAAGATTTAATATTTTACCGGAAAAGGAATAAATAGTTGTTTGCAAGATTCGGGAAAATGAAAACAAGTTTTAGTTGTTTATTGCAATGTTTACGAGGCAGTTTTTATAAATTTATTAGTGGCCATAAATATCGCGAATCTGTGTACTTTTATAGCTAGCCCTGAGGAACTTTTACGAATACGCTTGGTTGTGCATAAGAAAGTTTGTAGTAAACAATCTAATAAAAGTATCTGAATATTTTTTTCTATTTTGTTTTTTGAGTAACTAGATTGTTTTTTAAGCTATAAATTATTGATGCAAAAAATTATTTTGTAATAGTTATGATAGATCTGGTCATAAAACTATTTCATAATGCTTATTTTATAAGTTATAAATTCCCCGAATTTTTGATAGTTAGATACGTTAGTACGGTGCACTAATTATACGATCGAAGATATTTTATGTTAGTAAAATTTATTCTTAAAAATTACCATAAAATATTTTATTTAATTTATTTATTGCAATTATCAGAATAAAATTTTTGGAGTAAAGATATTTTTTTTTATAAAAAATTATTTAAATATTTAAAATAAAAAAAATCAGAATTAAAATTTTTTTAATTAATTTTGTGTTATTTATTTTTATTAAAACAAAATTAATAACATAAAGAAAATATTCGATAAATTTTCATTTTACGGAAACTTTCAATCACTTTAAACTCGATATTACCCTTGATAATAATGATTAAAAATAATGATATATAAATTGACAAATAATATAACATTAAAACTATAAATAAGTAGCTGGAAACTTTTATTTCATCGGTTCGATAAAAAAGTTTGAGACTATTACAATTTAAGGATTCATTACTGAATAATTTATCAAGTCGAGTTTAAACAAGAACAAGATATAGATGATATGATGGTTATAAGGACGGTAAAAAATAGAATATAGAGGATAAAACGAAAATTGATTAGGTAGAAGTTAAAAAGAAATTAAAAAGTAAATTGCAGTGGTTATTACTGGTCAGGTGAAACTAAAGGTACTATATAATATATAATGGGACGGTTTAATCGAATGGAGGCGCAAAAAATGAACGCGTCACCAAGTGAATTCAGTTAATAATAACAAAACCAATAAAACTAAATAAATAAAGTTTAGCGAAAAAATAAAAGAGTGAAAGAGGGATGCGAGGGATGGATATAGAATATAATACTGAGTGGAGTAAAAAAGCCCACGTGAAAGCAGACGACGTAATATCTATTAAATTATTCACAGCCAGTTACCAGCTCGTCAGTGAGACCCGCCTCTCTCAGTTTTTGTCCACGGCTGCCGTATCCATTTGCTACTCGTTTGTCAAGAGGGTTCTTTTTAAACACTTTTTTACAATAAATAGCATCTGATATATTTTCAAGAATTATTTATGTTTTTAGCTAAGAATAAAATTCTTTAAAAAGCACAAGCGCATTATTTTGCAAGTTAACCGCAAAAGTAAGCAATAATAAATAAAATAGACGGCGCTTATCAAAAAGAAAAAACTAAATTATATCTATAAAAAGAGGGTGAGGTTGATCGAAAAATAAAAATTGAGGTAAATCGATCTATATTTTTTCAGTCCCCGACCGCTGCGCTGAACCATAAAACTGAGTGGCTAAGTTTCGCGCTTTCCGATCGGCAAATTGATATAGAGCATCGACATTCAGCAAACTTTTGCGGTAATAAAAAAATAATTGTCAGAAAAGGTGGTGGATATTCATCTCCGGAATCGACTCGTGGGAGCGATAAGTTTTTTCCGGGCTTTTTTTATCAATAACTCAATTTTCAATTTAAATTGATTTAATATTATTTTAGGAAAATTTATCGCTTCAAATGATACAAGTTATTGCAACGTCATTTTTTCTCCCTTCTAGCAAAAAATTAATTTTAAAAAATAGAGCAATCATTTTTTATAAATTAAATTTTTTTTTTAATTAAATTTACTTACAAGTTTTCAAAGAAAAAAATTTCATTTTTTAATAAATAAAACAATTTAAAATTTTTTGTCAATTTATCTTGTTATAAATAAATTTTGTCCCAAGTTTACAAAAATTTTTTATAAAATAAAATTTTTGATTTTTTCAATTAATTTTATTTAAAATTTAATTAAAAAAATCTGAAAAAAGAAAATAATTTTGAATTTTCAATAAATAAAACAATTAAAAATTTTTTGCCAACTTATCTCGCACCATAAATAACTTTTATTTAAACCCGACAAAAAGCATTAAATACAAAATCTAAAAAATAAATCCAACTCTAAACTCAGATCATTAGTAATCCTCAATCCTTCATAATTCTGACACGGTAATTCATAGTTTCAGTGCAATAGTGACATTAATTCAATCGACGAGGTCTCGTCAAGGAGTTGATTGTACGCCCGTTGGCATTTTAATTCGTCTTGGATGTTGGATGTCGGCATAATACACACCACACTAGTATAGTAAATACCTCGGATGAGGACTGTAACAACCACGCTTGCTCTTTCATTTGTTAATGTAAGAACAAGCTATCAGTTGTGTATGGTGTGTATATGGTGTGCATGGTGTGTATTTCCATCTCAGTCCTGATCACACCGACAGCGGCTGCAGCTTCTGCTGCTATGTTGATGATGCCGTGTCTTGTAAAATTAGTTTAATATCTCACACGTATATTTCAAGAGTAAATTGAACGCCGCTCTGAGACATACGTAACAATATATCCAACAACAACAATAATAATAACAATATATTAACAACACAAGCTGTGGATAAACGCGCATCAGATAGAGAGGAGCCGAAGAAACGTCCAAGAAACGGCAAGTTGGTGATGGCCGTTGTTCATTTAGCGATTCGCCACGCGCTCAGGGTGCCTCCGGCGGATCCTCATCGCGATATATTCTTATTCTCACAAATATATATGTATTGTATGTTCTATACAATAGTACACACCAATACAATACTAAAAAATAAAAAAATACAATACTTTCGAGAGTAAGTTAGAGTTAACTATAAGTATGAGTCTTTCTCTCTCCATCCCAATTTCATTTCTATTTACTTCCCCCCTGACTGTATATATAGCTGTATACATATAAGGATATTATATTAAATTAAAGAAACTCTCAACATCATGATGCGCTCGTATATATAGTATTAATATTATATGATGCTGATGAGACTTTATAAATGCATTTAGGGTAACTGTGAAATTGATGATCCGACAAAAACGAGTCAACTACCCTTATATGCCAGAGTCGGCATTTTCTTTATACACTTTTAACAAGCTTGAAATATTTGGTGAGAAAATAATAATGTATATTTATTTATTTCTTTTGAGACCACCATGCTCGCCGAACATGTAATATATAATATACAATATATACTGATATAACACGGCCATTGTTTGCGTCTGAGTCTTGTTATATTATTTAACGTGTTATGATGTGGATAATTGGATTCTATAGAATTGCTGATATTTTATTGTATTAGTTATTTTCTAGTCAATTGTTGCGGGTTTTTTTTTAATTTTTCGGAGTTGAAATTACTTTAAAAGTTAGGTTTTTAAAGGGGTGGAAAATAAGAAAAATTGGAAATTTTGAAGTAAAAATTGTTTTTGACTTTGAAAAAGATAAAGTTTATCGAAAAATTATTTTTTAGTAAATAATTTAATTACATTTTGTTTTATTCAAAATTTTTTAAATTGACGCCTAAATTTTTTGATTTACTTAAAATTTTATTTAATTTTTGTGGTGTATAAAAAAATGATAATTGTTTAATTTAACAGTCTACAATATTTAATCACCATGTTTTTTTAATAATTTTCAATTTTTAAGTTAATTAAAAATGTAGTAGTATACAAAAATTTTTTAAATATTAAGCTTTCAGTTTTTCATGATAAATAAAAAAAAAAGCCATTCAGCAGTCGAAATGGAAGTAGATTTCTCAAATAAAAAAAAATTTATTTTTAATAAAATAATATTAATTTTAATAATGTATAATTTAATTCATTGACTAAAAACAAAATTCAATAATAAATTTAAAACTATTCAGAACTAATTTTGTTCTAAAAATTAACTTGTAAAGAAATAGTTTCTCAAATATTTGTAAAACAATTTTGAAGATTACAAGATTTAAATTATCAATGTTCAAATTTAAAGTAACTGCTTAGGAACAAAAGTATCCAAGTTAATCAGAATTTTGAAACCGAATGAAATTTTATTAAAAGTTATTTAAATTTTATTATATCGGCAATCAGACTTTGGAAAGAACTACCTATCGAGATAATAAAATCACCTAGCTATGATACCTTTAAAATTAATACCTATAAATTCTTTCTAGATCAGGAAAAAGATGGCTTATTGCTAACTTCAAATATACACTCTGAAGTTTGATCATCAATTTTACTTACTGTATAAAAACTGATATCAACATTTTTACCATTTAAGGATTGAAAAATGAGCTGATTTATTTATTTTAGTTGATTTATTCAATTTATATGAATTATAAAATTATATTGTCTACACAGAAAAAAAGGTTCACTTGAACCAAGAAAATAATTTTCTTCCCAATTATTTTCTTGAGCGAAAAACAAATTATTTTTTGACACAAGAAATTTCTCTTATTTCAACAAAATTAATTTTCTTGCTTTAAGAAATACGTATCTTGATCCAAAAAAAATTATTTAAGTCAAGAAAATCTTCTTGTTTTGAGAAAATTCAGCCTCTTGCTCCAAAAAATTTAGTTTTTGATAGAAGTAAATTTTCTTGTCTTGAGAAAATTTCTCTCTTGTTCCAAAAAATTAAATATAAAGATAGAAGTAAATTTTCATTAATATTTTTATTGATTAACATGTCAAATGGGAAGATCAAATAATATTGAATCATTTTTTTTCCTTCAATATGTATAATTGCCCGCTAAAATAATATAAAATAGGTATTAAATATTTAAGAGAAAAATTTTCTCAAGCTGAAGTAAGTGGCGCTGCTTCCCTAAAGTATCTAAAAATCTTGATCAAATATAAAAATTTATTGTATCAAGTATTTATGATAATTTGAATTAAAAAAAAAAATTACTTCCACCAAGAATAGAATTTCAAGAAAAATTTTTACTTCGGCCAACAAAACTTCGGTCTTCCTTCAGGTACCCGAAAATTTTCTTGAGCCAAGAATTTTGTCCTCCAGTCAAGAAATTTTTCTTTCTGTGTATATTCTGATTTACATTTGAAAATTGTAAAACGAGTTGATTTACTTGATTTATACTTATTCAATTTATATGATTTATATGTAATTATATTGTTAATTTTCTTACGTGTACTTTAAATAAATCATAAATATGTATATTTTCCATTCGGCTAATGCCTTGGCATGAAAATATTTTTAAATAAATAAATAAAGATAACAATATTAAAAACTAATTTGTGACCAAATTTTTGAAAAGTTGCGCCATGAGGATGGCTGCAATAATTAAATTTTTATGAAATCTACTAAAAAAATCAGGTAATTGTGAAATTAAACAATTACTCAAAGAATAATTGTTCATACCACAAAAACTTGAGTTTTAGATTTTTTATTTTTATTACGAATAATCCCATATGTCATTTTTACCACTTGTGTATTATTATAAAAAAAAATTACAAAATGAACAATGAACGCTACGGACACTATTATAAATCATAAATTAAATTTAATGAACCTTTTAGTAACCCTTTTCCATTAAAAAACAGTATTTTCCCCTCACTAAACTTGCTTATAATTATTTTATTAAAAAAAAAAATGCTTCGGAAAAACAATCCAAGTTAAACGCATTGAATAAAATGTTAAATCCATTGGAAATTATATATATTAGTGAAAAAATAATCTGGATGAAGTATCTGTTCCCAGAAGACCTTTACGGAATTTAAAAAAGCTACGAATTACAGGGAATATTATAAAGATTATTGGTGTGAATTTAGCAGACAAAGTGAAGGGAAACAATCAATTATAAACAGTTCGGCTCAGCTTGGCAAAGAGCACGCGCGAAACTCTCAACTCTGATCATGCTCGTTCGGGGCAAAAACCACCAATGGGCAAAAAATAGTAAATAAGATAAAGAATCGAAAGTCAATGATCGACGTGGGTACCGATCTACCGATCCCAAGTCCAGTCTACTCGGCTCGAGCGTGTCCGTGACAAAATTACCGATACGATTCCTCACACGAATAAGACCTATCTGAATTCATCGTTTAATTTTAATTTAAAGCATCTTTTTTATGATTGAGAAATATAAAAAATTCAATTGAATAAAATTTTTGAAGCTAAATAATCAATTAACAAAAATTTTAATAAATATTTTTCATTATGTTCTTATTGACAAAGTTTTTTTTTTAAAAAAAATTATTATAAGTTCAATAATGCAAATTCTTTAGAATTGCAACAAAAAAACTTAAAGCTTAGAGACTTTTGAATTTTAATTTTCATTTGACATTGATTTAGATTATTATTCTTTACAAAAAAATTCAATTTTTAATTTTAAAATTCTTTTACTTCAATATATATTTACATTTTAATTATAATAACAATGTAGGTGAAAAATACTTTATTATTAGCAACCTTGCAGTCACTATGTGACTGCGGTGACTTGTGAAGTAAATAAATAAAATTTTGCTTTATTAAATAATGATTTTTGTTAAATTGCATTGTACTTTCTTAAATATTGACGTTTTTAAAGATATAAGCTCATCCTGATGTTACACTTATCAAGAGCTTTCATTTGAGTACCCACATGCATTTTTGATATATTTTTCATATATACATATATATAATATACATAAATATATGAAAAATTGATGTGAGTACTCAAATGAAAGATCTCGATGAGTGTAACATCGGAATGAGCTTATATCTTTAAAAATGTTAATAATTCACAAGATACAAGATAATTTCTGAATTATGTATCTAGAGATAGAGCATTTTCGAATTCAGCCTAAATGCTTATCATAATAAATTGACTATCGGTGCGAATGATATGAAACTTTGGAAAGGCACAAATGTAAATCAAGACCTTTGCAATGACACTAAATTCCACTAAAAAAAACAAACTATTTTTATCATATGACTATTCTGGATACAAAAGTTTCCTCATTCTCTTAATAATATAGATGATTTTCCAAGTATTTAAAATCCTTTGATAAAATTAGTACATTTTTCTTTGATTATTATCTTTAAATACTAAAAAATTTAGACCAACAGACAGTAATAGTAAAAGTAACCCTTAAGCTTATAAAACTTAAATTAAATAAAAATTTTTCAATTAGAAATTTCTTATTAAAGAATCAAATAAAGAAATTAAAAAGATTAGAAAAAACCGATTTATAATTTCTAAAGAAATTAATTTATAAAAAATATGAAAAAAAAGATTCTATTGTCGCATTTAGCGTAATTACATCACAGAAGAAATACCATTGAATTTTCTTCCGCAGTTGCTTTTTAGGCACCGAGTATAGTTTTGCTGGACATAAAAGGAAAATAATCGCTTCTCCATACATCTATGTATATATATATATACAATCTACATTGTACAGCGTGGTGGTAGGCTCCAGGAAAACAGAAACGAGTGTTTATCAAGCCGTGTAATTATGCAAATAATGTGCATGTTTGGTAGCACTAAATTAGACGCGCGCCTTCAGACGTTTTAGTGTTAGTCTCGGCGTATTTATACAATGATGTACATTCCGTATAATACTATATACTACATAAGAGAGTAGAGGACCCCGTGGTGTACTGGTCATTGAAATAGTAGGTACTTTGCATCACGTACACAACAGCACCGTGAAAGTAAATACTGTGTGGGTATTGAAATTAGTTCTTAGTTCTTATATTATGATCGTTATCCAAGGCTGATGAGGGCTCCTTGGTTTGCTTCTTACTCTAATCCACCCCAACTCTACTACGACTCTGAATAAATCCATCGACATATGGGAATACACACACACACTACGTGTTTTGATATAATTAATTCGTCGGGTTATTAATTTATTCCGTTCGTGCCGGTTGGTCGGTGTCGGCGGTGCGCGATCACTTTAAAATCTTAAGACTGAGGTAAAAGTATTTTATAGTTACACATTAAATTTTATAATGATATTAAATAAGATTTTACGTGTAATATTATATTTATGGAATGACATTTTGTTACTTATTTATTACCTACTATATCTGGATTACATCATTTTCATTATTTTTTTTTTTTTTTTTTTTTTTTTTTTTTTTAATAGGGAGAGAATGGAGAATTAAACTCGAAAATTTTTTATTTTTTTTATTCATTTTTTTTATGTATTAAAAAAAATTTTATTAATTGACATTTCAAAAATCAAGTTTTTATAAAAAATTAAAAATTGTTTTAAATTGAAAAATTTTAAATTAACAATGAAAATTTTTATAAATCATAATTTATATCTTAAATTTGTAATTTTTATTAAAAAATTAAATGTTTAGAAAAAATAAATTAAAAGATAAAAAAAATTTCTAAAATTTCAAAGAAAAAATAAAAATTCTTATAGAGAATAATTAATATCTCTTAAATTGAGTGATTTTTAAATTTACAAAATTTGTTATAAATTTTATGAAAATCAAATTAAAAAGTGAAAATTTTAATTTCCAAACATTAAAATAAAAATTTTCACAGAAAATAATTTAAATATCTTAAATTGTCAAATAAAATTAAAAATTTTCAAATTTCGTCATAACAAATCAAAGTTCCATTAAAAAAAATTTCATTGATTGACATTTCAAAAATCTCCAATGTAATCAAGTTTTTATAAAAAATCAAAATTAGTTTAAATTGAAAAATTTTAAATTGACAATGAAAATTTTTATAAATCATAATTTATATCTTAAATTTTTGATTTTTATGAAAAAATTAAATGCTTATAAAAAATAAAATAAAAATTTCTAAAATTTCAAAGAAAAAATAAAAATTCTTATAGATAATAATTAATATCTCTTAAATTGAGTAATTTTTAAATTTGCAAAATTCGTTATAAATTTTATGAAAATCAAATTGAAAAGTCAAAATTTTAATTTCCAAAAATCAAAATTAAAATTTTCACAGAAAATAATTTAAATATCTTAAATTGTCAAATAAAATAAAAAATTTCCAAATTTCGTAACAAAAAATCAAAGTTCCATTAAAAAAAATTTCAATTAAAAATTTTTATAATTACTAAAGTTTCTCCACCGATAAAATCCAAAAAAAAAGTACTTCATAATTATTAATTGTACTTCACCAAAGAGAGATCAAATCATAAGATCGCAATTACAATTATCCCCAGTTAATTATCAATAATTAATTTAATTAATTTGAGTATTCTCTATCACGTGTTAAGTAACGCCGTTAGAGCTTGCAGGGTAATTAAAATCTCGGCTGATAAACAACAATTGAATAAAGCGAAACTCCCGACTCACTTCCTAAATAAAATACTGATTGCCTCAGAACAGAAACCAAAAAAAAAAAAGTAAATTAAAAAACAATTAATAAAAACCTTTGTTTAGAATCGGGTAATGTCTGGTGAGTTGATGTTTGGTCACGGATGCTTGCGTGTAAATGCCTACTGTGCATATGCATACAGATACAAACCCCGAGATAGACCCGAGCCGCTGATGATAGAGAAAGAATAAGAGCATCTTGATTAATTACTTAAAAAGGGTCGAGCATGTAGTAGTGATGCGAAGGAAGCTTCGAAGACAAATTGCAGTATATCTTGCGTGGCAAAGCTGAACGCAAATCGACGCCCGGATGGGGCGTAAACTAGAAAGCCCAACTAACTCTTTACAACCGGGGATGTTATTTAGCGGGCAGTTAATGCTCCCAAGTACCCGGTAGCATCCACCACAAGAATACTCTAATTATCCACGGCTTAAATATTAAAAAAAAAATACTATTATTATTTTTATTATTTTTAAATACGCAAACGAGCGCGTTAAACATCTGCCGGCGCTTATTCGCTCCTCTAATCTATCGCTAATAGTCGTTTAACTTTTTTCTTACCGATGTAGTGGATATATCTACCGTGCTGCATGTATAGATTGTTCGAAATAATAAATACTTTGAAATATTGATGGGTAAAGTTTTATTGTGCCCTTATATATTTTTATTTTTGTCTTTCATTGTAAATTGAAAAATAAATTAAAAGAAGAAGAAGAAAAGAATAAAATTGTGTTTTGAACTATCATTATAATGGCGAGGAGAATCGAATAATATCGACTTGTCGATTGACATAATGGCGCTCGGGACATATATATACTACCATCGAGGGAAAATACCGTTTAAACTTCGTACTGAATGATATCTTTTTAATAGACCGTGTAAAATGATCCGTGGATAGAATATTGGCTGTTTTGTTGTAAACGTTCTTTTTTTTATTGTTAGGATGTATGTAGAGTGACATAACGAAAATAATATGAGCGAGTATATCAAACTACTAACTAGAGGGGAACTCATCCCATAAAAAGGTTGACCTTCGATGATTAGTTACATGTACATGTGTTTCAGCGATGGATATAATGCCAATTTGATTCACTAACTGTATAAGTTTTGTAACAAGATAATGGGAGTTTATTGTTTTTTACCAATTAATCTAAGGAGGGATTGTTATGGAAATAAATTTGCCACTGTGAAATTTTGATAGGTATTGAATTATTATTGTTAAGTTTTTGTAATTTAAGGAAAATTGGGGGATTGAGTGTTTAATATTGAATTTTTACACCGAAATTTATGGTAGTTATATTCTTTTAATGTTTTAATGATAATTGTTAACGGGAAAATAAATGGAAAAATTAAATTTATTTAAGGGAGAGATTTAGAACTGTAAACATTAAATTTTTGATATAAATTTTAGAAATAATTATGATAGAAAAATTATTTTGATTGAAGAAAAAAATTTTGAAATAAGAATATTATTTAAAGGAGTTCGAAAATTTTTTCTTTTTAAAGTTAATTTTATTTAAAAATTTTTTGGCTCATTCAAGAATTTTTCTATTTAACTGAAGATTCGGTGTAAAAATTTTTCTCTTGAGTCTTAAATTAATTTTTATCAATATTTTGTTAAGATGTTATTGTAATGAAAAAAAAAATATTAATAAATTTTAATGTTCATTATTATTTAAGGACATTTCCGAAAATATTAACAAAAAATAGTTATTTTCTAATAAGAACATTGACAAAATTAAAGATTTCAGCACTTACTTAAATAATTAAACTATATTTAATAAATTGATTATATTTGAGACCAATCTTGATGTTAATTTTAGAGAAATACTTTTCATTAATATTTCAAAGAAACTTTATTGATAAAATGAGACATTTTTCATTTTTATCACAAATAATCATCTTGTGGGGACCTTAATTAAAATAAAACTAGCAACCTTGCAATCACTATGTGACTGCCGTGATTTGTGAACTATAAATAAATAAAATTTTGCTTTATTAAATAATGACTTTTGTTAAATTGCACTGTAGTTTCTTAAATATTGAGATTTTTAAAGAGATAAACTCATTTTGATGTTACACTCATCAAGAGCTTTCATTTGAGTACCCACATGCATTTTCATATATTTTTCATATATACATATATATAAAAATATATAATATATATAAAAAATTGATGTGGGTATTTAAATGAAAGGTCTTGATGAGTATAACATTGGAATGAGCTTATCTATTTAAAAATGTCAATAGTTCACAAGATACAAGGTTATTTCTGAATTATGTATCTAGAGAGAGTATTTTCGAATATAGCCTAAATACTCATCATAATAAATTGACTATCGGTGAGAACGATATGAAACCTTGAAAAGGCACAAATTCAAATCAAGACCTTTGCAATGACACTAAATTTTACTAAAAAAACCGGTTTTATCTTATGACTACCCCAGACACAAAATTTTTCTTATTTTCTTAACAATATAAATCCAAATTTTAAGTTTAAAATTTTTTTATTTGCAATTTTTAGAAAGGTAAAAAGGTTTAAATTTTATAAAACATTGAAAGAACAAAATCATTAAGATTTAATAAATTCTAAAAATTCAAATTCAAATTTTTTATCATGAAAAATTTTCATTAATGTTCAATTCAATTTTTTATAGAGAAAGAAAATCATTTTCATTATTGAAGCTGTAAAAATCAAAACTTTTAACATTAAATTGTTATCATAACAATCTTCCTCAAATCCAGTATCAAAATTTCATAAACATCATAAATTGATTATTGGTGAAAATGATATGAAACCATGAAAAGGTACAACTCCAGGTCAATACTTTTTCAACGATACCAAATTTAACGATAAAAACCCATTTTATTATATAAATACACTTGCCACAAAATTTGGCTTATTCTTTTAATTAATAATATAGATTATCAATTAATTAAATATAAATAAAGCGTGGTGCTTAAAAAGAAGAAATAGTCAATTGAGGATAATTTGTTGAGTTAGCTTATGGATGCACAGCATCAATTTGATACAGTAATTCCATAACAAGCCCGGCGTTGATGAAGATAGTTTATAATCATTTAAGAACTGTAGGGAGTTATTTGTTACAAAACAGAATTAAAAACTATGATTCTGTGGTTTATGAAAAGTAAACTATGAAATCTGGATGATTATTGTTAAATATAAAATAGCTTAAATTTATTGTCTACGGAAGAGGAAATAGAGAGTAGGGAGTAGGGAGTAAGAAGTAAGAAGTAATGTGAGGTAAAAGGACGAAACTAAACAAAATAAAATAATGAAAAAAAGTACGACTATGAAGAATAATAATAATGAAAAGAATTATGAAGTAGCCGTGAGTTAGACAGAGTTATACCGGAGAAAAGTTGCCGTGGAGGCTCTGCTCGGTTGTAATACTAGTAATCAACCTGGTAAAGCCGTAATGTTTATACTATACGTTACACGCCGGATTCACAGCACCATCTTTAGTTGTATTGAGGGTTACGGATACGGTAAGCTGTGTTCTGTGTTGGATGCCGAGAGGTAAGATCAAATTAAAGAGTTGTCGTTGTTAAGAATAACAATAAGAATACGAGTTTAAACCCACGCGAATATAATTGCCGAGTTTCTTGGGTGCATCTGAGCCAGAGGTGCCACCAGTTTCAACGGATATGCAACTTACAACTTGATCTTTATTTTCTCACAGAAATATTAACTTCCCACCACGCCTCTGGAATTTTAAGATGATGATGATGTTGATGTTGTTGTCATCGCGGTGAGAGCTGTGGGATTATTTTATTGTCGCGGGGTTTTAATCATTGTTTTAGCTACTAACGCTTTAATTATTTTTGCAATTCAAGTCTTTTAGTTTGTTATTAAATTATTTTTAGAAATTCTTGTTTTGCTTTTTACTGTTTTACATTTAAATTAAAACTTTAGAGAATTGAATTATTAATATAAAAAAAAAATTTTAAATAAAAATATTTTTATTGAAAAAAAAAAAAAAAAAAAATGTCGTCTCTTTATTTTTATTTATTCTAATTAATTCAAATTTTAATTAATTTGTTGAGAAATAATTTATTAAATTATCAAATATGAGCAATAATTTTTTTATATTTAATTTTAATAAATATTTTTATAAATCATTAACAAAAATTCTAATAATTTTTGATAAATTCATTTATTTAGAAACAACTTTTTAATTTATAAAATAAAAGCAATGATTGATTAACTTGTAAAAATTATTTTTTTAAGTAAAAATTATTTCATTTGTTCTATTGGAAATTTTTTTATATAAAAAAAAATTAAGTTAATTAATTAAATAATTTCTTAAATTAATTTTTGACTGTTGACAAATTTTATTTAATAAATAACTCGAGACTCAAATTCCAAAAGGGCGTATGAATTTTTTTTCTTTTAACGAATCGTTTTATTAACACTTTCCAAGCCTAAAAATACAAAAATAAATTTCCAAAGCCAAAAGGGCGTTAAATTTTATATTTCAATTGAACTAATAAATATTTATTAAATTATGTGATTATTTACTAACACTCAATAATCCTTATTAAATATCAACAATTCCTCCTACAATTTATTTTCTCTGTAATAAAAATTATCAGATTAAATAACAAATTATTTAATAAAAAACAAATTTTATACACATAATAAAATTAAAACTTATACTTAACATCAATTGGCAAAGTAATCCATTAATTCAAGTAATCAAAATTTTCCCAGAGGAAGCTATAGAGAGCCCAGCACACTTTTCCCATGAAGAATTATGCGTATACATATACACGGAGGAAGAAAGAAACAGGGCGGTTTGCTCATTCAGAGCGACTATTTTTTAAAAAATGCAACAATGCCCAGATAAACCCAGCTCTAACACTAACAATTAAGCTTCCGCGTTCTCCAACTTTAATACATATAATATAATCATCAAATGTACAACCATAATTATAATAATAGCAAATCTAAAAACCTCGAAGATTTTCCGGAAGTTAAGCTAAACGGGAACAACGACCTTACACATTTTACACAAAACAATAATTAGCTTATAACTTACAATGTTTATAACTAACTCACATATAATTTAACTTTTCAATTGTCAAGCATTATTAATAATAATATTACTACCCGAGTACCGAGCCACCAACCGTTTCAACTTTAATATATCAGTAGATACAGTTTGTAGCATACCCAACAATCTTAATATTATTTTTGCAGCAACATTGTATGCTACAAGCGCACCGGTGTATAATTTAATGACAAACAGAATGGACAGTGGACATTATGACTAATGATAACCAATAACCATCCATAATGGATGATAAGTAGCAATCGTTAGCTTTTACAATATTCTGTCAATGCTCCGCATATTCACATAACGTTTCCAAAGTTGGGCTAAATTAATTAAGCCTAAGGGTTGTCCTACATCCTTAGTTTGTTTCCACGTTAATAACCCTGGTTCAAAAGATTTAATAAAAAGTACACAAATTTGATAAAAAAAATTTTGAAAAAAAAAAACGTCCCGATAAGTCAATTTTTAAAAAAGTTATGGCAATTTAAGAATAAAAAAGCGGTTTTGTTGAAAAATTCATTGCTTTTTTTTGGTTGGATAAAGGGGTCAGGATCAAAAGTGGTCGATTTTGCGTGGAATGCCCCATATGCATTAAGCCACATCGTCCATAATCTGCTGGATTTTTAATTTTTTTAAAATGTAAAGAAAAATTTGAAAAACAATTTCCTCGAATTTTTTTATCACAAACCGACTGTATATCACTGTTTTATTTTTAAATTATCTGATATTGCTTGAATGAGAAAAGTATTATGTAAATTTGTAATTATTAAATTAAGTTAGATAAATTTTAGTGATAAATAAATTTTTCCTGTCTCACATGGATATTTCTATCATGTTAATGAAGAAAAAATTCCCATGTTACCATTGGAAAAATTCTCATGTTATTATTGGAAAAATTCTTATGTTAACATTGGAAAAATTCCTATATCAACATAGCAATTTTTCCTATGCAAAAAGGAGGATAAATTTTCTTGGCTCAAGAAAATATTAAGGAAAATTGACAATTTCTTGAATGAAAAAGTTTCTTGAGCCAAGAATATTTCTTCTTGCTCCAAAATAACTTTTGCCTTCCTTAAAATTTTCTTAGTGCAAGAAGTTTGTTTTTTTGGTGTGAGACTTGATAAATAAAAATTTTATTTTTTAGTTTTAATAAGTCTAATTATGTAGTTATCTTTCCTCAAAAATTGAAACTCTTTATCAATTATTTCAAAACATTATTAACGATTCAAAATTAAATTTCTAATAGCCTTGTGATAAATCGGTATAAATTTAAAATTGTAATGTTTATATTAAAGTAGCTTAATTATTTTATTCAATTTAATTAAAACTATTTTGGTTATTTTTTATTAAATTGAAAGCAGAAAAAAAGTTTACATTGACCTGCAGCTAATTAAATTGTTAAAAATAACGATGTCAAATTAAATGAACGATACAAATTTTATTAATTTTTATAAAATTATTGAAATATTTAAAAATTTTTCTGAAAATCTTAATAAATTTCGTGAAAAGTTAATAGTTTTGAATTTCTTCTTTTATAAAGAACCAATAACTTTGTCAATTATTTCAATTGACTCTTTTTCCTAGATATGAATACTCTATCTCACATATTACCGGCTATGTCTTTTCAATCATGAGCATTTGCATATTCGGTTATTATTATACGAAGGAAGCAACCCTTAAATTATTTCATCTATCACATATGTTTTTTTTTTTTTTTTTTTTTTTTTATTTCATATTCTTCATTGCTTGGTCATTACCGTAGTTATATTCAACGTATCGACGAAATGCTACGTCTGCTAAAATATATTTTATTTTTATTATCAATTAGGTACAATATGCAGAGCATAGAGCAGTATCATATATTTATTAATAATATAATATGTGAATAATAATGGACGGAATTTCATAATTACATGGGACGGTTTTCATTTCGTTTTATTATTTTTTAAAAACATGTGACTTTTTAGGTTATTTATATGCCTGATGCTAATTCACCATATACTTAACACCCTCTTGAACAATATTAAAAATCTATTGATAGAAAAAAGGCCGAGTATGTGCAGAAGACCAGGTGTAGAACGAAACCAATTGACAAACAGAAAATATCCTGGACAATAGACTGAGTGACCACATCCTTGCTGCACGCAAGTTCATTGTCGTCGAGTTGTTGGTCAGTATATTTTTTTGTGTATATATGTATAAATGTGTATGAATAAATGAGCTTCGACGATGTACAACAGCCTGGACGTTTTGGCATAATATTTTATTGATGTTGAACCAACGGCCTTTATAGTTAAAAATAATAATACAAAAGCGATATAACAAGATGTGTGTGCATGTGTGCATGTGTGCATGTGTGTGTATTGAAGATGTAGCGTAAACACACTTTGCCGGAAGCGACGGAACCACTTCCGATGTATTCCTTGCAACATCTTGATACATTTTGTTTGAGAAGCTTCAAATATATTGATATTGGTTATTGAAGAGACTCGCATGAAGATATTTCTTCTTGGGGTAGAGATCAAAGATGCTGCTACATACGACAGCCTTTTGATGTTTTATTTTTCAGGATGGCTGAATAATAACGTTTTGACAGGCCCTGAGATTTTTTCTGATTTGGATAATGTTGCGGATGGCTGTGGTCGCACGCAATCTTGGAATTTGTTTTTAAATTGTACTTATAATAGATGTTTGTCTAATGGATGAATAAGTCGTGTGAAAAAAATTCAATTTTTTTTACTTCAGATAAATATTTTGTCATATTTTTTTTGGGATAGAAAATTAGAGAAGTAAAGATTGGTTTTGGGTTTTATATCGTAAAAAGTTTTAGAAAATTATGTTATTATTATTTTGGCAGTTAACAGTGGCACTCAAAGGTTTTAATTATTAAGATAAAATTTTTAAGTGCAAAATAGAGTGAAATATAATTTGTATTTCACACATATTGTTGAAAAAAATAGTCAAAAACAGTTTTTATCGCTGTAAAATCAATAAATAAATTTATGTTACATTATTGTAATTTGAATAATTAATACTAGCAACCTTGCAGTCACTATGTGATTGCCGTGACTTGGGCAACTATAAATAAATAAAATTTTGTTCTATTAAATAATAAATTTTGTTAAATTGCACTGTACTTTCTTAAATATTGAGCTTTTCAAAAATATGAGCTCATCCCGATATTACACTCATTAAGAGCTTTTATTTGAGTACCCACATGCATTTTCATATATTTTTCATATAATCATATATATAAATATATGAAATATATGAAAAATTGATGTGGGTACTCAAATGAAAGGTCTTGATGAGTATAACATCGGAATGAGCTTATCTCTTTAAAAATGTCAATAGTTCACAAGATACAAGGTTATTTCTGAATTATGTATCCAGAGATACAGAGTATTTTCGAATGTAGCCTAAATACTCATCATAATAAATTGACTATCGGTGAGAACGATATGAATCCTTGAAAAGGCACAAATTCAAATCAAGACCTTTGCAATGACACTAAATTTTACTAAAAAAACCGGTTTTATCTTATGACTACCCCAGACACAAAATTTTTCTTATTTTCTTAACAATATAAATCCAAATTTTAAGTTTAAAATTTTTTTATTTGCAATTTTTAGAAAGGTAAAAAGGTTTAAATTTTATAAAACATTGAAAGAACAAAATCATTAAGATTTAATAAATTCTAAAAATTCAAATTCAAATTTTTTATCATGAAAAATTTTCATTAATGTTCAATTCAATTTTTTATAGAGAAAGAAAATCATTTTCATTATTGAAGCTGTAAAAATCAAAACTTTTAACATTAAATTGTTATCATAACAATCTTCCTCAAATCCAGTATCAAAATTTCAAAAATGATTAAAATTTCATAATATAATTTACAGTACGCAAAAATTGTATGAATTACGTCTCATTGTTTTCATGGTATTTACATTAATACGGATGTATCAATTTAAGAATGAGCATTTTATGGACTCGTCCATAAAATGATTGCTTGATAATTTTCCTCTGGATAATCGTGATCAACGGCACTAATAATCAGTGGAATCGGGGCATAAATATTTCATGGATTCGCGCGGAGGACGCCTTGAACCGGTGCAAGTGTTCTTGTATCATGCGATGGATTAATATATTCTTGAATCATCCGAGGGATGACTGATGCAGCTGACGCGATATAAATATAAATAAACACATTGAATTATTATTTATTATTATCATTATCAACAATAATAAAATAAAATAAAATAATAACTCATCAGGGAATGGCGAAAATAAAAATATATTTGTTGTTCAAAATTTCGAAACTGATAAAACCGAATTGATAATTTATGTTCATTATTTTAATGACGAGGTAAATTTATTTATACCAAGGTGACTGAGTTTTAAAATAATAAGCGTGTGTGTATAATATATAATATGTCAAGAATTGTGGATGTCGATGAGTGATTTTTAAATGCGTTCGAGGCTATTATATATCTACTGTATAGTATAAGGAGTAATATTTGTTGCGTGCGAATGATTACAGAGAGTTGAGAATCATACCGACGAGTACAACTACTCATAAGGTATTCTTCACATATATCTCAGCTACTGTTTTACGAGTTGGTATAAATGTATACAAGTATGCTCATATCATACGGTTGTCGGCGATGAAAGCTTGCCACGCTGCTACTGGTTTATTATAATACCGAATAATTAAATTAATCGTGCCAAAACATGTCGAGTACTAATGAAATTTCATTTCATTTCTTTATTAATATTTAATCCATACTATTTATTATTTTTGCATTTTATTATTCAAAGTTATTTTATTGATTTATGCATCATTATTTTTTCTATCTTATTTATTTACTTGGGAAGAGTCCATCGGCAAATATTAATAAGTCGAAAATGGGATTAATAAATGTATACCATTATATTTAATTGAAATAATAATATTTAATTTTATTTTAAAATTTCATTTAAATATTTTTTTACTAGCAACCTTGCAGTCACTATGTGACTGCCGTGACTTGTGAACTATAAATAAATAAAATTTTGTTTTATTAAATAATAATTTTTGTTAAATTACACTGTACTTTCTTAAATATTGACGTTTTTAAAAATTTAAGCTGATTCCTATGTTACACGCATCAAGAGCTTTCATTTGAGTATCCACATGCATTTTCACATATTTTTCATATATTCATATATATATAAATATATAAAATATATGAAAAATTGATGTGGGTACTCAAATGAAAGGTCTAGAACAGTGTAATGTCGGGGTGAGTTTATATTATTAAAAATGTCAATAGTTGACAAGATACAAGGTCATTTCTTAATTATTGATATTTTTAAAGATACAAGCTCACCCCGGTGTTACACTCATCAAGAGCTTTCATTTGAGTACCCACATGCATTTTTGATATATTTTTCATATATACATATATATGATATATATATATATATATAAATATATGAAAAATTGATGTGGGTATTTAAATGAAAGGTCTCGATGAGTGTAACATCGGGATGAGCTTATATCTTTAAAAATGTCAGTAGTTCACAAGACAAAAGGTAATTTCTTAATTATGTATCTAGAGATAGAGGATTTTCGAATGCAGTCTAAATACTTATCATCATAAATTGTCTATCGGTGAGAATGAAATTAAATCTTGAAAAGGTACAAATTCAAGTCTAGACTTTTGCAATGACACTAAATTTCACTAAAAAAAACAAACTATTTTTATCATATGATTATCCTGGAAACAAAATTTTTTTTATCCTCTTAATAATATAGATTATTTTTTCTCATACGAGAAATTTTAATTTTACCAATAAGAAATCATGCTTCATTTTGTCAATAAATTTACATACGAAAAATTAACTTCAATTATAAATTTTATATTTTAAAGAAAATCGAGGAAAAAATGATTCAGCATTAAATTTCTAACTATTATCCGATAAATATATAAATATAGTTTATTAAAATTTATGCGGATATAAAAATCTAATCTATAACGCAATTCTAATAGCATAAATTAATTAAAATAAAATTGTTTACATAAAATCCTCAGAATACTCAATCAATCATTATTCAATTATTAATTCTTACATAACTTTTCGTTTATTATAAATCTACTGATCATGACTAAAAAGTAAAAAAAAAAAAGTTATAGAATATAAGAAGAAAAGATAACATTGGTTTATCGTACAATACAACTTATCATTAACTTTATTATCTTAAAAATTAATTCACTTTTTTTGTCTAAACAATCGCAACGATATTGTAGAAGAAATAAAAAAGCCGAACATTAAAATGCATTTATCTGAGCGGCCCCCCGTTGCCAACTACCCAACGAGTTGTATCGTTTTGTATTTATTTATATTATATTTCTTAAAATAACCAACAGGTAGATCATTCAGGACTTAATACATATTATACACACATATAGATATATACACACCCGCAAAACCGGCAACTCATCGCGCTTGTTTTCCGCCTGCTCACGATTAGTGACCGTCAGTCTTCAGTCTGGTATAATATAACATAACATATAACACATAAGATGCAACTTGGTATCTGTATAAGTACAAGTATCTATATGTAGAAGTGTAGAAGTCGGGCCTTCGGGCTTTCTCTGATCCTACACACTCTCGTCTTGTTAATCTTAAGTAATTTGCCTTTTTATTTTACACCTTCGAAAATTTGTTTTTCACACCTACAAAGTGCACCGTAACCGACCTTTTTTTAATTGTCTTGATGAAACATCCAGTTCATCTCCAAAAAAAAAAAAAATATAAATAGTCTATAACTATAATGTTATCTATTATCAATCACATCTCCTATTAAACTTTCTATTTACCATTAAAGTGACTAAGTTATTTTAAATTATCAATACTTATATTCAATTCAAAACATCTCCTGAGTAATTTAAATCAATAAAAATTTATCACACGCGTTTATTGGATATTCAATTCATAATTATGTTTGTACTTTCTCTTTTTCATAATTGTTAATTAAAATACCGCGTGAATTATTTATTTTATAACTTTGTAATAAATATTAATTGTGCTTTGAAAAAAATAAAAATTTTCTTGATAAAATTTTTAAAATTAAACTTTCTTATAAAAAAATTTAATAATCTATTATAGTATTACGAGAATAACAAAAATTTTGAGACCAGTGTATTTATACTGTAAAATGGTTTTTTATGGTTAAATTTGGTATTGTTGGAAAAGTCTTGATCTGGAGTTGTGCCTTTTTAAGATTTCATATAATTCTCACCAATAGTAGAATTTATGATGCTAAGTATATAGGCTGCATTCGAAAATGCTCTATCTCTAGATGCATAATTTAGAAATGACCTCGTATCTTGTAAAATATTGACATTTTTAAAGATATAAGCTCATTCCGATGTTACACTCATCGAGTTCTTTCATTTGAGTACCCACATCAATTTTTCATATATTTATATATATATTATATATATCTATATATGAAAAATATATCAAAATGCATGTGGGTACTTAAATGAAAGCTCTAGATGAGTGTAACATCGGGATGAGATTATATCTTTAAAAATGTCAATATTTAAGAAAGTACAGTGCAATTTAACATAATTAAGAAACGATCTTGTATCTTGTGAAATATTGACATTTTTAAAGATATAAGCTCATTCCGATGATATACTCATCAAGACCTTTCATTTGAATACCCACATCAATTTTTCATATATTTATGTATATTATATATATATGAATATATGAAAAATATATCAAAATGCATGTGGGTACTTAAATGAAAGCTCTTGATGAGGGTAACATTGGGATGAGCTTAAACCTTTAAAAATATTAACGTTTAAAAAAGTACAATACTATTTAACAAAAGTCATTATTTAATAAAGCAAAATGTTAATTTTTTATAATGCACAAGTCACGGCAGTCTCATAGTGGCTACAAGGTTTCTAGTAGTAGTTAAAATGATTTATATAATTCTTTTCAACAAATAAATTATTATAAAAAATAAATTTCCTGACAAATTCTACTTGTAGATGTGTTAAAAATTTATTGTTATAATTTTATAATAAATGTTTTCTTAGTAACTAATTTCTTGTAAAATTAAAAAAAAAATGACAGATGTCTGCTAACTTTAGTTTCATTTTTTTTAAATATTTGAAAAAGAGCGGGAAAAGATGTTAGTGACAAGATGAATCAGAGATTTAACTAACCGACATCGATTGTTGTGTTTCTATTTTTTCTCTGTAGAAAATTTCATGAGATTTTGTTGTTTATATTCTGTCTGGTTAAATTAAATATTGAGCCTTTATTTTACTTTATTTTTAATAAAATATTGTCGGAATTTTGTTCTAAATCATTCATCATCATTTTAATTATTTTTGGTACAATAATTGTCCAAATAACTAATTAAAAAATGTATGGAGGTTATACATTTACTAAAAAAAACACACTTGTTTACGAGTGGAAAATTCACAATATAACTTCGCGTATGGAATATAAAGAAGATCAAACTCCGGTGACTTTAACATCAACAAATTTTTCTATAAGAGCTAAAGTTGAGAACCAGTGGAATATCGACTTATATTTAAATAATGGAAACCCAATTGCTGAAGGTGAAGACAAAGATGCCTTATCGGTGTATGTATGGAATTTGGAAGAAAATAGCGTAAAAGCTTTTGTAACAATATACATTCTGGACAATAAGCAAGAAAAATCAAACATCTGGCAGTTTGGTCAGCACTTGTTTGAAGACGGCAAATCTTGGGGTTACAATAACTTCGTGAAGAAAGAAAGACTGTTGGATAAAAAGTATGAACTAATACCAAATGATATTTTGACAGTTTGTACTGAAATCATTGTTATTGATGAAAATATTCAGATTCCTGTCAAAGATTCCTATCACTATTCTAATTATCAACTGGTGGAAGATTTTAAAGAACTCTACAAGACTAGAGCCTTCAGTGACATGGTTATCAATGTCGGAGAAGAAAAGCTTCAGGCTCACAGAATAATTCTCATGACACGGAGTCCAGTTTTGGCTTCGATGTTCAATCAGGAGATGTCAGAGAAGAAACTTAATGAAGTTGTGATAACTGACATTTCTTCGGACACGTTTGAAAAACTTTTGGAGTACATTTACACGGACGAAGTATCGGATCTGAGGGAAGACGCTGCGGAATTGTTGGAAGCGGCTGACAAATATCAACTGGCTTCGCTCAAAAAGAGGTGTGAAGAGTCGCTCTGCGAGTCCTTGAATCCCGAAAACGCGCTTAAGATGTTGGATTTAGCAGATCGCTTTAGTGCTCCTTACCTGATGGAATACGTCATTAAATGTATCACAATTGATGCAGCGAAAATTATAGAGAGTGAGGAATTCAAAGACTATGAAAAGTCTAATTCATCTTTGGGGCTGAAATTGTTTAAGGAACTTGCAGTTGCTAGTACTTACAGTGAAGCCGGGATAAGACATTCCACACTTTGAAGGTACTTTCTGATCCTTCATTTATTTTTATGATTATTTTTGTTTTTAAACTAGCTAATCTTAAAATTTTTTATTTTTCAGCTCAACGAGGAAGAGAAAGATAATTTTTTAACTTGATTATTTATTATAAAATTTAACCAAGGAAATATTTGTTTAAGTCTTTTTTATAATCTACTGTTTAAATTTTAATATTATTACTTAAATAACAAATTATCATGCGTATTTTTAATTTAAGAGGACATTTTTTTAATTTAATAGATATGATTAAGTATCAATCGTTATTTAATCAATAAAAAGTTATTAAAATTTTCACTTGTTCATTTTAGACAAAATTTTTCATTTATTCAAAATGATTATTCAAGGTTCCATGATTTTTGATCCCCCCACAAAATGTCCCCGACAAAATATCCCTAAGACCAAAAATCCCCGACAATTAATCCTAAATAGCCGGAATTTTTAAATGCTATGCTTTGCAATTATTTTTTTATTTTTTTTTTTACAAATTATGGTAAAAAAAAAATTTTCGATAAATTTCATTTAACTTTTTAATCAAGTTATAATCATGATTTTTGTGTATATTTATTCATACACAAACACGGGTCATAGTGTTGCGCCCTTTTAACACGGTTTTTGTGTGTGTTCATTCGACATTAGACCAACACATACGCTTGTTACCGTTTTGCGCCCTTTTATCATTGTGCTTTTTAATAATTTTTAATAACTACAACGAATTTGAAGGATAATTTGTCGGGGATTTTTTGTCTTGGGGATATTTTGTCGGAGGATCAAGACGTCTGATACCTTATTCAAATTTATTTTATAAATTAATGATTTAACGTCCAAATTTAAGACGCGCAGTAGCCTATCGAATCCGGCCCTTGCTTACCAAAGCATTGGACCGGGTTCGAGTTCGGCGTACACCAATGAATATTGTGTATGACTGGGAAATAAATCAAATAAGCTCGCGCATGGCATCCAAAGAAAATCAACCTTCCACTCTTTTACAATCGTCAACATTTTCAACACAAGCTAGAATTGATATTAAATGGTGCCTTCAATTGAATTTAAATAAAGGTATCCCGAAAAGTGAATATAAACATTTTTTGGAGTTATTTGTAACTAATTTGGCTAACAATTGTGTAAAAGTTAATTTTTCAATTGGTATCTTATACAGTGAACAAGAAAAATACTTGAAGAAAAAAAAATCTTGAATTAACAATTAACAAATTGCAAATTGCGCACGCACGAAATAAAAAAGACATAAGACTGTAAAATAAATTTCTTCAGTCTCAAATAAATATTTAGGTTGCGTTTCTATAAATCTTTATTTATTTTTGCAAGATCTTTATATTTTTTCTGTGAAATACGTAAATAAAGTACTTTATTAATTTTTCAAAAAAAATTGGCTTAATTTTATTGAATAAAAAAATATCTTTTATTATTATAAAATCTAAAACAATAGAATAAAAATAAGTGATCGTAATTTTATTTCAGTAAACACAATTTCAAGATGGGAGAAGGTTATACATTTGTTAAAAAAAAACAAAATTGTCTTTGAGTGGAAAATACTCGATGCAAGTTCTCTTTTAATTAAAGAATGTGGGAAGAATAAAATATTGGATTCTTTGAATTTCACTACAGGATCTGAATTTAATGATTTATGGCGGCTAAAGTTATCGTTCAATAACGGACGTAATTTAATAACAAACGATGTCGAAATAAAAAAGTATTTGTCTCTTTCTTTGCGTAAGTTGAGTGATCAAGAATTCAATGCTAAATACAGTTTTTGGATTTTAACTGCTAAGCAAGATAAAATTTCCTTTTGTTGTGGATATGTCGAAGTAGAGACTGACTCTGATGAAGACTGGTGCAACTGGTACGTTGATGACTTTGCAGAGAAACAAATGTTACTAGACAATTCCGTTGAATTTTTACCCAATGACATTTTGACATTTTTGGGAGCAAAGAAAATTGCAATGTTACAATAATTGTTGAAAATACAAGATTTGAAGCTCATAAATTAATTCTGAGTGTCCGCAGTCCAGTTTTGGCTGTGGCGTTCACTCACGATATGATTCAAAAGAAATCCAACGAAGTATCAATAACAGACATTGATCCTGAAATATTTGAGAAAGTCCTGAGGTACATATACACTGACCAAGTGTCAGATTTGGAGGTCGTTGCTGCTAAACTGTTGGAGGCAGCAGACAAATATCAGCTTCTTTCTTTGAAGAAACTCTGCGAAGAAGCACTAATGAGATCTTCTAATCGAGAAAATATCATTAAGATTGTGGCTTTAGCAGATCGACACAGTGCTCGAAATTTGAAAGATTACGCTATTAAATGCATCATTGCTGATGCACGAGATGTCATGAAAACTCCTGAGTTTGAAGAACTTGAAAGAACCAGCCCGTCCTTAGCATTGCAATTATTGAGAAAATATACCTTCGCACAGATTAATAACACTACTGTAATTCATTCAAATTAATGGTATGAAGTTTGAATCTTTATTTTGATACTTATTTTTGTTTTCATTTTATTTATTTATTTATTTATTTATTTTTTTTTTAGGTAAAAGGGGAATCAAGAAGTTTAAATCCAGATTTTTTCATCTTACACAGTAAAAAGTTTTGCGTCAATAAATTTTTTGATAAAAATATTTAACACAAAAATTTTTGACGCAATGACGCAACATTTTTTTACTGTGTACAAGACATTTCAAGATAATTACGAATTGAAAAATAAATATTAATTGATACTCTTAATTAAAGTTTAATAAAAAAAATCACTTTGATTTGTTTATTGGTAAATTTTGAAATTAATTATATCGAAATATAACAATATATATTTCTTATTAAATAAAAAATAATTATGAGTATAGAAATAGCAGACAGCTATTTTTTCAAACTTTTTAAGTATTTTTTTTTATTTTTATTACAAATCAACTATTCAAATAAATTTCAACTTGTAGCTTTTTTTTATTTTTTAATTAAAATTACATTATTTTTTTGTAATAAGTAAATTAATTCGAGAATATTGAAAAATTTTCAAACATCTGCTAGATTAATATTATAAAAAAATATTTACACCTGAAGATTTAATTACTAATTTATACTTTCATTTGATAAATTTTTTAATAATATTAATTTTTCATATATTTATATATACAGGGTGATTCAGAATGACCTTCACAGCGGAAAACTGTAGATAGAGGAGTCGATTCTAAGAATAAAGTTCCTTAGTCGCTTTTCGATATTTTCAATAGTTTTTGAGTTATTCAAAATGTAAATTGACCAATCACAGACAAGCTTTAGAAATTAAAAAAAAATAAAAAAGAATAATAAATAAGTTAAGTAACACTGCCACAGCAGACTTCAAGTTAAATGATATTTATTTAATTTGAAAAGTTCGATTTCTCACAGAAAAAAAAACAAAACATGCAATTACAACCTAGAACGTATTTGTATATTTTTTTTTATCTTTTCCTTTTCACAGAAAACATTATTGACTTAAGATGATGCAATTATTAAAAATATAACTTCCGGAGAATTGACAAAATAAATTACGTATTTTTAAATACGTCTCGCTGAATATCTCGCTGGACGTCTCGCCGGACATCTCGCTGGCCGTCTCGCTGAGAGTCTCGCAAATATGCTATGACATACATCAAGCGCTTAGCGAAGTCCTGAGCGAGACCGAGCAAGCAAAATCAAAGATTTTTCAATAATTATTTTATGTATTGTCTATATCTATATTTTTGTCTGTTTGAAATTGCTATTATTTCAGTAAGACAATTTTATTAGTTAAAATTTTTTTATTTATTCTTGGTTGAAGTTTATATATTTAAAAATACATAATTTATTTTGTCAATTCTCCGGAAGTTATATTTTTAATAATTGCATCTTAAATCAATAATGTTTTCTGTGAAAAGGAAAAGATAAAAAAAAATATATATAAATACGTTCTAGGTTGTAATTGCATGTTTTGTTTTTTTTTCTGTGAGAAATCAAACTTTTCAAATTAAATAAATATCATTTAACTTGAAGTCTGCTGTGGCAGTGTTACTTAACTTATTTATTATTCTTTTTTATTTTTTTTTTTAATTTCTAGAGCTTGTCTGTGATTGGTCAATTTACATTTTGAATAACTCAAAAACTATTGAGAATATCGAAAAGCGACTAAGGAACTTTATTCATAGAATCGTCTCCTCTATCTACAGTTTCCCGCTGTGAAGGTCATTCTGAATCACCCTGTATATTATATATACGTATATATGAAAAATATATCAAAATGCATGTGGGTACTTAAATGAAAACTCTTGATGAGTGTAACATCAGGATGAGCTTATTTCTTTAAAAACGTCAATAGTTAAAAAAGTATAGTGCAATTTAACGTAATTAAGAAACGATCATTGTATCTTGTCAACTATTGACATTTTTAAAGATATGAGCTCATCCCGATGTTACACTCATTGAGACCTTTCATTTGAGTACTCACATCAATTTTTCATATATTTATATATATTATATATGTATACATGAAAAATATATCAAAATGCATGTAGGTACTCAAATGAAAGGTCTCAATGAGTATAACATCGGGATGAGCTTATTTTTTTAAAAATGTCAATAGTTAAAAAAATACAGTGCAATTTAACAAAAGTCGTTATTTAATAAAGCAAAATTTTATTTATTTATAGTTTACAAGTCACGACAGTCACACAGTGACTGCAAGGTTGCTAGTTTTTAATGTTTTAATTTTAAAAATAAATGGTGCAAAATTTTTTTCAATAAAATTAATATAAAAATCGTAATTTTTAATCGTTCTAACTAAAAAATTGTCAATCGTTTAATAATGACAGCCATAAAAATAGACAGATTGTCTGTAAAATAATAATTAAAAGAATATTTAACACCGTCATAAATAAACAACGAGTCAAAAAACTTTATCGTATCATTAATATGTATTTATGACGTCTATTTAAAAGTATAAGATGAGACAAAATAAAAATGGTGGATCATAAAAGCTCAAGGGTAGCGAAGATGAGTAATTCCTCGAGATAATCTCCCGAGTCTTCAGAACACGTGTATCTATCCACATATTTTTCGAGAGAAATCTCCATGGGCATTTTCACCTCCGATCATGGCGCCAAACACGAGATTTAGAAATAATTAATGTAAATTACACACGACCGTGCTACTGGTTATGCAAATCAGCGTGGTTACTTTAAAGTTCGTGTAGATAAACACACAGACATAAAAAGTTTGTTTGTATCGGTATCTACACTCATCGCTGTAATACGACTTGCCATATAAGTTTCTTCAGAAAGTTCAGGAAGAAACGTTGATCTTTACGCCGTCAGTTAAATATAAACACACACCTGAGGAAAAGTGTGTATAATATATAATGTATAATGTATAAATATATATAATAATAAAATATATAATATAATATCAGTGTGAGTAAGAGGACAAAACGCTCCAGGCAGCTTAACAATAAATGCATTCCGGCATTAAGTACATAATATTGTTTTCAAACACGATACTTTTCTTGATACTTATTCATACATGCCCAGTAGTCTTATTTATTACGCTTTCGTCACTATCACCACTGTCAACAGTTGCTCATTTATAATAATTGTTAATTTTTTTTATTTTTTAGAATCAAAGTTTGAGTTTATACTCGATGAATTTATTTTTGAATAAATTATAAATTAAAGTTTAACATCGGCATTGTAACGCCGTTGTATTATCCATTATCTTTCATAGACCATAAATAGACAATATAACAACGTTAGTGGTTGGTATACAGCAGTGATTACAGATAATAGATTATAAAATAAAAGCCAGATATTTAATATTTATACTACTAGAAGGAAGAATATAAGTATGAGTACGAGTGTTGTTTATTGGGAAAAATATATTTTCTATCGGCGTATATTAGTGGCCGGTTGTGCATCACCGTCGTAACATAATGTTATTCTGGTGACCCCCAGAGGCACTTATTTACCACCACAGACTACATAACACGTGAGTATGCATCAACTAAACCATCTCTGCATAGCTACACTTGAGAAGTATATATACTCTGACTGCAGCTAAATATGAAGAAAATGAAGAATGGATAAGAAGAGGCTCCTTTATAGTTTGTCCGAACTACGCCAGAACAGCCACCGCACTAAGCAGACGGCTCGTATAATTTATGAATTATTATTTTGTAGTATAATGTCGGGCGGCCGTACGCCCTTACTGATATATCCGTACGGCTCTCACCTTTCACTCGGTTTATTATTATTATTATTATTATTATTATTATTATTATTATTATTATTATTATTATTATTATTATTATTATTATTATTATTATTATTATTATTATTATTATTATTATTATTATTGTACGGAGGAAATTAAATATTTATAATTGATTAATTATTATTGTATTTTTTAAAATAAAATTATATTATGGTTACTTTTATAATTATGGATGATAATATTTACCATCACGATAGTAATAGTTACCATCTCATGTATTTAAAAACTCAAACTCTAATTTTCAATTATTGTTTTTAAATATTTCAATTTTTTTCAACTCAAACTCTTTTTATTAAATTTATTTTATTTTTTAACTTCTTAAGTTATTTTAAAGACTGGAATTGTCAGTTTTTGAAGGTTGTTATTGTAAAAATAATGTTTTGATTGATTATTTGATTGACAAATTTTGAGATTAAAAAAAAACATAAATAATTGAAAATAGATTTTGAGTTTTTAAATTCATAAGATGGTAACTATTACTATAGTGATGGTAAAGGAGAAGTACCGTTTGTGGCCAGTGTACCTTTTTGGCCACTTTATTTCCAAACTATTGTATAAATATTTCGATAAGCGCAAGACTTTATGAATTCAATTCGATAAATGTACTAATTCATAAATTCTATTATACTTAAATATACATTTAACATTGGCTAATAGCGGCATTTATTTTTCTTTGAATTAATAAACTTTAATAAGTCGGGCAAGTGTAAACTTTTTTGAATTAAATTTATCACTAATATATATACTTTCATCCATAAGTTTTTTAAAAATGTATCAATGTTTGGAGGTTACTCCATGAGACCAATGTTAAATGACTCAAATTTAAAGTTAATTATTTATTTAAATGAACGGCCAATCTCCTTCCAATTTTCGGAATTTGTTTAGACATATTCAAACTTCATATTAAAAAAAAATCAATCCTGTTATCAAAAGTTGCCTTGGTGCTCATACTTCCTTAAATTTTTTACAAATGAACTAAAATATCAAGTGGCCAAAAATGGTTTTAAGATGGCCAAAACCGGTACTTCTATCCTAACTATTGTTATCGTAAAGGTAGCTATTACTATCTTGATCTTAAATATTGTCAGCTGTAATTATAACAGCTGCCTTAATAAAATTTCAAGATAGTAACTGGTTATAAAAGAACGATAATAATAATAAAAATTACATCTTTATACAATTCTAATAAATTTATCTTAAAATCAAAATTTTTAATTGTTGTATTTTCACCTGGAAATGGTATGAGATCTCATACCGAAAAATATTGTGGTGAAAGAATAATAATAAAAATTGAATAGTCTTTAAATTGGATCGGGTATTTGGGCTAAAAATAATTACTATTTCTTCATTAAATAATAATAATAAAAAAAAAAAATAATAATAAAATCTAAAACAAACATTTTTTCTATTCTAAAGACACAATAGTGTGTAACGCCAACTACTTGATTATGATTACAGTTCTATACTATAAAAATAGCGTTATATATTTTTCAATAAAAAAAAAACTATTCCAATGAATAAACGGAAATCTATAGATCCTCAATTAAAATTTTACAGCCGGTAAATATATTAATTCCGATAAATAAGAAGTAATATAAAAAAAAGTGTTTGATAAATTGAAAAGGTAATACATGTAACCTATTATTTTGAGCGGGTAATAATCTCACTTTTACTTTTAGAATGATCAGCTCCCGTGAATCTATGTCAATAAAATAGTATTTATAGTTTTCATCACGTGTCTCACCGATTGAAACCAGAGTAATATACAGTCAAGTGGTATAAGTTAATAGTTAAGTAAAGCAGCAACCAACCAACTATCGCTCACAAATAAACACACACACTGTAAATTTATATCCGTTCAACAGATATATATATATATATATATATAATATAACATATATAGAGATACTAAGTCAGGAGAGCGTTCATTTCCGGGTGCTATTAAATTTATTATTGGATTAAAAAGATAATTGTAATGTGCTTAAATAAGTAGACAATAAATCGCTTGCTTTAAAAAAGAACTATATTAAATTTTATCGACGTCTTTCGATGGAGGAAAAAAATAATATAGAGTATACCACTGTAGTATCGTCTAAATCAAATATGTGTGTATAGTTGTACTTAATAGTCGATAGTTAATAGTTTATTATACTAACCAGAAAGCAAGAGTTTATTATTATTTTTTATTTATTATTAATCTAGACTAGATGCGCTACATGCACCGGAAAACTTGCGGATAAAATATTGATCGTACTTTGATAAAAAAAATTAATTCAATTTAAATCAATAGAAAAAATTTTGAACAAAGAAAATTATATTGAAGAATTTTTCTTTTCAAGTAAAGATAAAAAAATGTTGCTTAGTTCGAAATTTTTTTTTTTTAATCGGAAAAAAATTTGATCTTAAGAGTTAAAAAAAAAAAAATAAATTTTCATGTTAAATTAAAATTTTTCTGTGACAATATAGAGTCTTAAAAGTCTTTAGTTTAATCCCCAGCAGTTTAATAATAATTTACTTATCCCGTTTATTCGTTTTTGTCAGATTATGCAGGCATAAATTTTGTTTCAGCGTAACTATAATTTTGACAAATATGACGGAACGGTGCCTCTTATTTAACAAGATTACTCTGGGGGCATGTACATGCAAGCGGAGTATCTTCGGAGGCTGCCTGAAGGCCTTGGACCTCGACCGCGAGTGCATACATGCCACTTTGGCTAAATGTAGGGTGGCCGAGCGCAAGAAAGTGTAAGTGTTTTTTGGTCCCGCTGCTTTTACTTCGTACACACTTTTTTTACGGCAGGCTCAAAAACAGATACCTTTAAATATAAGCCAAATTTTCAACATATTTTTTTACCACATATGTATTATATTTATTATCATTAATAAATATTCTTCAACCCGTTGACAAAAATTCCATCAAAGCCAAAAATTCCGCGCATTATCCTGGAGCTAATCAGGACAGCGTCCGCGGAATTCGAGGGCCAATAAATATTAAAAATGTAAAAAGAGGCGAAATAAAAGTGGAGAAGCTTCGCCTGACAGAGAAGCTTTTTACCATCTAAAGACATAAGATAGTGAAAGATGAAAATCTACTCATAGTTTTGGAGGCGGGGCACGTCCCCTCGCCCAAGAGGCACAAAGCGGCCTGCGGTATAAATTGGTTTGTTTGCCGCGGAGATGAAAGGGGCCGCTAAATGCTATCTTTAAGGTGTCGGATCAACGCAAATGTGCCTGAGTTACTCGTAATTATAGAGGATAGTTCAGCATCATATCGGGGTTTCTGAGCTCGGACCGATCTTACCCGTTTTGCCTCTACCTCTACCTGCTTCGCTATATGTGTATAGGTACAGGTACCTTCACCTTCTTCTAATATAACTCTTTACTCTCTACCGGTCGTTATTAGTTATTACACTCTCTATAGTATCTGGTTCCTTAATCCTCAACGCTCTTAATATAACTATAAGAATTCACTCTTATTCTTTGCTTTACTTCAGACATTATGAACATTAAAATATGTCTCACTTTCAAATATATTATATCATTTAAAAGAACAAATTTGCCTTTATTAGTTTTATTTTAATCAAGTTAAAAATATTTTTATCAATTCAACCAGTTTTTTAGGAAATATTATTTTAATAATTATCAAGAATTTTTTTAAATAAATATTTTTTTTTTCTTACTTTAATTTATAAAAACTAGCAACCTTACAGTCACCTTGTAAATAAATGAAATTTTGCTTTATTAAATAATTACTTTTGTTAAATTGCACTGTACTTTCTTAAATATTGACGTTTTTAATGATATAAGCTCATTCCGATGTTACACTAATCAAGAGCTTTCATTTGAGTACCTACATGCATTTTGATATATTTTTCATGTATTCATATATATAAATATATAAAATATATGAAAAATTGATGTGGGTACTTAAATGAAAGGTCTCGATGAGTGTAACATCGGGGTGAGCTTATATCTTTAAAAATGTCAATAGTTCACAAGATACAAGGTCATTTCTTAATTATGTATCTAGAAATGGAGCATTTTCGATTAAAGTTTAAATACTTATCATAATAAATTGACTATTGGTGAGAACGATATGAAACCTTGAAAAGGCACAAATTCAAATCAAGATCTTTGCAATGACACCGATTTTATCATATGATTTTCTTGGACATAAAAATTTTTCTGATTCTTTTAATAATATAGATTAAAGCTCAATATAACTCAGTTTGATATTTTAATAAATTTGATTTATATAAATAAATAATACAAAGTAACTATTAAAAATTTAAAAGTACAAAATTTCACATATTTTGAAAATTTCAATCAAAAAATTTAAAAATTTTAAAAGATCTTTATTTTATAATAAAGTTTATTATTTTTTGATTAATTAAATTTTTCTTTAAATTTATTTAATTACTTTTGTATAATTTTGCTAATTGATTATGAATACACAGCAAAAAATTTTGCGTCATTGTGTCAAAAATTTTTTTGTCAAATATTTAACACTTTTATGTGTAAATTTAACATTTATTGTGTTAAATTAACCCAAAAAAGTGTAAAATATTTAACATAAAATTTTTTGACGCATTGACGTAAAATTTTTTACTGTGCATGAAAGATATTGAAATAAATTAAACCACTTTCAATGAAAAAAAAGAAAAGAAAAACAACAATTCTCTTCTCTCCGTAACCAGAATTAGAATAATTTAAGTAAATAAATAAAAGTCAGTTATACTAACAAAAGACAAAAAATGAAAATCCCCTTATAAAGGTGATCCGAAGAATAGATGGTGTATAAATTTCTATTGGTCACGGTTGTTAGAGTAATCTGTGGAAAATGGCTCGGCATGAGTACACACGAGTAGTCCCAGATGAGAAAAGAGTTTGCTGGTGCACGTAGTACCCGGTCTTAACTTGAAGCTATGTATATTATATCTGGAGTAGTCGTCCAGCTGCTGGGTTTTTATGCCACGATGGCCGCCCCCTTTCAGCGAGTACTTCTCGGTGATTCCACAAGAGGCGGGTCCTTTGGCTGTATTGGGACTTAGCCATCAGAGCCTCAGAACAAGACCAACACCAAGAAGAATAGTGCCGAAGAAGACTGAGTCCAAGAAGATGATGAAGGAGAAGTACTTGAAGATGAAAATGATGAAGAAAGGCAAAAAGAAAAATTTATAAAGATACAACTACAAACACAAGAGCAGCAAGAGGCAACGAGCTACAGGCAATGCTGTTTTGTTATATGGTGGTGTTTTAACGGCCGGTTTCTCGCGCCTCGATATTCTTTATTCTTCGCCGACGCTACTATCTTCAGGCAGGCACTAGGTGCAACAAATATATAGCACTCGGGTCTGTTAAGTTTACGATTCTTGCAGAATCCTTAAAATACTACTCACACCACGGAATTTGTTGTTGTTGTTGTTGTTGTTGTTATTGTTGTTGTATTTTATTATTATTTATATTTAGATTATTATTTTTATTTACTTACTTCTTTTTGTATCCCTCAACCCCCGAGTCCAGCGCTGTTGTTGCACCACTGGATAACTGCAGCCTGGACAAATCTCTAAGAAGTTTACAGCCATCAGATTAATTGTTCCATTAACTTTTAAGTTATAACTTATACCTGACTCTGACTATTTAAACTTTCTGGATTTAGTATTTAGTGTGTAATATATAATAATGTGTATGTATGTTCATGTTGTTTGTGGGTATATAAACTTCTCTCCATCAACGTCATAAACTGACCGGTTATCCTTCATATAACTTGTAATTATATATCTTCCAATGGAATCTCGAGAAAACAGTGAATTACTTTAGGATATGTGTTATTGAATGTAGCAATATAATTTTAAGTTTAAAGAGTATATAATGGGTAACTATTTCGTTAAGGAATGTGGAAACGAGGTAATTTATTTGTACATGTCTGCAATCTCAAACTCAATACTTTACCTTAAATATTGATAATATTTTAACCCAACCATTTTCTGTTATTATTTTTAAATTAAAATATTAAGTATTTTAAGTAAATACTCCCGCTGTTATTGAATATTAAATCGTCTGCTGGTTCTGAGGGAATCAAATCAATAATTCTTTAAATTAAGGGATTTTAGTTTATTTATCATTTCAGGCAAACGTTTGATGAATCCAAAAATTATTATCATTATTGTGTATTATTATATTTTTTGTTATTAGGTATGAAGTTATAACTCTAAACGTTCTTTCCATGGAATAAAATAGTAGTCAATTTATTTCAGCTTCTTCATTTCCTACTGATGCCTACTTTAATATAGTTTCAATTAAAATCACCAATAATGTTCTTTTTCCTAAAAAAATCCCAAAAAACTGAAGATATAAATCTTTGAAAATATTACTTTTTTGGTCCTAAATACCCCTAATTCATTTCTCAATCTATTTTTTTCTATAAATCATCACATCTTTTACCTCCCGACACTTTTCTCAACATTTCTACAGAGCAAATTTCTAATCCAACCCCTCAAGCCCAAAAAAATCCTAAAAAACTCAAATTTCTATAGAAAAGCACGTTTTTGGTCCAAAATACCCCTGAATCCTTTCTCAATTTACTTTTTTTTCTAAAAATCATGAAGTCTCCTCCTTCTAGACACTTTTCTCAATACACCTATCGAGCAAATTTCCAATCTGACATCCCAAACCCCAAAAAAATCTCAAAAAACTCAAATTTACAGTCAAAACTCACTTTTTTGTCCAAAATACCCCTAACTTCTTTTTAGAAATTATTTTTCCTAGAAATAATCGTATCGCTGCCTTCTTTACACCTTCCTCAATATACCTGCTTGCTTAATTTGTCAATTCGACACCTGAATCCCCCAAAAATCCCATTTAAAATTTTTTTTTCACTTAACCCACGAAGTTTTTTTTTTTTTAAACGTAAAAAGTACATTAAAATACACTTTTTAAAAATATTTGGCAATTTTGAAAGCTTTTTACGGAAATTACCACAGAGACACGTGAAAAAAAAATTTTTTTTAATTTTAATCCTTTAAAACTGTAAACTTAAACTTTGTAGAAAGATTGCGGGTGTTATTGAATAAAACATTTGGTGTTGGTAGCGGAACAACGAAAAAATAAACTAAATAAAATAATCCTGTTCGTGTTCGCTAAATTGAAGATAAGCTAAAACATTTTTCTTGAGCGTCGTGTAGTGACTCGGCTATTTGCGCGATATTGTCAACACTGAATTGCATATTAAATTACCTTCCCACGCAACACCGCCACTTGATTTTCATTCTTTTGTGTACTCTATACTTACAATTAATTGTTTTCGCATAACATTGTGCTTTGTAATTATAATTTTATTTATTATATTTAAGAATAAAACTAAATAACTATTCTTCTTCACTACTATCTTACAAATCGTCGATGAATAGCCGAGAGAATAACAGGTGCTAAATGTGATTAGTCAAAAATACCGCCCACCAAAAGAACAAACAAATTGTTTCCTCTGTTACCTTGAGACTTAACACCTAATCCTGGGCGCTCCACACTTAAGAAATTCACTCGACCATTTCTAATACCTCCAATTCTTTTCTTCTTCTATATCCTTCCCAATATTGTTTTTTTTTTCCGTGTTACATATATTTGGAGTAGAAATGAAAAGACTCGAGATCAAAAAGTCAAGTATCTGGGTCTATTGTAAAGAAAAAAATGTTATACTAAATAAAGGAAAAGTTTGTTTAAAAAAATGATAATCTAGATACAAACTTTGAGTTTTATTTATTTTTTTCTTTGGTGCGTTTTAGTATATTTTAATAGAAAAACTCAAACCGTGACAAGGAGCCTGTTAATTTTATTATTTTCGCACAAAGTCTCGCACGTTCGTTACGGACAATAGATTCAGCTGCAGGGTGGTCGTGCTATGCATTCTACCAAAGAAATCTTAGAGAAGTTAAATGAAAATAAAAGGTTTTATGTATACATATATATAAAGTATTATATAAATATACTTGAGAAAGGATTCGTCATGGATTCGATTCTAAATTGATTAGTTTTCTAAAACTTATTTTTCATCTTCAAAAGTTTCATTTTATTATTTTTCAAATTTAAACAATTTAAGAATAAATTTTTTTTTAAAATAATTTTACTATTTTTTGAATTTACAAACAAAAATGAAAACAAAATTATTACTTCTCCAATTTTAAAAATTTACATAATTTTTTTTCCGTAGACAACTTTTTGTTGGTTTAAAAATTTTTTACCAAAAAAAAAAAAAATCCGAGGCGTGGTTAATTTGATAATAACAGGCCGATAAAACCCGCGTATATATTCTTAAATAATTAATAACATTTTTTTTTTTATATAATTACTCAGGAACTATTAATATAACAATATTAATTTATATTTTAATGGCACAGAACGGACTGTACACTATAAATCATATTTTCGAGCGAAACAATTAATTATTAAGTGTACAAGTATAAGTACTTTCACTTGTTTAATACTTAATAATAAATTAGTGGGTTTGGTTCTTAAATAATAAATAACCCCGAGAATTTGTTGGTTTCTTGAATAAACTTCCGTTATTATAGTTTACAACGTTTTATTTAAACAAAATATCGAAGTTACCTAAACATAATAGTTCGAGCGCATACAATATTTATAATATTTATATTTATACAAGGGATTGCATATAGGTATCACGTTACGCTTTCTCGCTTGAAACGTTAAATTTACTCATCTAATAATTGGTAACAATAATTTGAGATAGTAAAAGTGAATTTCCCTTATATATTATACTTTATACTAGTAAACTACTCCTTCGTAATATTTTAATGCGTTTAATTATTGTTATTATTTTTATTCGCGGCGCGTTTGATCTCCCATCCAAGACACTCTTATTTATATTTATCCACAGAATTATAGAATATCACATCTACAGATTAACATTTTTTTTAAGTCTTTAGGTTTATTTATAGTTTTGTTATTTATATCAAATATCGTGTATCATGTCTAACCTCTTGGCGTGTTCTTAACCTCTGTTACACCCACTGTTCAACATATGACCCTTTTTTATTTCTTCCGAGGGCCTATTGCCTATACATTCGCGCCCACTTGTTAGTTATTGTTATTAGTCCTCCATCTGTGTCATTTTATTTTAATGATTCATTCAATTATTAAAATAAAATAAAAAAAAAAAAAAAACTAAAGAAAGAAGAAAACTCTAATGTTATTATTATTAATAAGAAACTTCAGATCATTGAATTTGGCGCATAGCACTACCGTTTCTTTGGAATTTTATGTTTTTCATTAAAAATAGTGATATACATCTTTTTATTTTGATATTTTTTTCAAAATTAAAGTTTCGTTTTTTTAATGTAAAAATTTTTTGAACCAAATAAATTATATTTTGACAATTGTTTGATTTTATTTGAAAAAATGAATTATTGCTAAAAATTTGCATTCATATTTTTTTTTAATTTTTACAAGTGTAATTTTTTTATAATGATTAATTCACCAAAAATTTATCAAATCTTCATTAATTTCAAATCAAAAAAAAAATTTTTCGACTTTTAATAAATTAATTCATTCAGAAATAATTTATTACATACACGGAAAGAACAAGATGACACTGGATATCATCCCAGATTATACTGAGTAAAAAAAATTTCACATAGTAGCTAGTATAATCCAGATTACAATGAGTATAATCCAGATATCACCCAGTATAATCTGGATTATACTAGCCACTATCTGAAAATTTTTTTCACCACAGATATCACTGAGTATAATCTAGGATGATATCTATTGTCATCTTGTTCTTTTCGTGTATAAGCAATAATTTTTTAATTTTAAATGAAAAGAATTTGGAAATAAAACAAAATTGATTAATAGTTAATAAATTATTTAAAAACAGTTGATAAAGCCCATAAAAATACTCCAAAATTATTTTCTCTATTCCATCAATTAAAATCTACCTTTCAATCCTTAGAAAAAAACTAAAATATTAACAAAGGTTAAAAATAAAGTAAGTCTTGTTAAAATCAATATAAACAAATAATTTAGCTTTAAAGAAGGTATAAAGTAAGATTTTTTAAATCAATTACAGTGTTTATAATCCGGTGACATTTAACTATAGTTACACATTGGACGTACACCAAGATAAATAGTATGACATTTAACTTGGGTAAAACTTTAGTCTTGTCATTAAACAGGGTACTTTGGTACATAAAACATAAATACTGGGAATAAGTGGAATAAAATATATAATATGTATCTAATAAAATCCAAAGTGGTACGGTGGTTAGTTATATTATTATTGTTATTGGATATTTTATTATAATCTTCTCGGTGTCCACGGAATGGGACGCCAATGGGAGATCACGATGAGCGAAGTTATACACAGACTGATGTTTAGGTTGTTTGACTTGGCGGGCCGACAGCGCTCTGTAATTATCTCGCCTGGCATGTAACTGCCTGCCCAGCTGTATTACTGTCCGATCCGTGTATATATATTGTATGTATACAGATATAATACACCAGAACCAGACGAGCCGCCGAGCGATATTCCACCAAAAATGTTACTAACCGTCGTGTAAAAATACACCAACCGTGTAAAGCTAAGTCACATAAAAAAATTCAAAGGTATACTTAACAGATCCAGTGATTTTTTTTTACCCCTACCTTCACTTCTATATATAATACTACCCCCAATACAACTCCCGCGAAACCCGTGGAATTTTGTAATAGCTCATTAATTCCATCGTTGGAAATTTTTTAAGATTTTTTTATTCTACTTATTTTACATGCCTTTTTCTACTGGCGAATCTTTTAAAGATTTCCCGTCGTTCTTGTTCCGCTGCTTGGACATATCGATCTCAGACTTAGACTTAGGCTTAGACTATATTGCACGTTATATTGTATGTACTTTATTGTGTTGTGGATAAAGTTATAGATAACAAGTCGTATAACGGATGACAACAAAGTGTCTGAAATAGCTGTGCATACATGTACTTTATGCATAGCAAAGAGCGGTGTAAATATACCAGAAAACGATTTGTGTGGAGTTGACGATAGACTGACGATGCCAGTATGTAAAGCACGTGGGAATAAACACATGTTTTTTTTTTTCTTTAAGTTTTAGTAATATATATCAAGAGTATAATGTAATAACTATAACACACGAATTATTTCACAGAAGTCTTAAGTTTTGTCGTTTTAAACCGGTTATTTATAATATACCGATGCTAAACTATTTACCGGATTATGGACGAATGTAAATAATGATTAAGGGTAAGTGGCGTAGAGTAGAGAATTGTAGATGAAAAAAAATTTTTTTGAATCGAAAAATTTTTGGGAAAGATATGAGTTAATTCGGAGGAAGAAAAATTTTTTTTAAGATGGAAAATTTTATTTTAACAAATTATTTTTTTTCTCAATATTTTATTATCTGTGACCAGTGTATTTCTCAGTTATGCCTTTTCACCGTTTCTTATCATTCTCACCAACAGTAGAATTTATTGTGATAAGTATTTAAGCTGCATTCGAAAATGCTCTATTTCTAAATACATAATTAAGAAATTACATTGTATCTTGTGAACTATTGACATTTTTAAAAATATAAACTCACCTCGATGTTACACTCACCGAGATTTTTCGTTTGAGTACCCACATAAATTTTTCATATATTTATATATATTATATATATGTATATATGAAAAATATATGAAAATGCACGTGGGTACTCAAATGAAAGCTCTTGATGAGTGTAACATCGGGATGAGCTTATATCTTTAAAAATGTCAATAGTTAAAAAAGTACAGTGCAATTTAACAAAAGTCATTATTTAATAAAGCACAATTTTATTTATTTACAAGGTGACTGTAAGGTTGCTAGTTTTTATTATTTTTTTTGTCAAGAATTTTTTCCTTTAATCTAGTTAATGTTTTATCTATATATTTTTTCTTTAGTGATGAAATCATGACCAATTACTTGTAATCAAAATGAATTTTTAAAATTAAAAGTATCTATGTAAGTATAAATTTTTGTATATTTGATCAATTTGTCGTTAAATAGCAGCAGATTGGTGTAGAAGCTGAATATGTGAGCATTTGAGGAGTTTGCCAGTGGTGAAGACCGTAAAGAAATAGAATGAGAATAAGAATGAGAATGAGAATGAGAATGAGAATGAGGTGGAGAAGAGAAAAGATTTTAGCTGGTTATAGTTGGTATATTATATAGTGTGTATTGAAGAGTGAAAGAGGGTCGCACACGTACGTCGGCAGATATACGATCGGGACTCTTTCTCGGCTGAGAGTAGGATCAGAGGTGGCGGCGGCTGCTGAGGCTAATCACAGACGGCTGAGCTCCCCGCCAATTAATACCACCGCCGGCAACACCTCGGCCAGAGAGAACAAATCCCTCACACCCATCTCTTCCTCTTTATACGTATACATATACGAACACATACACATGTCAAGGAAAAGAGAGTGTAGTTGAATGTGTATTGGATGTATATTTGCCGCAGTTTCTTCCTCCCCTTCCCCCCTTTTCTCCCTCGTTGTCTCACTCATCTTTGCAGTTCGTATCTGACTTGGTACTTGTATTGGATGAGGATGAGGATGAGGATGAATACCACTGATTTTAGTAGTATCCATTGGCATCCTTCTCCATCTACCGGCTGTGCTTCATATCCTCCATGTTCTTCATCTTCATCTTAAAGTAAAACTTTGTTTTATTTCTTCAGCTCGGGCATTTTCTTCGTCTACTTCTCATTATAATCTTCAGTTGCGTCCTCTGAAGGCAAATCCTCATGGCAAGGAGTAATATACTCTATTGCCAAGTCGTTTTGCGGATATGTTAAATTTTCTTGTTCAGAACTTATAACCAACCGGCACGCTCATGCTTTATGTTTTTTCTTTTTTCTTTTTTTTTTTTTTTTTAATTTTATAATACTACGTGATACGAAGATACTCAACTATCTTATTATTTGATGATTTTTTAACTTTGTAACTACGGATAGATTGTTTCTGCATAAGAACAGACTTCTGTTTGTCTCATTCTATTTTATTGGTTATTTCTTCCTCAACTTTTGTCAATATTTTATTTCAAATGATTTACCTATGAACATTTATTCAATGTATCACGTTTCTTCCTGACTTTGTTGCAGATAAGGATTTTCTCATGATCATTTTTGTAGTTATTCGTTTATTTATTTATCTACTGTGTATGTTGAGGTTTGAAGTTAATGTGTTGGAGAACATCGTGAATAACATTTTATATACTGATAAATTATCATTTTTTTCGGGAGAAAAATTTGAACCAAGGAAATTATTGTGAAAAATTTTATTTTATTCAATTAAAATGATTTTCTTGGTCAAAGATTTCTTCTTTTGAATAAAAAAAATTTTTTTTTTTGTTATTTGTGTAGGAGAAATTTTTGAAATATTAACACATTAAAAAATTGTACGCTATTAAAAAATTCTCTTAATTCCAGAGAAAAATTCTAAAACCAAAAAAATTGATTTTGAACAATTTGATAATTTTTAATCAAATAGAAAAATTTCTGAATAAATATTAATTTAAAAATTTTTCTGCTTGATTTAAGATGATCAAACTTTTCAAAACTATGTTTTTGGTTAGAATTTTTTGATTTTGACAAACAAAAAAACTAAAAGTAACTTCCAAATTCATCATAAGTGACGTAATTTTTTAGATTTCAACTTTTTGATGTTCAATTAACTTAAAAATTTTTTATTTATACTATTGTCAAATTTTGGCTATTATATAAGAGTTAAATTTAAAATGCTCATATGGGATAAAGAAATATCTTCAGCAGATGGTCAAATTTATAATGTCTATAAAATATTTAAAAAAAAAAAAAAAAAAACATACTTAATTTTAATGTAACCAATATTCATAAAAAAATGATTCTCAACCTGAATCTTGATACAAAGTAAGCTTTTTACTTCACCGAGTATGTGTACAGCAAATTTAAGAATGCTTATATGACAAAAAAGTGTTACCCGATAACCGCAGAATCACGGTACGACCATTAAATACAGTTTTCAAAAATTAGTATCAGTAACTGGGAGAGGAAAAAAATATGTTGATAAAAAGAGGAGTAGATGATGACATGACATATTAAAATAACGAGAGAGTAAGAAAAGAGAAGCCCGAAAGAAAATAATAAAATAAAATAATGAACCGCGATAATCTGGCTCTTCACTTATTATTATTTGACGGTGTTCGATGCGGGACTAAACGGCACTCTCAAGCACCTGCTCCGTCGGTAGCCTCAAAAGAGGGGTATATTATCCTTCATCGTGCGTTTATGAGCTAAGCTCGTTGCGATTCACCGTTGTAAGAACTTCCTGGCAGAGCAAATAATCTGCCTGTCTTTAGCCAGACATTTTTTATTAATTCACCGCTCTTCGTTCATATTTGTATAATCTATGTAATGTAGTTCATTTAACTCAACACTCAACTCAACCCATCTATCTATCTATCTATCGCGGGCTCATATTTGCCGGCTTCAATAATTGCTTCGATAATGACTGTGATGTAATCACAACTATTACCGACGATAATTATAGGATTCCTCTGTACTTAACTTATTTTTTATATCATCCTTTTCAAAACTCATGTCCGTCATTTTTTTATCATCACTAATTCCATTAATTTTATCACCTTTTTTTATATATAATCGTGTCTAACATTCAAAACTTTTTTTACATTATCAAAAATTTTAATTTTTGTTACGCTAACATAAAATTAACTTGAATTAAGCAGAAAAAATTTTTAAGTTTTTAATTTGAGAAAAATTTTCTGCTTGATCCAAGATAGTAAAAATTTTTCAATATGATTTTTTTTAATCCAAGTTTTTTATTAGGGCAGAAAAAAATTTTTTTTTGCTTTTAATAAGTGAAATTAATTTATCAAATTTATGGGTAGATTTTTATAATTAAATAATGTCATATTTATAAAAAAAAAACTATTAAATTTTTTCCAGTATAAAACTTACATTCTTTCTATTGTAAAATTGACATCGTCAGATTTTCAGTTTTTTTTTTTTTAATGTAAAAATTTTAATTTGGCAGCAAATAGATTTAGATTTAGATTTTATTTAAATTTGATGCCAAGGCAACAAGCCAAATGGCAATTTATAATACATAGTTAAACAATTTCTACATGAAGAAATTAATATCAAAATCATTTCTATGAGTACATAGCATAGAGTACATAATAATACAAAATAATGGATTAAATAGTTTGCATATGAACAAGATACAAACAATCTAATAAGTCTACATAATAATTTATAATAATTCATAATAATTCTCAATAATTCTGTGGATTGCACTTATTTTATCCTTAATTTTAATCATCATAATCTAACCTTCATTCTTTAATGTATTAAACTTAAATTTATTATTTATTATTTTAATAATTTAATATTTGTTCTTTATTTAATACTCGTTCTAATTATCGAGATTTAATAAATAATTGAAAACTTCTTTTTTAAGTACCTGCAAACTACTCGAATTTACTATTTCACGCGGAAATTCTTCCCAAAACCTTATAACAGTTACTAAGAAAGATTTCTCTAAATAACTTGTAGTGAAGAGAGATAGCTCGAAGGACGTATGCTTTTTTGCAGCCAATCGGTTAGAACATTGAACATCATCTTCCTCAACGAATAAATCGCGCAAGTACTCCAGCTTTCCAAATAAATCTTGGTAGAATCAAAACTTTAAATATTTACCAGATTCTTTGTAATAATTTTGACTTTTCCCATTATTATACCGACAATTGAAGCGTTTTGAGCTCCTGACCCTCAATATTAATACAATAACATACTCAGAAGCTATATCAGCAATTGTTAAAGTCCTGACCAGTAGTTAAGTTGTCTCAAAATAATCTTATTAGGACATCAGAAACATTCATCACAAATTATTACAGGCAGGGCGTGGGCCGGAACAAAAATCCATTGTTTTCTGATCGTGTATAATACTAATATCAATATGAGTAATATAACTAATGAGTAATGAAAAATGATTAATTTTTCTCCTAATATAGAAGGCTAGCTAGTAGATGACTATAAAAATATTGTGATGTATATTTATACAGTTAACCGTAGGAATGGCATCTGTAATAACGAGCGAGTAGAATGGTCTATTAGGGTTGAAGCCAGGGGAAGAAGTCGGTGGGGTGTATCGAAAAGAGCGACCCCATAAGTACGAGCGAGGATTTATCGCAACTTGGAGATTGTCATTTGTGTTCTGCTTGGAACTGGATTGAACCCCTTCCGGTGTTGCGCCGGAATATTGCCGATGAATCTCGGTAGATGCGGTCGCACCCTTCAGCCCTTATGGTAGAGCAGAGGCCAGAGAGTAGGGTGTTTGTTGCAAATAAAACCTGATATTTTTATGTTACTTTCAACATATGACAATAGTATATATGGATAAAAGTTGTTCGTGACTTTTCAGTAACGAGATTTACGCACGCGAATCTTTTGCTCGGGTTAGTTTTTTTGCTGTTGACATTATTGAAGAGGTGGGCGAATTAAATGTACGAGATATATCCTTTGTTCCGAGTTTATTATCATAGTAATTTTGTGGATTTTAGGGCGAGGTTTATCGGTGACGAATGAAGTAATAATAGTACTGTTAAATGTCAAACGTACTTTGTATTCTTTTAAATTATACATTTTAAGCTTGTCATTGTCATTAAAAGTATTACAATGTGTATTATTTTTAGATACATTTAAGGGTCGCTTTTTTCAGTAGTCACCTCACAAACTTTGCTAAACAATAATTTTAGTTTAAGTTGAAGTTGAATTTCATTCCGAAACACCTCATTGGTTTTCATATTTCAAATAACATTGTAAGTGCAGAATTTTTAATGTTACTGAAATTGAGAGACATTCAATTATTTTTGCAATTTTTTTCTATTCTACATCTAAAAATTATGAAAAACTAGGAATGCAATTTTTTTTTAAAAATTCAAAAATGATCAAATGTCTACTCATTTCAGTGTCATCATTTTTTGCAAACTATTTTACGTTTAATATTTCTTGTGGACAAACTCAAAATATTGTTTGATCAAAATCAACCCCGTTAAATTTATAACAAACTATGATTCACATTGAAAATTTGCTGAAGTAGTAACTGATTTTAAAGTTAACTAATCAATTTTTTAATTTCCAAGAACCAAAGTAACAATTGTCAATTCGAAAACTTTAAAGATTAAAAGTTGTGGTATAACTAGATTTTTTATACTTGCTAAAAGTTTACCCCCTTTTCAAATTATACACTCTAAAATTACAACAAGATCAATTAAATGAAACTGTGTGTTTATCCTAAATTACCAGCAACCACCATAACAAAGACAGTTTTTAAAATTAAATATTTGCAACTTTTTTTTTTCATCAATGAATTGCTTATCAACCTCTGTAACTTTTTTCAACATATATCTAGGGTTGCCAACCTGAAAAAAAATTTTGAACCATGAAAATAATTTTGAAGAGTTTCTTCGTCATGATTTAAGTAAAAAAAATTCTTAAACAGTAAAATTTTTCTTGAATCAAACTAATTTTTTTTTTCAGTGAAAAATTTTCAAAAAATTTTAAGTAATGAACAATTAAAAAGAAAAAAAAAAGAAAGTGATTTATTTATTAAATTTTTAAATGTTGGGCAGTTTTTTGTCAGAAGATGTCACGCTTCAAAATATAACTAATGACTATCTAATTATGCGTAAAAAACAGCTGATACACTGAAATACGATTGAAAGTCCGCATAGAATCTCGCATCAGTTTATTGTCAGCATACTTATGTATTTATATATATATATATATATATATATATATATATATATTAAATATAAATCTTATAAAAAATATTCCGAGGCCTTGGCAATACAGAATTACAAAAAATATGTACAAGTTTATATTATAAGAAGAAACAAATTTCTCAATCCGTTAGATTATGGGCGGTGTTTTTCTTAGCTGTTATGTTATATGCGCGGCTCGTGGCAATAATATGATTCCGTGCAAGCGTTTGCCGTGAAGGGGAATCGGTCTCTCCTCGGCAATATCAATTGATAGGATCAGCCGCGGTTCGATCGGTCTTAGAATCTGATTCTCCGGGCGATATTATATCCCTATACACTCCACACTACACACTACACCGCGAATTGTCGACTGAATAACACTGTGCGATGTGCGACGCGTGTAGTGTGTGTGTGTGTGTGTGAGGAGATCAGGCGAAAAAGCCAATGGGGGACAAGTGAGACACGACCCTACATCCTTATAACACATGCTAAACCCTCGTATAAAATATATGTACACCGACTGAAGAAAGAGCAAGAGAAAAGTCTTGTTGGAGAGGTGTTTTTCGGGGCGTGGCAAACTCCCATGATTACCAAGAGGATCGGTCAGCGCGGTGAAAGTTCAAAGCATCAAAGAAACAGCGCCTGACCAACGAGAAATTGCTCGGAATTCATCCACCACAATATATTTATATTTAAATTGTATAAAAATAAATATCAAAGAGACCATATCCAGCTAGGGATGCTCTTATGTGCGAGAGTCTTGTTAGATCCATCTGCATTGGAACGTTCTTTTCCTAGGCTTTCTTTTATGGCTTAAGTGGGATTCACCAAACAATGTCTGGTGAATCCCACTTAAGAATTTTATTTTAAAATAAAAAATTTATTCTATTTATTTACTGATTTTTTATGCCAATATTTTATAGTCAAATGGCACACAGAAAAAAAAAACTTCATCTTCTTGATTTTAGTAGAAAAATTTTCAAACTAAGAAATTTTTCTTGGTTTTAATAAATTTTACTTGATTCAAGAATTTTTTGTCTTGTTTTAACAGAATGAAGCTTTCCAAAATTATTTTCTTGGTTGAAGAATTTTTCTTTTGATTCAAGTTAATTTTTTTTTCTGTGCACAGTTATAAATAAATTAAATATTTATATTTATTTTGTGATCTGTTAACTTTTTAAGTTATTTTAAGGACTGGAGTTGTCAGATTGTGAAGGTTGTTAATATAAATATAATATTTTGATTGATTAATTATTGAAAAATTGCAGCCTTGATAAATTGTTAACTTCAGTCTTTAAAGTAACCTAGAAAATTAATAAATCATATAAAATGTGAAATAAATGAGTTTGAAATTAAAAATATATAAATTCTTGAAAGATAATTAATTGAGAATAAAATTTAAATTAAAAAAAAAAACGATAATAATTACTAACGTTAAATTATCTCCGTACAAAGTTTACATTCAAAGTTTCAGATCAGTTTTTGAATGAATGAATGGTATGAATACAAAAAATTGAAATTTCCCGCTTTTTTATCCCTCAAAACGCCATTTTCAAGGATAGTCATATTAGCGCCGTAATGACGCGACCTTTTGGAATATTTTTGTTGAATCCCGAGGCACATTAGCGATGGACATTAACCTGATCTGCAGACGAACCCTTGAGCAATCGAGGCACGAGTACCGATCATCTTAGTTCATCGTGTATGAGAAGTAGAGGCAGGTTTATAAACGCGGCAGGTGATCGGCAAATCCATCGAATAAATTGCGCACAGCAGCGTATAAACTCAAAAATTTTCGAAGCCGATTATCCCGGGGTTATACTGAGTCAAGAGTTCTCAGTTAAGCGGAATAACGATTGCTAAATGAGCTTTTATATATTGCTTTATGCCTCAGTGGTACAACGCGCCCAACAATGTGTCTTGCTTAATGGGAAAATATCAATTTAATGTTATTTATTACAAGGATCAGAACAAAGAACATCACCTGTACTTAGTAATCTGTGATAAGTTATAGGTTATATTAATTTGCCGATCTGGTTTGCCCGGTGTCGGCATTAAAATAAATAACCAGTCTCGTTTTATCATCCTATAAGCATAACGGTAACGTTAATAACTTTAACTTTGTGTTATTTTACTTTAATAGGTTAGTTTTTAATGCTAATGGAAAATAGATTAGAAAAGTGTCGTCGAGTCCGTGGATTTAATTGTCAGATAACTCAAGTGTTGCGCCGTTTGATCTTATCGGTATCAGAGCTGTTTGATAAATGAGCTGTGTATCCTACTTTGTAGGATTATCATATTTCGTAGGTTATTTATGTTAAACTTGAGGCAAAATGGGACATCTCGATGAAATGGAAGGCGCAATTACGAGTCGATTTGGTTTTTTTGTTTGACATAATAATTTTTAATTTTTTTCATTTCAATTATTCTTGACATTGCAAAAAAAAAGTTTGGAAAATCCAAAAGTGCACGCCTCATAATTTCATTTTTCACATAAAAATTAATTAAAATAAAATAATAAAAAATAGAAAACTCTGCCATGGTTTACTGGCGCCATAACTCTAAGGTGAGGAAAAAAAAATACTATAATAAAATGTATAGATAGATATACAAAAAAATTCACAGTCATATATTAGTTTATCAAAAATAATAATTTAACGACAATGAATTGAACGCTTATATTAACTAAGAAATTCAGTCGTGTATCACTGTAGATAATAAAAAAAAAAAACTATTCCGGTACGATAATTTTTTTGATCAATTTCCCTGCCACATACACCCATCCATACACAGACGTCCAGAAAAGATTATGTTTAATGTTATAATTAACTATGTTAAACAAAAAAATTGTTATTGAAATATAATTTATGTGCCTGACAAATTACTTGATTTGATATGTGTACTCATATTAACCTGTAAGTGCGATATAAATAACAAAAAATCGATTTCTGTTTCGAGAAAACTGCTTTTTTTGAAATGTCGAGAGTAGAGCACAACCTCAATGCTTCGCTTATGAGGCGTGCAAAATAAAAAAAGTTTGGAAAATCCAAAATTGCACGACTCATAATGCTCATTACCCTATAATAAAATTAATATGAAAAATATGTGTTGCAAACTATTCGTAACGTGATTGGTCAAATATATCATAAGCATGAAAATATATGCAAACTCCATAGTCAAGACGCGCGCTTGCGCGCGCAAATTTGAATTCTAGTGATCAAATAAAGAATGTGAAAAAAAATATATAAAATAGCTCAATAATGCACAAGCGCCTCTAGTGGGATGAATGTATACAATATGTATTAATGTATACAGTCCTTTGGTTTTTGTATTATTTTATTAATTGTAAACAAACGACACTGAATTACCTAGCCATTCGCATTCGGTGACCAACAATTCTTTTAAAGAATTAAAAAAAAAAATTTAACTCGATTAATGCATTTTTTCACAACAGTGTTTTCAGAGTTTCACACATGACAGATAGGAAAATTTTTTGACCTATTTTGATGTTTTATTCCGTTTCTATTGCACTAAATCAATTTTTGAAAAATGTCAAAATAATCTCCATTAAACTATCTTGACAATAGTATGCAAAATATCTTGATTCTTCGAACTAACAAGACTATAATAATAAAAAAACAGTTGCTGAAATGAGGCGAAAAAAATTTTTCGATCGTAAAGCACTCTCTGATGTTTTCGCATTATAAGTCGTGCAATTATATAAAACAAAAGTCATTTGAAGTATATTTCAATTTATTTTTAACAGAATTCTTCGAAAAATTTTTTTACTAAGAAGAAAAATCTTAAATTATTCTAACAAAAATCAATTCTTAATTTAAAAATTTTCTACTTAATTCAGAGATTAAAAATTTTTTTTTTAAGATTTGTTTTGAATTCAATTTTTTTTATTAACGTACTTAATAAAAAATTTAATTTAAAATTAATTTAGCAAGTCAACTTCCTTATAACAAAAAAAATTTTAATTTCAATAAACAAATGCTTGATTTTTCAATAATCTCCCTTCCATCATTTTTTTTTGCATAAATTAATAAAATTAGCAATAAACTAGTCTGAATAATTAAATTTTCACATTATTATTTTTATAACTGCATAATATATTTTCCTGCGTAATATATTTATCTTATCTTATTTATGAGATGTAACAATATAAATATGTAATTAGTTTTATTTAATACTTAATTAAAAAATTTTAATAAATAAGATTTATTTGATGATCCACTGATGGATTATCAAATTATTTGATAGTCGTAATGAGTGATTATGCTAAATTGTGCTCGAGTTTATTATCGTAAGTGTTTAACACCTTTTATTACCAGCTACCTGTTTCTTTGTTTTATTTATATTCGCTTTGTTATTTATTGCTATTACTTGTATTATTTTTATCAAACAGAGCTGAGACATAGGGGAGATAGTGCAGCGAAAAACCCACGGCAGAGAAGAAGTAAAAATAATTAGTTTTATTATTACAAATGCGAATTAGTTTAAGTTATACCACTGACGCGTTTATCTGTCGAGAGTTATATGAAAGGCGGGACTGCCCGATTGTACACTGGGTTAATTAACGGCTAACTACTCTAATGCCTTGTGATTAATTAACTTGATTGGAAATATATATATATAGAAATGTGAGCTTGAGTACTGATTGTTACTTCCAGGCACTTGTTACTTCTCAGAGTGAGATCTGTATCTCCTATTATTAATTTATCGTGTGACCGAGAAAGAAAAATTAATAGGGAAATGGTTAATTAAAACCACACCAAATAAATATATAGATTTCTTCCGATAAATCTTTACGTAAGGTTATTATTATTTTTTTTTTTTTTTTTTTTTTTTTTTTTTTTTATAATTAATCATTACTATTACTATTTTTATATTTTAAAAGCTTGTGAAAGTTTATTATAAATTGGTAATGTTTATTTTCTGTTCCATTTATGTGCCTTTCATATTTTATAGCCTTATATTTCAATGTTCTTCTATTTTAATTAACTGCCTTTGAGTTATTTAAGCGGTTTTGCTTTTTTATTACTCAAAATTTACTTTGGCGCAATCAATATACTTATTTGCAGTTGCGCTTAATAAATGTTTACCTTTTTTTTTAGTTAAAGAATTTTCAACTTTTCATAATTGTATAAATACGGATGAAAAAATGTACTTTATTTTAAAAAAAAATCTTAAACTAATTAAATTATTTTTAAAAGTTTCAGCATTTTGAAAATTTTCTTTGTTTCAATAAATTTTAGTTTAATTTAAAGAATTTCTTAAAAATAATTATTTTGTTTAAAATTTCTTTTAAAAGTAAATCAAATATTTTATTTGAAGATTTTATTTGATAAGTTAATTTTTTGTTTAGTGTTTTTAAAATGTCAAACTGATTGTAGAAGAAAAATTCATTAAAAATCATTAAAATTCTTTTATAATTAACAAACCGGATTTTAAATATATGTAGCAACATTTTATCAGTTACTTAATAAACCAGTACTTGCAATGTAATAAATAAAGCATCATAGCAAACACAGGCGTTTACAGTAATGATAACAATTCATGAATATTTCTCTACCTCTTCTCCTACAAAATTTGTCAAAACACCGTAATACCATTTAAAATAAATATTTTCCAAAATTTTAAATAAAAATTTTTACTTACCAAATTCTCAAAGATGGTTCGTTGCTGACATTGTTTTAATTTCCACCCTCATTGCTCTCCAATCCAAGTAACAAATGAATCTAAAGTAACAAAAAAAAAAAATTATTTTTTATAAAACTCAACACAAAATTTTTTAATTATCCAGACTCTCGCCAACTTTTATTAAATTTTGATCATAAAAATCAACATTATTATCCAAAAATGTTAATTCTTCCAACCTCATTAATTCAATATCTTTTTTTAAATTTTAATTCCTTAAAACCTCGAAACTAATTCATTTCTAATGAGAAACAAACCTAGAGCCGATAAAAGAAAATTACCTTCTTAAATTTACGAATCCGGGTAAATAAATCAATAATAAAATGAAGCTAAAAAACAGCCGAAAAATGATAATAATAACCATAAAAAAAAATAAACTTTTATTAATAACATTATTATAGATATATCCAGGGGAATAATCGATAGGAAAAAAAGGTAAAGTACCGAAAGTTGGGCGAACGAATGGCTTTTGTTCCACCACTTATTCGCCGAGCAAAAGAGAAAGAGTTTGGGGGTAATTAAAATCTCCTGCCGACGAATCGAGCTCAAGCGGTTTTTCAATCCTCTTTTTGTGCATTATATATAAATACATATATAGAGAGTCTTTACTCATACTAGAGGGAGAATATATTTTATTTCTCACACTGATGCACACAGAGGGCTCCAATTAATAACACCACCTTACTGTTCTTGTACCGCCGGTCTCGGTCCTGATGGTCTCCATACTCCATACTCCAGCATCAGCTCTCTTCTCTCCTCTCACTTCTTTACTCGGAGCCATTCTTTAAGGCAGATTTATGATATCGGAGTTAGCAGCGGCATTTACCCAGAGTTTTGGCTCGGTTATAATAAAAGCTGGTTCGCCAAAGCCAAAATAAAAGAACGCGATTGCTCTGTACTGGCCAATGCCCGAGAAATATACTGAGAGTGATGGACGGTGGCCGATCAGCGCCGTCAAAATAATGATCAGCGTAAATAATGAGCCTTGTTATGCATGCTCTTTGACTTTGATGTGCTCAAGCTCACCACAATTGTGCCCTAAGAGTCGCTGATTATTATTGAACTCGACTCTGTTGAGGAACTCCGTCTCTGCTTCCCATTCTCAAGCTCAAATATATTTCATTTTTTATGTTTTATCTTTTGGGACCTTCAATCTTTTATTTTACTATAACAAATAACCCTCAAATATTCTCTGACGTCGGTACCAATTCCTTACTATTGATAAATTTTTGCAGTCTTTTCTAACCAAGTATATGATTCATTTCTTCTGTCTTTCGTTGAGATTGCGTTTACAAAGCAGAATATGTAATGAAATTACTAGAAAAATTAATTCTCTACAATTTATGTATCTTATCATTTTTTAATATCTTCGATATTTAAGCCATGAGTTTGATTTTGAGTTTTTAGAAATCATTTTTTTTTGTCGATTACAATAAATACATTTTCTTTCACTTTTTTTATTAAAATTGTGACTAAAGGAAAAACAATCTGATTTTTTTTTTAAAAAATTTTATTTCTTACAAATCATTTGTCATTTTTTTATATCTATAATATTTGGCTGTCATTTTTATTTTAAACTTTAGGGAATTTTTTTTTTATTTGACTACCGTGAAAAAGTTTTATTTTGTTCTTTAAATTAAAATTTTGATAAAAAGATTACAGATACAATAAAAATGATCAAGATTTTTTTTTATAGAAACATGAATTTCCTGCAAAACATGTTCTTTATCATTTTTCAAAATTTTTATATTTGAGCCACAATTAAAATTTTAAACATTTATAAATCATCTTTCTTCATAAATTTAATTTTACCCCAAAACTCGGCATAAATTCCCCCAATTTAAAACCAAAAAAAAAAAAATCATATCTTAGAATCCGAAAACGTAAACCTCCCTAAAACCACAGTACCCAAAGTCAAATAAGTGATGCTTGGCCCCCAGAGCCAAATGATCGTCACGCGCGTAACGTCACAATAACATTAAATAAAACAGGAGACAGAGACACCGCAACTTTCCCTCGAGCAAAAAAAGAAAATAAAAAATGAAAACATGACACACATTGTGCCGAGATGTGTTACACCACTAAAAGGTGTACACACATACCTCATAGCACACAAAGTGTCTTTATAGAAAGTATTAGCACATAGATTGTACAGCCCGCCCGACCCGGGTCGATTCTACTCTATTATATACAAATTACAAGCGATTTTTCAAAGGGGCCAACTCAATAGACGCACAATTCTACAATACTCCCTTGTAGATATTCACCCTCCTCATATTTACAGTACCTAGACATCAGGAGAGCCGTGGAGTCAAATACGCGAGTTGACTATGCGACATATGATGCTCGTATTCGATCCCCATTTCACATATGATATGTACTACACATTGCATACACAAACATATACCATAGAAAGTGTATTATTGAATGACCGCGACTAATTTAACTTGAATTGGGCGGTTATTTAATATAAAATAGCATGTCGACGTTGCTTAGAGGGGAGAAGGGGCATCGCGACAATAATTATTATTACTTTCGGTTGTCCATAAATCTACTGTCTTTAAAACTAACCGTGGACAATTTAACCCATAACCGAGGAGTACAATTATTGTGATAGAGTTTGCAGAAAGTACGTAAGACAATTGCTGTCATTTATATCTGTTAATAAATAATGAGCCTTGAAAGGGGAGAGGAATTGATTGTTTGGCATATTCCCCGTATTATCATCGGAGGTAAGGAGGGCTTATCGCAAACAAGACTATAAAGACTTTAGAGACTTAAGTTAACTACGGTAATTTAAACAACTAAACTTAAACTGTTTAATTCGGTTAACTACACACCAATAAACGGTACCTTAATTGAATTCAGTTAGTATAAGTTAGCTTGTTGTGAAACAGTGATTATGTATTTGTATATGTATTTTCCGACAGCTCACACGTATGCAATCCACGGTTAAATATAAACAAAGTGACGGATTAGACGGACGGAAGATGGAGAGAAAAGAGATTTTATGGGAATAAACGAATGAGAATGAACAAGGTATAGTATATTATGATGGTAGGGTGTGAGGTTAGGAAGTACGGTATATATATATATAGTAAAGAATATAAGTCTGAAAACCGCGACGAAAAGCTACGGCTTACACAAAGGGCGCATTAGCTGGGGTCATAAAAGTAAAATACCCGGGCCATTCTCTTTACTTTTGCTGTATATTATATACTATGTAATAGGCACTGTATATACTGGCTATATGTGTCTAATATATCAGTTTCTCTCTCGTTATCGCTCGAATAATGTGTGGGTGTTGATACGCCAAAGTACTCTCTGTATCGTGTGTATACTATAGCCGGTACGTGGGAAAACCCATTGATCGACGGCGAGTAGCAAGTAAATCCGGCATTTCAGCCAGCGACGGCCATTTTGTTGAGCTTCATCGCCCGGAACGGCTTATTGCCAGGGAAAACATCTTTCGCGTTAGTTTTTCTTGGGTTTTATCGACTGTGCTGATTTTTTTGAGGATGGAGTTATTTAGCAGGGACGTTTGTTAATAAAAATAAATAAAGAGTGTCTAATATAAATTTGAAGTAATTAGAATTTTTTTTTTTTTGGGCTAGAAATTTAAATTTGGTTTTTTTTTTATAAGATATTTTTTAATCAATTATAAGTCTGTTGATGATAGGTTTATTTAATTATTATTAATTAATTTTTATAAAGAAGTTAAACTTAAATGTATAAAATTTTAAATAAAAAAATATCACATATGTTGAACAATTAATCAAAAATAAGGAACAGTTGTCGACAAGTCAGTGATTTTAGGGGATGATTCAAATAACGTTGAAGTGTTAAAGAAGAAAGATAGACTGCAGAAGCTATATCTCGGTAAATTGGCCTACTCATTCCACCTATCCCATTATTACTCCATTGAGGACGTAAACAATAATTATATATATATATATATATATATATATATATATATATATATATATATATATATATATATATATATATAAATACAAATGTATATTTATATATCCCTAGGTTGTAATTGAAGTCAATTGTATTCGGCGGTCATTATAATCTATCACGGGCCTTAAATAGTCTGGAGTAATTTAGCATCTAGCAGACTCCTTTTTTAGAAAGCTTTTATTGTATTTAATGTTACTTCATTGGGTATTTATCCGCTAAAAGTTAGCCAATCATTCAAGTGTTAAATTCAGTTATTCAATAATCAGATTTAAATGAAATGAAAATAATTAAAATTCCCCGGGGATTAGTATTTAGTATCAATCAAAATCATAAATAATTGTTATTGTTATTGTTATTGTTATTTTGGGTATTAATGGCATTGTTATTAATCGAGACCGAGTAAAACTAAGAGCGTAAGCATGTACTGCTGAGAACTGGTGTATTCAGTACACCCTCGCCTCAAAAACCCAATATATATCTATATATATGTTTATAATATGGGTATAATACGCTTATTCCAAAAATGATACTTTATATTACTGTACCTACGACGCTATTGTTATTATTGTTGTTTTATAGGTATAGTACAACGGAGTAGTGGGCCGTGGGTCGGCAAGTAGAAAGTGCGCTGTTTGCAGAATTAATTGAATCATTGCCATTGCGGGAGAGCACGCGCGCTGTACTCTAGGTCCTATATACTCGCGCCCACACTCTGGCACCCAGCTACCCCCGGTGCCCAATTTTTCAATTGTTATTTCTACCCCTGTCGGGAGAACAAGTGAATAATGGGCGATTCGAGAAAAGGGACATGAGATTTTATATGTATTATATACACACTTAATAATATCATGACGAGGATTTTATTAACCAGTTATTTTAAAGTATTTTTATTATTTATTATCTTTTGGTTTTATTGGGAAAAATTTTTAATTTATTATAAAAAGTTTCTTAAGAGATTTGATGATTAATAAATTTAAAAAATTTTTATCAAATCAAGTTTTTATTCAATTTTAGTAGATTTCATAGAAATCTAACTATTGCATCGGTCGTCATGTCAGAATTTTCAAAAAATTTTTGTATATTCTTACTCAGCTCGTCAATCTGAATGAGAAAATGTATATGGTTCAAAAGTTTATATGTAGGATATAACCAGCCTTGTCTCTACTCTTACTTTTTCAATTTTTAACGGATCTTCATTAAACTTAGCGTCCATATTCTACGGATAATTATCGAAGATAAGTTCGAGGATGAGCTGAATCGGTCGGTTATTTTAGAAATACGAGCTGATTCAAAATTTCAAAAAATTTTGAAAAATTCAACTTTTTTTGGTTTTCCTTGCAATAACTTTTCATATCTTGGTAAATTGCATCTTGAAGCTTATTTAATAATCTTCAATTTCCATGCTAATTTATTTCCCTCAATCAAGTAGATCACGAATAAGAGGAGATTAAAAATTAAAAAAATCGCGAAAAAATTCAACTGTTTTTGGTTTTTCTTGCAATAACTTCATTTTTTTCGTAAATTGCATCTGAAAGCTTTAAATTTCAAAAGAAATTCTTTTTTCTTGTATTTTAACTTGATATCAAACGGAAAAATTTTTAAAGAAAATTTTTTTAATTTTTTGGAGAAAAAAAATTATTGTCTCAAATATTCGCAAAAAGTACAAATTCATTAGACAATTTTTAAACCAATGAAAAAATTTTTCAAGAGTATTGGTGATCGATAAATTTCTAATATTTTAATCAATTTATAAGGTAATTAATTGAAAAAAAATAATCTAAATTTAAGTTAAACTTAGAAAATTCATTTGAAAAAAAATTTTAATTATTCTTAATGATTTTATAGAATTATTCAAAGAAGAATTAAAAAAAAACTCATTCCTTTAAAAAAAGAAAATTTTCTTATTTTCAAATGAAAAAAAATTTTTCTCGTACTGTTTAAAAAAATTTAAAACAAAAGAATTTTTTTCAAGTTAATTATATGCTAAAAAAATAAAGCATAGAAATATATTTTTAAATAAAAAAGGATTCCACGAAAAAACCTAGTGAAAATAATATCCCAGAGAATAATACCCAACAAAAATTACATATAATCCAATTATGATGATATATCGTGAATAATAAATAGCTCGTTGTTTTCTACAGAAATTTCAATAACGGAAACAATAATAAGATGCACGCATCGTTAAGCCCAAGTATAAAAGATTCTTTAGTTTAATATTTTTTCACGCGTTATTTAATCGAGCAAGACAACAACTCTGCCTTATGCGCTTCTGCCGCTCTCATAATAATCGAGGAAATGAACAAATGTAAGAATATATTTATATTTTAAATTTAATGTGAGCATCAACATTAACTATCAAGCACCGCATACGCATTTCAATAAATTATATTTTATACTATATTACATAATAAATAAAATAACAATATTTAATATTTAATATTGTTATACTCATTTCAATGTTTTAATAAACCAGAGTGCAGTCGCCGAGGGAAACTATTTTAATTGTTTCATTACAATAATAACAACCTGCATTACATGTAGAGTACGCCTATGATAAATTTAGCAAATTGTTCGTCGGTTAATTTATTTTAATTTCTTACTTATCTGCATAAAGTATATAACTGCGATCTCCTCAAATTCTATTTTAATAATGGGAAAATCATTTTCGTAATTTGTTAATTTATACAAGAGCAAATTGTATTAGTATTTAAAATTAGTTATGCTCGCTACTTTTAAATCGGAAATTGCTTTTTTTAAATTAAATAAACTCCAAGTTTTTTTTTTTCTTTTTAACCATAAAACTAATTAATAATTAATTATTTATTATTATGTAAATTGCCAAGTAAAAATATAGTATGGGAAATGAAATTGCTGTGTATATACAAGCTGTGGCTTTTCAAAAGTATGTTAATTATTAACTAATAAAAGCTTACGACGTTTAATTACGCTTATATGTATTAAATATCGCAAACAGTTTAATTAGAAAGATAAAATCTCGGTTTGTTTAAACAAACAGAAATAATCTAGAGTTGAGGCAAAGTAAACGCCGTAAACATTTCACTTATAATGTAATATATTTGTATGGAGCTTTTAGTTTGTGTATTTTCCATAACATTAATTATATGCGTATAGAGACTTACTTATATACTTAATGCGATTAGTGTCAATTCTACTTTTCAGTGTCAGTTATGCACACAATCAGCTATGCTAACATATTATTATTCTTAATATTATAATTATAATTTATCGTCAGATTGAAATTCGAGTTTTGTCTTTTTATTGCTGGATATTGAGCGCGGAAGGTCAAGTAATGTATGATCTCCAGAAGTCGAACAAGTTTTATGACATTTTTTTGCAGATTAACTCGATAAGATTTTTGAAATTTTTTCGGTCGGTTAGAAGTCGAATTTTTGATACTTATAAACTTTAATTTTGAGATTGATTTGTCTTTATTAGAGAAAAAATTAAAAGGGTGTATTATTTTTTCAATATTTTAGTAAATATTTGAAGTCACAAAAAACTACACTTTGACACGATTTTAAATAAATTATTAACTGAACTGGATTCAAAAAATTTTAATTATTCAATCAAATAAAAAAAATTTCAAAATTAAATAAAATTTTATTAAAAAATATTTTTTTCGGCTTATAATTCGTTCTTGAGAATCAAATTAATTTTTCTTATAAGAAATAAATATCTCTCAAAATTAAATAAAAAAAATTTCACATGAAAAATTTAGAAAAAAAATTATTAATGCAATTAAAAAAAAATTTTTTTTTAATAGATAAATATAAAATATTTAAATATTTTGTGATATCTATTTAAAAAGAAAAAACTCTGGTTTTACTTCACCGACAAGAAGTATCTTTCAGTTAATATTTATATTTATCTGTTAAACAATATTCCTGTAAGTGCGAAATGTCAGTCACTGAAACTAGCTGATTTTGCTGACACTTTAGCAGACGACCACAAAACTCATCATTCTTATATTATTTGTTGGTGTCTAATATTCTCTCGTGCCTTGTGCACTGCGGTCTGCTATCTCAAAGTTATTATTTTATACAATACAATATTTTTTCTATGCAAGCACAAACTTTAATACGTTAACAAAGTATACGTATAGAAATATATAAATCCAATTAAATGACACGAGGAACATAAAGCATAAACTCTTAAACGAGGAGCTTACACGGTAAATAAAGCTAAAGCTCGTGAATTCTGACGTTAACGATAAAATTTAATCCATGATAAATGTCACGGTTAATCAAACGTGAATATTGGATTGTCGCGGTTTCCAACGAGGGTCCTGAGTCCTGACGTAACTCTATCCATTATACTACACATTCCACATAGCAGTAAATCTGAAACATAGTCAGATCTGGGCATCAAGTCATGAGACAAAATGTTCCCGTCTCTCTCTCAGATACAACACAGACAAAGATATAGTATAGAGAGAAATCTCTGTTTCGTGCTGACGTTGAGGGCACGACGTCTGCTCTCGATCTGGGGATACGACGTCGAAAGCAACGACCCGGTACATTGAAACTTCACGGATCCACGGACGCCATTTGTACATGTGTATCTACATCTAGGTATCTTCATATCAATCATCGATCATTTTTATTAAAAATTAATTTCTTTGAGTTTCATTTTTGCTCAAAAATAATATTCAAAAAATTTCTTCACTAAGAAAATAAATTTCCAGGCTAGAAATTTTTGAATCAAGACATTAATTAAATTTTTCCTTAAAATAATTTAATTTTTGGATAAACAATCTTCCACTTCAATCCACTAGTTTATTTTTCAATCAAAAAATTTATTCTTTGAATAAGTAAAAAATTTTCAAGAATAATTAGAAAATTTTTTAAATCAACAGAGCTTTCTTTAATTTAAATAAACTTGTTCAAAAATTTTTCTACTCCGTTCAAGACAATGAAATTCTTCAAAATAACAATTCAAGATTTTTTCTTTAATAGAATCACCTTAATAAATTTTTTAATGTTGGATTAAGAATATTTATTATATTATTAGAAAAAGAAAAAAAATAAAAACTTTTAAAAATCAAAATCTGCATAATTAATACTTTTCTTGTTTAAAGAAATCCATCGAAATAATTAAATCACTAAAAGCACGATAACAATAAATAATAAATGGATAAATTTAGTACAAGATGAACCAGTTAGACATAAAGAGAGTCGGTTATTGTTGGTACCCGGAGCTGTGAACGGTCCGGAGCCGAAGGGTTTAGTAAAACATATTAAAAAGGATTATAAAGTTAATTAAATTCCGTAAGTGTCTGATGAAAATTGACCAGCCCGGCAGCCAGTCGATAGCGTGCTAAGGGTTAAAGGTCCCAAAACTCTATATACTACACTCCACACACGCATGTCTATCTGTATATTTGATCCATCTATACCATAAAAAAGAGGAAATATATTTATATATAAAAGACCGCGGAGGGCTCTCGGCATCCGCGAGTGATTTATAGAGACCGCCTTTGTGCCGCGTTGTCTTGAGTTCTACCGCGCGAAACTCTTTCTCCCTCTTGTTCGCTCAAGACCCTCTTAGTTTTTAAGAGAGAGAAGAAAACACTGAATTCTTCTCTTCTCGCTTGACTTTTGTACGGCCAAATAAAGTTTGAGTAAAGGGATAGAGATAAAAAGAGAAAATAAGAGAGCGGCAGCCCCGGGCCCGGGTAGTCTACTCCAACTAATGTAAGCCGAATAGGAGAGGAGAGGAGTGGAGGATCTTTTGCAGATATCCTTCCTTTGAAGCCCATCCTCATCCACTTTTCGTTTTCTTCTCTCCTCTTCTTTATCTTTGGATTCTGCAGCGAGACCAGACAGCGTGGCTCTTTCGTGGCCCACAGGTGCGCGGTACACACAAACACCTATCCAAAGATATGGATGCTGGGAGTCTTTTACTCTTGCTCCTTCGTATTTATATTATATTGGGGAACAGAATGTATATAACCGAGCCTCCTCTCTTCTCCCTAAAACCCATTACTTTTTCGAGGAACCTAAATTACTCGGCACACTCGACAAGCCTTTTATTCCTCATAGCTATTTTTATGTACTCGCGAGAATTAATATAAAAAATTATTAAATAAATTAAGTACGTGTATGATCAACGGAAGCTAATTATTTCTTACGTCCATCTTATTTACTTTGGTAATCAAATTAATTGCTGGGTATTGTTGATTGAAGGAAGGGAGAGAGCTCAAGTATTTGCTTGAGGTAATTCTTTTATTTTTTTTTTATTTTTATTTTTATTTTTATTTATTTTTTTTTTTTTTTTTTTCTGAAGAGTATGTTAATTACTTTGGGAGGCTACTGAGAAATTGAATATTTTAGATTTATCTTAAGGAATTAATGGTTCATTTTTATGTATTTTAAAAAAATTTATTGATCAAAATTTGATCAAGCTATTAAAATTTTTGTAAAAAAAAAAAAATGAGATCAATCTTTTAGTAAGAACAAAATTTTGAAACATTTGTTGTTTTTGTAATTTTTAATTTTAAGTAAAAATTATTTAAAAGGATTTATTATTTTTAAGTCAATCGGTTGAGCTGTTTTGAAGACACTCAAAAAAATTTTTTTATGGAAAACTTTTATATTTATCCACTAAATTCTTTAAAGAAAATAAAAATCTCATTACGTCTTGAAAAAATATCGAAATTTTCTAAGTTCTAAGAGTTCAAAAATTACCTAATAGAAAATTTTTTGAGCTTTTTGAACTGTTAAATATTTATTAATTTTTACAAAAATTTAATTTTAATTTCATTTTTAAAAAATCATTGTCGAATTTTATAAAAATTTATTTGTAAGTAGAATAATGTAACCTGAATCTAATCCTCAATTGGAAGCATCAGAAATCTAAAATTATCATGACAGTCCTATAAAATACCATAAATAATTATTTCTACATATTTATTTTATTAGTAAGGATAATTTGTCTGTGATTTGAGTGAGAAGAAGCAGATGAGGGAGATGAGGGAGATGAGGGAGATGAGGGAGATGAGGGAGATGAGGAAGATGAGACCACAATAACACAACAGTGAGTAGTGTCTCGAAGCAAGTCAGCACACAAAAGCCAGCGTTAAACCATTCGGTCTGATGTAGCTAATTTTTTCTGGTTCGGTTTTGCGGCGGCATATCCCTGCCGAGGAATTCCATCCATCAGCCAAGGCTAGCCCGTGTTAGTTATAGGCACTCTTGGTGTTAGGTATAGGGCACACACATATTTACAAATATTGCGTTGTGAGCTACGGGAAGCTGGTTGCCGATGCCTTGGGGATATGTTCAGGTAGGTATATGTACAGTAAGGCGGCCAGGGGCGAAGGGAAATGGCGATAGGGATGGGGTGAGAACAAACGCCAAGAAGTAAAAGGGAAAAGACTCGTCTCTCCTCACCTCACCTCCACCGCCATCTCCTCCGACTCAGGTGTTGATGACCAGACACTAAGGCAACAACACCATCACACTCAGACCTGGTAATCTCCCGGTCTTCCCTCTTCATCTCACTCAAGGCAACACACAACATACTTTACTCCTCACTCCTCATACCTTTAAATTTTTTATTACTTTCATTTCATCCTCAATCTTCTCTCCCTCTCACTCTCATTCGCTCCTCACTCTAAATGCCATTATCATGTCATAATATCGATGCAAACTTGTCCATTATCCTGAGCTATTCTCGGCTCAACCAGAATTTATTCCGTCTTATCTTCAATTCTTGTGATCATACGCAATGGAAAAATTTTTTGTTAAAATAAAGATTCATGATAAACAGATACTAAATTTTTAAAACTTTAATGTTTTACTCAAAATTTTAATTCCATACAGTAAAAAATTTTGCGTCATTGTGTCAAAAAATTTTTGTGTTAAATATTTAACATAAAAATTTTTTGACGCATTGACGCAACATTTTTTATTGTGCAAGCTTTTGAAATATTTTATTGTTTAAATTTACTCCGAAAATAATTTTCTCATGTCTTAAAAATCGAATTCTGCTTAAAAAACAGGAGATATGATAAAATTGATAAAAAATTTTTTTTTAAGAAAAATTTAATTTCTTACAAGAGAGATTTCTTATAATTTTTTGATATTTTTGATATTTCACCCAGAATTTTGATTCCAAACTGAAAATATTATATTGTTCAAATTCTCTTTTGAATAAACCTTGAATTTAGCCTAAAAATGAAAGATACGATAAAATTGATAAGAAACTTTTTTACAGAAAATTAAATTCCCTATAAAATAGCTTCCTTATCATTTTTCGATATCTCCCATATTTAATCTGAAATTCAAACAAATAATTTTCACTGCTCAAAAGATCAATGATATAAAAAATCTTCCTATTGTAAATTAGAAACTAATCCTCAATTGAAGTATCCGGATACTAATTAGCCGGTATATAAACAAAATAACCCAGCAATACATTGTTTTTAATGAACAAAGCTGCAGAAGTTGAGTGTAATTCCGGGAAAGCGGTTATTGACGCCTTGAGGTTATTCCGATTCTCGAAAGTATTGAGGCGTTTGTGTTGGTAACACTCCTCGATACAAACATACACAACATATACAAGAATATGTACTCTCAGAGAGTACTGCCGACAAATTGGTACCCAGCGGATTATTCATGGCATTACGATGTGCGGCGTTCGCGCTTGTACACTCAGAAAAGAGTAAGAAAATAATAAAAGTAAAAATAATAAAAGACGAAGAAGACTTGGTACCAAAGAGCGGCTGGTATCATAACAAGGCTCAAAGTATAAGTAACTCTGGTTACCGTGCTGGGATGCGATGAGTAGACTCGATGAGCCCTCCTTGCTGTACCGAGAGGAGTTTTAGTTGTTATATATATACTCTGCTGCCAATGAGAATAAGTATATAACTCGCAAAGATGGAGGGAGAAAGAGGGATACCAAGAGTTTAAGAAAGAGCAACTTGTTGTTCAACAATATGTGTGAGCAAGTATTATCAGTGCCTTCTTATAGTTTTCTCCACTCCTATTATATCCAGAGGACGTACCAACTAAACTCACTACTCACTACTTACTACAGCGAATTATTCATTTAACATTTATGCTCGTACTACTATTATATCTACCTACATCTATATATGAACTTGCATATATTTCACACTTGCGCACTTACGGCATTGTATTATTCGCACTCGGATAAAACCACCAATTATTGACACTTGATTTTATTTTTATGTCTATTTCATTGCCAGAGATACGAAAATTCAATAATAAATTTCAAAATGTATTTTGAAATTTTTAACTGGGCCCATAACCTGTTATATGATAAATCAATGCCACTAGATTATAAAAATTTATAAATAAATTAATATTTATCAGAAAATTAACATTCAAAAAGTGAATCTAATAAAAATTTTAGTCCGATTTTTATAAGATCAAAAATTCATCCATTATTTTACTTAAAATTTTTAACTTCCTGCTAAGAAAATAAAAAATTTTCCAAAATCGAGAAGTTATTGGTTTTACCCCGTTTTGCAAAAATCGAGTTTTCAACAGATCTCGATGTTTTAAGGTCCTAAGAAGCCATTTCGAAGGTTCCCGAGAGGGTGTCACTATCTCTGTATGTATGTGTGTGTGTAAGTATGTGACCTTCTTATAACTTTTGAACGGCTCGACCGATCGAAACGCGGCTGGTGGCATTCGATTAGGTTCCACCAAACTTAGATTTTCTGAAAATTTGAAACGATTCGGACAAAAAAACTGCAAAAAAAAAATTTTTTTTCAAAGTGGTTTTTTTGGAATAACTTTTAAACGCCTTTACCGATCGATTCCAAAAATTAATCAGCTCTCAACCTTCAAAAACGACGTCGATCACCGCCAACCGCATCCAAATCGGTTTACTCGTTCGGGAGATATCGTGAACGAAAGAAATAAAAAAAATTGAATTTTTTAACAAAAAACTCTAAAATTTTACATCTGATCAATTTATGTTAACATATTGTTTATAGTACTTAAAAAACTGGATCGATTGCTGCAAACCGCGTGAAAATCGGTTTACTAAATTAAAAGTTATAGCAGTTTGAAAATGAAAAAAAATCGTTTTTCATCAAACTTTTATTAGACTTTTGGGCTCGAAGAGCTCAAAAGTATCAAACAGCTTATTTTTGAGCTTGGAGAGCTCAAAATATGACAATACATTTTTGAACTCGAAGAGCTTAATAAATAACTGAACTTAGCGGGTTGGAGGTTAAAGTTGCAGGGATGGTCTTTAGGGTCAACCGTTTTCCAAATTTTTTTATATAAAATTGATGGTTTTATTATTAGTAATATGTGATATTATTTTTAAAATTTACATTATTTCCTATTCAAAAACAAAACAAAAATTTTTATGTTACTGGGCCCATAATCTGTAAAATTATAAATCAATGCTTTTAGATGGCCACCTCAAGTTTAATAAAATTTAAAAGCAATTAATTAATCAACCAATAATTAAACCAAAAAATTATATAACTTGAAATACAATCCAGAAAAAAAGTGTATTTTTTTTTATAGTATCAATAATTCGAGCTTGTACCGTACAATTTATTTTGAGCCGATAAGTTGATAGTATCGTTACTATTGCAATATTGTATCACATATTACGAGGTTTGTTTCATTTTAACATTTTTACCGGTGAGAAAGTACTCATATCGACATTGATATTAAATTATACATTGATAGATATAGATACATCTATGAATAGGAAGTGAGGAGTGAGTTAAGCAAAATACAGTGTAAGGAAAAAGAGTAATAAAGGGTTTAGCATTTCTCGAAATGATAAAGTTTACCGCGTGAGATTTTTATTGGAATAATAAAAATATATAAAAATATTGGGAATAAAAATAATATAAAATAGATAATAGGATTACGGTGAAAAAGTGTATCTTTGTTGCTGCATATACTTGGCTAGACCTAGGTGTATACTTACGCTATTACTGGTAGTTTCAGCTGCTGAATTATTAGGCGAGCGAGCAGCTTGCAGATATATTAGAGCGTTACATATCGAACGGTGTCTATTACACATTCAGTCGATAACTCAACTAATTTTATTTATACGCTTCTTTTCTTTATTTTTGTGTACGGCTTTAGATGAAACTATCCACTAATGCAAACTATATTTGCATTTACAGATATAATTATTAATACAAAGAGCTCTAACAATAAGTATAGCCTAGAGGTTTCATATCAGTATATTTATTTTCAATGACATTCTTCGAATTAAAAATCTCTAATTAAAATCCACCAGGCACTTATTTTATTTTTCATAAATTTATTTTCTTCAGAAATATAATTATTGTTATTGAAAGTCATGTTTTCTTTGTGCTGAAATTTTTTGTTGAGTTAATTGTTAGCGAGAAGGGAAAAGGGTAGCTTGTGGTGAGTCTAGAGCTCTACTATTCCCTTACACGCCTCCCCTATTTTAAATATTTATATCTTTTTTTTTATTTCTGTGTACTTAGTTACTGTTTTTTTTTTCTTGGGAAGGTGATTTATAAATAACACCCTTAAATAAAAATAATTTCTTTATTATTAAATATTTTTATTGTGGTATTTTTACCCTTGTTTTTTTTTTTCTTCATTTAAATGTGAGTTGGATTTTTTAATGTTTGAATATTTTATTTTTGGTATAAAAAATTAAGTTTTGTTAAGAAAAAAGGGATAAATATTTTTTTTCCGCTGAAATTGAAGTTCTAAAAGTATTAAAAAATTACAATAATTTTTATAAAAAAATTATAATTATTTTCGTAAAAAATTGAATCATAAATTTCATCAATAAAATAAAAATAAGACATTTATATTTTTTCTGTAAAATTTTTGAGACAATTTTCACTTCGAAATTTTTTTTTTTTCAATATTTAGAACATCTGCACCCAAGAATAAAAAAGTCTCGGCATTATTAGGAATCACACGGTGATTAAAATACAATTAGCGACCTCCAAGAAGACATAGCCTGGACATAACACCCCGGTGGTGGATACGCCCGGCGCTCGAGCGCGTCTAAAGTCCAAAATGCAATAACACGTACCAGGTAAAGGTGAATTCTTTGGCGTGTGGATGACACCCACACGCGTTCTTCGTTCGAGTATTTTTTACACTTATATTTAACACTGAAGATGACTTGCCAGTTGAGAGTCTTTTCTCCGGAGCTGACCGTCCATAAAGTGTAATAAAACATCTCCTATCCCACCGGGAACGGCAAATGGCATTTAAACCGCGAGATCAATCGGAACCCATCAGATCTACAACCGTCCGCATTATGTTTCTATCGGTCACTTTCACGGTCAAAATTAAACCGGTGTCGTAAAAAACAAAAATTAAATTAACCCCGAAAAAATGAGTGATTGAAAATCTTTTCATTTAGACGATTCGTCACACGGATTAACTGTGACTCTCAAAATTTTATTTTACATTTCGCAAATTTCAACCAGATCGATTTTTACTATAAATAAAAATTAAAAAAAATAAGAAGTAGATTATTTTATTATTAGATTCTTCGCAGACAAGAGTTATTAATTGTGTGTATAAGATCTCGTGCGGCCGCTAACTTGTTTTTGAGATTGCGTGACCAATTGTATACACTGTTAGCCATGTTAATGTAACGCAATCGGTAATTCACCTTTTTTATTTATAGAATACTATATGTTATCTGCTCTATCCATTACATTTCACAAACTACTTAAATTATCAGTATAAGTGACTAAATAAATATTGCTAGACTGAAATTTTGGTAATTTAACTTAAC